>NC_090321.1:199623574-200230905 GCF_040869045.1 Eurosta solidaginis | reverse complement strand
GATGGCTACAACATTCGTAGGCAAGATCGCACAAGGGGTAAAGGATGTGGCCTTGCCTTTTTCACTCATCACACCGTGCAATATAGTCTAGTTCAACCTAACATCAGCCGCAGGGATAATACTGTAAAGTTGAATTATTACACAAATGTATTTTTATATAAAAACACGTTCTTTATTATTTAATTAATGTTCCAGTCTCTAAAATAATTTTCTTCAACTCACTGAAAAAATTTTCTTTACTGACAACAAATGAATTGACATTTTTTTTTATCGAATAATTGTTAAAGTAGAAAATTAACAGGTAGGTATGCCACAGTACCCCCTTCCTAGTGATAACGACATATACATAATTTATTTATTTTAAAATAACTCTACGAGGAATATAACGTATACAATCTTCCTCAACATTTTCTTGATTATCCAAAAGATCTATTGAAATTACTTTACTTTCTCCGCCATTTCAGCTGGGGAGAAACCAATATCCTGTATAATATTTGCATGCAAACCCATCATAACAGTAGGGAGTGAATTAACCCAGTTATTCGATTTTTGGGATTGTAATGCAGCTTTAAAAGTACGATGCCATCTCTCAATTTGGCCATTACTCTGTGGATGATATGGAGTTGTATGCGTTATTCTTATTCCAAGCATTTTAGATAATTCTCGAAAAAGTAAAGATTCAAACTGTCGTCCTTGATCAGTAATAATATGAGCTGGCACACCATAACGAGAAACCCATCCAGAAAAAAATGCATAAGCAACGGAGTCAGCAGTAATGTCTTCCAGCGGTATTGCTTCAGTCCAACGTGTAAATCTGTCTATGCATGTAAGGATGTATCTATACTGTTTACATAATGGCAATGGACCAACAATATCTATACTGACATATTTGAAACGGTCTAATGGGGGTGTGAAATTGTCAAGAGGACTTCTTACGTGGCGATTAACTTTAGATTTTTGACAAGCAATGCATGATTTAGTCCATTTAGCTACATCTTTGGAAATTGATGGCCAAACAAAACGATTTCGGAGTAAATTTACTGACGCTCGCACTCCGGGATGAGAATGTCCATGCATACTTTCGAAGAGAGGTTTTCGAAATGCTGGTGTAATATACGGACGTATGTTTTTTGTAGAAACATCACAAAAGATTTCAACATTAACTTCTGGAATTTTCATTTTTCTTAACTCAAGGCAAGAGTCCGCTGTACTTAATAAATTGTTCAATTCTGAATCAGATTCTTGAGCCAGAGCTAACGCTTTATAATCTAACGGCGATGGCATTGCTATTGCATCCACTCTAGATAAGGCGTCGGCTACAACATTTTCTTTTCCGGAAACGTGGCGAATATCGACAGTATGCTGACCAATGTAATCTTGTAATAAGCTTTTCCACCTACATTGAGTTCAAATACCCCATTTCTGTGCGATGAGTGTAAAGCTGTGCGCCGTTGTTCTCTTCGGCCTCCGCTTAAAAATAATACAGCAAGTAATGAGCGCCAATGCAACCAAAACATTGACAATCAATCTCTTGCGTTGTTGATCGATGAGCTCGCTGAAGTTAAAGCTCTTAATTCTAATATTCTGTGTGTGGTTAATGCTGTGAGAGAAGATAATGAATGCCTTCGCAATAAAGTTGAGACTCTTCAAACTGAAATCATTGAATTGCGCTCTATGTTTGCTGAAAATAATTCGATTGTGTCGCACTTGCTATCTGAATTCAGTGAAGTGCGTGGTATTGTTAGTGGCCCTTTGGCCAAAGAGATGGATAGTGGAAAGGAAATAATTGTGTCTGATGGTAATGGTGTACTCAGTGCAGTCAATACTTCTGTTCCAACAACAAATATGCCATACGCCTTCGTTGCTGCTTTGTCAACTAGTGTAGTTACAAATACTTCCTCTTCTTATACCTCTTCTTCTGCTTCTACTGGCCAAGAGAAAATGCTGCCGTCCCCTCATGTTGCTACTCCCGCTACTGGTACTCCGACTGCGGCGCCAGTGTTTCCAGCCAATATGAGTGCAACTAATTTAGATGAACCATCTGCAGGTGCTGATAACCAAAGTGATTGGAACACTGTGCGTAAAAAAAAGAGGTCTAATAAAAGCAAAAATAAGTCCTCAGGTTCTAGTACAGCAAATTCTTCCCAAAGCGATTTAAATTCAAATCTGTTGCAAGGTTCTGGTAACAATGCTGATGCCAGGGCAAATATCAACGCTAGCCCCCCAAAAAATGCAAACGCTCGGAAATTAATTAAACCCTTATTTATTGGGTCGAGCTCCAGTAATGAGTTACGAGCTGTTGGTAGAAGAAAATGGCTCCATATATCTCCCTTTTCTACTTCAGCAACAACTGACCAGGTAAAAAAATATATTGCTAGACATACTGGTATGGAAGAAAACTCCATTATTTGCAGTAGTCTTAGCAAGAAAGGTGTGGATTCGAGCTCTTTGAGACACCTTAATTTCAAGTTAGGCGTTAATGCCAACTCATATGCGATGCTGTTGCGGCCTGAACTATGGCCTGCAAATATTGTTGTGCGCCCATTTAAATTCAAGCCAAAAAACGACGAAAACCAACCGATTTCCGACGGCAATCGGTTGGGTTAGATGGAAGAAATAATCACCTAAGATTATATATGCAGAATATGGCTGGTGTTAGAACAAAATCCCAGCTGGTGCGGCTATTTAGCTCCCATGAAGAATATGATGTTTTTGTCTTCATTGAGACGTGGCTAAATGAAAACTTTTTCAGCGAGGAATATTTTGATCCTATGCTATACAATGTTTTTCGCAAAGACAGAAATTTAAACCTTACTGGTTGTGCACGAGGTGGTGGAGTTCTCATTGCCGTACATTCCAAACATCATGCTTCTGAAATCATACTGGAAAATAATAGTGCGCTACTTGACCAGCTATGTGTATGCATTCGAGGCTCATCAGACACTGTTTTTGTTTGTGCTTCATATATTCCGCCCAATAGTAGCTACGACTTATACACTGCACATGTCGATAATATTACGTCACTGGCATTGAACAAAGTTGGTGGTGATCATCTCTGCGTGCTGGGTGATTTTAATCTGGGTAATGTTAAATGGTCACAGACTCTATCAAACTCGACTTTAATAGCATGTGAGGTCATTGGCTCCAGTGAAATATATTTAATAGATAGTTTTTTAAGTATTGATATTAAACAAATTAATCGTTTTTCAAACAGACTAGGTCGTACTTTGGATTTGATATTTTTATCTAATAATCTAAATTTTTCACTTTTTGAATGTATTTCTCCTATTAAAAAATCCGATTTGCATCATGTTCCATTAGTTCTTGATCTTGAGTTTTATAAATTTGCCGAAGCGAGTACTACCAGCTCTAATGTTTCTTTTAATTTTAAGAGATGTGATTTTTCGAAATTGAACAATCTTTTGCTGGAAATAAATTGGGATAATTTGTTTTGCAGTCTTGATACCACTAAAAGGTTTGAGATATTTAAGTCTACTGTTCTGCAAATTTGTAGAAATGTCATTCCCTTGGCTTCCAAAAAGAAGTACAAGGTGCCCTGGCATAATAGAGCCTTGATGAAACTCCGGAATTTGAAAAATAAATTTTTCCGTAAATTTAAAAGAACTCAAAATCCAACGTTTTTCAACTTGTATAAAGAGTATGATAAGAAATTCGCGTGTCTGGATAAAATCTTACACAGAAATTATATTTTAAATTTTGAGGAAAATCTTAAATCTAACCCAAAATCATTTTGGAACTTTGTCAACTCGAAGAAATCAGTTTCGAATATTCCGTCCTCTCTTTTTCTTGCTGAAGAAGCTGTCGATACTCCGGAGGATGCTGCAAATCTTTTTGCTGAATACTTTATGAACAATTTCACTTCTGACTCTGTCAATCATGATAACATTACTTTTAATATTCAGGCTTCGATTGACTCCGGTAATGTAGTATTGTCTAAAGAAGATGTTCTTAATGGGCTTATTCGGCTTAAGACGTCGACGATTACCGATATCGATGGGTTCTCTGCAATTCTGTTTAAACAATGTGATTCCCTAGTCTATCCACTGTTGTTAATTTTTAGTAATTCGTTATCTACAGGTACTTTTATTGATGCGTGGAAAGTAGCATTCATTACACCTATTTTCAAGAGCGGCAATAAAAATAATATTACTAATTATAGGCCTATTTCAAAACTGTCCACCATTGCGAAGCTCTTTGAATGTATCATCCAAGATAAATTACGTTTCTGTGTAAAGAATTTTGTGTGTCCTGAGCAGCATGGATTTTTTCCAGGACGTTCAACTGTGTCTAATCTGACTATTTTCTCGGATGACTGCCTTGCAGCTTTTCAGGCAGGATATCAGGTTGACGCTGTGTATACTGACTTTTCCAAGGCCTTCGATCGGGTTTCACATGTTATTTTGATAAAAAAGTTAGCCTGTTTGGGCTTTCACTCAGTATTTTTGAGTTGGATTGGATCCTACTTATTTAAGCGTCGTTGCATGGTTGTAGTTGATGGTGTTAGGTCTCGTCCATTCGTTGCTTCCTCCGGTGTTCCACAAGGTAGTATCCTGGGTCCACTGTTTTTTGTCATGTTTATTAATGATATTCGCTCTTGCTTCTCTAAGTAAGATTCTTGCTGTATGCAGATGACCTGAAGATATACTTGCCTATTCATAGCCTTCATGATGCGGTATTGTTGCAAGAACTGGTGTAATAATAATCGGTTATCACTTAACCTAAAATAGTGCTTTCAAATAACTTTCTCGAAGCGTGTCAACTTGATTGATACCGTGTATCAAATATCAAACTCGCCCCTGTTGCGGGTTAGTGAAATTAAGGACTTGGGTGTAATATTTGACACGAAGTTTTCGTTTTCAAGTCATATTAATGTGTGCATTGCTAAGTCGTATGCCATGCTAGCTTTTGTTAGGCGTCATAGCTTGGATTTCAGTGACCCGTATACGCTAAAGCTTTTATATTCTGCGTTTGTGCGATCCAAACTTGAATACGCTTGTTTCATCTGGTCTCCGTATTATTCCTGCCATGTTGCAAGAATTGAACGAATCCAAAAAGTATTCGTACGCTTTGCATTACGCAGTCTGCGCTTCTCGGATCCTATCCCCACTTATAAAGCTCGTTGCTTATTGATCAACTTAAAATCATTGCAGGACAGGAGGACAATTTTATCGTTGTCGTTCGTTTTCGATTTGTTACGTGGGGTTGTTGATTGCCCTGTGCTCTTGGAGAGGATTTTCATTAATATACCGGCTAGAGCTCTTCGTGCTTCTGAGTTTTTTCATATTGGTGTTCTCAGGGCTCTTTATGCGCGGAATGCTCCAATTACTAGAGCCTTAATTGAGTTCAATAGAATTTCTAAATTTTGTGATAGATTTTTCCTGTTCGAAAGATGGCTTTCTGAGTATTTTAAATACTTTTTATAAGTAAGGTAATTTATATTATTATACATTATTAACTACTTTACACTTTTATAATTAGCCTATAAGATTCTTTTTTAATTGGCTTAAATAAATAAATAAATAAATAAATAAATGCCTTAACTGCCTCGGTGATGCCTTTTCTGGCTTTTGTAAAAATGCGTATATAAGGGGCTTATGGTCTGTGTATATAGCAAATTGTCTACCCTCTAAAAAATATTGAAAGTGTTTTAAAGCCGAGTATGCTGCTAAAAGCTCACGATCATAAGCGCTGTATCTCATTTGCGTGCTAGTTAATTTCTTAGAGTAAAAAGCGATGGACTTCCAATTACCATGTATTTGTTGTTGTAAAGCACCGCCCATTCCAGTATCCGATGCATCAACCCACAAAGATGTTGGCGCATTAAGCGAGGGATACGCTAAAAGTGTTGCACCAGATAACTGCTCTTTACAGTTTTGAAAAGCTGCAGTAAGTTCCGGGGACCATTGAATTTTCTTATTATCACCCTTTTTATTTCCACTATATAGTGTATGTAATTTTGATTGATACTGTGCAGCTTTGGGAATGAAACGGCGATAAAAGTTTAACATCCCCAAAAATCGCCGCAAGTCTTTAGTTGTTTCACGTGTTTTGTAAGTTTTTATAGCCTCGACTCGAGAAGGTAAGGGTTGCAAGCCATTGATTGTAACCAAGTATCCAAGAAATTGAACTTCGGGTACCACAAAAATGGATTTCGACGTATTTATAATAACTCCAAACTCTCGAAACCGTTCAAATAGAGATTTAATATGCTTGACATGGTCGTCTATATTCTTCGATGCAATCAGAATATCATCTATATACGCATAACAGAAATCTAGTCCGCGAATAACTTGATTGATGAAGCGTTGGAAAGTTTGCGCAGCGTTACACAAACCGAACGTCATACGAGGAAACTCAAACAATCCTATTGGAGTAATTATAGCTGTTTTTTCAACATCAGAACTCTCAACCGGAATTTGGTAATAAACCTTAACTAAATCAACCTTGCTGAAAACTTTTGCGTCATGAAGAAGAAAACCAAAGTCATGTATGTGGGGAACGGGATAACGATCTGGAATTGTCACATAATTTAACCGCCGATAATCTCCACAAAGTCGCCATTCTCCATTAGGTTTGGGTACCATGTGTAATGGACTAGCCCAACAACTTTTTGATGGCCTACATATGCCTTGCCTTAACATAGTATCGAACTCACGCTTAACAATTTGTAGTTTCTCAGGAGATAGTCTACGAGCTTTAGAAGAAATAGGTGGGCCAGATGTTTGAATGTGATGCGTTACAGAATGTTTAATTGGTGTATTTTTATCATGCAATGTGGTAAGATCCTTAAATTCTTCAAGTAATGGATATATAACAGTCTTCAAATATTGACTTAATTGAAGGTGGTAATAACCCAATATGTGAAATCGCATTACTAATAGAGTTTGAGACGTTATCTATTACTCTATTATTCTTAAGATCAATTATTAATCCGTAATGGCTGAGAAAGCCGGCGCCGATTATAGGCTTCTTAACATTTGCTAATATAAAAGTCCACCGAAAACTTCTTTTTAGGCCCAAACTTAATTTTAGTGTTTTGTTTCCAAAGGTTTTTATTGGAGATTGATTTGCGGAAAATAGCTGAAGAGATGCTGGTCCATTCAACATTTCACTTGAAAGAGCAGGGAACACCGAGACGTCTGCGCCAGTATCAATGAGAATTTCTGTGTTTAATGAATTTTCTCTAACAAATAGGCGACATACTTCTTGGCCAACCCCATCCGTCACCTTAGACGAGGGACCTAATGGTTTTCCGAAATATTATTTGAACGTGAAGTATAATTACATGGCTGCACGCACTTTTTAGCACGTTCACCGAATTTATAATAGTACCAACAAAAAGGCTTACTTTCTCTTGCTCTTGAGGAATTCGTTTGTGTAACGCGTTTGTTGTTATTACGGCTATGACTTCGAGAGCGATGTGAAAGTAGCTCAACTTGCTTCGTCAAAGCTTCAATGCGTAATTCCAAATCATGATTTATGGAAGGAGTCTTGGAAACACTATTTATCTCCCAAGCATCTGATGTATCAGATATTTTATCTGCCATACGGGCGAGTCTACTTAAACTTTCAGTACTTACAGATAAAATTGCTTGTAACTGTTTCGGAAGACGCTGCATCCATAGAGATTTCAGCAACTCATCAGATACTTTACCAGCAGCCAGGTCCATCATTTCACGTAACATTGCAGAAGGCTTCCTGTCACCCAGTTCCATGTCACGCAGCAGTTTCTTTAATCGCTTTTCCTCCGAATCCATGAATCGCTCCTGCAACCGAGATTTCAATGCTTTGTACATGTTATTTTCAGGTGGGTTTAGAATAAGATCGCTGACTTCACTAAGCACACTCGCTTCGATGGATCCTACAATGGTGTAGAATTTTGTTGCATCTGATGATATTCCAGCCGTAATAAACTGGATTTGTTCTCCAAAATGGCGGAACTTTAACGGACACACATGCAACCTCTAATGTTGGAGTCGGCTCATCTAAAAGATTCCTTTGATATACGGGTGTTTGCGGCGATGCTGTTGGCGGGTGTTGCAGATCAGAAATTAACGAATCTCCCGCCCCATTATTGGCTTCACTTCCTCTATTCGGTGTATGAAGCATGTTTCCTGTCGGGGTCACCAATTGTAAAGTTGAATTATTACACAAATGTATTTTTATATAAAAACACGTTCTTTATTATTTAATTAATGTTCCAGTCTCTAAAATAATTTTCTTCAACTCACTGAAAAAATTTTCTTTACTGACAACAAATGAATTGAAATTTTTTTTTTTAAATCGAATAATTGTAGAAAATTAACAGGTAGGTATGCCACAATACCATAGAAATTCAAGGCACAACCGGTCAGTCGATGTTGGCCTAGAAATAGTTAACATCTATATCCCCCCTGCCACCACCTGTCCAAGTGGCTATCGGCCCGATATCAGTACGCTACGCTGTGGCGAAAACCGTCTTATCCTTGGCGATTTCAACGCTCACCATGATCTATGGTATTCCAGCTTGCCAGTCGATAGCAGAGGCATGCAGCTAGCAGAGCAAATAAACAATATACACTTCTACACGATAAACGGCGATGCCCCCACCAGAATTTCAGGTAATTGCCACAGCTTGCCTGACATCTCAATCGTCAGTGCAGTGCTCATAAATTGCGTTGAATGGCAACCGATCCTTACTTTAGCTTCTGATCACGTGCCCATACTCCTTTCAATTGAGCGACCTGCCTATTTTATCACCTCTGAAAGGCGGGCGGTCATTAGGAAGATTACACAAACTTTACAAATCAATCTTTTTGCTGCGGTAAGACGAGCATGCTTCATCCCGGCCGGTAGAATACATGAAATTATACCGCATTTCCCGGCCGAAGCCGGAAATTTAGCAACAGAACGTGACCTGGCGATCAGTGAATTGTCAAAAATAACCTGGCCCGAATACACTGGTGATATTGATTAAGAGTACATTTCTGTTTAACAATGTACTCTACGCCTTATTTCATAAATACATACCGCTAGGTTAGGTTAGGTTGCAAGGGCTGAGCTGAACACTATGGTAACAGCTCACTACTTAGGCCACCAATGGGCCCATTGTAATACCCTATACGGTCTCAAAAGAGGACCCCTACCCTGCCTAAAGCGGGTCAAACCACCTCGTGGAAATTATAAATTTTGCCAGAGCCTTTACTTCATAGCAAGAGACCTCAGCGAGGTCATGTAGAAAAGGTTTACCGAGGATAGCCATCCTACGCCTACTAAGCGCTGGACAGTGACAGAGAAGGTGCTGAACGCTCTCTTCCTCTTCTGTACATCTGCAGCTGCGACAATAGTCGAAGGTCGTTATCCCCATTCTAGCACCATGCGTGCCTGTTAAGCAATGCCCTGTTAGAACCCTTATCAGAGACGATAGAGCTGATTTGTTTAAAATCAGAAGCGCTTCCGTGCGCCCCTTGTCATATGAGGGCCAGGTTTGCCTGGATGTCTCACACGATGATATGGCTGACCATAGTCCATTTTCGATTCTTATAGTGCTTGTGTTCACACGAAGCCTGAAAGTGGCCATGGGTATGCCTACCGAATCATTTCCCGGAAGGATATGGTCGGTGGTGCCTCTTCTGGCCAGCTCGTCTGCTCTGCAATTGCCCTCAATATCCCTGTGCCCAGGTACCCATATAAGGCTGATACTGAAGTGCTGAGCCATCTCGTTAAGAGATCTGCGGCATTCAGTGACCGACTTTGCGTTGTCGACGAATGAGTCCAGGGCCTTTAATGCGGCCTGGCTGTCTGAGAAAATAAACACCCGTTTACCATCCTTAGGCATAGACCCAAGATGGTTCACAGCCCTGTGTATTGCCAGCATTTCCGCTTGGTAAACACTACAGTGATCTGGTAGGCGAAAAGAGACCTTTAGACCCAGATCCGGCGAAAACAGGCTTGCGAAAGAAGCGACGGCTCAATCCTCCTCCTGATATGGTCCTCTATAAGTCTTTCAAGCGCTTTAAGCAGAAAAGATAATATAGGCCTATATTCATTTGGTTTAGAGTGGGAGGGTTTCCCTGCTTGGGGATAAAGACCACGTTGACTTCCCTCCACGATACTGGTACGTAATTGAGCCTAAGACAACCTATAAACATCCCTTTAATCCAGGGCCTTATAAGTTCGGCAGTATACTGGAGCTAAGCCGGAAAAATTCCATCCGGCCCCGGCGATTTATAGGACTTAAAGGTCTGTAAAGCCCAATCTATCCTTTTATCATCTGTGATTTCGCTTATCAGCTGATGAATATTTGAAGACACACCCGTTCTTGCTGGGAAGTGCGTATCCATTAGCAAGTTTATGGTTTCAGCGCTGGAGTCCGTCCAGTGCCCATCCGGCTTTTGGACGTAACTTAGCTGAGTTGGAGATTTCGATAGCACCTTCCTTAACCGGGAGGCCGCGGATGCGGATTCAATCCTGCCGCAGAAATCCCTCCAGGAGGATCGCTTCCCATTCCGGATTGCTTTTTTATATATATTTATCTTCGCTTTATAAGCATCCCATTAGGGTTCATGTCCATCATGCTTTGCTTTATTGAAGGCCGCCCTACATGACTTTCTAAGTTTATCAAGATCAGACGACCACCATGGTGGTTTGTGAGTTGCCAAAACCTTTTTAGCCGGGCAAGCCCTATCTAAAGCATTCCTGCAATTTTGACTGAAATTATTTACAAACACGTCCAGCTCCTCCTCGCTTTCTGGGACTCGTACCTCCTCAGATAGCTTTTTACCTATAATCTTCTTATAGTAGCCCCAGTTAGTTCTTCTAATATTTTGTATATACTTAGGACTTGCGTGCGCCTGCTTTATAGAAAAACTTATATATCTATGGTCAGAAAAGGAGTGCTCCTTTAGAAACCTCCATGAAACGATCAGGTCACTGAAAGAGTCTGTGACGAGTGTTATGTCAAGGACCTCTTTGCGGTTCCTCGTAATGAAAGTGGGATCATTTCCCCTATTACATATACTCAGATTAGTGCCTAACAGATAGTTGAATAGAGACTCACCTCGGTCATTTGTATCTCTGCTGCCCCACTGGGCGTGATGAGCATTGGCGTCGCCTCCGAGCAGGATAAAATCGTTTCGTGGATTTGCCGCTCTCACGAACTCCTTGAAATTATCCGGAGGTAATGAGCTTTGGTGATCGTGCGCTAGGTAGGAGGCAAGTTTAAAGCTCCTCCCTAGCACCTCGACGCTGACCGCTGTCAAATCCCCATCGCTATAATTGGGTAGAAGAAAAACATTAAGAGTAGACTTAGCCAATATACATGTGCGAGGCTTACCCTTTTCCGCAGGCCACAGATCCTATTGCCAGTGATCCACGGCTCCTGAACTAGAACGATGTCTACCGCACCTGAAGACAGGTGCAGTATGAGTGCAGCTGATGCTGCTTTGCAGTGATGCAGGTTTATTTGGAGGACCCGGATCACTGCTTGTTTGTGCTTTCCTCCGTGAGCGTTGCGTCGGAATCGCCATCCTCCAGAAGCTGACCCTCAGAGTACAACCCTCTGAGAGGCAAGCTTCCGCTCGAACCTGACGAAGCATAGCCACCAGCTTCTTCGTCCTCGTCTACCTCCATCTCGTATTCACTGGGGGGGAGTTCAGCCACCTCCGTTCGAGATGCAAGGTTTACCAAGGCTTCGACATCAGCCTTATAAACTTTAAGGCTTATATTTTTGAAGCCGTAGCTTACCATGAAATCCTGCCTTTTCAACGCTTCGACGCTTGCGCTGTCGAGCAGCAGGACTATCTGCATCGTGGCCCGTTCAGTCTTCTCTACGTTAACCACCTTCCAGTTTTGGGTCGGTAGACCCGGGTTGTACTCCTGGAGCAGTTCCAGGATATCAGCGGGGTCCGTTGGCGTCACTGGAACCCAGGCTCTCGCTCTTGGTCGTGAGGGATATCACACGCCTCCACTACCTTGAGGCGCGCGCCCAGATACACCTCCCCTATCAGCGAAACGGCGGCTTTATAAAGCTTCACCGACCTGGCGTCGTCACTCGCAATTAGTTTTATATTGCCCTGGAACCACCCCGCATCGGTATAAGAAGGCAGCGGACCAGGGTTATCTTTTTTGACCTTGACGGCCACAGTAGCGAGCGCTGCCTCAATCCACTTCCACTGCTGTTTCGGGATCCTGCCATCTTCGCTGCTCTCGTCCATAACACCAATGATCTGGCGATCCTTGGCTATTTCGGCGAAATACCGAGTCCAGCCTCCCTGCACCTTGGCCCTTTTCGGCGCCGTAGGGTTGGATTCATCCATAGACCGCTGGCGCTTCGAGGCTTCATCGCTCTCGACCCAGTCCGGCCTGAATTCCGGCAACATTTGCTTCGCCCAAGCAAGATCGCGCTGAGCCTTCGCCCAGTCCTCCGCGGAAACTTCCCCCTCCCTTATCGGCGAGGAGGCATTCCTACGCAGGATCCGGGCAGCCCAGCGCTTGTCCTGATGACTGGGCTTTTGACTCCCTTGACCCTAGAGCCGGCCCCTCACACCCCTGGAGCCCCCAGCAGCCAAACCGCCAGACGCTTGACGCTGAGTGGCAGCCGTGCAGGTGGCTGCGAGGTGGGCGGCAGCCGCCCCAAGGGCCTCCCGGTCGGTGGCCCCTCCCCGAGAGGTACCGGCCTTTGGAATACCCTGGCTGGATTTTTCCTCAGCCCTTTCCTGCCTAGATTGGCCCTTTGCCCTATAGCCGACCCCTCCCCTCACCCTGAGGCCACCAGCAGTTGACCCACCAGACGCTTGTCGCTGGGTGGAGGGTTTGCTGGTGGGGCCCAAGGGAGGGGCGGTAGTGGCACTGATGGCCTCCCGGTCAGTACCCCCTCCATGAGAGGTACTGGCCATCGGACTGCTCGAACCGGATAAACTCTCGGCCCTTTTCTGCCTATCTGCCGCTGCAGCAGCGAACCTCTGAGGAGTTCTCTCAGCTAATTTTAGGCCCGGCTGAGCCGTAGCCTTTGCGGAGCAAGCTCCTAACGACTTCTTTTTTGGAGAGTCGCCCTCCTTACCGATTTTTAAAAATTTTTCCTCCATACTTAAAACCCACGAGTAGCGGAGAAGGGGAAAGGTCCACCCGGACAGAGATCCGCGATGTCCGGGTAAGGCTTAATAGCATCGAAGCTCGCCCGATATTCTATGCACTCCGTTAACGACTGGGCTATTTTCGGGCCCCCAGCCAGGCTGATCCTCGGCACGGGTCGTATAACACCTTGATCCAGCCCATTAAGGAGAAGGGGAGAGAAAAATGAAAAGGAAGGGAAAATAGGGTTTAAGGGGAGTGGGAAGAGAGGTCGCCGCTCGAATTAGCTGCCGAAGCGTTACCAGGTGCCACCACGAGGAGGCTCCGCCCCTAGAAAAATAAAAGGATTTCCTTCTACAGGGAAGTTTAACGATCTTGTTTCGAACGACAATTCCGTTATTTCTAATATGTTTGCTGATTTCTTCCAATCGAACTACTCTAATACATCTGATTCGGTGTCTTCGGATTACCCATTTAGACCGGGTCCGCTGAATTCAGTATCAGTCCCTAGTATTTGCGCGGAGGATGTTTTATGGCATCTTGAAAAACTAAAAGTTTCCTATTCCGCTGGACCTGACCAAATTCCATCAATTGTGCTTAAAACATGTGCTCTATACCTTTATAAACCAATAGCTTCTCTGTTCAACGCTTCCCTGAAACAAGGGATGTTTCCCAGGCAGTGGAAGGAATCCTTTATAATTCCTCTCTATAAAAGTGGTAGCAGATCCTGTGTCACAAATTATAGGGGAATTGCCAAACTGAGTGTTGTTCCAAAGCTTTTCGAGTCAATAATCACTAAGCAACTAGCGCATAATTTATCGTCGGTGATTTACTTATCACAACACCGCTTTTACAAGGGGATATCGACTGTGTCTAATTTGCTCGACTTCACAACCCTTGTATCCCACAGCTTCAAGTTTAATTGGGAATCTGATGTTATTGACACTGATTTTAGCAAGGGTTTTGATGAAGTATCTCATTGCTTACTCTTGTGCAAACTTGATCAACTGGGCTTTCCACCTTTGCTTCTTTCTTGGATATCTTCCTATTTATATGGAAGAAAGCAAACCGCTATATTTAAAGAATAGTTGGTCTCATTTTGTTAATGTCACTTCTGGTGTTCCGCAAGGTAGCCACCTTGGTCCAGTGTTATTCCTACTTTTCATTAACGACCTACCAAGTGTTTTGAAGCACTGCAAGCCGTTGATGTACGCGGATGACGTCAAACTTATTATGCCTGTCAGCTCACCTGACTGTAGAGCACTTCTTCAGTCGGATCTTAACAACCCAGTAGAATGGTGTAATGTGAACATGTGTTTTACGCGTAAACCCTTTCATTCCCATGCTTACGTGCTTGGCGATTACATTATTAAGCAAGTCACCAGCTTCTCTGAACTAGGGGTATTAATGGACCCCAGGCTTGATTTTAAATCACACGTTGAATATTGTGTAAATAGGGCCAAAGGTACCCTGGCGTTTGTTAAACGATGGTTCAACGAGTTTAACGATCCATATGTTACTAATATTCTTTTTACATCATTGGTGAGGCCCATATTGGGGTAACCTTCGATAATCTGAAAACCGCGTTATAAGGTTCATTGTGATAAACTGGAATCGGTCCAAAAACAATGTTTGATTTTCGCTTTGAAACATTTACCTTGGGATACGTCACGGAATCTTCCGCCCTACAGCAGCCGATTGAAACTTTTACAGTTGCCTACGTTACAGAGCCGTAGAGAGATGCTTGGTGTCGTATTTATAGTAAAACTTATAAGAGGAATGATTTCTAGCCCATTCTAGACTTTTGCACCCACTAATTATTTGTAGATCAAACTTTGAAATGCATGAACCGCTTCGTAGCCTATTACAGGATTTCAATAAACACTGTAAAAACTTAGACTCTTGCGACTCGATATTCGGAATTAAAAAATATCTGCTTACCACCCTATAACTCTGTATTAAATTTTGTTCAACTTCTGTATAGCGTTTAATTAAGCATGTGGCCTGACATACAATAGCTTCCCCCAGCGGGTTAGGGGGTCAGAATATACCCGCGGCAGGTATGCCTGTCGTAAGAGGCGACTAAAATACCAGATTCAAGGGGTTGTGTAGCGCAACCCTTTCAGGTTGCCAGCGCAATATATAGCTTATCCAAACCCAATTGTCAACCTCACCTATCCGTGGCGAATCCTGTTTCATTAACAACAGAAGCTCTGGCGACCCCAAGCTCCTCATGGAACTTGGGGGTGGGGAGGTAAGGATGGCCTGAAGGTTTAATATGGCTATATAAATCATTCCCGAGATGGTCGTGCTAATACCTTAATGGTGCTATGTTACCGGAGCGTACCAGATCTGTATCCGGCAAAGGACCATCACATCGATAACACTCCCCAAAGCTTTCGGGGAGCAACCTTATCGCTACAACAACATATAATAGCTGCAACTAAATTTTAAATTGACCTTGACTATGTGCCTATATCTTTTAGTTAGGTGCTTGCTTTTTGGTCAGTATAATCGTTCAATTGTTTGATTCATTGACCGATAAATATATAAATGTGTGTATATAATGCGCTGCATCTCTTATATTGAATTCTATGTACATATCAATGAACTGCAAAAATCGAACACAACTACGTTCGATTACATTCGGCAACATGATCGTGTTCAATGATCCAACTTGCTTAAACGAACATAATCGACATTGATTTAAGATCAACCAACTTATTGCATGCGTGAATATAATCAATTCAGGCGTTTGCTCGTTTGCCTCAACCGCGATTACATTCATCGGAATGAAAATGCAAATATGAAAACTCCATGCGTCTGAATATTTGCATGATTCTTCTGCACTTACGTCACGGCGACAAGCTACATACATACATATAAACATTGCTTACGATTCTGTTTGTTTGCCGAACTAAAGCCGGAGTCATTGGTGGCGTATGTCGTATCGCTGTATCCGTATCCCTAACGTAATCAGCTGTTTATCCTTACGACGGTAAACCAAAACCCAATTGGTTGGCTACGATACGGTTACGACCTTAGCGGCACCAATAACCGATTGCATTGATTTTCATAAGGTTGGTCGAATCAGCTGTTATAAGCCCTACAAGAAACGCTGATAGTTTTACTAATACACTCACACTTGTAATTGACAATGCTGATCCTGCGATGATGTAAACATTGATACTCAAGTTTATGTATGTTCCTTTGTTCGCTCACGCATGTCCACATGTTCCCAACGACAGCCGATAATCATGAAAAAGGACTCAAACTGGGAAAGCTTCGGACACCTGGTACAGAACAAAAGAACATACAGCAGATACCATTATGCATGTGAGACAGATACATAATTCTCAACGGAATTTTATGTATGCGAGAACAGTTTATCCGATTTAATCATGTTGTCACTACTGACTGTCATATGACAATCAAATGATTATCACGGTTGTTTTGTTATTTTTTAAATTCCGCCATTTTCAACCGACGAAAACCATATAAAAAATAAGTTTAAAAAATGAAAAAGAGAGCATTTCAAAGCTCCATGCTAAAAGAAAAAAAATCGAAAATAATATTAAAAAATACCAAAAGCTGTCGGAATGTATGGGGCGCACTCAAAAAATTGATACGCGAAAAATAATAGTTGTTAGTGGTGATCCATTTTTAAATGTGTTTCCGCATAAGGAAAGCGCTCTTCTTTGTTTTGTTTTTTCTGAATTTAAATTGAACATTCTGAACTCGAATTCTTATCAAACTATTTATTTTAAACAAATAAAAAACACGTATGCTTTTATCACGTACAAAATTAAAAACGTAATGAAATAAAGTAAATAAAAAGCAAAAAGCATTGTTTCATTTTTGGCGGAATATAACAATGGTCATTTATGATAGTATAATAGTCAAACCTGATATCTACAGTAAACTATCATTTATGTCACTTTTTGATAGTTAAGGCTCCATTACTGATACTTAGCATAGACTTGACTTGACTTCGGAACTGTCACTTACAGTTCTGTTAAATGAACATTGCATGTTACTGATTACTGAAAACTTGGCAACACTTAACTTGACTTAGAAGTCTGTTGAATTTTGATTTTCTATGTAAGTTCTAAGTGACGTTTACATTTTGAGATGCCATTTGTTTGTTTCCATTTCATTTTGACATTTTGTCATACAAATTGACACTTATTTAAAAATAAATTTCAACGCTGATTATGATGCCTGATTGTATGTGCCAAGTGCAGTATAATCGTGGCTAAGTTGCCAAGTTTACGCCAAGGCAAGTCAAGTCTGTGCTAAGTATCAGTAATGGGGGCTTTAGAGTGTCAGCACTGATCCAAGAAAAGGAATGAGAGTGAGCAGTACGGCTATATACTTCATCAGTAGGCCATGTTTGTATATAAGAAGGAGACAAAAACTCACACGTACACAGTTGTTTACATCCCATTTGCGCAAGTTCCCTTAAGTTCGTGATAGAAAGTTTGTATGAGGCGCTGATCGTTAGGTTGACATTGCTGACAATCAGATTGTAGTCATATGATAGTCAGTATTCTTGTAGGGAGGTTACCGATAAAGCATCAATGTCTCCAGCTTAAACAATACTAATTGTCGTGCTTTGATTTTATTCTCCGCTTGCCTTCGTTTGATCAATACAATCGTACGCAAAACCTGTTCGGTTATTCGATCGCAATCATGCTAACAGAGTCTTGTAAAGACAGATCCTGAGTTTATTCCATTATGAGTTTATTCTATTATGAGTTTTTTCAATATGAGTTTATTCTCATGATTGAATGTGAATGCAAGTTTTAGTGTTTGATTAAATCAAGAAAATTGTGATTTTTGCAGTTCTTTGTTACATATCTTGTATTTATAATATTTTATTGTAATTGCTTTGCACTATAGGTTAAATGGCAGCTTTTGCTGTGCAAAAGTGATAAAATTAAAGTGCCGTTATAAATAATTTTTTGTTGTTTTTTAGTTGCAATTACTTCAACAAAAAGCCACATGAATTTTGTTTATGCTAAATATAAAGAACGGTTACACAGCTGTGTGTCATTTGCAATTTATTTTAAATTGCGATTTGTTGCGATTTACGTTTAATACCTCTTTTCTTTAGTTAACCTCGGTATAAAAAAATTAGAATTGTTTGAAATATGGCGAAAAGAATGCACAAAAAAAGGACAATTTGATGCCGTTTGGAAACACATTGTTGGCAAAATGAAAGAGAATACAATTTCGGCTGAATTAAAAAAAAAATTAAACAAACATATTTTTTTTGCGTAAAATTAGCTCAAAAGTGGAACAAATGTCACAGGAGGCTAGATATCTTCAAGAACGAATATGAATACTTTTGATTATAAAAGTGAAATATTCCGTGCAAAAGAAGAAAACTTAAAGTTTGGACTTAGTCCCCTTCACTGCTGGATAAGATTTTTTGAATTTACAATACATTTAGGCTATAAATGCAAATTGAAAAAGTGGCAGATACGAGATGATAAGTCAATTATCTTAAAAAGAAAAACAGACATACAAAACGATTTTTGGACAAAGCTCGGACTTCGCGTGGACATGCCCAGAGTAGGTGGCTGCGGTTCCACAAATGACGGAAACACTGCTCGTCAAGCATTTAGTGATCATGAGATTTTTTCTGAAATAACTGGTGTTGACAAAGAGCTTATTTTTCGATTTAAAATCATTTTGATTTGTTTATCCAGCCAGTTCGAAATAAACTCAAGCAAATTTGAAATATATTGCTTTGAGACAGCAAAACATTTTCAGGAGCTATATTGCTGGTTGCCAATGACTTCTACGGTACATAAAGTCCTCATGCATTCAAAACAAATAATAGAAAATACGGTGCTTCCACTAGGCTTTTTTGCAGAACAAGCTGCTGAATCGCGACATAAAATTACAAATCCGATAGACTGAATCACGCGCTGCAAAATATTCTTCGCATGTATTCTTATGGAACAATTCACACCTAGCGGCAGCAGCACTGCGCGGCGCGGCCATGAGCGGCAATGTTGATCAAATAGGCAAAAAAGTGAAGCGCCGCTGCCGCTACATGTCGCACCGCTTAGTGTGCACGCACTTTTATACTATTTTCACACAGAAGGCTTATTGAATAATAAAGGCAATTTTCTACATTAAGACGCTTATACTAGGTTCAAACACACACCAAATTGGCAATTTATACTCTTTGGGCAATTTATTACGCAATTTTTCATATAATAAATTGTAATAATAAATTGCCAATTTAAAAAAAATTGCGTAATAAATTGTTTCAACCTGCAAATGCAACATTGTAAAGTGTGTTTATTGAGTATATTTAAACGTCACTTACGCATGGCTGAACTATATGGTTGGCTCATTTCATCAGCTGATTTTATGTCTTTCATTTCACTGGAGTAGGGACTGTCAAAAGAAGATGGCAAAATCAAAATGAAAACAAAACACTGAACACATTTTCTTACAACACACAAAAATTTCAAAGTTTTATGTTTTCATTCCATTCTATTCACCTAATACCAACACGCACATTTTGACAGTCTCAACAAAGATATGTTGTTACTGTAGAGATGACCCAACCAGCTATCAAATTACTATTGTGTAAGCTAAATAGAGTTTATGAACACCACTCAATTTAAATCGAAATAGCCTCAATTTATTTTTCTGTTTGAACATAGAATTATCGAGCTCAATCTTCCCTACAAAATTCGAATCTATTATTATTTCATTAGTAGCTAATCGAATGCCTAATGAAGTCAAAAGCACAATGAAACTCTGTTGGCAGCGTTCCGCTTCCGTTTCCGCTTCTTAGTTTTAGGTGTGTTCAGTGCTTTGTCAAAGCAAATGTCATTGTCTGCATGGCGGAACGATACAAGGTGGCCGCATCGAACAGCTGATTATAACCTTTTTTATTTGATTTGATACATCAACTATCGGCGCAGTTCGATTTTGACATTTGTCCATCGAATTTACAAGTACATGGAATTTTGTTTGTTTGTAGGTATGTCACCATGCTCCCACCTTGTATCGTTCCGCCATGATTGTCTGTCTCATCCTTCATACTAATCGAGCAGTTACTTCTGTGTAATAGAGCTATGGATACATCAGATCCATTAATTTCTACAACATTTTTAAAAATACGCTTACAAAAGCGGAAGCGTTCAACACTTCCACCTGAAGTAATTGATCTATTACGTAGCTGCGAAACGATAGAGGAATTTCAACTTGGCAACGAACACGATGAAATTAGTGAATGTGAAGAGTCTCGTTATGATTTAAATTTACAAAATGAATCATAGGAATTTCAACTTGGCAACGAACACGATGAAATGAATGAATGTGAAGTCTCGTTATGATTTAAATTTACAAAATGAATTAGATTTAATCAAGTACTAAATGTTTTACTATAATTACAATAAACGAATGAATTTCATGTTTGCATTAATGGATGCAAAAGGGTTAATATTGATTTTTGGTCTTTAATGGGTTAATTTCCATTTTTTTAACAGAATTACTTTCACTCTTGAAATGCTAACAAGTTTTAATTTGAGTACCATGATTTTGTTGGATTAATTAGTTTCGCACAGAAAAAGTGGTCATTTGACCTATAGTGCTTTGTTATCTTTATTTTTAATTTTTACTGTTATTATTATTATTTCTAGCTTATGCCCGTGGATTTTACCCCACGTTTCTATAAAAATTTGCAAGCTACGCGTAACTGGCCATGGGTAAAACATGAGTTGGTAAGATTGACTTCTGCTACAGCTAATGACTGTTGTTGTATAATATAATCATATTTGTAACAGGATTCCCCTCCCGTAGGTGAGGTTGACAATTGAGTTGGAGAAGCTCTGAAACTATAAAGGTTTGTATTGCGCTCATCAATCCCTTGATTCGCAGCTAATGATCGTCCTTGAGCTTCATTGATAGGGATAGGAAATTTGAGGAATTTAAAATTGAAAAGACAAATATATCGGTATCAATGGAATCCTTGGTTTTAAACTTTTTTGTTTTCGAAATGTTCCAATAAAATGAATTGCTTCAATGACATTCGTAAAAGTTTTGTGATGAAAAGCCCTGTCCCACTACATAAGCGTGGAGAATTGAAATAACGAAGCATAAATATTATGATATTATGGGCCCTTTTTTAAGGATCAATCGATGAGGAGAAATTTCTGATGGCTCAAAAGAGCTAATAAACTCAATCGGATATGCACAGCTTGGGACTCTTCCACGACTGTGTTAATAGAGTGATACGTTGTCTTGGTTCTAGTAATATTAACATCCTCATTTTAAGATGCCTAAAATGCCTTTTCTCAAAGCAATTTATAGTTTGTAAAGATAGATTCAATATTTGGAAGAAACATTAGATATTAAAGCTTCATGTGATGTCATAATTTCTCAAAAACTTGCAGGAAAAGAAATCAAATCTGTTAGTAAAGAAATAGGAATTTTGCCATAATTAATTTCAAGAAGTTGTTTAGCAAAAGCTGCTGCTGAAGTGTTTCCGCCAAATTGCCCTGTCATATTTCTAAAGAGAGTAAATTTTTGTACGTAAGGCCGTCTATAGACGAAAAAGCACGCATCTACTTCAACTGCGGCTGTTCCTGCAAGTAACAGGAAAGCACCACCTTTGGGATTGTGATTACACCTTAAGTTCTTAGGGGTTTGGTCTAAAACGTGCACCGACTGTTTATGAGTCATCTTCTCACTTTGGCCTGACCGTTTGCTTATATTACACATCGGTGTATCAGATATTTGCAGATAGTGGTCATTTAAATGAGGAGTTGTACGTCCACCACACAAAGGGTATAAATATTTATTTTGCATGGGAGGTACCATGCCCCTTTTCTATATCGATATTATTTTTAGCCTATGACCATCCTTGGAAGGTTTCTAGTGGGTTGTGCAAATTTGGTTGTGATCGGTCGATCCGTTTAAGACGCAACTCGATCTATACCTACATACATATATATGTACATACAAATATAATTTGAATTTTATATATATAGATTATGTTAATGGTTACCTATCTGTCAGGATAATAAATTAAATTACCGCAACCCTAGAGATCCCCTTATTAGGAGTCTTAACTTGGATATCATGCGGCTGGTAAATGAACATAAACGTACCAAATGGGAGGAGC
The DNA here is from genome assembly GCF_040869045.1 of Eurosta solidaginis. Classification (NCBI taxonomy): domain Eukaryota; kingdom Metazoa; phylum Arthropoda; class Insecta; order Diptera; family Tephritidae; genus Eurosta; species Eurosta solidaginis. Next base: position 200,208,680 of record NC_090321.1, on the reverse strand, counting down.
ATCTAAGGAACTGCAACCTCTCTGCGGGTGGGGTAAATTATGGTCAACCGTCAATGTGTCCCCACATGACAGCAACCATCTTTTCAATTGTAATGTGGAACCTACGCCTCTAACACCTATCTCCCTATGGTACGCCCCTGTTGAAACAGCCAGTTTCCTTGGACTCCCGTTAGAGGATTTTGATGATAATTTGTGGGTGGTCGTGCCAATTGAATGGTGCGAAGCACTGTTAATACAACAACAACAACAAATATCAAAACCCCCACCTTACGACAGTACTCATTGCGGTAGACCTGTCAAAAGCTTTTGATACTGTCAACCATGGTACGTTACTGCAAGACCAGGAAGGGTGTACCCTTCCCCCATATCTTAAAAGGTGGACCACAAATTATCTGGGTGGTCGGCAGGCATCGGTGCAATTTAGAAACGAAAAATCTAAACCAAGAAGAATTAAACAAGGGATGCCACAGGGTGGTGTCCTATCCCCACTTTTGTTTATCTTCTATATATCAAAGCTACCTTCACCACCAGAAGGAGTTACTATCGTTTCCTACGCCGATGACTGCACAATAATGGCCACAGGGTCAGGCCCACAGATCGATGAACTTTGTAACAAAATAAACAGCTACCCCTCTGCCTCTCCAGTTTCTTCGCCACGCGAAACCTGACATTGCCACCGACCAAATTATCGGCGACCTTATTTACAACTCGGACGCGCCAAATGTCGACCATATTGAACATCCACGTCGATGGCACCACGCTACGGACTGTCTTACACCCTAAAATCTTGGGTGTGACATTCGACCGGATCTACATTTTGGAGAGCATGCAGCCGCAATTGTACCGAAAATCCAGAGCCGTAAAAAAATCCTCAAATCTCTTGCATGCAGCACTTGGGGTAAAGATAAAGAAACGCTCATTACCACTTACAAAGCAGTTGGCCGGCCAATTGCATGCTACGCGTCCCCGATATGGTCTCCAAGCCTAAAGGTTACTCACTGACAGAAAATTCAGGCCTGCCAAAATACTGCCCTCAGAACCGCTACGGCTGTCTTCTCATGTCCCCAAAATACCATTTACATAATGAGGCGAGTACTCTTCATTAGGAATTAGGGATTAAGGGGTCGCCTCCGTAAGCATTATGAGGAAATACGGAACCTGAAACACAGCCGTACGAAGCAAAAAAGCAGGTCCTCAGTGATATCAACAGGCAGGCGTCGGACCTCTATGCCAGAATTGCCCGGCCAATCCAGTACTTAAAGAAAAATACCCATAACTAACAGAGGAGGAACGCACTCTCCCTAGCTCAACTTCGAACTGTCATTTCAGTGTGACCCCATCTAATTTGTTTCGTCCCTCCTACAAATTGTCATCCTCCCAGCAGCTCCTTGCAGCAGGACTGCTCCATATTCTCTCATACTCTGTTCAGTGTGTCTCGTGCAAGGGATGGTTGCATCGGACAGGTTGTTCTGGGCTTGATCCCAAAACCCGTCGTCCACGTAACTTTTATAAATCTTTTGTGGCTCCTTGCTGTTCACGCCCAAGGGCGTCCCGTAGTCTAGGTCTAAGCGCCCCCCCCCCCCCCCCCCACTACCTTCCAGCAGCCCCGCTGCTCAGCAAGCCACCACAAGTACCCGCTGTTGCTCGCGCCCCACGGCGCCAACAACGCAAACAGCTGTACCACTCATAACTACAATCTTCGTTGTAGAGTCGGAAGCAATGCTGAGCAGCAGCCCCTGCCCCCGTCTTCCCCCCCCCCCCCCCTCTTTTCCGGCGGCAATCGTGTAGGTCAGGGAAACAGACTCTTAGTCTCTACCTCCGTTTGCACCGTTTGCCAGCACAGAATATCTATGTTTGCGACATCCGCCCAATGCAGCTCCTGCCTTGGGTGGTGCCACTTCCCTAGATGTTCTGGTCTCCGCGACGGCAACCCCCCGACGGGTTTCATCGCGCCATGTTGCCAGGCCGCAAACCCAAATCATCCGGGTACCCCAATGCTTGCCCAAGGACGCCCAGTCCTATGGCCACAACAGCAATTGCGTCCTGGCCTTCCCCAACCCAGGCGTAGTCACCCGTCACTTACCCCCAGAGTGGCGACGTCTCCCCTTATGCACTTCAGAATTCTGCAGTTAAACTGTAATGGACTAACTGGGAAGATTACGGAGATAGTCGATTTCATGAAGCGGCACAACATCCGCATTGCTGCGATTCAAGAGACTAAACTCACAGCAAGATCTGCATTGCAGACCTGCTCCGGGTATAACGTCCACAGGAAAGACCGCGAAAGCGGAAATGGAGGCGGTCTCGCGTTTATCATACACCACTCTGTGCAATATTGTATATTTGATCCTGGCATCGACCGCAGGGACAATGTCTTAGAACGTCAAGGCCTATCTGTCCGGTCAGGCGATGCAAACCTAGAAATCATCAACATCTACACCCCTCCTGCCTCCTGTTGCCCCAGTGGATACCGCCCTAATATCAGGGCCTTACTCACTGGCAACAATCGCATTATCTTAGGCGATTTCAATGCCCATCATGATCTATGGCATTCAAACTTGCGGGCGGACAGTAGGGGTGAGACGTTGGCGGATCAAATAGAAGAAACGACGTTCTGCACAATAAACGGAGACGCCCCCACACGTATGGTAGGAAGCTGTCACAGCTCGCCAGATATCTCAATCGTGAGCGCAGAACTCGTAAACTGCGTCAACTGGCAGCCGATGGTAACATTGGCATCCGACCACCTGCCCATACTTATTTCGCTTGAGCGTAGCGCCGACTTCATCGTCACTGAAAAACGCACTTTCATAAACTTCAAAAAAGGAAAGTGGGAAGAATATAAATCATTTACAGACAGCCGCCTAGCTGCCCTCCCTATCCCGACTGATGCCCGCCAAGGGGAGCGTGCCTTCCGTAAGGTCATTAAATCCGCCTCGGCACATTTCATTCCCGCCGGGAGAATTCCCGAAATCCGGCCCCACTTCCAGGCGGAGGCCGCAAACTTAGCGAGAGAACGTGACCTTATAAGACAGCTTGACCCAGGCGACCCCCAAATAAGGGATATAAACCAGCGCATCAGATTGCTTGTAGATGAACACAAGCGGGCGAAATGGGAGGAGCACCTAAGAGGTTGTAACCTCTCTACCGGTGTGGGTAAACTTTGGTCCACCGTAAAGTCCCTATCGATTCCGACTAAGCACAAAGACAAAGTTTCCATCGCCTTTGGCGACAAAGTGCTGTCGGACGCGAAAAAATGAGCGAGCGCTTTCTGCCGACAATATATAATGCATCCTACGGTCGACAAAGATAGACGGAGAGCCAATAGACGCGCACATAAACACAAATTCAGCGCGTCACCAATCACCATCACCGCTAAAGAGGTTGAGGACGCAATTGGTCGTGCTAAACCATCCAAAGCAGTGGGCCCAGACGGCATAGCCATGCCGATGCTTAAAAACCTAGGGAAAGAGGGGTTCAAATATTTAGCACATGTCTTCAATCTGTCTCTTTCCACCTTTGTCATACCTGAGAAATGGAAAATGGCCAAGGTGGTCCCGCTACTTAACCCTGGGAAACCAGCTAACATAGGTGAGTCGTATCGTCCGATATCTCTCCTATCGCCAGTGGCAAAGACGCTTGAAGCCATTCTGCTCCCTTATTTCCAAGCAAATTTGCAGCTAGCCCCTCATCAGCATGGCTTCAGAAAACTCCATAGCACTACCACCGCGCTGAATGCCATTAGCACCCAGATAAATTGCGGTTTAAATCAATACCCCCACCATAGAACAGTACTCGTAGCGCTAGACCTATCAAAAGCTTTTGATACGGTCAACCATGGCTCGTTACTGCAGGCCTGGAAGGGTCTACCCTTCCCCCATGTCTTAAAAGGTGGACCGCAAATTATCTGGGTGGTCGGCAGGCATCGGTGCCACAACATGGACGCCCCAAATGTCGACCATTTTGAACATCCACGTCGATGGCACTACGCTACCGACTGTCCGACACCCCAAAATCTTGGGTGTGACGTTTGATCAGGATCTACATTTTGGTGAGCACGCAGCCGCAATTGTTCCGAGAATTCAGAGCCGTAACAAAATCCTCAAATCCCTCGCTGGCAGTACTTGGGGAAAAGATAAAGAAACGCTCATGTCTACATACAAAGCAATTAGCCAGCCGATTACGTGCTACGCGTCACCCATATGGCCGCCAAGCCTAAAAATCACCCACTGGAAGAAACTACAGGCCTGCCAAAATACTGCTCTCAGAATCGCCACGGGCTGTCTTCTTATGTCCCCAGAACACCATCTGCATAATGAGGCGAGAATACTCCCCATCAGGGAGAGAAATGAGATGCTGACCAAACACTTCCTGTTGAATACCCAGAAACCTGGGCATCCCAACAGACATCTGATTGATGAACCAGCACCGCCTAGGGGCTTAAGGAGTCATCTCCGTAAGCATTTTGAGGAAATACGGCACCTGAGAACCCAGCCGTATGAAGTGAAAAAACACAAGCAGGTCCTTGGTGAACTCCATAAACAGGCGTCGGATCTTTATGCCGGGAATTGCCCGGTGAATCCAGTACTTAACGAAAATTATCCAAAACTTGCGGAAGAGGAACGCATACTCCCCAGGGAAACGCGTGTCACTCTTGCTCAACTTCGTTCTGGATACTGTAACAGGTTAAACTCTTACCTATCCAGAATCAACCCTGACATACAAAATGTATGCCCCGCTTGCAATGTGTCCCCACATGACACCAACCATCTCTTCAATTGTAATGTGGAACCAACGCCTCTAACACCCCTTTCCTTATGGTCCACCCCTGTTGAAACGGCAAGTTTCCTTGGACTCCCGTTAGAGGATATTGATGACAATTTGTGATCGGTCGCGGCTATTAGGTGGGGCAAGCATTGCTACAACAACAACAACAACAGCTCAACTTCGATCTGGGTACTGGGACAGGTTAAACTCTCACCTATCCATAATTAATCCCGACATACAAAATGTATGTCCTGCTTGCAATGTGTCCCCACATGACACCAACCATCTCTTCAACTGTATTGCGGAACCAACGCCTCTAACACCCCTCTCATTATGGTGCACCCTGTTGAAACTGCAAGTTTGCTTGGACTCCCGTTAGATGATTTTGATGACATTTTGTGATCGGTCGCACCTATTGGATGAGGCGAAGCACTGCTACCACAACAGCCACATTAAACCTTCTAGGCTACCCGCCCTCCCCATCCTCTAGTTCCATGAGCATCTTGGGGTGCCAGAGCCTTGCCTGCTAAATATGTGTATGATACACTCATATTTGTAACAGGATTCCCCTAGCGCAGGTGATGTTGACAATTGGGTTGCGGAAGCTTTGAAGCTATAAAGCTTTGTATTGCGCTTATCGACCCCCTGAATCCCAAGGTTCAATGCGGTTATACTAAATCATTCCCGAGATGGTAGGGCAGCACTATAATGGTGCTTGTTGCAAGAACGGGCCAGATCTAAATCCTGCAAAAAACCATCAAGAACGATAACACTATCTAAAACCACCTTAGGAGTTCCCTGATCGCTCCAACAAAAACAACCAACACGGGATTTTTCAAAAGAAATAGAAAATGTTCATGTGGTTGTTGTAATTTTGTTCTACAGCAGAAAAAACTTGTGGAGAAAAAGATTTTGCACGGATTTAGGATTGATCAACACCGGTGTTGGGCCGACCAGGGTAATAATGCAGAAAGGTCTTCTGCGCAATAATGCTCTGAATTCCACTCGTTTCGAAGCGGTCCGGGGCATTTTTCAAAATTTTTAATTTCCCTTTTTGGATTTGCAATCCTGGATCCAAGACGCGCATTTTGTTACACCTCTCCGTTTTTGGACATGAATTAAGAGTAGGTATCATAATGTTATATAGAATGACAGAAATAGGTACACTTGCTTTTTAAAGTTATTCTTTCCGGATTTTATCAAGTCATTATTGTACTTCTACGTCTAATACCTCCGCATGAGAGTGAGTGCACCAAAGCTAGTTATAAGAAGCACTGTGTGGCTTACTTCGGTTGTCTGGTTATTCGTAATGTTTGAGGCGCAAACAATGAATGAATTAAAGTGAAAGTTTCTTACCGGTACAATCTGATCTTTCATCTTCTCCATACGCTTGATAAGTATATTCTCGCGCACCTGCTGAATATCCTGTCGCGGTCGTACACGTTTTATCAGATTGCAAAACAAATCACGCTGTCGTGACTTGAAAATGCTAAAAGATTAAAACAAGCATTAACAATTTTTGCTGATTTGTATAGGGAGGCTTACGATTTTAATGCATTTTCTGCTGGTATAGCATCTGGTGGGCAACCCAATTTGGCCGCCCATAACTGGAACAGTTCTATATCCTTCTCAAGCGGCATTTTAAATATCCTAAAGTGGTTCTAGAGCTTTTTGATGAAAAGAAATCTGCTTGTTGTTCAGTTTGAATTATTTTTCAATTTAGTGCAAAGCCGAACGATGACACAGAAAACCGCTTACGCTACGAACACATTGATTAAAGCCCCGTCACGCAAGCAGTTTTTCATATAGATGCGTTTAACACAACTTATGCGACACTAGCGCCATCTAACATGAAAAAGTGACCAACTTCCAACTTTTGTTGAAGCAAAGCATAAGAAGAATTCAACATTCGCATTGTCTAAAAGTGCTTTCATACTTTGCAAATTACATAATTTTTTTCCCTTGTTGGTACTTTTTTAAATTTTGCATAGTTAAAATCTGCAATTATATAAATAAATAGAACCCAGCGGGTTAGGGGGTCAGAATATTTCCGCGGTAGGTATACCTGTCGTAAAAAAAAAAAAAATCTCGGAAGAGATCTAAGCCGAGCTTCTCTTCCAACGGCATCTGCAAGGCAGATAAGTTTTCACTGAGAGTTTTTCATGGCAGAAATACACCCGGAGCGCTTGCCAAACATTATAATTGAAAAACCTTATTTCTAAAATTTTGTGATGTTGCTTTGCCGGGGTGTGAACCCAGGTCATACGGTGTGGTAGGCGGAGCACGCTACCATCATACCACGGGGCCGCCTGTCGTAAGAGGCGCCTGAAATACCAGATTCAAGGGGCTGCGTAGCGCAACCCTTCAGGTTGCCAGCGCAATATACAGCTTCTCCAAAACCAATTGTCAACCTCACCTATCCGCGGCGAACAAAAGAACTTGGGGGTGGGGAGGGAGGGATGGCCTGAAGGTTTAATGTGGTCATATAAATCGAGATGGTCGGGCGAGCACCTTAATGGTGCTGTTACCGGGTCCTACCGGATCTATATTCGGCAAAGAACCATCACATCGATAACATCCCCAAAGCCTTCGGGGAGCAACCTTATCGCTACAACAACAACAACAACAAAATATGTTAACAAGTATTTTTCTTGTATGGTGAGAATGTGTATAACAGTAAACATCTTGCGTGATTGCGGCGATTATACTGGCATTCACAAAATTGCTTCGAACGCATCTATACCAAAAACTTCATTGTGGCTCGGTAATTAGTTTTTCCGTAGGACTTTGGAAAAGTTGGCATGATTATAAAAGCCCGAACACGCAAGACGTAATCTATTTATATTTCAACGCACGTTGCTGCATCGCACGGTAGGGAATTTGATCAATCTAGCTGGCCAAATTGTACGTACGTTCGTGAGTACTGCAGCTTTAACAATGTCCCCTTGCCCGCTACGAATGCGACTGTTTGGCCCATAATAGCCCGATCCATAACGAAACCGCTGGCATCGCTCTACCTTTACACAAACAACTTTTGACAATTGCGCGCATTTTTTTTACAACTGACAGAAAAATCCTGAATGAAGTATTTTATTTTGAACTTCTTTGAGGACAGATGTTGAATTGGTACAAAGTTAGTAGACTGAATTTAACAAATTTAGAATAATTAGAAATACAAAATACACACCGCGAGAGGGAAAATGAATAGAATTCAAGCATTGTTCAATCGCCAGCACGGCATTGGTAAGTGGCATAAATATGGCTATATGGGCCAATTGTTTTGTTAGTGTAGAATATTTTTTGCGGCTGAAGTGGCGCGACTTGCCTCCAAATTTGATATGATTTCGCGGGAAAGCTAATAGTCGAAAAGTTTGGTTGGTAGATTGTAATAAAACTTTTTGTCTTTCACCAATATGAATATTAGATATGATGTATAAATGTTCCCCAGCATGTAAAAGCTAAACAGCAGAAAATTGTGCTGCGTAGGCAAAATATAATTGACCCATTTGTTTATAAGAACTATACTTAAAAATTGTAAATATTTCTTTTCTTTGATTATAGCAAATGACTTTACATATGATTTTGCACTGCGTCGACTGTGTGTGGCTAAAGAAGATAGTTGGCGTGGTATATTACCATCTAATTATAGTTCAGACTATAATCCAGAACCACCGATCTTTTCGGCTAAATTTGCAAACTGTGATAATTTTAGACACATTTTAGCCATCGCAAACGAAGATGGAAAAATTGCCTTACAAGATACGACAAAAAATAATGAAGAACCAGAAGAACGCGCACTAAATGCGCCACAATGTCATTATAACGCCGTTTTCGATTTGGAATGGGCACCTGGGCAGATGAAATTTGTTTCTGCATCTGGCGATCATACGGCAAGCTTATGGAAAGTAGACGAAGCGGGCGAAATACGTAATATACGGTCATTTGTGGGTCATACTCGCTCTGTGAAGACAGCAGCTTTTCGTAGACGTGATCCATCCGTGTTTGCAACGGGTGGACGAGATGGCGCTATTATTATTTGGGATACACGTGCAAATTTAAATGTTGACTTAATGCCACGAGCGGATAATTGTATATATAGTGGACATGTCGGTGGTCCGGGTACTCCAGTCTCGCAAAGAAAACGCACTCGAACTCCTAAAATAGCACCTAATGCAACATCAAGTAGTATTACGGGATTGGCCTTTCAGGTAAGACAAAATTAATGATGTAAAAATTTTACTTTTAACACAATTTTCGTCTTTTAGGATACTAATACACTTATTTCCTGTGGTGCAGGTGACGGTATCATAAAAGTTTGGGATCTAAGACGTAATTATACTGCTTATAAGAAAGAACCACATCCTAAACATAGCTTACCTTATGCTGGAACAAGTACGTTCAAAGGATTCACTAACTTACTTGTTGACGATTCAGGCTCACGCCTGTTTGCAAATTGTATGGATAATACAATTTATTCATATAATCTTAACTCCTATTCACCCAAACCACAAGCGCGTTTCAAAGGTCTACTTAATAGCACCTTCTATATAAAATCTTGCCTAAGCCCTGACGGAAAGTATTTACTAAGTGGCAGTAGTGATGAGAAAGCCTATATATGGAATCTTAATTATCCAGATGAACCGTTAGTAGCCTTAAATGGTCATACAGTGGAGGTGACATGTGTTGCTTGGGGATCTACGCACGATCGACCCATTGTAACGTGCAGTGATGATGCCCGTCATAAAATTTGGCGTATAGGACCCGAAAGCGATTCGGAAGCCAAAAAAAGGTCGGAATCATACCGAGGATTTGCTGAATATATACGTCAATTTGGTAGAAAAACATTTGGCTCGACACATAAATACAACTTGCGCGATCTAGAGAATACGCCTCGCTCTCTTAAGCGACTCGTAGATCAGAATGAGCGCACACCAAGTTCTGTCGAAAAAATCACAGCCAAACGTTCTTTTCTAGAAATGCTAGGCACAACAGCATGTGTTGAAGACAATGAATTTCACGAAACAAAACGACATAAGTCTGCAGAATCTAGAGGTAGTTTGTTTTTCAAATTAAAAAATTTATTGTATTTTTAAGTTGAATTTGTTTTCGAAGGTCGTCGCTTATTCAGTCCTGTTACGAACTCAAATGTTTCAACCTCAACCAGTTTAACATCGCCACAAATGCGCTGTATTAATCTACAACTAACTGTTATACCTGAAGAGACCTGCACTACACCCACAACAAGTCCAATAACAAGCCGTGCTTCTTCACACACCACGCATAACAGTGATAGTAATCAGGAGAATACGTCAAATACTACACCGCCATATATATCTTTGAAGTATTCCTCAACACATTCAATCTTACCATCGCCGCTTAGTGAAGTGATCGAAAATCATAATATCAATTATACTTCACCACCAAGCGCGTCATTGTCTATGCCGGCAAACACAACTGCTCCCCAACAGCAGCAACCGCCACCCATATCTTCAATGATTTTCTCACCCACTTCAAATTTACCCAATTATGTGCTGGATGGTGAAGCACCACATTTAGGCATAATGTCACCTAAACGCAAACACAAAGAAAAGGTTGATTGGTTAACAAAGATACGTAAACAAAAATTGATGTCGTCTGCCCGTAATACAACATTAACCGATAAAATAACAGAAGGCTGCAGTAACAAAGAATCATCTATAGATTCATCGACAACACGGCTTCAAAGTTTACGTCAGGCTGGGTCTAGTCCACGTGTATCGCTCACGCCAAGTCGACGCATGTCAAGTAGTACACGAGATACTCATGGTGGACATGATTCACCTTCAACCTCAAGTGCACATCAACATTACAGTGCGCATCACCCTAAAACGCCAACATCTAGCCGTCGCAATAGTGAAACAACAATTTTGCGATTTTTTAGCGTACGAACACAATCACAACAAGCCGTTCCTGAGTCTACGTCAATCGAAGCACCGTCACCCACTGATGATATTGTTAGTGACCTTCAACCTCTAACATTAACATCTGTAAATTCTAATTCACATGGTGTCAATATACGTATCGCATATAACACTTCTGCACATGCTCAAGCTACAGCGGCTTGCAATGACTAAATTTTGTTATTTTATTGTATTGTATTTACGACATTTGATTCTCCATTTGATATTAAGATGGTTATTATCGCTTGTGCTTTAACTAGTGCATACACCGCTTGAAACTTTTGTATTGCTTCCACGAGGGTGTACCACTGTTATTTACTTTTTAAAAAAGTTTTTTTTTATAATTTAAGACATATTAATAGTTTCTGTAGCTTTAAGTGAAACTGATGGACTTTTCTAACATGAAATAGAAAACTACTTAGGCATTAATTAAAATAAAAGCGCAGAGTCGATTTTGGAAATATTGAAAACAAAATTATTTATTATATATCTATAATTTGCGTCGCTTGTTGCTCGGAATAAATGCTGAGAGCAACTTCAAAATACATTTTAAGATACTTTTCTCTAGTAGAAGTAACCACCTATTCTAATAAATCCAATTTATGGGAATATTTGTTTAAAATTTGGTCCATGGGTATCTTTTTGCCTAGATTGTGATTTGCGATACTTTTTTCTCTCCGAGGAAGTGAACTAGGGATCGACCTATACCTTGTTTACTAGGATAATGTTCGAAATGCTTCTCTTTCCAGGAAGTGGGTTTGGGACAGATCTATTATAAAAAAACTGTATTTATGGAGCGATTTGCTTATATTTTGACATACATGTTGGTGGGGTTTGTTCGATGTAAAAATTTACTGTTTTTCCGGGATGATGTCTAGGGATGAACCTATTCCAAAGAACCATATTTGCAGACATTGCTATCTTCTAAACTTGGCAAATGTTTGCAATACTAATTATTGGTTTATCATCTCAACTTAAGTGGCCGAAGTGGCAGGGTACTCTAGTCAACTTTAACTAGTTTAAACTCGCACTGAAAAACGACCTAAGGCTAATATTTTTTTTTTGCTTGCCTAGGAAAAAGTTTAGCTTTCTTATTTTGACCGAACTCGCAAAAATAGTATTTATGATCCGGAGCGATAGCGGTGGAAGAACCGCGGTAGGACAGTGAGGTGGTGGGTGATGACAAGGGGAAGGAACGGGACATGGACTTTGTAGTTTGCGAAAGGGAGGAAGTAGGTCAAGGGGCTTCGCATAATCCCACGTTTGGCATGCATGTCGAAAGAAGCAACGTAAATCCAGACCCGAAGGCTTGAGAGCTTAAACCTTATACTAAACAATGATATTGAGCCGGTGGTAGTGCGCAAAACTTCGGGGACTGTTTTTGCTGTTCCAACAACGACAGAAGGGATAAAAAGAAGTGGGCGATAGAAATTTTCGACAAATTGCTTGATATATTCAGGTTAATCCAAGCTAACGCAGTGCAAGTGTATAAAAAAATCCTTGACAGAAGTGAAACGAAACGTTAAATATTCGATCGACAGTTTGATTATATTGCCGACCGACACTTGCAATAGGGGATTAGGGTTAAGTACTTGCTCTGCAAATAAGGGAGTGACTGGGCAAGCTAGTTTAAAACATATGTTGGTTTAAATTACTAAAATGAAATCATAACCTCAGGCTAACAAATTCAAGCTTAATTGGTTGTTTTCTAAAAAATTCTGAACGATAACTAAAAATTCAACAAATAAAAAACATAACAAACTCACAAATTAAAGCGGGTTACAAGCAGACCTGTTAAATTTGAATTAGCATTAGTAATCAATTAATTAGATGCCTATTTTAATGGCCAATGATTATTTCAATTGTTTTCCGTAAAAAGCAATTACTAATTGATTACCATTAGAAAAAAATCAAAAAAAAAATCATGACTTTTTCCGATTATTGAAAAAAAATCAAAATAATCAAAAGTAATCAAAAAAGGCCCTTTTGATTACTTTTGATTATTTTTGATTTTTTCGATTTTTCTTGATTTTTTTTGATTTTTTTTTGATTATTTTTAATTATTTTTCTGCTTTGTTGAAAGAAAAATTCTCGTTTGTTGCATGCACGGAATAATTTCTACATACAAGTACATTTTAGGATGCAATATTAAATCATAACCGCTTATCGAGGCAAATATATACATGCACCATATAGGATAAGTATTTTGGATTACGTTATGGCTATGCACTGATTGTTTTGTACATACCAGAACATTGGAGGATGTACCGGTATATCGTGAACGCTTATGCTCACACAATAGGTATGAGTAATACTACTTAGGTTGATAGATTCACTTCCAACTGGAGCGATCCTCTAAGTTGTCATTCATCATCATGATTAGCTGTCTAACCGAAGGTTGTTATGTCCCAGATAAATTTATTAACAGATGTCCATGTACATTAGATTAAAGTTTCTTTTTATTTCCTTTTGATTACGTCTAGGATATTTCCTATAAAATCTTAAGTTTTGCATAGTGAACCATATTTTTAGTATTAACCACGGAAATTACAGAAAAGTGAGGTTTCGTACTAATCTAATGTACATGTTCAATGGTACAGTTAGGAAATGTAAGCTGTGGTAATTTCATGTTATTTTTTATTAATTTTATATATATGTGTTTTTGTAAACATAAAAATTGCAGTTGATGTTTTAAAAGGAAGTAGTGATGTTATGAAATGTGTATCTAATTAATAAATTAAAAATTAAATTCGTTGACTTTTTTGATAATATTTGAATATTGTTAAAGAACGTTTTCCTTTTCTGTGGTTGCGGCACATAATCGAGGTCGATTGTATCGTCCCCAGAAAAATCACGCACTTCCGAAACAGACATTAACTGACAAATTACCGTTCGCGCACAACAATGTTTTTTTTATAAAACTTTTTACTGAATAATTTTATTTCTATTAGTTTTTCCTTTATATACATAAACTTTTACGAAAAATCCCAAGCACATTTGTTTGCCTATTATACAGTATTTTTCAACATGGTTGCATATTTTACAAGGAATATATATATATATATATATATATGTGGTAAAAGTCTATAACAGCGGCCGACTGTTAATACGCATCCTAAAAGACTGGGCTTGATCTCAGTATTAATAATCCGAAGGCGGAAAACAAAAATTGTGAGTCGTTCAAAGGATATTAAGGAAACAAATTTATAACAAAGCTCTCTAAACGGGACGAAGAACACTCATATAATGGCGATGATATGAAACCAATATTACTTAATAAAGCGGACAATATGATAAACTTTGATTACAAAACAATCAGTGCATTGCCATAACGTAATCCCATTTAGTGGATATATTAATTTTGTATACAAAACAAAATTGGCATTACTTAAGGACGAACCATAGAGTATCGTTATTATTTTATACAATGGGTGTAGCAAATTATGCACGTGTATATACTTATCCTATATGGTGCATGTATGTATATATTTGCCTCGATAAGCGGTTACGATTTAATATTGCATCCTAAAATGTACTTGTATGTAGAAATTATTCCGTGCATGCAACAAACGAGAATTTTTCTTTCAACAAAGCAGAAAAATAATTAAAAATAATCAAAAATAATCAAAAAAAATCAAAAAAAAGATCAAAAAAAAAATCAAAAAAAATCGAAAAACTCAAAAATAATCAAAAGCAATCAAAAGGGCCTTTTTTGATTATTTTTGATTTTTTTGATTTTTTTTCAATAATCGGAAAAAATCATGATTTTTTTTGATTATTTTTTTTAATTAATTGAAAAGTAATCATTAAAAATAGAAAATAATTGCAAGTAATCATTAAATGGCGTTTAAAGAAAATAATCAATGGAACGGCTAATGATTACCATTAGTAATCATTATTTAACAGGTCTGGTTACAAGAAAAAATAAAAGAAATTAATTTTTCTTTTAAAATTCATATTTATTGGTACAAAAGAAAGAACAACTTTTGATTATATTTGTAGGTAATTCAATTTTGTATATACATAAAAGTATAAACGTAGCTGTGAACATAAGTAATAGCTTACTCTGTTATTGCTTATGTACACAGCTAGAGTAAGCAAAAAAAACTTAGAAAAGTATCAATTCAATACATGTTTATAGTTACTAATGTAATAAGAAAAAATGCATTTCAAATAAAATGGAATGCAAATAAATGAACATACAATTTCGAAATTAACCTTATTATACAAATAAAAAATGTTTTATGTAAAATACGAGCTCTCTAATGAGTGGGTTTAGTAGACCCGATATATGTAGTTATAAAATTAAATTAAGTTATAAAAATAAAATTATAAAAAAGTACATGAACAGAAATGTGTTAATTGTTTAAAGAAAGTATAATTGTTTTTCAAGAGCATTACTCGGCAAGCGGTTAAGGCTTTCAGCCACAAGGAATGCCAATTTATGAGCATATTGGCACACAGCAGGTACACGGCAAGTACCACTCCAATTATAATATAAATGTGTCATTTTATAAGTCAATACCTGGATTTTGTCGGGATCCAGACCCATAGTATCATAAATCACATTGTAGCTTGTGGGTGAAACAGTGCCTTGTCGTACAGATTGTGAAACTAAAAAGAAATCATACCGCTCCGGTAATGTTATAATGTCGTCAACGACAGTACCTGGAGGTGGGTTGCGACCATTAACAAAATAACGTGTATTAATACGTTTGGATACGACTATAAACGCCAATGGACATGGTGTCGCTTCCCCAGCATTCTTATAAATTTCATCGAGTTTATCTTTTAAAAATTTCACCTCAGTATTGAACACCTGGTGCAATTGTCCATCACCAACACCATCACGATAGAACAGAATTTTCTTTGGTAAGCCACCATGTTCATTGCGATATGCTTTCAAAGCGTATGTCATATTCATTGCAATTTCGTTTGATAGTTCTTGACCTTTTAAATGTTGCGAAACTGCAGAAAAATAATGTGGCTTGGCTTTTAAATCCATTGTGGCTACAAGCGCGCCATAAGATTTATTTTGTTCTTTCGGTGAATGGCAAACATCAAATCCAACTGTCATAAGGCCATTTAATGGTATTTCAGTTAACCATGGTGCACCCATTAATTTTGCATTCATTTGTATTACAACTTTTGTGGCTACCGACATCAATCCACTACCCTTATCGCCGCGTGGTGCAATCGTACGCAAAGTAACTACTTGTGAAGGTATTGGACGATCAACGCAACATCGTTTCTTTATGCAGCTATACTTTTCTTCATGCGCTGATGTTAATACAATCATTAAAATTTGCGGATCTTGTGCTACACATGTATTTATATGTTGTGAATATGTACCAACGCGATCATCGGCCATTTGTTGATACATTGGTTCGGCAATACGCATTTTCATACCATTGGCTGCTTTAATACACATTTGTACAAATGCTTGTACCTCACGCAAATTACGTTGTTGTGCAATAACACACCAACGTTTCATATCAATATGTTTATACATAGAATTGTTTCGAAACTCTCTTGTCCAATCCGCATATTCATTACATTGGTAACGTGCTTGATTTCCAAATATAATTTTACATGCTGGTATAATGCGGCCGGGAGTTTCAACTAAATTTGTATCCAAACGCATATCCCACGATTTAAAAAGTTCTACACTTTCAGGTGCTTGCTGTAAACGCTTATTGAATGTTAATAAACGTTCAATACGGCGCTCTGGTGGTAAACGTGTAAACTCACTCATTGCACGCATCAAACGAAAATTGTTGCGCATAGCATTTGTAAGTCCTGTTGCGCGTGCCAACTCTGGTATTAGCATAATAAATTCATTTTGGCCGCCACGTATATTACGTTCTGTAGGACGGGAAACCAACAGTGGTTGTTTCTCGTTGGTAAGTTTGATGTTGTACCTCTTAAGGTAGTATTCTTTATATGATATTTCTCCATCTCTGGTAGAGAATTTTGATGATGGGGTCGATTCAAAGTCAACATCGTCGATTCTATATGTTTTATTATTATAATCGGTAAGAACAATTGTTCCGACCACCTCTTTTTTAAATACACTTTGATAATCTGTATGTGATTGTGCTATTACTTCGTTCATTATTTGTAGCAGATTATCGGTGCGCATTACTTTATGCGCAATTTCAGCACACAACATAATATCTTGCTCATGCTGACGTATAGATGTCTGATACCCAGGCCATAGTTCAAGATTGTAACCTTGTAATGCATGTTTAGCAGCTGCATCAAAATAATTACGTCCCACTAATTGTAATTTAAGGCCTTCCATGGCACGTCGCAAAATCAAATTTAATACTTGTAACTGTTGCGCATCCGTCACCTCCAATTGACCAACATATTTTATTTTTATTTGTATAGTTTCACCTTCTCGATTTTTTGTTAGTAACTCCATTTGCTGACTCTCCAAGTATTTTGTGCAGAATAGTACGGTGCCATCAAAAATATATCCACCAAATAATGCCTTATGATGATATAAGTAGGCACGTCTTACACGTATCATATCGACATCTGGGGCGAAATCTACACGATATTGATGTATACACCAAAGTGGCTTTTTCAGTACACGAAAATAATTGGTTTGTATGACCACTTTTTTGCCTGACACTCCAGTTTTTTTATCACATGTAGCTGGACGCGATGCTATTACCTCAGTTATTACACGTTTACCACGTACAGCTCCGCGTGTATCTTCACGTACAACAGGTGCATCGCCTACAGGAATTTCTCGATGTGAAGTCGCACGACCTTGCATAACTGGAGCAGCGGCGCGTTGTTGAATCGGCGCAGTACTACAAGTTGGTTGTTGTGGCACAGCTGAGCCGCGCGCTAGACCAGGTTTGGGCTGTCCCCATGCAGATGTGGCAGGTGGTGGTGCCGGAAAGCTTCTCGATGGTCCAGGCGCATCCCCAGCACCCCCTTGTTGACCAGGTTGGCGCCTACTGCGCTGATCCCCTCTTGGTTGTTGGGGATTAGAGGCTCTTCCACGGCCTCTCGAACGTCCGGCACTTGTTAATTTATCCATTTTTGAAAGATTTTATACTTTTACGTAGCCCACGAAAAAAGATGAGAAAAGATAACTGTATAGAAGCCAAAGCACGCTAGAAGGTTTTCCTTACAAAAAGAGTTGCCAGCCGTATCCGTTTTAACTTTATTAAATACCAAATCTTAAAAACTCTCCTCGCGTTCGCGTTCCAATGAAGCGTGATCGAGATACCGATAGAAATTTAAACACAAATGCAACAACAAATTGATCCATATGGTCAAATTTGAACGCAACATCTGTTCTCGCTATATATAAATCAAATCATATATATATATGCACAACCAATGACTATCATAATAGGGATATTTCCAATAAAATAATAACAATTTTCAACTGGGCAATTCACAAAATTGTCATATTCATGTAAAATTTTAAAATTTGTGTTGTTTCCATGGTCTTCTATATAAAATTTGATTAAAGCATGGCACATACGGCCCTGTGAACTGCTTAAATGGAAAAATACTCGTTTTCTGTGCATGCTAATTATACTCAGTTGAGCAGAGCTCACAGAGTATATTAACCTTGAATGGATAACCGTTGGTTGTACAGGTATAAAGGAATCGAGATAGATATAGACTTCCATATATCAAAATCATCAGGATCGAAAAAAAATTTTATTGAGCCATGTCCGTCCGTCCGTCCGTTAACACGATAACTTGAGTAAATTTTGAGGTATCTTGATGAAATTTGGTATGTAGGTTCCTGAGCACTCATCTCAGATCGCTATTTAAAATGAACAATATCGGACAATAACCACGCCCACTTTTTCGATATCGAAAATTTCGAAAAACAGAAAAAGTGCGATAATTCATTAAAGCGATGAAACTTGGTAGGTGAGTTGAACTTATGACGCAGAATAGAAAATTAGTAAAATTTTGGACAATGGGCGTGGCACCGCCCACTTTTAAAATAAGGTAATTAAAAATTTTTGCAAGCTGTAATTTGGCAGTCGTTGAAGATATCATGATGAAATTTGGCAGGAACGTTACTCCTATTACTATACGTATGCTTAATAAAAATTAGCAAAATCGGAGAACGACCACGCCCACTTTTGAAAAAAAAATTTTTTAAGTCAAATTTTAACAAACAATTTAATATCTTTACAGTATATAAGTAAATTATGTCGACATTCAACTCCAGTAATGATATGGTGCAATAAAATGCAAAAATAAAAGAAAATTTCAAAATGGGCGTGGCTCCGCCCTTTTTCATTTAATTTGTTTAGGATACTTTTAATGCCATAAGTCGAAAAAACATTTACCAATCCTTGTGAAATTTGGTAGGGGCTTAGATTCTGGGACGATAACTTATTTCTGTGAAAAAGGGCGAAATCGGCTGAAGCCACGCCCAATTTTTATACACAGTCGACCGTCTGTCCTTCCGCTCGGCCCCTAACACGAAAACTTGAGCAAAAATCGATATATCTTTACTAAACTCAGTTCACGTACTTATCTGAACTCACTTTGTATTGGTATACAAAATGGCCGAAATCCGACTATGACCACGCCCACTTTTTCGATATCGAAAATTACGAAAAATGAAAAAATGCCATAATTCTATACCAAATACGAAAAAAGGGATGACACATGGTAATTGGATTGGTTTATTGACGCAAAATATAACTTTAGAAAAAAACTTTGTAAAATGGGTGTGACACCTACCATATTAAGTACAATAAAATGAAAAAGTTCTGCAGGGCGAAATAAAAAACCCTTGAAATCTTGGCACGAATACTGTTCGTGGTATTATATATATAAATAAATTAGCGGTATCCAACAGATGATGTTCTGGGTCCCCCTGGTCCACATTTTGGTTGAATATGCTTCCAATATCTGGAACCCCATCTACAGTAATCATTCGGCCAGAATAGAAAGAGTTCAAAGAAAGTTTGTCCGTTTTGCTTTGAACTCC
The DNA here is from genome assembly GCF_040869045.1 of Eurosta solidaginis. Classification (NCBI taxonomy): domain Eukaryota; kingdom Metazoa; phylum Arthropoda; class Insecta; order Diptera; family Tephritidae; genus Eurosta; species Eurosta solidaginis. Next base: position 200,188,985 of record NC_090321.1, on the reverse strand, counting down.
ATACATTTTCATAACCCGCTGCCTTCTTATTCTTCTCGTTGTCAACTGATCAATCTGCTATCACTTGAAGCGAGGAGAACGGTGAACTTGGTTATGTTTGTGTACGACTTAATTGTGGGCTCTAGGGACTGTGCGACTCTTCTTGCGAAAATATCGTCTAATGTGCCGCAAAAAAATCTGCGCGCATTCCTGCCTTTTTACTTGAGTTCTTGTAGAGCAAATTTCTTTTATTTTAGCCCAATTTTCCGCGCCCTTGCAGAATTAAATAAGCTCTCTACTAGATTAAATATTGATTTTTCTGCGTCCAGAGATACATTCAAGGCTTCCTTTGACTTACTCTTTACATAATGTTGTACCTATTGTATATGTCTAATATTTATATTTATTTTATTTTTAATATGTTATTCTATCTAGTCTGCAAGATTCTTGATCATAGACTGAATTAATAAACTATACTATACTAATATCTGGAAAAATCCTTCACATATACAACTACCACCACTCCCTTTTGAAAGCCTCATTAATACCTTTAATGTGATACCCATATCTTACAAACACATTCTAGAGTCACCGCTGGTCCACCTTTATGGCGATATCTCGAAAACACGTCCACCTATAGAACTAAGCCCCACGCCCTTTTAAAATACTCATTAACACCTTTCATTTGATACCCACTTCGTACAAACAAAGTCTAGAGTCACCCCTGGTCCACCTTTATGGCGATATCTCGAAAAGGCGTCCAACTATAGAACTAAGCCGCACGTCCTTTTGAAATACTCATTAACACCTTTCGTTTGATACCCATATTGTACAAACGCATTCTAGAGTCACCCTGGTCCACCTTTATGGCGATATCTCGAAAAGACGTCCACCTATAGGACTAAGGCCCACGCCCTTTTAAAATACTCATTAACACCTTTCGTTTGATACCCATATTGTCACCCCTGGTCCACCTTTATGGCGATATGTCGAAACGGCGTCCACCTATGGAACTAAGGATCACTCCCTTTTAATATACGCATTAACACCTTTCATTTGATACCCATATCGTACAAACAAATTCTAGAGTCACCCCTGGTGCACCTTTATGCCGATATCTCGAAAAGGCGGCCACCTTTACAACTACCACCACTCACTTTCAAAACCCTCATTAATTCCTTTAATTTGATACCCATATCGTACAAACATATTCTAGAGTTACCCCTGGTCCACCTTTATGGCGCTATCTCGAAAAGGCGTCCACCTATAGAACTAAGGTCCACTCTCTTTTAAAATACTCATTAACACCTTTCGTTTGATACCCATATTGTACAAACGCATTCTAGACTCACACCTTGGGGTCAATTCCGTAACTGTGAAAAACTGAAAAATGTACACTCATTGAAAACTCATTTGCACACACAATTTACACTTTAAATTTTCATGCGATTCTGTAAAATATTGTGTACATTGTTTTGCTGAATGAGCGCTGAATGTAAAAGTCTTATGTCAGTGAGAAAATATTTATCAAACGCCATGAAAACAAAAGTCATTCTGCAACAGTGCGTATGAGTTTTGAATGTCAGAATAGTGTACACTGGCTGCCAAGAAAACTCACGAAGTTTTTATCAGTGAGTTTTTTTGTTCACAGTTTTGCTTTACAGAATCAGAATTTCAAAGTTTACACAATTTCTTGTGTGTGATGGAAAAGGAGCAGCTGATTAATATGACCATACTTTTAGTTATATTTCTTTGTTTTTTTGCATTAGGAATATTTATTAATATGTTTAAGTTTTTATTTTATTCTTTAACCAATTTTCGTATGTACTCTCCTGTTGACCCTTCTCTGTTATGCACTCTAGTATGTTGGCAATTTGAAACGCACACTTGTGGATTTATTTATGAAGGTAAATAGCTCAGCTGTTGGCTCTAATGAATGTAACAATAAGATAGTACTGAAGATTTTGAGTGATTGTCATCCTGGATTTCAGGTTTGTCATTTTAACTCGAGAAGTTTGAATCAAACAAAACTTGATTACTTACATCACGCTTTTAGCTCTGCGTGTATTGATGTCTTGTGTATTACTGAAACTTGGTTTCAGAATGATATGGCTGATTATAATTACCAATTTCTTGATTACTGTATTGTAAGGAATGACAGACAGCAAGACAAGCGCGGTGGTGGTATCGCGATCTATTATAAAAAGGCATTGCAGGGAAGAGTAATTGACAGGTCAGATCAACTTGATCCTGTGGAGTTTTTGATGTTTGAGTTCTTCAATAGTTCTGAGCGTTGGCTTGTTGTATGTGTATATAATCATATGATTTAGATAACTTGTTTAAGAGTTTCGATAAATATAGTGCAATTTATGAACACATACTCTTGTGTGGAGACTTAAATATTGATTTGCTTGTGGAAAACGATCGGTCCAAACATTTTGTTGATAGCATATCAGGCGTAGGATTGGAAGTTGTAAATAAACTTGCTACTCGTTTCGGACCCCATTGCAAACCTAGTTTACTAGATCTATTTTGTGTGGCTGACATGGGCAATGTCTTACATTTTGATCAGCTTTCTCTGGGAGGTATTATCGACCATGACTTAATTTTTTTGAGTTATAATGTAGTTTTGCAATCTACGAATACTATCTCCATTGGCAACCTGTACGTTCGTGATTTCAATAGAATCAATGTCAGAGCTTTAGCTGCTGAAGCATCTTCACTTCCTTGGAATGACAATTGGTTTGAAGAAGACATAAATAAACAAGTTGAAATTTTTTCCAATTTGGTTAACTACCTATTTGATAAATATGTCCCACTTAAGAAAATTAGAGTGAACAAAAATAAGCAACCATGGTTCAGTCGAGATGTACTTCAGGCAATAAAAGCAAGAAATAAAAGCTATTCACTTTGGAGGAAATCTGCTTGTGAAGAAAACTGGCAGGCTTATAAGATGTTGCGAAACAGAGCTACGAAAATTACTAGGGATGCCAAAAGGGGTTATTTCCAAAGCAAACTTGATGTATGCCTACCACCAAAGATTCTCTGGAATAATCTAAAACAACTTGGTATTAAGAATGATTTAAAATCGGAATGCTCGATTGAGGCTGATGTAATGAATGATTTCTTTGTTACCAAGTTACCGAATGAGAGTGAGTCAAATATTTCCAGCGACGATCTTTGTTTGATTGGTGCAGTAAATTTAACTTTTCTAATATTACGGAATCTGAAACAGTACAATCCATATTTTCAATAAAATCAAATGCAACAGGGGAAGATAAAATAAGTCTAAGATTTATTAAACTTATGTTACCATATGTGATGCGCCATTAACGCATATTTTAAATTTTGCTTTAACATCTCTAAGTTTTCCTGATGCTTGGAAGGTGGCTAATATTGTAAAGAATTTGGTGCAAATCTTCTTATTTGCCCTTTTGCTAGGTTCGTATCGCTAAACTGTTGAATAAATAACTCCAATATTGAATAATGGAAAAATGGCCTTTATTGAAGTACTTCACAATAGCACTCAAACTGTGCAACGAATAGCTTAATAACCAAACTGATAGCTTAAATGAATCTCTACTATTCAAAATAATACTGCTATTGCTCGCTAGATATCGTCTTAGTCGTAACTGCTTCACAACTGAAATCAAACTGAATTACTTCTTACTCGCCTGCCCCGCTTTTATAGTTTACGCTGCATACTTCTAGGCTCTTCGATTTCCAGAAGTCACTAGTTAGTTTCGGCTACAAAATCGCCAGCCACAACTACGTGCACAAATTATTGCTCTCTCTTGTGACAACTCAGATAAGATATATGCATGTGTTTGTGCATTGCCGCTCCGCTGCTCGTATACGTACATATGTGTAGACGCAATTATTTATTCGTTTATGTAGATACATAACGATTGAATTATTTATGTGAATGTTTGTAGTTTACAGTCTCTCGCGCATACATAGGCGTATAAGTAAATGCATCTGTGTGTGACATCTTTCGGCTGCCTTATATATGTGTATACATGATTTGATTATTGACGTAAATACTGCTTATCGTGGCCTTGGCATCGCCTTAGTGATGGTATAACTTAGTGATGTTAATATCCGTGACAATATTATACCTATTCCAAAAAAGGGTAATGCTTCCCAACCATGTGATTTTCGGCCAATAAGTATCTTCCCTGTTTATCAAAAGTTTTGGAAAAGCTCTTATCGAACCAGATTAGGAAATATCTGACTGAAAAAAATCTGCTGTCGGAAAATCAATCAGGTTATCGCATTGGACATAGTTGCTCAACCGCTATGCTCAAGGTTTTAGAAGACATACAACCAAAATTTGACAATGGCGAACTTACAATTCTTACGTTATTGGACTTCTCTAAGGCATTCGACACGGTCTGCCACAGAATTCTCCTGCATAAGCTTAAAAAATATTTTGGATTCAGTAGCGATGCTGTGAAGCTACTTGAGAGCTATTTGACAAACAGGTACCAACGGGTAATATGTGGGGATCGTGGATCCAGGTTATTACCAGTAAAATCTGGGGTTCCACAGGGTTCTATTCTTGGTCCAATTTTATTTAGTTTGTACATTAATGACATAGAAATATGCTGTCGTAAAGTATCCATTCATCTCTACGCGGATGATGCTCAAATATACCTTTCTGCCCCTCTTGGCTTAATAGAGGATTAAGTTTGCCGATTAAATGAAGATTTAGAAGCTATATTTCAATGGTCTAAAAAGAACAAGCTACACCTTAATGAATCCAAAACACAGGCGATCGCTATTTCACATTTTTCCTACAATCTGAATGGCATTTCTCCGATAGTTATAAACGGAAGTGTTGTGAAATATGAGAAGAATGTCAAAACTCTTGGATTTATCTTAAATAAGCATCTTACTTGTGTTGATCATGTGAATTCCTCAATTAGTAGGTTATATTATATGTTAAGGCATTTATGGAAAACGGCTTATTTTATTCGAGAAGATATAAAACTTAAACTTGTCAAAAGTCTATTAATACCAATAATATCTTACCATGAATTGATATACGGTTGCCTGGATAAAGCTTCCATGAACAAATATCAACTACTGATTAATAATTGTGCCAGATATATCTATCTTAAACGGAAATATGATCATATTTCGAACTTCTCAAAAACTATTCTTGAATGCAGTTTATCAGCATTCTTTGACCGTCGTTTACTAATATTTATACATAAGATTATCTTTTCTCGTACGCCGGAGTGCCTTTTTGTAAAACTTACTTTCGCACAATCATCCCGTACTTGCAATCTAATTGTACCACATTTTAAGTATTCAGTAACATCGAGAATGTTTTTCGTTAGGGCTGTGCAGTTTTGGAATGCTTTGCCTAATAAAGTAAAGTTAGAATCAAATCCTAAGCGCTTCAAATTAGCTGTACATCGCACCCTTTGTTCTTGAACATTCTTATGTGTTTTACCTTTTCCTTTTTCTTTTTTACTTGCCTCCACGGAACATACGCTGTATGGTTTGAATGTTACTTCTATTTTTGTTTCTAGCTTTTAAACTTACTTTGTATTAGTAGTAAGAATAATAACAAATATGGCACTGTAAAAGACTATGTCTTATATGTGTATTTTAAATAAATAAATAAAACTCACAGTTAGCGAATAGGGCCCCTGGTCCACCTTTATGCCGATATCTCGAAAAGGCGACCACATATACAACTACCACCACTCCCTTTTAAAACCCTCATTAATACCTTTAATGTGATACCCATATCGTACAAACACATTCTAGAGTCACCCCTGGTACACCTTTATGGTGATATCTCGAAAGGCGTCCACCCATTGTACAGGTTTACAAGTATGATATGTATGAGAGGGAAACAATTTCTTTCCCTTTCTAACACACGGCAGTTTGACACTTCGGTCAGTGTCAAACTAGCGTGGAACCCAGTGGAACCTGGGTGAACATGAGTTTTGACACTGAACGAAGTGTCAAAATTACCGGGGTTGCTTCGTCGAAAGCGACACAGAGAAACAAAAAAAGGAGCGGAATATCAGATATGGGTTGCTGTGATAGTAAATTTTTTTGAACGAATTTAGTATGAAAATGTACTGCACCTATATGGGTCCTACAGAAAATTATACAAAAGTCTTGAATTGGGCTATCTGAGGACACGTAGTTATTCCAGTATTAAGAATACAAACACGGGTGCTAAGTTTTTCTACCCGCTCAAAAGTTCTCCTCGAAAACCAGTTTGAAACCGAGATCGACTGCAATAACCCGTCCAAAAATGTGGAAAGAGAAATGAAAAGACGCGTTTTATCCTGTTATCAATAGTCCAAAGGCAAAAAAGTATTCGAATTATTGGAAGCGAGGCAAAAACGCGTCTATTAATACCTCCCCCCGACAGATTTGGTGGTGTTTTAGCAATCGTCCCCGGTAATAAAGTATCACAATTTGGCAATTAAAATTGTCCAAAACATATGGATTTTAAAGAGAGATGTAATTTAGTGCTCGTTTGAAAGTAAATAAGGATATTTTATTTGTCATTTTACAATAAAAATTTTACGCAGTTTTTGTTAGCAGCTACTACACTTTTATTGGACCTAAGAGGTACAACAGTGCCAAATAGCATCCACAAAAAAAACGAACAGGAACAAGCATTTTATCAGGTGAGCGTGGCTGTGTATGTGCGTGCTGCTACATATCCTACTTGTAGACCTGTACTATGGCGTCCACCTATAGAACTAAAGCTGGAGACATTGGTGCTTTATCGGTAACCGTATCGGTAACCTTTTAACAGCTGATTCGACCAATCTTATGAGAATCAATGCAATCGATTATTGGTGCCGCTAAGGTGGTAACCGTATCGTAGCCAACCAATTGGGTTTTGGTTTACCGTCGTAACGATAAACAGCTGATTACGTTGGGGATACGGATACAGCGATACGACATACGGCACCAATGACTCCAGCTTAAGCCCCACGCCCTTTTAAAATACTCATTAACACCTTTCATTTGATAGCCATTTCGTACAAACACAAAATGTGCGAAAAATTTATACAAATTGTGTAAATGATTTTTCATACAAAATTTGACAGTTCGTTTACGCACTAAATAAATTTATACGTTTACACACTTTAAGCTGGGGACATTGGTGCTTTATCGGTAACCGTATCGGTAACCTTTTAACAGCTGATTCGACCAACCTTAGGAGAATCAATGCAATCGATTATTGGTGCCGCTAAGGTCGTAACCGTATCGTAGCCAACCAATTGGGTTTTGGTTTACCGTCGTAACGATAAACAGCTGATTACGTTAGGGATACGGATACAGCGATACGACATACGGCACCAATGACTCCGGCTTTATAAGGCGTTTATAAGGTTACATGCGTCCCCCTAATGGCTTTCCAATTACAGAACTATACAAGATGGCAGCACGGTGCAGCTGATTGTGTACTTTTTTATTTTATTTGATACATCAACTTCCGGCCAAGTACGATATTGACCATAGCCCATAGCAGAACGATACGAGGTGGCAGCACGGGACAGCAGATTTTTTTATTTGACTTGATACATCAACTTCCGGCGTAGTACGATTTTAATATTTGTCCATGGAATTTACAAAAACAAAGTACATGGAACTTTTTATTTATGTTTGTAGGTATGTTACCATGCTGCCACCTTGTATTGTTCCGCCATGGATTTTGACATTAGCCCATCGAATTTACAAAAACAAAGCACATAGAACTTTTATTTATGTTTGTAGGTATGTCACCATGCTGCCACCTTGTATAGTTCCGCCATGCGCTTTCCTTACAAAACAGTTGCCATGCGCAAATATAAAACGACGAAATTTGTGCAAAGGAGAATTTTGACATACACGGCTCAAAAACACTGCGCAATATTCATTTTTAAACTGGCGCAACAAACGAATCATGTGTTCTAATTGCATAAAGAAGGCAAGTGCGGCTTTACTTCTTTCGATTGCATTAAAAAGAAAGAAAAGCAAAAGGGTAAACGGATTTCGTCACAATTGTGGTATAAAAAACGAAATGTATTGGGACAGAAAAAATTACTTCGGGAACTTGAGTTTACGTCTCAACGTGAATTTAAAAATTATGTAAGAATGGATAAAGAAACATTTGAAGTACTTTTGTCTAAAGTAGCGCATCGAATTAATAAACGATACACTGTGACGAGGAAAGCTATTCCTGCGCGTCATCGTTTAACTTTAACATTGCGTTTTTTGGCAAGCGGCAATAGTTTTGAGGACCTAAAATTCCTTACAGCAATTTCTCCACAAGCTATCGGCAAGATTGTAAGCAAGACTTGTGATGCTATAATAGAAGAGCTAAAAGACTACATAAAGGTATTTGTTACATATTTTAAACAATTAATACATTTCAATCATCTTACAGTTGCCAACAAATGAAAACGAGTGGAAGAAGGAAGCAAACGCCTTTAACCAGCGATGGAATTTTCCCCACTGCATGGGTGCGATTGACGGCAAGCACGTTAACATAAAAAAAACCACCTGGGTCGGGGTCGTTTTACTTTAATTATAAAAAGCATTTCTCTATTATTATGATGGCTGTAGTAAACGCAAATTATGAATTTTTGATGGTCGATGTTGGTGCAAATGGAAGAGCTTCAGATGCTGGTTTATTTAGTCAAACCAAGTTTTTCAAGCAGCTTAAAGAAAATAAATTACGACTACCAAAACCTGAATTGCTTCCAGGATATAATGAAAAAATGCCATTTGTGTTTGTTGCTGACGACGCATTTCCACTAATGGAAAATATAATGAAACCTTTCAGCCACAACTCCCTCGAGAAGAGTGATATAATATTTAATTATAGGCTATCGCGCGCACGTGGATTGGTCGAAAATATTTTCGGAATCTTGGTTTCGCGTTTTAGAATCCTTTTGAATACTTTAAATTTCTCGCCAGATAAATCCACAAAATTTGTTTTGGCGTGTTGTTATTTGCACAACTTCTTGCGTAAATCAAAATGTGAAACATATTTTACTGCTGAGCCCTGTTCAAATGTGGAAACCACAGAAGCTTTCGAAACCCCTGGATCGCAAGAAAAGGGAGATGTCTTAGATTCTTTAAGTTCCACAGCAATTAGAAATGCATCCGCAAATGCAAAACATATGAGAAACAAATTTAGAATATATTTTAGTTCTGTTGGCACGGTTCCATGGCAAGATTAAGTGTATACTAAACTCGTAAACAAAAATGCCAATAGTAATAAGCAACTAATATAATATGTATTTACATTTGTATTTATGAATCTTTTTAGGACGGTCATACTCTGTTCAGTGTGTCTCGTTCAAGGGATGGTTGCATCGGACAGGTTGTTCTGGGCTTGATCCCAAAACCCGACATCCACGTAACTTTTATAAATCTTTTGTGGCTCCTTGCTGTTCACGCCCAAGGGCGTCCGGTAGTCTACGCCTAAGCGCCCCCACTGCTCAGCAAGCCACAACAAGTACCCGCTGCTGCTCGCGCCCCACGGCGCAAACAACTCAAACAGCTGATACCACTCATAACTACTACCTTCGTAGTAGAGCTGGTAGCAATGCTGAGCATCAGCCCCTGCCCCCGTCTTCTCTCCCCCCCCCTCTTTTCCGGCAGCAATCGTGCAGGTCAGGGAAACAGACTCTTAGTCCCTACCTCCGTTACTGCAAGACCTGGAAGGGTCTACCCTTCCCCCATGTCTTAAAAGGTGGACCGCAAATTATCTGGGTGGTCGGCAGGCATCGGTGCAATTTAGAAACGAAACATCAAAACCAAGGAGAATTAAACAAGGGGTGCCACAGGATGGTGTCCTATCCCCACTTTTGTTTAATTTCTACATATCTAATACCTTCACCACCGGAAGGAGTCACAATCGTTTCCTACGCCGATGACTGCACACGTTTGATCAGGATCTACATTTTGGTGAGCACGCAGCCGCAATTGTTCCGAGAATTCAGAGCCGTAACAAAATCCTCAAATCCTTTGCTGGCAGTACCTGGGGTAAAGATAAAGAAACGCTCGTGACTACATACAAAGCAATTAGCCAGCCGATTACGTGCTACGCGTCACCCATATGGTCGCCAAGCCTAAAAATCACCCACTGGAAGAAACTACAGGCCTGCCAAAATACTGCTCTCAGAATCGCCACGGGCTGTCTTCTTATGTCACCAGAACACCATCTGCATAATGAGGCGAGAATACTCCCCATCAGGGAGAGAAATGAGATGCTAACCAAACAGTTCCTGTTGAATACCCAGAAACCTGGGCATCCCAACAGACATCTGATTGATGAACCAGCACCGCCTAGGGGAGTCATCTCCGTAAGCATTTTGAGGAAATATGGCACCTGAGAACCCAGCCGTATGAAGTGAAAAAACACAAGCAGGTCCTTGGTGAACTCCATAAACAGGCGTCGGACATTTATGCCGGGAATTGCCCGGTGAATCCAGTACTTAACGAAAATTATCGTGGAAGAGGAACGCATACTCCCCAGGGAAACGCGTGTCACTCTTGCTCAACTTCGTTCTGGATACTGTAACAGGTTAAACTCTTACCTATCCAGAATCAACCCCGACATACAAAATGTATGCCCCGCTTGCGACGTGTCCCCACATGACACCAACCATCTCTTCAATTGTAATGTGGAACCAACGCCTCTAACACCCCTTTCCTTATGGTCCACCCCTGTTGAAACGGCAAGTTTCCTTGGACTCCCGTTAAAGGATATTGATGACAATTTGTTGTGATCGGTCACGGCTATTAGGTGGGGCGAGCATGGCTACAACAACTACAATAACAACAAATGTTCCAGTCCGAATGCACAAACGCCTCCATCGACAATAACCTGCCATTGCTCATAGTGGATTCCCTATAAGTTATAAACAAATTACGACATTTACCAAAGCCGCCGAAACATAACACCGGTTTACCGCCTCCAATTTGCCAAAGTAAAAGTGCAACGACATCGCCTTACTTTAAATTATAAAGATACTTTTACTTTTATTGATTTAACATGTGAATAATAATGTAATTTTTGGATTAACAAATAAAGAAAAGATATTTTCGCTTGAATTGTCATTATCATTTGAATGATAATGCACTTCTTAAATAAATAATAAATGATATAGATTCCACTTGGCAAAGAAAACAATGACTGAATACTTATAATTTACTTTGTACTTTTAGTTCAATATAATCACTTTAAAATTGGTTTCATTTAATACTCCTCACTGAAGCTCTCATAAAAGCATTGAATATCACTACCACGTCAATTGGAGAATGCTTCAGAATTACTAGTCATTGGTACCTGCTGATCTGAAAAGTCGAGCATATTTTGTGCCACAATAAATTCAGATGAAGACTCTGTTGATTGATAAATAGGTAGCTGACGTGAAGACGTAAGTAGGAAATCCTGTATTTCTACCCGTTTGATTGTAGTTTGCTACAAGCTAATTGTATCAGCTGGTCTTCTTCTGACACCTTTTTTTTTTCTTTATATGCATTTTCTGAAATAAGAGAAAATTTACCAAGATTTGTATGTAAATTACTCTATTTCTTCTTACGTGCTCTTCTTTTTTTATATCCATTGTAGATGTTCCTTCTATGCATTCCTCCTGGTCTTCCAAAAACGACAATTTATCATAATACCAAAGGGTGGGCTCGTATATATCATCAGTCCCAGCACCTGACTTTTGGCTATCTTTTACTTTCTTAAGCTCTTTACGATATGTGGTGCGAAAACTGTTAATTTTTTTACTGCCATTTCTCTATTTGCCTCCGGGTATATTTCCTTCAATTTGTCTACCATCTTTTGGTAGCTGCTGCTTTTTAGCGTTCTATTGCTGTAATCAGCACTCCTTATTTTCCACAGTGCTGGTAATTCACGATACAAGTCAAAAAACTCGCACCAGAAGCGTTTATTTTCCATTTTATTTATAATTACGCTTTTTCACTTTTATTGAATTCCTGGTACAAGCTAGAGATTGTCTTTACGCCTTCGATAATAAAATTTTTAAGCGATGTTATGTTATCAGAAACCACAGGTAAACTGTATAACATTCACCACACACGAAGAAAAAAGCATGTGCAATTTTTGCAGCATGTGTAAATATCAAAATCGTTTTGATTTTAGCGCAGTTCTCTGCGCAAATAGCGCAAACACTGCACACACCGGGTAAATCCTTGTGCAAATTGGTAATTGGCACAAGGATACTTGTGCCGTGTAATTGGCGCATAAGCGATAAACGTCAAAACTACAAACAGCCTCGCTCACCTGATGCAAATCTCAGGTTTAGAGTTGCATTTTTGGTACGTAAGAGTACTTCAAGCTGAGTTGCATTTGATAGTTTAATAAAACTTTGTATTATTTACGATGAAATAGTTGCATATATTTCCGCGGAAATAAGAATACTAGAAGATTTGTAGCCTGAAAAAATGTGAAAACATACGGAAAGCAAAATTTATTTAAATTAGAGTCAAAATATAAAGCGCCACACGTGTAACATGGAAAAATTTCACTTCTAAGGCTGTTTACACAAATGCATAAGGGCAAAATTATATAAACGCTTTGGTCGCTTCAAAGCAAAGATAACGTACGGCGTTTCATTGTTTTTCGTATGGCTTTGTCAAAGCGTAGGCACGCAACCAAAGCATTTATGTAAATTTTTCGATACTTCTCCCGACAGATGAATTAATGAATGCAACACAACCAAAGCGTCTGTGTAAATCCGCCTTAATTTTTGTAGCAGTGAAACTCTCCTGCAAATAAATTGGTGCTGTAAGTGCAAACAATTCAAACTCCTATATGACACTACTTTATTTTCCATTTATTTTTCTTGTATTTTCTCTTATATTTTTTGTCGAGGGAGCCAATAAGGTTTCAGTACTGATGTAAGTGTGTGAAATATATTTAAAAAAAACTAACGAAATACAAAAAAATATAACGTAGTTCATTAACAAGTAAGGAAGGCTAAGTTCGGGTGTAACCGAACATTACATACTCAGTTGAGAGCTATGGAGACAAAATAAGGGAAAATCATCTCGTAGTAAAATGAACCTAGGGTAACCCTGGAATGTGTTTGTATGACATGTGTAGCAAATGGAAGGTATTAAAGAGTATTTTAAGAGGGATTGGGCCATAGTTCTATAGATGGACGCCATTTAGGAATATCGCCATAACGGTGGACCAGGGCTGACTCTAGAATTTGTTTGTACGACATGGGTATCAAATGAAAGTGTTAATGAGTATTTTAAAAGGGAGTGGGCCTACGTTCTATAGGAGGACGCCTTTTCGAGATATCGCCATAAAGGTGGACCAGGGGTGCCAATAGAATTTGTTTGTACAATGTGGGTATCAAACGAAAATTGTTAATAAGTATTTTAAAAAGGAATGGGCTTTAGTTCTATTCGTGGACGCCTTTTCGGGATATCAACATAAACATGGACCAGGAGTGACTCTAGAATGCGTTTCTAAAGTTATATTTTGCGTCAATAGACCATTCCAATTACCATGTTTCATCCCTTTTTTCGTATTTGGTATATTTTTATGGCATTTTTTGTCATTTTTAGTAATTTTCGAGATACGTGAACTGAGTTTAGTAAAGATATATCGATTTTTACTCAAGTTATCGTATTAACGGCCGAGCGGAAGGACAGACGGTCGACTGTGTATAAAAACTTGGCGTGGCTTCAACCGATTTCGCCCTTTTTCACAGAAAACAGTTACCGTCCTAGAATCTAATCCTCTACCAAATTTCACAAGGATTGATAATGTCTAGGATACTTTTAATTCCATATGTCGAACAAAATATGGAATTAAAAGTATCCTAGACAAATTAAATGAAAAAGGGCGGAGCCACGCCCATTTTGAAAATTTCCTTTATTTTTGTATTTTGTTGCACCATATCATTACTGGAGTTGAATGTTGACATAATTTACTTATATACTGTAAAGATATTAACTTTTCTTTTAAAATTTGACTTAAAAAATTTTTTTTTTAAAAAGTGGGCGTGCCCGTTCTCCGATTTTACTAATTTTTATTAAGCGTACATATAGTAATAAGAGTAATGTTCCTGCCAAATTGCATCATGATATCTTCAATGACTGCCAAATTACAGCCTGCAAATCTTCTAAATTACCTTCTTTTAAAAGTGGGCGGTGCCACGCCCTAGTTTTCAATTCTACGTCATAAGTTCAACTCACCTACCAAGTTTCATCGCTTTATCCGTATTTGGTAATGAATTATCGCACTTTTCGATTTTTCGAAATTTTCGATATCGAAAAAGTGGGCGTGGTCATAGTCCGATATCGTTCATTTAAATAGCGATCTGAGATGAGTGCCCAGGAACCTACATACCAAATTTCATGAAGATACCTCCAAATTTACTCAAGTTATCGTGTTAACGGACGGACGGACATGGCTCAATCGAATTTTTTTTTCGATACTGATGATTTTGATATATGGAAGTCTATATCTATCTCGATTCCTTTATACCTGTACAACCAACCGTTATCCAATCAAAGTTAATATACTCTGTGAGCTCTGCTCAACTGAGTATAAAACAAACAAGCCATGTTGTCTTTCGATAGGGTTTTTTGGCATTGGGCCGTTTTTTTTTCTTTATTTTTTCTGACAAATGAAAATTTTCTTTTTAGTTTCAAAATTTTGTGCCTAAAAACACAACTAAATTCAAAGTGTAAATTGCGTGTGCAAATGGGTTTTCAATAAGTGTACATTTTTCAGTTTTTCATAGTTAAGGAATTGACCTCCAGATTCTTCTGTTACACAAATATAGTGAACTTGTGTACAGAAATTCAAATTAAAAAGTTTTTCACAATAATTTGAAAAACTACGTTTTCTCTGCTTTTTACACTTAAAGGAGTAACCCTCCGTAATAAATTAAACTTTTAATGAAAATCAATAACTCTGAACTGAACACTTTTCGCCATGATATAAAATTAAAATGCTGTGGAACAGGAGCAACACTTTTGTGACTACATAAACCCTGTTTCAATCTTTTACGTCTCTGCACAGAACCCTAATTGACCGTTTTCAACCGAAACAACAATGGCAACCCAGATTTTCCCGTTATGCTCACTTAAGCGAGTGCCTGTCAGAAAGAAGTCAACACATTTGTACTTGTACACTATGGCCGTATCTGTTTAGACTGCAGACATTGGTGCTTTATCGGTAACCTTATAACAGCTGATTCGATCAACCTTATGGGAAACAATGCAAACGATTATTGGTGCCGCTAAGGTCGGAACCGTATCGTAGCCAACCAAATGGGTTTTGGTTTAGCGTCGTAACGGTAAACATCTGATTACATTAGGGATACGACTACAGCGATACGACATACGGCACCATTGACTCCCGCTTTATTAAGGCTGTATGCGAGTTGACCTAAATTTCCATGTAAATAGAGAAAAAACCTAAATCACTGGAAATTCTGGTAAGGCAGTGCAAAATAAAAATTTAGAATTTTTATGAGCATACTTTTCAACCTAAATTCAAATGTCAAATTACAAAAACAAAAATTTTGATTTCTCAATATTGTATATGCAAATAAATGGCTTTTGTCCATTCAATTTAAGTACATACATCATAGAGCGATGATCCCCGCTGCGATTAAGGTCCGATCGAATGTACGTGATGGTGAGCTCAATTTTGTTCAAGCTGATGTTGGCGACACAAGAATTGGATCCTTCTCAAATAGGGCCCGCAATCTGAACATATTTGGCAGCTAAGTGCTCTAATTGGCCTAAAGAAGTAATTGGAGGCGTACCAACATCACAGTATTGAATTCGAGATTGTGGAAAATGTCATTGTGCACGTGCTTCACTATGTCCAAGAAAAGTCTTATAAAACGGAGCAACTGCATTTTCTTGAACTGCTATCTTGGGATAGGTACTTACCGCGGACGTTAGTTGACCTTTGTTCTTTTTAAGCGTGAAAAAGCATCAAAAATACCAAATTTCCCGTATTTTTATTATTTTCTGAGCAGAAATAAACAATTTGGGTTTTCAAATCAACTCGCACAGTTTTGACAGATTTTTCCTAAATTATTGCAGTGTTGGAAAGTTCCAGTGGAATATTAATTTAGGTACCTAAAATTTAGGCGAACTCGCACCCAGCCTAAATACCAAATCAGAGAATTTATACACAATGAGAAGGAGTTTTTTTGGCATCCACTGCTTGCGATCCATTTGCATGTGACACGTCTTGCACTTCACCACTATTCCCCTAATTCATATTAACTTAACAGGGTGCAAGACGTAACAGAAAATTCTCTTAACCATTTTCTCTGTTCGTCTGTTCCCAAAAATATCTCTGATCAGAGCAAATATATTGGAAATTTTAATTCCCTGATTTTTTGTAAATAAATTATGATGATTCATTGTAAATAGACTTGCCCCATTAAGTAAGGTCTTAGGAGGCAATTATTCAATAGGGTGTTTGGTGCAGGTGTAAAGCACTTGTATCAATTTATTTTTTCTTTTTTCAACTTGTGGTTCAAATGCCGCTCGTTGTTTTATTATTTATTATATTGGTCCCATCTCATTACCATGAATCAGGAAAGGTGCCCATTTTTCCCAAAACAGCCGATTTTACCAGGCCATCAGAAAAAGGGAACAACATATCTGCTCGAATAATATTACCACAAATTCCCCATCTTCAACTAACTTTCGAATATCGAATTTCCATGGTGTCATCTTCCTCACCTGCAGACAATTCTTGTTACCGTCTTACTCATTTGCATACAATCTGATACAATTTTATTAATATCGAATTTACTCATTTCCATATTGTCTTGTCATCTTCCTCATCTGAATACAATTTGATTTTTCCCCCTTCCTCCCTAACACCCCTTCAGACAATTATTAAAATCATATGGTATGTGGTTAAGTGCCTTATGCTGAGCGCACAACTTTTATAAACTCTGAGTTCGACTACCGCGTCGACTCCATGATATCTTTTATTTTTGTATTTTTTCTGCTTTGGTGGTTGAAAATCAATAAAAAGTTTCTTTTTATAAGCTACAGAGGAAGGTAGAAAATTTGAAAAAGAGCCCGCTTCACCAGGCCATCATAAAAATGTGTAGGGTTACTGGATAATATAAATTGCATTGGGCATCTCTAATGAATGCTGCTAAGTAAAAAGTACTATACGAGCCATAGAGGATAATTGGGCTATCTCCTTTGTACAACATATAAATATGTTTCCAAGTTAGAAATTACCGTTAGTTATATATATGTCCCACGCATTCATTCACCGCTCACCGCTCACTAGATTGAAACTCATGCTTATAACTGCCTGTTAGGCAATCAAACGTTACAAGCTATTGTGGCGCAGCTGCGTGGGCAAGTGGATTGTTGTACGATTTCGTGGGTTTGAATCCCGCTCCAGTTAAAATCCTACTTTATTTTTTTTTTAGCTGAAATTATAAAAATGCTGATATTGCGCTAAAATAGCAAAATTTTTTGCAAGAATATATAAAAATGTGCTAAAACCATTTGACAAAATTAAAAGCTAACCAAATTCAAACAATTGTTGAATTACTTTCAATTGTTAGAAATTGTTCTCAAAGCTAAAAAGGGCATTTCAAGACCATTGAAAGCTGGCATGGTAATAGGCGACCATACAAAATAGCAAATGTCGCTAAAAATATGCAAACATTTTTCCTAACTTCCATACCCGCCTTCGCTTCATCCTCAAGCACAAAAGTCAAACCAGAGACAAAATCTTAACTTTTGATTTTGTGTCGATTCTTATTACCAACACATTCAAACATTTCGTCCGGCCTCGTACATATAGGCCAAAACTAACACAACCTTAGATTTTGGCGAGGAAATCTTACATTCCCGCCTACGTCTCAACCACAAAATCACAAACATAAGATGAAGAACAAAAAATCGAAATCAGACAAAATTTTTATTTCTACTTGATTCCGCT
Source organism: Eurosta solidaginis (assembly GCF_040869045.1). Lineage (NCBI taxonomy): Eukaryota > Metazoa > Arthropoda > Insecta > Diptera > Tephritidae > Eurosta > Eurosta solidaginis. Next base: position 200,171,035 of record NC_090321.1, on the reverse strand, counting down.
TACTAACACATTCAAAGTTTCTGTCTGGCCTCGTACATATAGCCCAAAACTACTACAACCTAAGAGAAAAACTTCCTTTCCCGCTTACTACACCTTGTCCAAAAGCAAACTTATAGAATACATTTTTTCAAAGACATTGTAAAAATCCATCTTGCCTTGTCTTCAAAGTGTAAGAAGAAGAATCATTGGGCAAGAAACATTTTTATATTACCAGGCGCTCATAAAAATTGGCGCGTGTGTGAAATGTATGAAAATAGTTTTTTGGCTTTCGTACGCACATATGCTATTCCTTTTACGCATGAGGCTATACCATACAAAACTTCATATTTCCATTTCTGTTCTGATATTTCGAAGTTTCGAATGAGGAGAAAAAAATCTTCTTTTTCCTCGCCGCCTTCACCTGACCAACAAACAAAATAGCAAAAGCGAAATATTTTTGAGGTCGTTCGCACTTGCAAGCGCAATGTATAGAGTTGGGTCGTTTTGTTCTGAACTTGTTCAATTGACCGGGTCTCTCAACTGAACAAGTGAACTAGATCTTCGATTTCGGTTCTATTTGTTCTTTTAGTTCGTTTTATCTAATGTTATTCTTTTTCTCTTCTCGTTCACGAACATTGTAAATTCATACATACATACGTAGAAATTCACAGTGAGCACGAATGTCGATGATGCCACTTATGCGATATGTGTGTATATACCAGGCATGCTTAACCAACGAAACGATATCATTTCGTTACGATAATCAACGTTAATAAACGAAACGAACTCATTTCGTTTCGTTTATTAACGTTAAGATCGTCAAATTAACGAAATGATTTCGTTTCGTTTTCTGCCATATCAAAACGAAATCAAATCGTTTATGTTGATTATTAATTTCAAACTATGCTGGCAAAGCTGATTGATGGCGGAGTCATTAAAGGTGAAAGCATTAGCCAAGCTGATTGCAACTTTTCTCTTGAATTTTGACAGTACGAACATTTCTCAGAGTATTTTTGACATTACCACCAACGAATTACACAAACAAATTACATAGAGTTTGTGTGTGTATGTGCGCTCGTTGTTGCCACCTTACGGCTTCACCATGGCTGTAGCATTGCCAGCACAATTCAAACATAAAGTATCACGTTTTTGTTAACGTTTTTAACGTTAACGAAAGCTTTTCGTTTCGGTTAAAAACGAGATACAATTTATTTTGATAATTTCTTTATCGATAATATTTCGAAGTGTTTCAACGGAAACGGTGGAAATTTTTTGATAAACGATTAGCTTAACGTTAAGGTGCATCCCTGGTATATACTTATGAAAAACATCTTTTGTAAGAAACTAATTATTACATTCATTAAACTTGAAAAGTTCATATTTACAATTTGTGCCTGTACTCTTTCAACTTCCTGGATCTTCCGAAATTTGTAACTTTTTTGAAGTTAATTATACATATGTATATATATTAACTTATTTATTCATAACACATTTAAATATACCTACACAATGCATTGCTGCATACACACCCTTCTCTATAGTTGTTCACTTTTTTCGTGGGTCTGAGGGGCAGTGAACAAATTTGCTTGAAAAAAAGGAACAGATGAACAAAAAGAACCGAATCTCTGAAATGACCGAAAAAGCGCACCTCTAGCAATGTATTTGTAATTATACATGGCCAGTTGATAAGGTCAGAATAAAGTAATCAAAGATTTGAAACGCAAAATAGTCAAAAAGGGAAAAAATTGCCAAAAATCGGCGAAATTTTCTATGAACTTGACATTTGCACTTTGTTACGGTAGAATTAAAAGGGCTATAAAACTGTATACTTGAAATATTATTTCAAATTACAGAAAAAAAATCCACACTTAATAAATATAATTAACAAATATAATAAGCAAAATGACATCGAATTATGAATTCGATATTTTAATGGGATTTTCCACAAAAAAAAAAAAAAAACAAAAGAAAAGCTTTACTTTATTGAGGCTCGAACCTGAAGTACTTGCAGCCTTAAACAAGTGCCAAACGTATTATATTTTCCGTGTTGTATTATCTGCTACTTAGACCGCGTATACGTATTTGCAACGCCGCAAGGCCATTTTCAACCCTCCATTTCCCTTTGAAATTAAGCTTTTTTTTACCTTTTTTAAAATCTTTAAATTATTTTAATTAAATTCAAATTAATATTACAACATAAAACATGCAAATATATTGCTACAAATAATACAATTTAAATATAATTAATCCTATTAAATACCTACATATATTCCCACAAAGAAATCATCTTAAGAGAAAATCAAATAATATTAACACCAGCTGAAACTGTTGACAGAGAATTTTCTGCTGTTAGCAGGTTAACATTGAAATTGGATTGTGTGTGGTGAAGCGCAAGACGTGTTCACATGCAAAAAAGTTGGAATCTAGCAAAAACTCCTTCTCATTGTGTCTAAATTCTCTGACCAAATCTTAAAAACTCTCCTCGCGTTCAAATGGTTTTAGCACATTTTTATATATTCTTGCAAAAAATTTTGCTTTGATATTGCATTGTAAGAAAACGCGCTTATCGGCAAAATTTTGCTATTTTGGCGCAATATCAGCATTTTTATAATTTCAGCTAAAAAAAAAAAAATAAAGTAGGATTTTAACTGGAGCGGGATTCGAACCCACGAAATCGTACAACAATCCACTTGCCCACGCAGCTGCGCCACAATAGCTTGTAACGTTTGATAGCATAACAGGCAGTTATAAGCATGAGTTTCAATCTAGTGAGTGGTGAGCGGTGAATGAATGCGTGGGACATATATATAACTAACGGTAATTTCTAACTTGGAAACATATTTATATGTTGTACAAAGGAGATAGCCCAATTATCCTCTATGGCTCGTATAGTACTTTTTACTTAGCAGCATTCATTAGAGATGCCAAATGCAATTTATATTATCCAGTAACCCTACACATTTTTATGATGGCCTGGTGCGGGCTCTTTTTCAAATCTTTCTACCCTCCTCTGTAGCTTATAAAAAGAAACTTTTTATTGATTTGTGATTGCGCTCAGCATAAGGCACTTAACCACATACCATATGATTTCAATAACTGTCTGAAGGGGTGTTAGGGAGGAAGGGGGAAAAATCAAATTGTATGCAGATGAGGAAGATGACAAGACAATATGGAAATGAGTAAATTCGATATTAATAAAATTGTATCAGATTGTATGCAAATGAGTAAGACGGTAACAAGAATTGTCTGCAGGTTAGGAAGATGACACCATGGAAATTCGATATTCGAAAGTTAGTTGAAGATGGGGAATTTGTGGTAATATTATTCGAGCAGATATGTTGTTCCGTTTTTTCTGATGGCCTGGTAAAATCGGCTGTTTCGGGAAAAATGGGCACCTTTCCTGATTCATGGTAATGAGATGGGACCAATATAATAAATAATAAAACAACGAGCGGCATTTGAACCACAAGTTGAAAAAAGAAAAAATAAATTGATACAAGTGCTTTACACCTGCACCAAACACCCTATTGAATAATTGCCTCCTAAGACCTTACTCAATGGGGCAAGTCTATTTACAATGAATCATCATAATTTATTTACAAAAAATCAGAGAATTAAAATTTCCAATATATTTGCTCTGATCAGAGAATTTTTTTGGTAACAGACGAACAGAGAAAATGGGTAAGAGAATTTTCTGTTACGTCTTGCACCCTGTTAAGTTAACATGAATTTGGGGAATAGTGGTGAAGTGCAAGACGTGTCACATGCAAATGGATCGTAAGCAGTGGATGCCAAAAAAACTCCTTCTCATTGTGTATAAATTATCTGATAGAGCCAATCAATTCAAAGGGAGCCCTTCGTTGTCTTTTATTGGACACGATTAAATCGTGACTACTTTTTATCGCTTCATACCGCCTTCCTAGTGACAGCGATATAACCGTGCATGCTTCCTCGAAATCTGACAACAGATTACAGTGATTTTGTATTCGATGTAGACAGCCTGGCATCATATTCATTTGTTTAAAATATGAATGGAGATCATAATAGATTACCAAATTCCAATTTGAAGTTATGACGTCCATCTTTCCCAGTGAATCCAAATAGATAGCTGTGTTATCTGGAAGTTGAGCAACTACTCCATTGCTTCCTGTTTGACTGCTGACTGCTTTGAATCCATTTATTGGTGTAATACAAAACAGAACCGTAAGTAGAAGTGCACATATGTTTGTACTTGGTCTGTGCTTTGCCAGTTTACTTGATTTAAATGTAGTTAGTACCTGTGCTAGTGATTCATCCGCTCGCTCTTCTTGATTAGTGTCTGGTGATATAACTAGCTGACATAACTTCTGAATCGGTCGTTTCAGCGTACTTTCTGTAGCTTCAATGTGGCGACTCGAACTCTACCATCAAGTCCTGGATGGCACTCTATTATTCTACCAAGAGGCCATTTAGTTGGTTGGGTATTCTCATCCTTTACTATGACTATGTCACCTATTTTCATATCTTCTGCTGGTGTTTTCCACTTATTTCTCTGTTGAAGGGTGTGTAGATATTCATCATTCCAACGTTTCCAAAAATCTCGCTAAATTTTTTGTATCAGCTTCCATTTATTCAAAGATGATATATTGTTGTCATCTTATGAAGATGGTATCGATACCAATGGTCTCCCGATTAGAAAATGGCCTGGGGTCAAAGCATCCATTCCGTTTTCATCATTTATGGCATATAGTGGGCGTGAGTTTAATGATGCCTCGATCTGTGCTAGAACAGTAGGCATCTCCTCAAATGTTAGTTTTGTGTCTCCGATTGCTCGTTTCAAATGATATTTCATTCCTTTTACACCAGCCTCCCATATTCCACCAAAATGTGGTCCTGCCGGGGGAATAAGATGCCAAGTAATTTGCTCATTGGCTAAGATTGGTGCAACTTCACAATTTTGTTTTACTGCTTTTTTAAAGTCTTTGTCGAGCCATCTGCTTTCACCCACGAAATTAGTTAATGTGTAGAGATTTTCCTCGTCTGCCAAAAAATCTTCTTAGTGCTGCCAAAAATGCTTCTGTTGACAAGTCACTGACGGCTTCCAAATGTATAGATTTGGTTGAAAGGCAGACAAATACTGCGACATATCATTTGAACGATTTTTGTCCTCGCCCTTTAGAACACCTCATTTGAAAAGGTCCGGCATAGTCTACTCCAGTATATGTAAAGGGACTGGATATCGACACTCTGGCTAATGGAAGATCACCCATGAGCTGCGTTGCAGCAGCTTGCTTTAATCGTATGCATTTACAACAGATACGTATGCAATGTTTCACTGCATTTTTTAATCCGATTATCCAGTATTGTCGCCTGACGACTGCTTCTGTTAACCGATTTCCACCATGTATTGTCGCATGATGAGCATCTTTAATAATTAATCCGGCCAAGTTTGATTTTGGTACGACTATTGGGTGCTTTTCATTATAAGGTAGCTCTGAATTTGTAAGCCTGCCTCCAACCCTTATTATGCCATTTTTATCCAAGAAGGGGTTGAGGCTTGCTAATTTGCTTGAACTCTTGACTGCTTTTCCATCAAGAAGTTTACTTAATTCTTCTGTGTTTGTCGGATGACCGTTAATGTAGCTGTCTGAAGCTCCTCAGCCGATAAATGTGAAAATTTGCGCGTTTATTTCTTTTTACGAAAGCGTAAAATGTATGTTACCACTCTTTGTAATTTTAGCCAACTTGAATATTTGTTTATTAAATTGTCCATAAAAGAATCTTGGTCTCTGGACGTCAATAAAACCGTTACTTTGTTGCATGCATTTATCGTTGTTGACTCTTGATCTTCTGTTGACGATAGCCACTTGGGTCCATTCCACCAAATATCCATATTTAATAATTTTGGAGATGGAATACCTCTTGACGCCACATCTGCTGGATTGTCTTTCGTGTTCACGTGTCCCCAGGTTACTTGTGGTATAAGTTTTTGAATGTCTTCTACCCGATTTCTGATAAATTTATCTTTGTTCTTCGGATTTGCAATCCAGCCCAGGGTTATTGTTGAATCACTCCATGCATAAGCTTTATGATCCCTTGCAATGATCGCGCACACTTTATTCAACAATTTTGCCATAAAGTTCCAGAGTTCCACAGAGTTCCAGTTTTGGTAAAGTTTTCCGATTTTTAAGTGGATTAACTTTCGTTTTGGCAGTTAAAAACTTTACGGAATCGCCAACTTTTGCATAAATTACTGCAGCGTACGCCTTTTCGGAAGCATCGCCGAATCCGTGAATTTCTACTTTACATTCCATGCTAGTTTCAATCCAGCGTGGAATTCGCACTTCTTCCAATATGCTAACAGTGTCAATGAAAAGCTTCCATTCGTTTTGTAGGTCATCAGAAAGCTGTTCGTCCCATCCTGCCTTTTCAATCCAAAGTTTTTGCATATATAGTTTTGCAACCACAGTGATTGGCGATAACCAGCCCGACGGATCAAATATTTGGGCGATTTGTGATAAAATACTTCTTTTTGTTATTTTCTTCGGCATTCCCAAATTAATTTTAAACTGGAACTCATCTCCCATAGTGGTGATATTTTTGGTAATACTGTCGCAATTCGATAGCCATTTCCTCAAATGAAAACCAAATAACTGAAGATGCTTGCTGATTTCTTTCTGGATCATAATACATTGATTAACCGTGTCTCCACCAGTCATTAGATCATCCATATAAAAATCTTCCCTTATGATTTTTTGTAGCCGATTGTTTTCACTTGAGCATTTGTTGGCAATTTCAAATAATGCACGCACTGCTAAATATGGTGCTGAAGCGGTACCATATGTCACTGTTGTCAACTCGTATTCCTCTATATTATTTGAAGGATGTTCCCGCCACAAAATTCGATGATACACTTGATCTTTCTCCGAAATTTTTATTTGCCGGAACATTTTTTCAACATCTGCTGTGATTACCACTTTCCATAGTCTCCACTTGAGGATGATATCAAACACATCCCTTTGAAGTTTCGGTCCTGTTAACATGATATGGTTTAGGCATTTTCCTTTTGAAGTTTTGGCTGACGCATCGAAAACAACACGAAGTTTTGTAGTTAATTTATCCTCGCGAATAACAGCATGGTGTGGCAAATAATACTTCTCATTTACCTTCTAGTTTCTTTTATCATGTGCCCAAGGTTTTGGTATTCGTGAATGAACTCCTTGTAATCATTGCAAAGCTTTTCACTCTTTTTGAATTTAGCTTCCATGGATAGCAACCGAGCAACTGCCTGTTTACGAGAGTCACCCTGCTCCATGTCATCTTTAAATGGAATTTCCACAATGAATCGCCCATCTTCATCTTGTGTAGTGGTTTCCTCAAACTTTTTCAAACACATTTCGTCTTCCACTTTAGCTTCTTCATCCTGTTCTTCCTCTAGCTCCCAAAATCTCTCAAGGTTGGTTACTGCCGATGTGACTTTGCTTGGTTTCTTTTGCTTAATTATTCCAGACAAAATCCAGCCAAACCTCGTAGCTTGTGCAAGAACTCCATTGTGTTTTTTTATGCCTTTTTCTATTATTCTGCCAAATATATCACCACCAATCACCATGTCAATTCTATCAGCTTTGTTTAATAATGGGTCAGCAGGAGTGTAGTTTTCCCATTTTTTAAAGTTGAACCTGAAGGATTGATCAGGTTGCGCAGTTGTAAGGGTTGATAAAACTATGGCATCCACTTCTTCGACGTGCTGGCTCAGAAAACGTGGTGTAATTTGCACTTTAACTTTAAACTTCGATTCACCAACCACAACATCTCCTAGACCATGAAGCTTTGTCATCACTTTTTTCTTTGGTACACCTAATATCTGTGCTGCCTCTTCGGAAATTGATGTTATTTGTGACCCTTGATCAATAAGAGCCCTTAATAATATGTGCTCACCATTCGCAGCTTTTGCTCTCACTTGGGCTCTGGCCAGAATTACCGTTGTTAGACCTGCTTTTGTGGACATTGCTGCCTTCTTTTGAACGCTATCGAAATGAAGGAGCTCATGATGACTGCTGAAGTTGCATATTTTACACTTCATATTACTAGCACAAGTTTCTCCTAATTTGTGAAGCAGACATCTGTAGCAGATTTTATTGTCTTTGGCATATTTATGCCTTTCATCCGTTGATATGCTCTTGAAACTTCTGCATTCGGTTATGATATGATTTGGTATTTTGCAGTAAGTACACTCCTAAATGGTTTCCTCGCGTTGGTTGACGTGTGATTTGCTTTAAATATTTGCTGCTTTCGGATTTTGTAACCTTGCTCCTTTTCGGCTACAGCTTTCAATGTCTGGAAGTGTTGATCCAGAAAATCTCTAATATCAGATAATGTCTGCACCTCTCTTGTCTTTTTAACCGTTTGTTCATATAATTTGAGTCCATCTTTGTCCAATTTGCGAACTATGACTCGAGCAATAAATGGATCTGCGTTTTCAATTTGTATTCCTAGTGACTGTATTGCGTTAAGGCACTCATTTGTAGTATCGAGCAATTGCCTTACGCTTTCAGCATTGTCACTATTTATGGGCGGCTGATCCATTATCATATCCCACTGTGTTGTAAATAAAATACGTTTATTATCGTATCTTTGTTTAAGCAGACTCCACGCTGCTTCATAATTTTCGGTTGATATTTGCAGGTGTTGTATTAACCTTGCAGCTTCACTCTTTAAACAAAGGCGAAGGCGTAGCATTTTTTCTGAGCTTGATAATTGCTCATTTTTATGGACCATATCCTGGGACACATTGTAGAAATTGGCCCATTCTTTTATCTCGCCATAAAATATTGGAATTTTTAATTTTCTAATTCCAAATTAGGGCGATAATTTATTTTTGGCTCTTCTTTCACTAGACATCTTTCCAAATGCCCCAGATTTTCAAAATATTCTGCAACTACCTTGGCATAGGCATCTTCTATTTCAGCATTGTAGTATTTTGAAAAATCATTTGTGTACGCATTTTTGATGTCGATATATAAACTTTCTAAATATTTTATTTGATTATTACCGATCGTGCTCTCGAAGCGCATATCAGTCATTTTGTTTGTTATTGTTTGAATTTTCTTCATGAAAATTCAATTTTTGGGTCATTTTTACCCATGCTTGTAGTTTGTGCTGCTGTTGTTGATGTTTGTGGCATGCGGTTATCTACTAAAGAAGTATGCAATCTTCTTGGTTGAAATGACACTTCATCACTAAGGGATTGTTTGAACCCTTGAACTACTTCGTCAATTTGCATTCTTATGGCACTGTATTTATCTTGCGTGATATAATCCTCATTGCAAACGCCATCCGCCAAATTTTCTCGTTGTTGGCGTCCAATTCTTTTTGGAGCTTTTCTATTGCTTTTATCACCTCCTCGGCCTTCGACCTAGTTACTTTTTTTCCTGCAACATTATTGTACATCTGCAGTACTTTTTCACTTATGTCCATCTGGGATTCAAGGACTTTTCCTCTGTTTATTCCCATATTGCTTTTTTTTTTATTTATTTTTCACTATTCAAAAATAAACACTGAGCACTATTTAAAACACTTCACTTTTTATTTTGACTTGTTTTTCTCCAAAGGAATCGTTGGAGGAAATTGGTTTGGTAGCCCGGTTGACCTTGCTGTGCCTCGACTCACAGCTGATGTATTCCTTGGATTGATTACAAATCACTTTAATTTCGTATAATTTTTTATATTATACAGCTTATTTCCACATTCGTTGGAGCTCAATTTGGCGGCTCGTATGGACCAAATGTTGAGGGGTAAATAAAAGCAATGTTGTCGTTTGAGAATATTTTTTAATTCTGACTTGTAAAGTTATTTACAATAGAAAATCTTAAAAATATGTTCCTAAAACTAATTATATGTGTATGTGTGATTGTTTATATGTATGATGATAGAGATTCATTTATTATTTGATTAATGCTAGCCTCTTGATTTTTATAATCGTGATGTAGCATTTACAAGTAGGCAAACATTTTAAAACTAAGATAAGAAACGTATCTTGTGTTTGGTTATAAATGTCAGACAGTAAAATGATTTAGGTATATTTGTATATGTATGTAAACATATGTAATTTTTATGTGTTGTGAACGAAGTGATCGTTTGCTAAATATTGTAACGATTTTGCTGCAAATCCTCTTATTTGCAATCCTCTGCTAAGTTCGAATCACTAAATTGTTGAATAAATAACTCCAATATTGAATAATGGGAAAATGGCCTTTATTAAAGTACTTCACAATAACACTTATACTTTGCTACTCGCTGGCTTAATAACCAAACTGATTGATAACTCAAATGAAACTCTACTATTGGCCGCCAGATCGCCTGCTTAATCAAACTGATTGATAGCTCAACTCAAACTGAATTACTTCTTACTCGCCTGCCCCGCTTTTATAGTTTACGCTGCAAACTTCTAAGCTCTTCGATTTCCAGAAGTTACTAGTTAGTTCGGCTACAAAATCGCCAGCCACAACTACGTGCACAAATTATTCCTCTCTCTTGTGACAACTCAGATAAGATATATGCATGTGTTTGTGCATTTCCGCTCCGCTGCTCGTATACGTACATATGTGTAGACGCAATTATTTATTCGTTTATGTAGATACATAGTGATTGAATTATATATGTGAATGTTTGTAGTTTACAGTCTCTCGCGCATACATAGGCGTATAAGTAAATGCATATGTGTGTGACATCTTTCGGCTGCCTTATATATGTGTATACATGATTTGATTATTGACGTAAATATTGCTTATCGTGGCCTTGGCATCGCCTTAGTGATGGTATAACTTATTGATGTTAATATCCGTGACACTGCCCTCCACCTAAATCTGATCGTCCCGGTCAGACAAATCTCTCGATCTAAACGCTGCTAATCTCTCCAAATGAACCACTTTCATTTTGGTTCGTGGTTTGGTAGTGGTTTGTATGCGGTACATGGTATCACTGATCTTCTTCACAACTTTGTACGGGCCTTCCCAACTGCACCGAAATTGGGCTGGAACACCTTTCCGCCGGTGAGGGTTGTTTAACAGTACCAAATCTCCATTCCGGAAACCTTCCGAATTATTTTCCCTGTCGTACCTGTGTTCCATCTTACTACTCATTATTCTGGATCGTTCTCTCGCACTCTGTTGCTTGGCCAATGAAGAACTACTTTGTAGAGCTTGTTCTTGACGGATTGTCTTCACATACTCAGTATCGTTCCGACGTTTTCCAACAAAAGTGCGCGCTGGCTTGAAACCATCCTTGCATTCTTTCTGAAAAATTCTTTCAGTCATTTTAGTGCGTCCATTAGGCTTTGTTGATGCCGGTCTTTTCCTCGCAGGTACTTTTAATTTCGCTTTATTTGGCACATTCGATCCATCAACCTTTGCTCGATCTACTTTCCTTGACTTTCGTGGTCTCTGCCGAATCTCCTCCACCAGCACTCGCTTACTGCTGAACCCTTTTTCCAAACTGAAGTTAAGTGGCACATCTTGGTTCTCATAATGCATCACCCTTCTCTGCATATCGATCTTGATGTCATGGTCAACCAAGAAATCCACTCCCAACATAACTTCATCAACGATCTCCGCCACAACGAATTTGTGTAGAACCATGACCTTCCCAATTAGGACTTCACATATTACTTCTCCCTGGACTTGGTTATATTCGCCTGTGACCGTACGCAACCTCGCTCCAGGTTATGACTTTACTCTCTTGTAGACCAAATCAGATCGAATCAAGGAATGAGATGCGCCCGTATCTACAGTCAGTACACGCTCCTTGCCATCCACATTCCCTCTGACGGTAAGACTGCTTGATTTCCTTCCAATTTGCGGCACAGATATCACAGGACATTCAATAGCCGGGGCAAATTTTCGTTCTTTATCTCTTACTCGCTCTTGCTCATCTCCTCCAGCTTTGCGTTTACGGCCACCCACATTGTTGGAACTATTAGGACCAAGATCGCAATGACGTGCAATGTGACCGGACTTCCCGCATTTGAAGCATTTGGTAACTTTTTCACTCCGCTTTTGCGATCCTTTCAGCACCTCCAATATTGCGTCTACCCACTCTGGCCTTTCTACTTCCACACGGCGTGCTTTGAAAACTGGCTTACACAGAAGCGACGCTGTTTCCTGAATCAGAGCTTGTGACACCGTTTCTGCGAATGTTGGCTTTGGGTTTGCGTATGTAGCTCGCTTAGTATCTACGTCTCGTATGCCATTTATAAAACTCTGGATTTTTACCCTCTCGGTGTATTCCACGGGTGCGTCCGCATTTGCGAGATGAGCCAACCTTTCAACATCTGAAGCAAACTCCTGCAAAGTCTCGTTAGCTTTTTGGTAGCGGTTTTGCAATTCTATTTGAAATATCTGTTTTCTGTGTTCGCTTCCGTATCGCCGTTCTACAGCAGCCATCAATGCGTCATAACTGTTCCGCTCTCCTTCGGGAATCGTCTGTAGGATTTCCGCTGCTGGCCCCTTCAATGCCACGAACAGTGCAGCAACTTTATCTTCCGCATTCCAGTTGTTCACTGCTGCGGTCTTCTCAAACTGTAGCTTGAAGACCTGGAAAGGAACAGAACCGTCAAAAGATGATGTTTTTACCTTTGGATTACTAGTTGAAACTGCTGGGCGATTTAGTTGCAACTGCTCGATACGTCCTCTCAAAGCATCCACCTCGGCCTCGATTTTTTCTTCAAACTGTAAAATTTTTGTATCTTGCGCCTCCAACTTCGAGGAAATACGTCCTTCTTGCTCTTCCAGTTGAGCAGAGATCTGCGATGATATCTGTGCTGAAATTTGAGCCGACATTTCGGATATCCGTGCCTCTTGTGCTTCCATCTTCGATGTAATCTGTGTCGACATTTCTGACATACGCGTTTCTTGTGCTTCTATCTTCGGTGTTATTCGCGCCTCTTGGGATTCCATCTGTGATGACATATACGTTTTCTGTTCTTCTAGTTGTGATGACATGTTGGTGGATATTTGTGATGACATTTCTGTTATACGTGCCTCTTGCGCTTCCAGTTGGGATGCCAATTGCGACGACATTGATGCTACTGTCGATGTTTGTGCAGATATTGCAGCCAATATCCTGTTCAAGTCTGTGCTCGTAACTGTCTGCGATGTTTCGTTTTTCTCTTCAATTTTTGTTGTCTCGTCGACATCAAGATGAAAGACATACTCTTCCACGTTAATTCCTTCTGCTTCCATTGCCTCTCGTAGCCGTCCCTGAAGTTCGAGTTTAACGCCGCTTGTATTCAATCCACGGCTCTCCAACTCCTTCTTCAGTTGCTGGATCTTCAATTCACTGAACTTTGCCATATCCTTGTTGTCTTCTGGAATTTATTCAACAATTCCTCTTCTGACACCAATTGTAACGATTTTGCTGCAAATCCTCTTATTTGCAATCCTCTGCTAAGTTCAAATCACTAAACTGTTGAATAAATAACTCCAATATTGAATAATGGAAAAATGGCCTTTATTAAAGTACTTCACAATAACACTTATACTTTGCTACTCGCTGGCTTAATAACCAAACTGATTGATAACTCAAATGAAACTCTACTATTGGCCGCCAGATCGCGTGCTTAATCAAACTGATTGATAGCTCAACTCAAACTGAATTACTTCTTACTCGCCTGCCCCGCTTTTATAGTTTACGCTGCATACTTCTAGGCTCTTCGATTTCCAGAAGTTACTAGTTAGTTCGGCTACAAAATCGCCAGCCACAACTACGTGCACAAATTATTCCTCTCTCTTGTGACAACTCAGATAAGATATATGCATGTGTTTGTGCATTGCCGCTCCGCTGCTCGTATACGTACATATGTGTAGACGCAATTATTTATTCCTTTATGTAGATACATAATGATTGAATTATTTATGTGAATGTTTGTAGTTTACAGTCTCTCGCGCATACATAGGCGTATAAGTAAATGCATCTGTGTGTGACATCTTTCGGCTGCCTTATATATGTGTATACATGATTTGATTATTGACGTAAATATTGCTTATCGTGGCCTTGGCATCGCCTTAGTGATGGTATAACTTAGTGATGTTAATATCCGTGACAATATGTATGTACATGTGTTTGTTGGAAATATCAGTTTACGTGTCAATATTACTTCTCAAAAATATCTACGGATTATATTACTAATATTTGTTCACATGTGTATATGCATGTTCAATTTTTATTTGAACACGCATGAAAACTTTAAGTGTAATTTTTGTGTGGAAATGAGTTTTCAATCAGTAAATATTTTGAAAGTGCTTGAGCTTTTTTTATGATCTGGATAAAATAAATAAATGTAAGGCACGATAACCTCCGAAAAGGTTTTAGGACGAGCTTCTCTTCCAATTTCTGTTGTCATCCATTTAACTTTACCTACAAATTGGCGGTGCGGGACCTATTTGTTTTATACCGAGTCCGAACGGTACCTGCAAGGCAGATGAGTTTTCATTGAGAGCTTTTCATGGCAGAAATTCGGTGTGCTTGCCAAACACTGCCGAGGGGCGACCCCGCTTAAAAAAATGTTCTTCTAATTGAAAAAACTTGTTTCCAAACTTTTGATATTGCTTTGCCCGGGGCGTGAACGCAGGATCTGCGGTGCGGTAGGGGGAGTATGCTACCATCACACCACGGCAACCGCTCTTGTGATCAGGATACCGCCCTTGGAGAAAATGGCCTTAAGCCTAGCGTTACGGATCGCAAGTGCATTGGAGTATAGGCCCGGCACATGAGACTTTTGATGCTGCATTGTGAGTTGACAGAAGAGTAGGTTGCATGTGCTTGCATGTGGAGCGGTAAATAGCACACCACCAGCGCCATCTGACATTCAAAAGTAGGTAACTTTTAACTTTTGTTGCAATCAAAGTATAAGAATTTGACATTTGTTTTGATATGAGTACACCCAGACTTTGCAAGTTAAACCATTTCTCTCAATCGCTGTTACTTTGCCAACGTTTGTCGCAACTAAAACCTGCATTTTAAAAAATGAATATGAGACAAAACATGTCAGCAAATTTTTTTATTTCTTGTTTTATTTTACAGAAATTTTAAATAATGAATGATAGATGTCTTTTTTAATTCCAATAAATAAAAAACAAGGCGAATTCAGTAGCAGGTGTTGTTATCCCAACAGCTGATTGCTTCTTCTTGATTATTTTCCATACAACGCCTTTCGCCATTTCGGGATAATTTCAAGGCACTCCCGTCTTTAAAAAAAATATGCTCAGTAGATCCGTCTTAAATATTTGCTATCCGTGAGCCAAGTTTCATGGAAATTAGTTCTAGTGTGATTGAGTAACAAAGGAGACATCTAGTCATCTCCACATCGAAACATCCAGATATCCAAACATCGCAACTTTCACATTTACAATATTGATAGGATTAACTATACATATAGATTTTTGTCTATGTAATTTTGGAAAAGTAGTAAATTTTCGGGGTAGTTACGGGATCATTCCGAGATTTTTACCAGGCCTCATTTCAGACCTTTCCTCGGGTTGTTTCGGTCCGGATCATTTCGGGATAATTTACGGAATTATCATATCGAGATAAATTCGGGACTATTCGGGATCCTTTCCGGATTCTGTTCGAAATCGCTTCGTGGCTTTTTTAAGATTATCAGGACAGTTTCTGGTTTTTTTAAAAGACTCTTTTGGGACAGTTTAGGCATTGTGATAGGATATTTTCGGACCAGTTTCGAAAAAAAACAGTTTTGAGGTTAACTACAGCATTTTTGCGAGACTATCCCGGATCACTTTAGGACTTTTTTTGGATTAGGGACCGGCAAATGAAAATATGCTCATGAAATGCTAACAGTTCTTTCATTGCTTTGTACACAATGGTTACTTTGTTTATACTTTTGTTTTTATTAGCATGAAAAAAAGTACATATTTATGTATACCAATGATAGATAAGGAAATTTTATCAATTTATTCGTTGTTTTCCGTATGATCGAACTTTTCTGTAGAGCCCCGACATCAAGTTTTGTACAACGGCTTTGTCCACAACGACATGCCAGCATTCACATATAACTTGCTAAATAAGCACCTTTCTGCCAAACTGTTCTACCAAATTATAGTTGTCTTCTCCATACTTCGAGCAGTAGAACTGGATACCTGACAACGTTCCCAGGTCCAGTGGCCACCTCTTGCCTTGTCCTGCACTAAGCTAAGGTGGCTGATTGAAGCACAAACTTGTTATTCGGGCAGTGTCATAGGATAATCCTGTGAGTTTCGCCAACTTTTCATAGCTATTGGGATTATTCCTCCAAATTCACAAACAACTTTTACGTGGCTCTTGTTTCGTATTAAGTTTTCTCGTTAAAAGCTTCAGAAGCTTATATACATACGTACATATATATTGTTACGAATTTAGTGAAATTCCGTTTATTTGAAACCTTCTGCTAACGTTCGAATCGCTAAACTGTTGAATAAATAACTCCAATATTCAATAATGCAAAATGGTATTTATTATCTATACTACTTTGAAAGTACTTCACAATAACACTTATACTTCACAACCAATAGCGTGCTTAAATCAAAACTAATTACTGACTACTCAGCTTGCTCTGCTTTTATACTCTCTGTTGCCTTGTCCGCATATTTCTCCAAATGTCTAGACGTTTCTCCTTCTTGAATCTCCTACTTGGTTGCCAGCTATATGCGTGTGTATTTGTAGTTTATAGCCTCTCGCATAGCCATATGCGTGTGTATATGTGAGTACTACTTCGGCTGATGATTACATGTGTTTATGAGTATCTCCCCGTTGCCTTGTATGTATGTTTGTAGATGATGATTGATTTGTTTACGTACCAGGGCTGCCACAATTGGTACTTTCAAAACGATTTGGTCCGTTGTTTTTGATTTCGGTACTTTTTTTTTACTTATATTTTTATATACTGCTTTTGTAAAGGCTCCATTACTGATACTTAGCATAGACTTGACTTGACTTGGCGTAAACTTGGCAACTTAGCCACGATTATACTCCACTTAGCGCATACAATCTGGCATCATAATCAGGTTTGAAATTTACTTTTAAATAACTGTCAATTTGTATGACAAAATGTCAAAATGACATGGAAACAAACAAATGGCATTTCAAAATGTAAACGTCACTTAGAACTTACATAGAAAATCAAAATTCAACAGACTTCTAAGTCAAGTTAAGTGTTGCCAAGTTTTGAGTAATCAGTAACATGCACTGTTCATTTAACAGAACTGTAAGTGACAGTTCTCAAGTCAAGTCAAGTCTATGCTAAGTATCAGTAATGGAGCCTTTAGTCAATTAGAAGTACTGAGATGTAACACATTTAAATCGACAACACTCTCAATGTTATCGCAAAGCCCTTGATGTTCGAAAACATCGACTCTCAGTGCGAACTGCGCATTACAATTGTTTTTCACTACGCAATAAATAAGCATTTGTAGAAATCAGCCAGCATTTCATAGAGATATAGTGATGGATAAGTAGGAACGCTTAACTAATTTAAAGTGCAATAAGTTGATTAAATGTGTGGCTTGTTTGCAGGTTCGTTATTAAAAGACAAGGGGTTGAGGGGTCGACTGCTAATAAGCTACCAAAAATATCAAGAGAGGTGTCAAACGACGCGTCTTGACATCAGTATTAATAATCCGATGGCGGAAAATAAAAATTTTAACGCGTTCAAAAGATATTAACGAAAAACCGAAGGTAATAGTCTACTTGAGGGGTCGACTGCTAATACGCTACCAAAAATATCGAGTGTGGTGTCAAACGACGCGTATTGTCATCAGTATTAATAATCCGAAGGCGGAAAATAAAAATATTAACTCGTTCAAAAGATATTAACGAAAAACCGAAAAAAGACCCGCGGGTACCTCCGAAACCGGGGGTCGGATCCATAGTATTTTTGCGCAGAACACCATTCTGAGTTGGCGGCCTTCGGCCGCGCTTATAAAAAATAACCCTGGGCTACGCCATGCCAAGTCCGGGTGGTATAACCGTGGCTACCGCCACGGTGATGAACTATTTGTTTGGGGGTACAAACACAACAACAACCACATGGAAATCGCCAACTTCAACTGCAAATATCTCCGGACAGAGATACAATTTTTCTTTTCCGCCTTCGGATTATTGTTCTCGAGATTAATACGCGTCTTTTGACACTTCACTCGATATTTTTGGTAGGGTATTAGCAGTCGACCCCACAACTAGACTATTACCAAACCGAAAAAAGACCCACGGGTACCTCCGAAACCGGGGTCGGATCCATAGTATTTTTACGCAGAACACCTTTCTGCGTTGGCGGCCTTCGGCCGCGCTTATAAAAAATAACCCTGGGCTACGCCATGCCAAGTCCGGGTGTGTGGTATAACCGTGGCTACCGCCACGGTGATGCACAACAACAACCACATGGAAATCGCCAACTTCAACTGCAAATATCTCCGGAAAGAGACAAATTTTCCGCCTTCGGATTATTGTTCTCGAGATTAATACGCGTCTTTTGACACCTCACTAGATATTTTTGGTAGCGTATTAGCAGTCGACCCCTCAACTAGACTATTACCTAATGTGTTGTTATGTCTTATATGTCTATGTATGTTTTATGTCTTATGTCGACGGCGACGGCGACGGCGACCGCAGTACTTTACATTAATGGCAAAATAAAATTAAAACAAAACATCCCACCCCCGGTGGATCCGCAGGAGGATTCACTAATCGTCGAATAATCGGTTTTCCTTGTTAAGCTCCTTTTGCGCTCCTACGAAATTGGTGCCATTATCGCTTCGAATCTTAATTGGCCCTCTACGACGATTGACGAAATTCCGAAAGCAGATGATAAAGGCGTCAGTTGATAAATCTGTGGCAATTTCTAAGTGAACTGCCACCGTTTCTCTCGTCTTCTACCGATAGCAACAAAAAATGGACCACAATAGTCAACCCCGGTATATGAAAATGGCCTGACATATGGCGTAAGGCGATCTTGTGGTAACTGACCCATTAGTGGCACTACAGGATTAGCTGTGTTGGCGATGCAAACTGCGCACTTTCTTTTTACCGACTTTAACAAGGTACGTATGCGAGGTACCCAGAACTTTTGGCGTATTTCGTTTATTGTTAAGTTATCGTTTTGATGATGCAGCTTACGGTGATATTGTTGGACGATCAAACGCGTTATATAGTGATTGTAAGGTAGAATTATTGGACGTCGTGCAGTTATCGGCAAGCAGTATGCAGCGTCGATTCTTCCGTTGACTTTTATCAAATCATCGTCGTCTAAGAACGGAGTTAGTTGGTGTAAACATGATGATTTTGGTACGCATTTTTCCATTTTCAGAGCTTCGATTTCGGCAGCGAATGACTCTGCTTGAACTCTATGAAGGATAGTTGTTTCGGCGTTTCCAATTTCTATGGCATTCAGCTCACCTCTATGACGTATACCTGACTTAGTGTTGTGTACAAAACGCAAAATCCAGGCGAAAATTCTGATGACCTTTGAATATGACGACGTCAGTTGTGGTTCTTCTTGTGGCCACAGTTCTTTGTCCTTATACAAAAACGATGGTCCCTGCAACCACCTTGACAATAAAATATATTCAAATTTTGTACGAGCTCTCGTTGCTTCGTCTGCCACGTTCAGTGATGATGGTATCCACCGCCATTGGTTCACGGTTGTTATGCTCAAAATCTCTGATATACGACATGCGACGAATTGTTTAAAGTTTCTGTTAATCGAGCGAATCCAAGAAATTACAGTTTTTGAATCGCTCCAAAATGTTGTCCTGTGTATGTGGAAATCGTGGCATCGTTCCATCGACTCCTTCAGACGGCAGCCCAGTACAGCAGCTTGCAGTTCCAAACGCGGTATTGTCATACCCTTAAGCGGTGTACATCTAGACTTGGCACATATTAAAGTTACATCGATTTTACTCATCTTTTTAATTCGTAGATAGGCAACGGCAGCGTATGCAGATTCGCTTGCGTCAACAAAAACATGCAATTGTATATCGTCAGCAACCGATAAAATCGTGGAATAACAACGTGGCACCGAAAAATCTTTTACGGACTGAAAACTACTCCACCACAATTTCCATTGGTCTGCCAAGTCGTGTGGTACCGTTTCGTTCCATTGCACCTGTAAGCGCCATAATGACTGCATTAATATTTTCAAATATATAGTGACATTTGCTAAAAGACCAAATGGGTCATAAATTGACATGGATATACCCAATAACTCTCGCTTAGTTGGCATTCGTAAGCCGTTCAAAACATCACGGGCAATCTTGTGGAACTGAAAATCAAATTCGAGCACATCATTCGTAGTATTCCAATACATACCGAGGACCTTTTCCGTTGTTGTTTGGCGATCCATTGTGACAATTTGCGAATTGGTTACTACATTTTTACCGTTCAGTTCATTTTGTACATCTTTGTTGTTACATAAGAAATTTCTTAGCTTGAATCCGGCAGCGGCATTGATCTTGATGGCTTCGCCAGTTACTATCGGTGTTTCGTCGGCGCTGTTAAAACTTACTACCAAGTCGTCAACGTACGTACTGGCAATCACAGCATGACTACCCCTGGGCATTATGGGTTCATACTTACGGGCGTTAACATTTTTTATGTGCTCAGCGCAACACGGCGAACAAATTGCTCCGAATATCATCGAGGACATTAAGTACGTCTGGATCGGCTTATCTGGTTTACCGTCTCTCCACAAAAACCTTTGAGAATCTTGATCTGCCTCCCTGATTCTCACCTGTGAAAACATCTCTTCAATGTCTCCGGCTACTGCTACGATACCTTGACGAAATTTGTGGATAATGGCTATTAATGGCTGTGCTTGTTCAGGACCTTTAAGTAAAGAGGAATTTAAAGAACATGAGTTAGAAATGGCGGCTGCATCGAACACGATGCGTAGTTTTTCTGGCTTCGAAGGGTTGACAACCCCAAAGTGCGGAAGGTACCATGTCGTTGGTCGTACATAGGCAGCCTGTTCTGGCGTTAGCAATTTTGCGTATCCCCGGTCAATGTACTTGCCTATTTCCATTCTGTATTTTTTGGCATAAATAGGGTATTTCTGCATACGCGTCTCGACGTTTAGTAGACGTTGCTTCGCCATGGCATAGCTCGACGGAAGTACCATAGAATCCTGTCGCCAAAGCAACCCTACCTCATACCGCTGACCGAGATCCTTTGTAGTTTCCGTGAGTATTTTACGGGCGCGTTGATTCGCATCAGACTCTAAGACGACTTCTGCATTTCGTACTCCAAAACTTTCGATCGAAAAATACTCCTCCAGCAATTTGTTTAGACCTTTGCAAGATTCACCTCTACGTATATTTAGCACCCGAGGCATGGCGATACTTTCGTGACTGTGAGGCCCGTATACTACCCAGCCTAACTTTGTCGCTGCTGCTATTGGTTGCTCACCTCCAGCTTCGACGATTTTTCCTGGCAAGTACAAGTGGGCATTATCAAGACCGAGTAGCAAAATGGGTTTGACGTCATTATAACTCTGTACTGGCAAATTCTTTAAATGATCAAATTGTTCTTTGTTTAATGACTGCGTCGGCAAATTGAGACCCTTGATGGTATGAACATTTTTCAGTGGATATACGTGACAGTTGTCGACAGTTTCAATTTCACTTGATACTCGTTTAGAGTTTTCCGTTGTTTGACTATCACCGTACCACTGTAGGGTGAGAGGCGTAACATGCCCCCGAAGCCCTAACTGTGCGGCGACATCGTCTTCGAGGAGCGAAACCGACGACCCTTCGTCGATCATGGCATGCGTGGTGATCTTACCTAAGAGGCCTGCCAAAATAACGGGAACAACTTTAAAGAGGTTAGCTACCTGCTCTTCGCAACAATTTAAAAGGCGTTCTCGATCGGCCGGCAATGTGGACTGTGATGCAATTTCCTTATGTAACAATTGGTGATGCATACGCTTGCAATTGTTTAGCGCACATGGCTTACGGTGACGACAATTCAATAGACTGTGACCTTTCACCAAACATCCGAAGCATAACCGCTGCTGCTTGACAAGTGACCATCTGGCGTCTATCTCCATTGATTGAAATTTCCGGCAATCGGTTAATAAGTGAGTTTGGCTGCAACATAGACATTTTGGTTGTTCTTCACTTGTACGCAAAACTCGGCGAACTGAACCCCCACTTAGACCATGCTGACGATTAGCATTCGTACTATAGCGCGGCGGTGGCAATATTTCCTGGCTGTAACGCAGAGAGCTCTCGTTGACTCCATGCATAATTGCTATAACTTTCGCCAGTCTGAAAAGGTAACCACAGTTGGGAATGAAGAAATGTTAGAAGCATACTTACTCCACTCGAATTGCTTTGATGCTGGAAGTTTCGTTATCAGCTGGTCCAGTAAAGTGGGGTTCATGAGGTGGTGTTCACACTTGGCTGATTTCAAATACGCTGAGACGTTTCGCACACGGTTTGCAAATTCAAGTACTTGGTCGAGGTGATTGTCGTGTATTATGGGAAACTGTTGCACCTTCTGTAGTTGGGATCGTATGAGTAAATCTTGTCGGCCGAAATTGAACTCCAATTTTTTTATTATTTTTGGCACGTCGTCTGGGTAGATCAGCATTGATGTCACTGCGCGCTTTGCATTGCCTTGGAGCGTTTTCTGAAGGCGCATGAGATTCTGCCTATTATTGTATGAAAATTCAGCAGTGATGTCCACGAAATTCGCCAGAAATAACGGCCAATCCTCCGGGTTTCCATCGAACGTAGGTAGCGGGTACAGTTTGGTGGCATGTCCTTCCATTAGTAGCATTGCATTTGCTGCTGGCGATGGTTGTAGTTGTGCTGGTGGTGGCGCTGCTTGTGATGATGGAGCAGGCGCACCCAAGATTGGTGCTAAACTAGTAGGCGCGGTAGTATTGGCATCTGTTTCAATCCGTTCTCGCAGTTGCTGCAGCTCAACTTGGCTACGGCTTGTTTCGTTACTAAGCTCTCGCACACAGTCTCGAAGCGATGCAATACTTGCTACTAACGAAGCCAGTGTTTCGCCGGTACCATCCCAATGCTTGCTGGGCTGCGTTATGCTCTCCTATATTTACCGCTGTAGTATCTCCGTCCATTTCTTCGTCACTATCATTACTTTGGGTGGTGGTATTTTTACCTTTTTGACGAGTATTCATATTGATGCTGCTGAAACTTGTGGCTGGAAGGCGCTTGAAAATTGTCTCTCGAAGATTTGTTTTATATAATCGCTTGGGAATTTCACATTAAACGCATATGTGTACACACCAGAGGGATGCCTGACAAAAAAGGGCCACAGTAACGATATAACAAAAAACAAATAGTTGGCGATACCGTGTTAATAATGATGTGATGCTCTTAGACTTTGACGACGACAATTCTATGGTTGACGATGGCTGGAGCACAAGGACATTAGTGAAACTTTATGTCGACGGCGACGGCAGTACTTTACATTAATGGCAAAATAAAATTAGAACAAAACTGAGTTTAATTTATGACATTTAATTTATTTCATTTAAATTATACAAGTCAATAATTATTTCACTGCTTTGACATAGTGGCGTGTTCACTAATGTGTGTCCTTGCAGCCTCCAACGTTGCGACCGAAAGTACGAGAATAAAAATTTTCTCAGTCAAATTCTGCCTATTTAAATCGAAAGTTGATTAGGTGATTTTCAAAGTCCCGCTATGCGATGTTGGAAAAGAACAGCACAGCTTATACTATACATACAGGCAGTACAATAAAAGAAACATAAAAAAACAGGCAAACATAAAAAACATAAAAAGGCAGGCAAACCCAGTAGGCACATATATTGGCAAATGTACCCAGTCATACGTTTGTAAGTCATTTTGTAACGACATCTTACTTAAAAACGAGTTAAATAAAAACAATACTAGTAATTGTTTTTTCTTATACAATTTATGTTTATTGCTGAATGAGCACAAAATTTAGTCTTACAAGTACAAACATGTTATTTAAGCTTAAGTGATTGAACTGCTGCGCTTTGCGATGTTGTTTTGAAAATATTTCTGCCCACGCCGAATAAAAGTACTAAATGGCATAAATGTAATAATCCACTAGAAATACTTGTACTTGGATATGTATTCCAACAAAATTCAGTTAAACCAAGCAGTAAAAATCGCATTCCCAAGCTGTAATCTGTTGACCATGTAAGATAAGGTAACGAATGAAAGTACCAAACATAGAACTGATAGTGCAAGGAACGAGCGCAAATCAAACCAATAAAATTACATAAAAAGAATGGCAAAATCGCAAGTTGTGTACACTTTTCGAAATGTATTGATACAGGTTTATCATCTTCTGTAGGCGATACATCTTGAATTCTAGCTGTTTTATTCCCAGCAGTTTTTTGTAGACCCTTTTCAAATAATTTTAGAAAAGCCTGTTGTTCGGGTGTTAAGTCCTCTTCTTTATTATGTAATTTTTTCTGTACATTTGTCTTTGATTCTTTCCTCTTTTCATTTGGTTTGCGTTGCATACCAAGATTTTTTAAATTAATTTGTGGCTGTAGCTGGTCTTGTAATCCACGCAAACGTACGTAGTTCTGAAAAAATATATATGTAGGCTTCGCGAACAAACCCAGTAAAAGTAGGTGTGCCATGAGTAGGGAGACGTGAAACATTTTGTTTTCAAATAATGTGCGATGCAAGAATCTGTAATTAACGGTCCATTTGTGTTCGAAAATGCGTCCAAAGTTAAAGCTTCCTTTTAAGTATTCTAAAGGGTGTACAAGTAAAAATGGTGCACCCAACAGTAATTGAAAACAACCACAAATCGCTAACTGTATCGTAGTCTGCGCATAACCCAGATTCACTATATAAAACAGTAGTAAAGCTGGTGCAAATAATAATATATTCATTTTTATACCAACTGCTAGGCTAAAACATAAACTACCGATGGTCCAGTGACGATCCAAAAACAAATTGAGAGCGGCGTATAAGAATAGTATAGCAACAGGATCATTAAATAGTCGTAAAACATATATCGAGTGTATACGATAGGATGTAAATGCACTTATAACCAAAACATATGGTGGAACTTTCCGACTTTTACTATACAAACGCAGTACAAGCCACATTTGTAATAAATATATAAACGCAAAGATATATTGCGCTAAACGTATATTTTGTCCATGTGATGTGATATAGTAGAACGCCGAATAAATGTATACAAAAGCTGCTGGATATACTAATGGGCCGGTGTCACCTACGAACAAAATGATTTTAATTTTTATTTAATATCGCGATTAAAAATAATATATTTATAACCATAATAAATATGTAATTAATGAAACATCAGAATGACTACTTATATATTTAACTAATATGTAAATTGACTGGCAAGAGTCGATAAACTTCGACGAGTCGCCGGAGCTTGAACTTCCATTCTTTTGGTGTTAGTGGCTGCTACTTTTACTTACTGACAATTGTGCTGATGTTCTGTTGCAGTTTCCACTATTTTGGTGGCAGGATCAATAGCAAAGAGGATAGAAATAATAAGAGATGTTAGTCCGTACTTTTTGCGATATTCATTTGTAATGTACCACTTGCGGGGTAATTTTAAATTGCTTCTACACACTCCTGAGGTATTTTTGTTTGTTTTAAGGGATTGTATCCATTAAATAATTCATCTCCTTTCCAACAATCACAATATATATTAAAATAAACTTCTTAAAAATGTTTAGAAGGTAATTTTCTTATACCCGCCAAGTAGTTGCATTACAAATGAATATCGGAAAATTTACGAACTGACGTCTCGGTAATCGGGTTTGATTTAAACACGCTATTGGTTGTGAGGTACTACTCTCAAAGTACTCCAAATAAAGTCCAGTTTGCAAAACTGAATTAATTTAATGATTTAATGAACAGTTTAGCGATTCAAACGTTATCAGAAGGTGTAAAAATATTAGAAATCCCCAGAATTCGTTACACTATCCTCTTTGTCAATAGTCAACGCAAACAATTAACAATTTCGAGTTGTCATATCTGCAAAAACATGCCTGGAAGATTTTGGGTAGTATTACGAATCTGATGTGCTCCGGTACAGGATCTTTCCGGTACTAGCCAGACTCCAGTGGGAATAATTTTTTTTGGTCCCTGAAACCTTTGGGCGGTGAATTTAGGTCTCCTCTTACGATCACCATTTCATGAACTATCGTGCCGTCTATGTTGTTGTTTTTGTAGCGAAAAATACACTCCCTGTCAGCTATTATTTGACAGGTAGGTGTGGCAATGGAGGAAAGAAAGATTTTTCACTTGTATGAATTCACAATGATTCCTACATTGCCATGCGTACCTGTCAAATAATAGCTGACAGGGAGAGTGGTTGTCGCGAATGGACAGAGAATGGAAGATAGGTTTGTTTTTTTTTGCTCCTGGTTATTAAATTGAACTGCCATGAATTGCCAATTTGTGTCTCAAATCAGAGTTTCTTTTAAATGTGGCGGGCGAGCAACTAACATCAAATTGATTTGGTGGCGTGGCAAACCCTTCGATTGTGTTTACGCCTTGAAATGTTTCTCAGCAAAAAAAGTTATCTGCCTTATCAGATGCACATGGAGTGGATCTAAAACATGTAGGATGACCAATTAATGTTCCCATTAGCACGCCACATTCTGGAAGAAAAGTGGGCTCTATCTCCCCGGATATTTATCGCAAAAAAATATAATTTTTATTTTCGGTTTACCATACATATTTCTTGCTCTTTTCATGACGGAAGGTTTCAAGACCTGGCAGATTCCTGTAGGAACGAAAATGGCGACCTGGTAACTGACGTACAGAGTGTGAAGGAAGACGTACCTGATACTCCGATGATGAAAAACACGCTCCGGCATCCAACTATGGCGAAGTGAGAATAGCAATATTCCGGCTAAAAAAACACATGGTGCCAGGTAATGACGGGATACCCGCCGGGCTGCCCAAACTTGGAGACGAAGGGTTGGTATAAGATAAAGAAGCAAAAAAGTGGGTCTTGCGGTAAATGAGGACAAGACGAAGTACTTGCTGTCATCGTGGCCTTTGTTGCCACGTCACTGTTGACGGATATACATTCGAGACTGTGGAGCATTTCGTCTATTTGGGAAGCAGCATTATAAGCAAAAACAATGTCGGCCTAGAAATCAAACGGAGAATAACTCTTGCCAACAAGTGCTTCTTTAGACACCTGAAAAGTAAAATCCTCTCTCGACGAAGGAAAATCTCGCTCTACAAGTCACTCTTCATATCTGTCCTGATGTATGGCTCGGAATAATGGAAGGTGTAGAGAGAAGATGACATGGCTATTGGCGTATTCGAGAGAAATGTTCTCCGGAAGATTTGTAGTCCTGTCCGTGATGTCGACGGCGAGTATCGAAGGAGGTATAATGCTATAATAATATATGAGATTTTCGCAGATATGGCGATAGTGCAGCGAATAAAAACAGAAAACTTCGCTAGCTAGGTCATCTTATGCGGATGGACGAATACGCTCCAACCAAGAAAGAAAGTAACCGCAGTTTGTAAGCAAAGGAAAGAGAAGACCTTCACTGAGTTGGGAGAGACAGTTGGATTTGACTTCGCTGGTGCTTCCAAGTGGCGACTGTTATTGCAAAGCAGGATCAGCTGACCTCACTGACTCAACGTACTTCATTTTTATATAAAACTTCAAGAAGTGCTGTATTGCTGCGCAATAATACATACTAGTATCGCCCGTGGTCGAAATTCGACCAACTTGTATTTTTTTCAACTCACTCTATGCTTCCAGTGTTGGGGTAGTGCAATAATGCGTTAATAGTTGAGCAGTGAGTGGAAATATAGCAAACTGATCTATCTTACTTAAAGTTCTCATTAAAATTTTGAATTTGACCTAAGACGTTATAATCTTTGATTGTATTTCCTTAAATTTTCTACATTCTTTTCAAATGTAATTATAAGTTTTGGTGTAGAGCTCCTTAAAAAAATATAACAAATATGTAAAATGAAATGAAATTTACATAGAATTGTGGTGAAATTACTTGAAATTGAATTGAAAATTTGCTTTTTATACACCACCCGGGAGATACGCCGTTGGCGCGCTAGCGAAGTTAGTTTTGGGTGCTCGGTTCCCCAGTAGGCTTATATCACCAATATAAACTACATATACATATATCGCCCATTTACTTCAATAGCGTCATAATTCAAAAAACACGAATTTTTAGTTAAGAACGAAGAAATGTGCTAAAGGAATTTAACCTATTTCACACCACCTGTTAGGTATGCTATCGGCGCTTTACTATTACATATGTATTTATAATTAATTAAATAAAATTATAATTTGCCATTAATTGTTATAAATTAATTTAGTTAGTTTCAACAAAAGTTAACTCATTATTTGTGATTTTCTTGAAAACAACTAAAATAAAAAAAACAAATAATCTGTTAAATAAAGACTTATGTATTTACATGTAAGTAAAATTTGCCACAAAAAATGGGCCGTTCAAAAATTAATTCTATTTAAGGTTTTTTGGTACGCTACAAATTATTTTGGAACAGTTTTTTAGGATTTTGGTAGAGGCTATTATAGGTAAGTGGCAACATTGGGCACCATATTTGTATGTACGTGAAACATTTGTGCTTTCGAATTTAGCAGGGAATCATAAAGGTTTAGGTCTTTGAAATTCGCATTAGAACACTTTGATAATTGTTCCCAAAGATGGCGCGCTTGTGCACGAAAATTAATTTCGATATTTGTATGAATTGTTCGAATTTAAAAAAAACTTTTTCTATTAATTATAAACAAATAGAGTAATATTTGTTAACAAAAATAGGCCTATGCACTGCGGCTGATCAATACGAATCGATTCATATAACTTTTATATGATTTTACGTATGCTAAGTATGCGAAACAGCCTATCAATTGATTGAATGGAAATTTTGTTAGCGTATTAGTATATAGATAGTGAGTGAAATTCTGCCTATGCAATACGACCGCCATGATGCCGGTTGCCGTTTTCACCTAAAATCAAGGGACGTTTTTTTTTTCGTTTAATATACAACGTGAAATTTTCCGATTCAGTCAAGTTGCATTTAAATAATAATAAACTAAGTTGAAATAAACGAATATATAATAAAGTAAAATAAGAAATAAAATAAAGTAGCACAAAAGACAATATAAAAAATTTAATGTTATATTTTTGTAAATTTTTTGTTTTTTGTTCAGTATAAGACGTACTTTATTTAAAATGAGGATTAAATCTGCAAATGAAAAAGCATTTTCGGGCAAATTTGCCATTAATTGTTATAAATGAATTTAGTTAGTTTCAACAAAAGTTAACTCATTATTTGTGATTTCATGTTTTCTTGAAAACAACTAAAATAAAAAACAAATAATCTGTTAAATAAAGACTTATGTATTTACGTGTAAGTAAAATTTGCCACAAAAAATGGGCCGTTCAAAAATTAATTCTATGCACTGCGGCTGATCAATACGAATCGATTCATATAACTTTTATATGATTCTACGTATGCTAAGTATGCGAAACAGCCTATCAATTGATTGTATGGAAATTTTGTTAGCGTATTAATATATAGATAGTGGGTAAAATACTGCCTATGCAATACGGCCGCCATGATGCCGGTTGCCGTTTTCACCTAAAATCAAGGGACTTTTTTTTTCGTTTAATATACAACGTGAAATTTTCCGATTCAGTCAAGTTGCATTTAAATAATAATAAAGTAAAATAAGAAATAAAATAAATTAGTATAAAAGACAATATAAAAAATTTCATGTTATATTTTTGTAAATTTTTTGTTCAGTATAAGACGTACTTTATTTAAAATGAGGTTTAATCTGCAAATGCAAAAACATTTTCGGGCAAATTTGCCATTAATTGTTATAAATGAATTTAGTTAGTTTTAACAAAAGTTAACTCATTATTTGTGATTTCATGTTTTCTTGAAAAAAACTAAAATAAAAAAACAAATAATTTGTTAAATAAAGACTTATGTATTTACGTGTAAGTAAAATTTGCCACAAAAAAAGTTGCATTTAAATAATAATAAACTAAGTTGAAATAAACGAATATATAATAAAGTAAAATAAGAAATAAAATAAATTGGCATAAAAGACAATATAAAAAATTTAATGTTATATTTTTGTAAATTTTTTGTTTTTTGTTCAGTATAAGACGTACTTTATTTAAAATGAGGATTAAATCTGCAAATGAAAAAGCATTTTCGGGCAAATTTGCCATTAATTGTTGTAAATGAATTTAGTTAGTTTCAACAAAAGTTAACTCATTATTTGTGATTTCATGTTTTCTTGAAAACAACTAAAATAAAAAACAAATAATCTGTTAAATAAAGACTTATGTATTTACGTGTAGGTAAAATTTGCCACAAAAAATGGGCCGGTCAAAAATTTATTCTATTTAAGGTCTTTTGGTACGCTACAAATTATTTTGGAACAGTTTTTTAGGATTATGGTAGAGGCTAGCATTGGGCACCATATTTGTATGTACGTGAAACATTTGTGCTATCGAATTTAGCAGGGAATCATAAAGGTTTAGGTCTTTGAAATTCGCATTAGAAAACTTAGATAATTGTTCCCAAAGATGGCGCGCTTGTGCACGAAAATTAATTTCGATATTTGTATGAATTGTTCGAATTTACAAAAAACTTTTTCTATTAATTATAAACAAATAGAGTAATATTTGTTAACAAAAATAGGCCTATGCACTGCGGCTGATCAATACGAATCGATTCATATAACTTTTATATGATTTTACGTATGCTAAGTATGCGAAACAGCCTGTCAATTGATTGTATGGAAATTTTGTTAGCGTATTAATATATAGATACATATTCTGAACTAATTTTTCTTCGAGTTACGGCTCCCGAAACATCGAAAATTGCTTAGTCATAATAGGGGCGGTGCCAGGCCCATTTTTTAAAATTTGAAGTTTTTCCTATTTATTGTTATAAATCCACTTGGGAAATTAAATACCATTGATATAAAGCTCTTTTTGCAAAGATATAGTTATTATTCGTCCACGACCCTTTTAAAAATCTTTTATATAAAACTGGGAGTTCAAAGCAATCCTTTCAGTAAAGGCAACCTCTCTGCCGAATTTGTTACGATAGGTTTAACGATTTTTGATTAATAATATTTGTAAAATTGATTTTATCACAAGCGCGCGATGCCACGCCCATTTTAATTTTTTTTTCAAATTTTTATCAAAAGTCTCAACATCAGTCCATACGTCAAATTTCAACATTCTAGGTGTATTATTTACTAAATAATCAGGTTTTTTGTGTTTTTCAAAATGTTATATATATAAAAAGTGGGCGTGGTTATCATCCAATTTCGCTCATTTTCAATATCAATCTATTCTGGGTCCAGATAAGCTCGTGTACCAAATTTGGTGAAGATATCTCAATATTTACTCAAGTTATCGTGTTAACGGACAGACGGACGGACGGACATGGCTCAATCAAATTTTTTTTCGATACTGATGATTTTGATATATGGAAGTCTATATATATCTCGATTCCAACCAACCGTTATCCAAGCGAAGTTATAATACCTGGGTATAAAAAGAAAGTCGAAGACAAAAATTGTAAAGCGTCTGCCCAACAAGATGGGCCAATGTCATGAAGTGGTATCCACTTACACACTATCCACACTAACAGCCAGCAATATTCGAAGCCTTTGAAGAGAGAGCAGAAGGGAAAAACGACAAAACTTCAGCACAAGCTTCTCAGTTTAAAGCTGCTATTTCTAGCGTGCAATTCCAAACGTTGCTGTTGTTGTTGTAGCGATAATAGCCCCGAAGGCCTTGGGGAGTGTTATCGATGTTGATGGTCCTTTGCCGGATGTAGATCCGGTACGTTCCGGTAACAAGCACAATAAAAGTACTAGCCCTACCATCTCGGGAAACGATTTGTTATGACCACATGAAAATTTCTAGGCCATACCGTCTAGAGATATACGCCGCCGATTTTGATCGTTTTTCGCACGCCGCCGCCGAATGTCGAAAATATCGGCGCGGCGGTGGCGGCGTCCGGCGCGTTACTATATTTTCTACTCGTTTAAGACTGTTTAGGCCATTTATTGCTCATGTCGAAAATTGGGCGGATATGGTCGAAAGGAGTATCAAGGGATGCGCATCACTGCCAGTTATAAGAAACTAATTGCGAAATTTAACTCTTTCTAACTGTTCAATAGTTATTTAAAAAAAAAACATGCGCTTTCGATATCACTTTAACACGGACTTCGCATCACCCAATTCACCAAGTTATTAAAACAAAACACTAAAAGAAAAGGTATATAATAAATTTATATGCTCACTTTGCATATTTTTTTTTTCAAAAGATTCAAAAAATAATGAACAATGAATTCAAATAAAATGACCCAAGGTGAACATGTTTTCAAATTGTCCTTCAGTTGTTAAAAGAAAGCAAATTACCCAAAAAAGGTGCCGATTTTAAAAAAAATTTATATTGCGATTGGCTGAAAGTATAAGCGAAATCAGTGATGCAAAATCCTTAGTAGGATTCAGGAATTTAAACACTCCTTTGAATGATTCCCACCTTACACTTACGTTGAAGATTTATGTACGTATGAGGGTTTGAAAAATGACTTTGGGTTTACATTCAAACATCTGTTGTTTATTTGCGAAACTATACAATAGCATCTGAAATGTTAATTTTGATTTTCACACTTCATCTTTCAATACCCAAGTCTCCCGTTTTGACATTTCCTAAAGTTGGCGGCCCTATCCAAAACTAGTACCTTGGAGTGAATCACATTGGTTATAGCCTGTCAACCAAGTTTAAATATCACCTACCTGTTACGGCTCCTTTTACAAATGTGAATACGTAGGACCATATAGTTACCAGGTGAGGCTTTGTCCTTCGCGAGAACATTCAAAGTGGTGAAGCGAAAGCTTTCCCAAGACAGTCGAACTAATGACCGTGTATGCTACTACCCCAAATCGTGGACAGTCGAACTAGTCTGAAAATTTAAGCTACGCGGCCATGAACAATGAGCTCTTATATCATAAAGCCGGAAAACAGCAGTTAACATCCTTCAACTTAAAAACGGTCGACTTTCATTCTAAAATATCGTTTTGATTTAACGAAGACTATTGAAATCAATGTTGTGAACACAAACGTATGCAAACTTTGCTCTACATTTTAAAAATTGTATCCAGAGTCCTTGTAAAATTTTATGTAGATGCGCCGAGGATTATACGATTTTCACCCGTGAGTTACGCAATGACATCCACTTAGACTGCTTATGATTTCGATGGCGGCATCCTTGGCCAAATAATCACTCCCTAACGTTTCAAGGTGTTTCTCTGGTGTAGCTCGGCAGCATATCGCGACAAAAATATTCGTTAGAAAGTCTTCGGAGCTACACCTAGAGCTTCTAGGAAACTTACGTCGACGAAGTTACATATGATTTCGAAGTCGCAGCCCTATAGCTTCTGTGATGGCATTTGGTGTGAGGATCAGGAGGCGTAGTAGCCACTGGTGGTCGGGATTGCTACTGTTCGCACATCGGGAATTGTAGCTCTTAATCATCGAGGATTTTAGCTCGAAAAAACTGGATTCGCCCTGTGCCACGAGAGTCATGAGTATTAATAGACCATTAATAGCAACCGTAAGTCGCCTTCGTGCATGATCGCCAAACAGCCACAAATGATTTAAAGAAATTGTGTTCG
Organism: Eurosta solidaginis; assembly: GCF_040869045.1. Classification (NCBI taxonomy): domain Eukaryota; kingdom Metazoa; phylum Arthropoda; class Insecta; order Diptera; family Tephritidae; genus Eurosta; species Eurosta solidaginis. Next base: position 200,137,344 of record NC_090321.1, on the reverse strand, counting down.
CGGCGATTGTTAGGAGTTACCCCAGGTAAAACTTTTGCACGAGATATACAGACAAAAGTGTGACCATTTTATGTATCTCTATTTCTCTTCAGCAGACGCAGCAGTACCAACTCCAAAGACCGGGGTTAGATTCGAAGTCTGTCTGGAGTAGGTGAACGAGGGACAATCCTTCCGCAAAGAGCTACACCTGAAAATTTTTGAACGGTATGCGAGATCTTGAGGCAAAACCTCCGGATCTTTCCGAAATAGACCAGCACGTTGATTTCCTTAGATAGATACAAACAAAACCTTTCTTAAATATTATTTTTTTAAATAGAAAAAATCAAGCTCTTTAAACTAAGAACACAGGCGTATGCCGTCGCGCCACCCACGCCGCCGCCGCCGATAAAGTGATCGGCGTAAACCTCTAATACCGCCCTCCCACCCCCATTGATCCATCAGGAGTTCGGGGTCGCCAGAGCCTCGGCTGTTAATGAAACTGGATTTGCCACGGCTAGGTGAGGTTGATTTGGATAAGCTATGTAATGCGCTGGCAACCCCTGGAGAGAGTTGCGCTACACAAGAAACCACGCATCAATAAACATCTATTAAATATATGCAACGTTGATACTGAGAGCGTCGAAGATTATTATAGGATCACATTCTATATTCCATTCCTTGATGCATTCATAACTCATATCAAGAGCCGTTACATGAAACACCAAGTAATTTGCGAAAATTTCGGTGTTTTGTTCCCCAAAAGTGAATACAACGCTGAAAAATGCAATAAACTGCATGAATTTTATGAAAGTGTTGTGAATTGTTCCAAAACCGAGTTTGCATTGAAAGTCAAGTCGATGGTCAGAATTTTAGAAACGTGTTTGGTGCACGTGAGGTGGGTACAAGTTTGATGATTACCTACAAAATTGTTATGCTCTATTTCTTATTTATCTTATTTTTTCAGATGATGAATCCAAATGCTTTGGAACATGTAAGTAAGATATTGCGCATATTAGCCGTTCTACCAGTTTCGACAGCAACACCAGAACGCATATTTTCTGCCTCAAAAGGTTAAAATCATACTTGCGGAGTACAATCAGTCAAGAACGTTTGAATGGACTCGCTTCATTGAATATCCATATTGATACACCACTTTCTGTAAACGAAGTACTAGAAGAGGTTTTCAAAAAACCTAGGCGATTGTTGGGAAATAGTTATGGGGAAAATTAGTTTCTTTATGCTGTATGTGTTTAAAGCTTGAATATACAGCCATATTTTACTGACCGATTTTGGCTACGAACCAATTTACATATCATAAAATAGGTACGAAAAATACCTCACATCTACACCATCTTCTTCAATTTTGTAATTATCAAGCTTGAGATGCCCATTTTACAAGCTGAAGCAAATTTAAAGTATTTTTCGTTTGGTTACCAGCTATATGCGTGTGTATGTGTGAGAACCAACTTCGGCTGATGACTACATTTGTGTGCGTGAGTTATTCTTCGTCGTTTTTTATGTACGTGTGTATATGATTAAATTCATGTGTTCATGTACACAAGAGTGGCAGCTTGCTTTATTGTTGTGTCTTTATTTACTAACAGCCACAATATTGTGGCGAATTTTAGCATCACTACGTTATTAGTAAATAAAGGCACAACAACAATAAAGCCAGCTGACAATCTGGTGTACATGAACAAATCAATCATCATTTACACACATACATACAAGGCAACGAAGAGATAACTCACACACAGATGTAGTCATCAGCAGAAGTTGTTACTCACACATACACAAGCACATATGTAGCTCAATTACCAAGCAGGAGATACAGCAGTTCTAGAAGGCGAAACGTATAGACTTTAGTAGAAATATGCGAATGAAGCAACGGAGAGTATGAAAGCAGCGCAGGCTGAGGAATGACTAATCAATTTGATTTAAAGACGCTATCAGTTGCGTATAATGGTACTACTCCCAAAGTAGTCTGATAAAGACCATTTTGCAATACAGAATATTGTATAAGGAAAATAATCATAAGTTATAATGTAGTTTATGTGCGTGGAGCTTTAGCTGTATTTGACAGGCGCGGGCAGTTGGCAACGCGCATGTCAAATACAGCTGCGGCCCACGTCACGCAATTGAAAAGTAGGATACAGAAAAATAATATAAATTTGCCAAGTTGGCACGAAGGACGTGCTTTATATTTCGAAATACAAGTAATTTGTTTGAGAGAAAAATTTAAATAAAGTTTTAAATGGGTGTTTGGCGGATCAGACCGCCCGCAGTTCTGTGTAAACATAAAATGGCCACAATATGGAGGAGGCGCCCTCCAGGATAATTATTATCAAAGAAGGTAACGCCACATGGCGTACCAGAAGAGGCCGATTGCCAGGTAAATTGGAAGGTTAGCAGCGGACAACCAAAGTTGTCCAATAATTGGAATGATTTATTCAACAGTTTAGCGATTCGAACGTTAGCAGAAGGTTTCAAATAAGCGGAATTTCCCTAAATTCGTTACAATTGGTGTCAGAAGAGGAATTGTTGAATAAATTCCGAAGATTTCGAATACAACTTGGACATGGCAAAGTTAAGTGAATTAAAGATCCAACAGCTGAAAAATGAGTTGGAGAACCGTGGGTTGACTACAACCGGTAATAAAATAGAACTTCAAGCACGACTACGAGAGGTTATGGAGTCGGAAGGAATTAATGTGGACGAGTATGTATTTCATCCTGATGGGGACGAGACATTAACAAAATTGGAAGAGAAGAACGGAAGTCCGAGTACAGGCAAAAGCGGCGAGAATATTGCGCTATTGGCTTTGTTATCACAGATATCGACAAAAGTGGAAACCCGGGGAACACGTATAACAGAAAGTATAGCATCTCAACTAGAATCACAGGAGACTGGCATAACATCGAACATGGAAGCGCAGCAGGCACGCATTTCACAAATGTCGTCGCAAATGTCATCGCAACTGGAATCGCACGAGACACGTATAACATCTCAACTGGAAGAACAGCAGACATATATGGCATCACAATTGGAAGAACAGAAGACCGATATGACATCTCAGTTGGCTGAGCAGTTGAAAGCACAGGAGGCTCGCATATCCTCGCAGCTGGAGGTGCAGGAGATAAGGGTATTACCGAAGCTGGAGGCACAGGATACAAAAATTATACAACTCGAGGACAAAATCGATGCCCAGATTGAAACGTTAAGAGGTCGTATACAGGAGCTGCAACCAAATCGCCCTAATCGCCTAAATGACTGTTTCAACAAGCAATCCGAAGGTAAAAACTCCATCTTTTGACGGGCCCGTTCCTTTCCAGGTATTTAAGCTTCAATTTGAGAAGACGTCAGCAGTGAACAACTGGATTTCTGAAGATAAGGTTACTGCACTGTTCGTGGCATTGAAAGGGCCTACAGCAGTAAACGAGTGCTGGTGGAAGAGTCAGCAAACACCACCAAAATCAGAAGCAGTAACCTGGGCTAAGGTTGATGGAGATTGTGGGACAAACAAATTGGGGTTTATCGAGGCAGCAAACAAATCAACAGCGAATGTACTTGTAGGAAAAACCTTGGCTATGACAAAACAAGATGGACGTATCCCGGTAAGAGTACTCAACAAGTTGAAGTCACCACTCAAATTGACCAGAGGAACTATATTGGGAAGATGCCAAGAGGCTGAATTAGTAATCAATTGTGAACAACTCCAGGGGGTCAGAATATACCCGCGGTAGGTATGCCTGTCGTAAGAGCCGACTAAAATACCAGATTCAAGGGGCTGTGTAGCGCAACCCTTCAGGTTGCCAGCGCAATATACAACTTCTCCAAACCCAATTGTCAACCTCACCGATCCGCGGCGAATCCTTTTTCTCTAACAGACGAGGCTCTGTTCCATGGGAAGCTTGGGGGTGGGGAGGGAGTAATGGCCATACAAATCGTTCCCGAGATGGTCGGGCTAGCACCTTAATGGTGCTGTGTTACCGGAGCGTACCGGATCTGTATCCGGCAAGGGACCATCACATCAATAACACTCCCCAAAGCCTTCGGGGAGCAACCTTATCGCTACAACAACAACAATCTTTCAAACGACATCACGGCCTGGACGGAGGGGCTAGAAGAAGCCTATCAAAATAAGGCAAAACAACTTCTCCCAAAGTATGCAAACATATTTGACCAGGACGGTTCCAAACCAGGCCGCACCAATGTTGTAAAACATCAAATTGACACTGGATGCGAGGCCGATCCGTCAAGCTCCTCGTAATGTTCCAGTGGCGAAATGGGAAGTTGTGAGTCAAATCATAGAATGAGCGACAGAACCATCAGCTAGTACATGGAGCTCACCGGTGGTACTTGTAAAGAAGAAGGATGGAAAAACGAGGTTTTGCGTGAACTACCGGAAGTTGAACGACGTCACGAAAAATGATAGCTACCTATTGCCGAGAATTGACGACACTCTGGACTTGCTATCTGATACAATATGGTTTTCGACGCTGGACTTAAAAAGTGGGTACTGGCCAGTGGAGGTGAAGGAGGAAGACAAGAAAAAAACAACCTTCAGTGTCGGAAATGGTCTCTGGTAGTTTACAGTAATGCCCTTTGGACTATGTAATGCACCAGCTACTTTTGAGAGACTCACGGATCAGGTACTGAAAGGACTACATTAGAAAACATGCTTAGTGCACCTAGACGACATCATCGTATTGGGAAAGAACTTTGAAGAACATCTGAAGTACGTGGAGGTTTTCCAAAGAAGGTCTGAAACTTAGTCCCAAAAAGTGTTCTCTGTTCAAGAAGCAAGTTAGTTTCTTGGGTCATAAAGTAACGATGGAGGGTATCTGCACCGCGAATGAAAAGATAGAAGCAGTAAAGGATTGACCAAGGCCACAGAATCTGCATGAGTTAAGAAGTTTTCTTGGGCTGTGCAAATATTACCGCCGATTTGTACCAAATTTTGCCAGCGTAGCCTATAGCCTCCATGAGCCTACAAGAAAAAATAAAGGTTTTGAATGGAAGAAGGAGCAAGAAGTGGCTTTCCAAACATTGAAAGAGCGTTGGTACACTGTCCCAATGTTGGCATATCCCATTCCAGGAGCAACGCTTATTCTAGATACAGATAGGAGCGGATATGCTATAAGAGGCGTTTTTTTCACAACTGGTCGATGGACAGGAGAAGGTAGTTGCATATTACAGCCGTTCAATTGGAAAACCAGAGAGGATTTATTGCGTTACACGGAGAGAGCTGTTGGCATTGGTAGAGTGCATTAAACATCTCCACAAATACCTCTACGGGCAGCAATTCCGCGTCAGGACAGATCATGCAGCGTTGAAATGGCTCCTGCAATTCCGTAATCCAGAAGGTTAATTGGCACGGTGGATCGAGCGACTACAAAGCTATGACTTTTCCATTGAACATCGGAAAGGGAGTACCCATGGGAATGCCGATGCAATGTCACGAAGACCATGTAGTTTGGAATGCAAACACTGTTCGAAAGCTGAGGCTAAGGAAGACATCATAGATGTCCGGCTTATGACTATAACGTGTTCAGTTGAATGGGACAAGGAACCACTAAGGAAGTGTCAGCTAGAAGATACAGATCTGTCACATGTTATGCAAGGGCTCGACCGAAACGAAAGACCTAATAGAGAGATGTCAGCAGAGAGTCCTATTGCGAAGTCATATTGGGCACAGTGGAACAGTTTAGAATTGATATCCGGTTGCTCTTATCGAGTATGGGAGAGTGAATATGGTCAATGTAAAATGAAACTGATAGTTGTTCCCAGGAAAACGATGCCTGACGTTTTCAACGAGCTACATAATGGTCCAAGTGGAGGTCATCTTGGAATCACGAAGACGCTCGAGAAAATTAAACAGAGATTCCATTGGGTTGGTTGCCATTAGTCGGGCACTGAGTGGATTGCCAATTGCGTTGTTTGCAGCAGAGCGAAAGCGCCCAAAACCCGAAGTCATGGTCGGATGAAGCAATATAACACAGGTGCACCATTTGAAAGGACCGCTATGGATGTCGCAGGTCCATTTCCTGCTAGCAACCGCGGAAACAAATATGTACTGGTGGTTATGGATTATTTCACCAAATGGCCACAGGTATACCCAATCCCAAATCAAGAAGCGGAAACAGTAGCAGAAGTGTTTATAAATAATTGTGTTGCAAAGGTATGGTGTACCAATGGAGTAACATTCTGACCAAGGGAGAAATTTTGAATCAGCTATGTTCCAAGAAATGTGTAAGACATTGGACATTCGAAAAACACGGACAACTGCACTGCATCCTCAGACCGATATTCTTGATGGCTTACCGATCGGCAGTGAATGAGACAACGGGCCAAACTCCCGCAAAGGTAATTTTTGGCAATGGCCTTCGACTGCCAGCTGATTTGAAGTTTGGGATAAATGCCGATGCAGAGAGAAATGCCAAGAAATACTCTGGTGTCTTGGAAGAAGAGATGAGAGAAATACGCGATCTTGTAAGGCAACGAACAAAGATTATGAGTGACAAGATGAAAGCCAGATACGATAAAGCAATTAATTCGGAAGGTTTTCGGGAAGGAGATTTGGTGCTGTTATACAACCCACAACGGAAAAAAGGTTTGTCCCAGAAATTGCAGTTTAATTGGGAAGCACCATACAAAGTTGTAAAACGGATCAACGATGCCGCATACAAACCATTGGCATTTAGGTCAGATTGTCCGATCGGGACGATCCGACTTAGGAGGAGGGCAGTGTGGCGAATTTTAGCATCACTAGGTTATTAGTAAATAAAGGCACAACAACAATAAAGCAAGCTGTCACTCTGGTGTACATGAACAAATCAATCATTTACACACATACATACAAGGCAACGAAGAGATACCTCCCACACAGATGTAGTTATCAGCCCAAGTTGTTACTCACACATACACACGCATATTTGTAGCTCAATTACCAAGCAGGAGATACAGCAGTTCTAGAAGGCGAAACGTCTAGACCTTAGTAGAAATATGCAGACGAGCCAACAGAGAGTATAAAAGCAGCACAAACTGAGGCATGATTAATCAGTCTGATTCAAACACGCTAACAGTTGCGAAGTGAAGTATAATTGTGAAGTATAATTGTGAAGTATAATTGTACTACTCCCAAAGTAGGCTAATAAAGGCCATTTTGCAATACAGAATCTATATATATAAAAAGAAGTGTAAATTTTGATTGTCACTCCATAACTCGAGAACGGATAGAAAGATTGCCATGAAATTTTTAGGATAACTTAAGAGGAACCCGGAGAGTGCTTGTGAAAAGTTTTGTTTTTTTTCGGGAAGTGGACCAGGGACCGATTTATTCTAAACTGTCGTATATATGGCTCGATTTGCCTGAAATTTGGTATGTAGGTAGCGTTATATCTAGAATAAAATGTCGGATAACTTTTCTTCCGGGAAGTGGACCAGGATACATATCGGTGACTAGGGTCTCGAGATATAGGCCAGAACGTGGACCTGGGCACCCCTAGAATATGTGTGTATTTTGGATATCAAATGAAAGCTGTTGCTGAGAGCTTTTAAGTAATTTTCATTGTGATATTCGATTTAGTCGCATCAACCTGGCAAAACTGATAAATATGCATGCGAAGCCTAAATAAAGACATGAATTAATAATACCTACATACCTATTTACATACGTTCTATTCAATTTGCCTGAATTTGGTATATAAATTTGCCTATATTAGTATTTCCGATGCTTTTTTCCGGGAAGTAGACCAGAGACGGACTGGGACTGAGACTGAGACTCGGAGTGGGACTGGGACTGAGACTCGGAATGGGACTGGAACAAAATACATACCACCCTCTGGGACTGGCAATAAGATATGAAGAATGAGAAAAACTTGAGAGAAGATAAAAGAGAGAAGGAGACTGAGAAAGAGATAGAATGAGACGAAGATGGAGATAGATGAAGCGAAAAATACGGAGGGAGGAGTGAATACAAAGATTAGGAAAAATTGTAGAGGGGCGAGGGAGAGTTAGACGGAAAAAGCTTATTAAAATGTATGCAGATATACAAATTTAGGGCAGAACAACGTCTGTCGGGTCTGCTAGTATTGTATAAGGAAAATAATCATAAGTTATAATGTAGTTTATTTGCGTGGAGCTTTAGCTGTATTTGACAGGCGCGGGCAGTTGGCAACGCGCATGTCAAATACAGCTGCGGCCCACGTCACGCAATTCAAAAGTAGGATACAGAACAAGTAAGGAAAACTAAGTTCGGGTATAACCGAACATTACATACTCAGCTGAGTTTTGGAGACAAAATAAGGGAAAATCACCATTTAGCAAAATGAACCTAGGGTAACCCTGGAATGTGTTTGTATGACATGTGTATCAAATGAAAGGTGTTAATGATTATTTAAAACGTAGTGGGCCTTACTTCTATAGGTGGACGCCTTTTCGAGATATCGCAATAAGGGTGGACCAGGGGTGACTCTAGAATGTGTTTGTACGATATGGGTATCAAATTAAAATTATTAATGAGGGTTTTAAAAGGGAGTAGCCCTTAGTTGTATATGTGAAGGCGTTTTCGAGATATCGACCAAAATGTGGGCCAGGGTGGCCCAGAACATCTTCTGTCGGGTACCGCTAATTTATGTATATATGTCATACCACGAACAGTATTCCTGCCAACATTCCAAGGGCTTTTGATTTCGCCCTGCAGAACTTTTTCATTTTCTTCTACATAATATGGTAGGTGTCACACCCATTTTACAAAGTTGTTTCTAAAGTTATATTTTGCGTCAAAAAACCAATCCAATTACCATGTTTCATCTCGTTTTTCATATTTGGTACAGAATTATGGCATTTTTTTCATTTTTGTAATTTTGGATATCGGAAAAGTGGGCGTGGTCATAGTCGGATTTCGGCCATATTTTATACCAAGATAAAGTGACTTCAGATAAGTACGTGAACTAAGTTTAGTTAAGATATATCGTTTTTTGCGCAAGTTATCGTGTTAACGGCCGAGCGGAAGGACAGACGATCGACTGTGTATAAAAACTGTGCGTTGCTTCAAACCGATTTCGCCCATTTTCACAGAAAACAGTTATCATCATAGAATCTATGTCCCTACCAAATTTCACAAGGATTGGTAAATTTTTGTTCGACTTATGGCATTAAGAGTATTCTAGACGAATAAATGAAAAAGGGCGGAGTTACGCCCATTTTGAAATTTTCTTTTATCTTTGTATTTTGTTGCACCATATCATTACTGGAGTCGAATGTTGACATAGTTTACTTTTATACTGTAAAGATATTAAATTTCGAAATAGTAAAAGACTTCGTTTATTTGGGAACCAGCATCAACACTAGCAACAACATCAGCACTGAAATCGAGCGAAGAATCAATCTTGCCAATAAATGCTACTTTGGACTAGGTAGGCAATTGAAAAGTAAAGTCCTCTCTCGGCGAACGAAAATCATACTCTACAAGTCACTTATCGTACCCGTCCTGCTATATGGGGCAGAAGCATTGACCATGACAACAGCAGATGAAGCGGCTTTGGGAGTGTTCGAGAAAAGTTCTTCGAAAGATTTATGGACCTCTACGCGTTGGCGATGGCGAGTACCGAAGAAGATTTAATGATGAGCTGTACGAGCTATACGCAGACATCAACATAGTCCAGCGAATTAAAACGCAGCGGCTGCGCTGGCTAGGCCATGTTATGCGAATGAAAGATGATGCTCCGGCCAAGAAAGTGTTTCTATCGGAACCCGCCTATGGAAGCAGAGGTAGAGGGCGGCCCCCACTCCGTTGGAATGACCAGGTGGAAAACGATTTAAACTCCCTTGGTGTGACCAAATGGCGCCGGTTGGCGGAGCGAAGGAGCGACTGGCGCGCCTTGTTGGACGGCCATAACCGTTTAGACGGTTAAGCGCCAATTAAGTAAGTAAGTAAGTATTAAATTTTTTGTTAAAATTTGACTTAAAAAAAATTTTTTTTAAAGTGGGCGTGTTCGTCATCCGATTTCGCTAATTTTTATTTAGCACACATATAGTAATAGGAGTAACGTGCCTACCAAATTTCATCATGATATCTTCAACGACTGCCAAATAACAGCTTGCAAAACTTTTAAATTACCTTCTTTTAAAAGTGGGCGGTGCCAGCCCATTGTCCAAAATTTTTCTAATTTTCTATTTTGCGTCATAAGGTCAACGCACCTACCAAGGGTAATAGTCTAGTTAAGGGGTCGACTGCTAATACGCTACCAAAAATATCGAGAGAGGTGTCAAAAGACGCGTATTAATCTCGAGAACAGTAATCCGACGGCGGAAAAGAAACATTTTAACTATGTCCGGTGAAATTTGCAGTTGAAGTTGGCGATTTTCATGTGGTTGTTGTTTGTACCCACAAAAAAAATTGTGCATCACCGTGGCGGTAGCCACGGTTATACCACACACCCGGACTTGGCACTGCGTAGCCCAGAGTTATTTTTTATAAGCGCGGCCGAAGGCCGCCTATGCAGAAAAGTGTTCTACCCAGAATTACCGTTGGAATCAGCATAAAAATCTCTACAAAGTCCGATTTTTTTTTTTTTTTTTTTGACAAATGTATGTGTTCTGCACTTGTTCCAATTAAATACATTAATTTCAAATTATTCAGAGAATTACAAAACAAAATACATTGATAGTGTATGTTTGTTTGCATTTATGTCGACGTGCCACCACCTTATAATGTTCTACCAAGATAAAAAGATATTGTTGCGGAGCTGGCAACACTATTCACCACCTTCATTTGTTTTCGTTTGTTTAATTGCAACAACGAAAAAAGCGACAATAGTACCGACGTGTTTTCCGCGAATAACTTTTAAACGAGATACAAAATATAGTTTCTGCTTTCGGATTCCGAATCTTGACGCAAATACGCGTCTTTTGATATCGCTATCGACATGTGCGAACCGAATTTTAAGTGCAGGACCTAAGTTGAAATTTTACTAAATTTGGAAATTAAAAAGCGTATATTTCATAAATTTTTAGGACCCCCTCTGCCCCTACAAATCAACAAAAGTTTGAAAATCGTGGCACCTTATATAAAATCCAACCCCTATTACCCTACCAAGTTTCATCGCTTTATCCGTCATTGATAATGAATTATCGCACTTTTTCGGTTTTTCGAAATTTAGAACAGCGATTAAACATGTGCTGTTTACTATTATGAACTTTTTTTCAGACATTCGCCACTTGTATGAATTCACAATGAGAAAGATTTTTCACTTGTATCCGTATCTGTTTCATGTACCTTTGGAACACGAGGAATGTGAACGACTGCTGTGAATTGATAATACATGCTTAAAGAAGAAGAATTTTTGAGTGAAGCATGGTCGCAGTTATTACCGCATAGGAATGTCTCTGGCCGAAGGAGTTATTGTGAAAATGTTTTTATCATCAAAATCACTCAATCTGCTAGCTGTTCGTCTAACATCAAATCGGATTATCAATTGTCGTACGACAGAATGTCTGGCATTGCAACCGGTGACACAAAGACGTTTTCTATGCGCCTGGAATGGACGTAGTGGTAAAACATCAAACTTGATTTTAACGACGAGGCCACCAGTGCAGAAGCAAAGGTCTCATATACACTTAACAAATGTGTTTAATGCCAAGGACTACTATCAAATATTGGGTGTAGCTAAGAATGCGAATGCCAAAGATATTAAGAAAGCCTATTACCAATTGGCTAAGAAATATCATCCTGATACAAATAAAAACGATCCGGATGCAGGTAAAAAGTTTCAAGAAGTTTCCGAAGCATATGAAGTGTTGAGTGATGACACTAAAAGACGCGAATATGATACATATGGGCAAACAACTGAGAATATGGGACGTGCTGGCTTTGGTGGGCAGGGCCCCCAAGGATTTTCACAAAATTGGCAATTTCGTTCCACAATTGATCCCGAAGAACTATTTCGTAAAATATTTGGAGAAGCTAACTTCAGAAGCAACAGTTTTGATGATTTTGCAGATTCCAAATTTGGTTTTGGTGCCGCACAAGAAATTATTATGGATTTGACATTTGCTCAAGCAGCAAGAGGTGTTAACAAAGATGTCAATGTAAATGTTGTTGATACATGTCTAAAATGTAATGGATCAAAATGTGAGCCCGGCACAAAACCTGGACGCTGTCAATATTGTAATGGCACTGGTATGGAAACTATTTCTACTGGACCATTTGTTATGCGTTCCACATGTCGCTATTGTCAAGGCACCCGTCAATACATTAAATATCCATGTTCTGAGTGTGAGGGCAAAGGACAAACAGTGCAACGTAAAAAAGTTACTGTACCTGTACCGGCGGGTATCGAAAATGGTCAAACAGTGCGTATGCAAGTTGGACGAAAAGAGCTTTTCGTAACTTTCCGCGTGGAGCCTAGTAAATATTTTAAACGGGAAGGTGCTGATGTGCATACAGAAGCCGCCATTTCAATATCACAAGCAGTTTTTGGTGGAACTATACGTGTTCAAGGAGTTTATGAGGATCAATGGATTAGTATACAACCGGGCACATCCTCACATCACAAAGTGTTTTTGCGTGGCAAAGGATTGAAACGTGTTAATGCAAATGGACATGGTGATCATTATATAAACATAAAAATTGAGGTGCCTAAAAATTTAACATCTGAACAAAAATCTTTGTTGCGAGCTTATGCGGAGTTAGAAACGGATACACCAGGACAGATCAACGGTATTACCAGACGAAAAGATGACACCAAGAAAGCTACGTAATTACACATAAAACAAATTTGTTGTACATACTGATAAGTTATTTACCAAATTTTTTTGTTGTTACAGAACAGCGGACACCCCGAAAACGTTCCTATCGAAAATTAAGTCGTTATTTAACAGATAATCGATAGAGCAGTAAAATTTAGAGATCTATGTGTGTTTTTGGGTAGGGCTTAATGATGTAACGTTAATTGCTTTATTATTTTAATTAGTTTTATGCACGATGATAACGAAATAAAAAAAATTAGTTGTAACCAATGAATTAAGATAAGACACTTTACTACTTAGAAGATTGTACCATCAGCTTTTTTCGTCTGAGTGGACAGCCTGGTTAACGGTTCAAAAATAGTCTAGCACACAGAAAATGTTTCAGGTTGCCCTCCGTATTACAATTCTACAGAGGACCGTCTACAAATAACATTATTCATCTATGCACAGCTTGCAAGTTTATTAACTTTTTTGTGAGTTCTTTTATTAAAACTCAGTTTGAAGGGACAGGGTTGGTTAGGTTGTTGTTGTTGTAGCAGTGCTTCGCCCCACTTAATAGGTGCGACCGATCACAAAATGTCCTTCCGCAAGTTTTGGGTACTGTTCTTTGAGTACTGGATTCACCGGGCAATTCCTGGCATAAAGGTCCGACGCTTGTTTGTGGAATTCACTGTGGACCCGCTTGTGTTTTTTTGCTTCATACGGCTGAGTTCTCAGATGCCGTATTTCCTCATAATGCTTACGGAGATGACTCCTTATGCCCCTAGGCGGTGTTGAATCATCAATCAGATGTCTGTCGGGGACCCCAGCGGGTTAGGGGATCAGAATATACCCGTGGTAGGTATGCCTGCCGTAAGAGGCGACTAAAATACCAGATTCAAGGGGCTGTGTAGCGCAACCCTTCAGGTTGCCAGCGCAATATATAGCTTCTCCAAACCCAATTGTTAACCTCACCTATCCGCGGCGAATCCTGTCTCACTAACAGACGAAGCTCTGGCGACCCCAAGATCCTCATGGAACTTGGGGTGGGGAGGGGGGAATGGCCTGAAGGTTTAATGTGGCCACATAAATCGTTCCCGAGATGGTCGGGCTAGCACCTTAATGGTGCTGTGGTACCGGAGCGTACCGGATCTGTATCCGGAAAAGGACCATTACATCGATAACACTCCCCAAAGCCTTCGGGGAGTAACCTTTCGCTTCAACAACAACAACAACATGTCTGTTGTGATGCCCAGGTTTCTAGGTCTCTCATTTCTCTCCCTGATGGGGAGTATTCCCGCCTCATTATGTAGATGGTGTTCTGGGGATATAAGAAGACAGCCGGATTTGAGGATTTTATTACGGTACTGGATTTTCGGTATAATTGCGGCTGCATGCTCACCAAAATGTAGATCCTGATCAAACGTCACACCCAAAATTTTGGGATGTAGGACAGTCGGTAGCGTAGTGCCATCGACGTGGATGTTCAAAATGGCCGTCCATGTTGTAAATAAGGTCGCGGAGGATTTAGTCGGTGATAATTCCAGGTTTCGCGAGGCGAAAAAACTGGAGAGATCAGGGAAGTAGCCGTTTATTCTGTTGCAAAGCTCATCGATCTGTTGGCCTGGGCCTGTGGCCATTATTGTGCAGGCGTAGGAAATGATAGTGACTCCTTCTGGTGGAGAAGGTGGCTTCGATATGTAGAAATTAAACAAGAGTAGGGATAGGGCACCACCATGTGGCACCCCTTGTTTAACTCTTCTTGGCTTAGATGATTCGTTTCTAAATTGTACCGATGGCTGCCGACCACCCAGATAATTTGCGGCCACCTTTTAAGACATGGGGGAAGGGTAGACCATTCCAGGTCTTGCAGTAACGTGCCATGGTTGACCGTATCAAAAGCTTTTGATAGGCGTAGCGCAACGAGTACTGTTCTATGGTGGGGGTTTTGATTTAAACCGCAATTTATCTGGGTGCTAATGGCATTTAGCGCGGTGGTGGTGCTTTGGAGTTTTCTGAAGCCATGCTGATGACAGGCTAGCAAATTTACTTTGAAGTAAGGGAGGAAAATGGCTTCAAGCGTCTTGGCTACTGACGATAGGAGAGATATCGGGCCATATGACTCGCCTATGTTAGCTGGTTTCCCAGGCTTTAGTAGCGGGACCACCTTGGCCATTCTATTAGAAAAGTTTTACATGAAAGTCAAGCGAATACACAATCCCCAAATTCAAATTTATATAATTTATCGGTAACGTTTTACAAGACGGTGCACCGCCTAATTTTTACCAAAAATTATTACAGGTGGTATCAAAAGACGCGTCTCGACCTCCGTTTTAAGAATCCGGAGGCGAAAATCGAAATTTTTATTTCTGTCAAAAGATATAAGAAAAAAATCGGTTCAAATTTTCATGTGGTTGTTTTTTGCCACATTTCATGTACATATACACACACTAATGCAGAAATCTGTTCAGCGCGCATTTAGTTTTGATCTCCAAACCGGCGTTGGACCCACCCAGGGTAATTTTTTATAAACGCGGCCGAAGGCCGTCAACGCGCAGAAAGGTGTTCTATGCAAAAAGCTATGGATCGGGACCCATATTTCGGACCCTCTCGGGGTCAATTTACGTTTTGTAAATAACTTTCGACAGAAATAAAATTTTTGATTTCCGCTTTCGGATTCTTAAAACGGAGGTCGAGACGTGTCTTTTGATACCACCTTTGATAATTTTTGATACAAATTAGGTGGTGCACCGTCTTGTAACACGTTACCAATTTATCTACCGGTGCCTTGACACACACCAACAAACTAAGTGCCATGCTAAGTATAATTTGTTGAGGGCCTTAATGGAAAGTAAAAATAGAATACAATGCCAACAATTAAGCACAGTAACATCTATTATTAAACACTTACCTTTCAGATGAGCATAGTTTAATGTTCCATTTAGAAATCCCTCGCATTCCTGCATATAAGCAATCCAATCTATTTCGGTGTAAGGTACTCGCCATATCACAAAAATGTTTAATAATAGTTCTGCTAGTAAAATAAGTAGCGTTACGACAGGTAATGCCGCGGGGTCAAAGACAAGATATTTTACATACTCGAAGTTCAAGTACTTTTTTATTAAACGTTTGAGTGTTGGCCGATTGTTTACATATTTGTTATTACCCACTGTATGGGTCTTGAACTTTGATGGCGGCATTTGGTTCAATTAAATTACAAAAAAAAAAAAAAAAACATGATTACCTTTAGGAGGTATTCAGTATGTTCTTTAAAGGGTGAGCAGCCATCCGCGAACAATCGGAACTGCCCGAAAACTTAGTGTTTGCTTGCCCACAGCTGTCAGCAAGTTCACCCTTGTGCTACGAACAGAACATACAAATTATCATATGGTTCAAAAGCTCACACTATTATGCGGCAGTTACCCACCGACGTGTGCCGTACGTAAGAACGTTTGTCGTACGAAGCACGTTTGACCGTACGAAGCACGTTTGACGTGTGCGTCTGTGTACATGTACATAACATATTTGTGTGTGTATTGTTTATAGATAAGCACTGTTGCCATTGACCATTTTGCATGTATGCTTATGGAAACATCAACTTTTTCCAATTTAATTTTTGGTATTGTAAAAGGCCGGAATACATATTAAATAAGTATAAATAGATTAAATATTTATAATCAGCACTTTTACATAGTTATTTCGAATTATTTTCACAATTTTTCAAACTTTAATTAGGCGTTTTTGCATAAAATTGCAAACGGTCAAAAATTAGCGCACAAAAATTTACTAGGCAACTCTGTCTAGTGAGAGAGCGATCAGCTGACACGTTCTTACGGAAAAAATCAAAATTGTTTTGATTTCTACGTTCCGGGCTACGTACGTACGGGCGTTGTACGTCGGTGAGTTTTCGTTTACATTGCACACTCATAAGATAGGTCGTGTCAGCTGACACGTTTTTGGTACGTACGTTCGTGAGTAACTGCCGCATTATAATCGCACTGCGGTTTTCTGTCAACATATTGGAACCCAGGCATGCTTAACCAACGAACCGATATCATTTCGTTACGATAATTAACGTTAATAAACGAAACAAAGAAATTTCGTTTCGTTTATTAACGTTAAGAACGTCAAATTAAAGAAATGATTTTGTTTCGTTTTCTGCCATTTCAAAACGAAATCAAATAGTTTATTTTTTTATTTTTTTGTATGATTTAATCTGGGATTGCCCGTATTGCTTTTTTAAATGTATGAAAACATTTATTTGAAGCAATTTTTTAATTTTATAATTTATTTAATAATTTTGGAAAAATTTAAACAACGTGACATCAGACCGGACAAGGCGACAGCTGTTTCGATTATACCATGTAAATCTCTTCAAAGCCTTTTCTCCCGTAAGTGGGAGTCGAACCCGCACTCCTACGATAGTTGAAATGGTTATAAACGCATTCAGCTACGCCATGCCTTAGTTGTTGTAAAGTTTTTCCCAATTGCCTTCTTTTTGCATATTTTAATCTTTTATACATTGCATACTTCGTATGCCATTATGTGTTAAAGCTATGCTTGGTACGGCGGTTTTTCAATGAAACTTTGGTTTTTTGCTATTTTTGTTCTATTTATAGAACTACAACGAATTAACCAATTTTGCCTGTTTTTTTTTTTTTGTATGATTTAATCGGGGATTGCCCGTATGCTTTTTTAAATGTATGAAAACATTTATTTGAAGCAATTTTTTAATTTTATAATTTGGGAATAATTTAAACAACGTGACATCAGGGCGGACAAGGCCACAGCTGTTTCGATTATACCTTGTAAATCTCTTCAAAGCCTTTTCTCCCGGGAGTGGAAGTCGAACCCGCACTCATACGATATTTGAAATGATTATAAACGCATTCAGCTACGTCATGCCTTAGTTGTTGTAAAGTTTTTCCCAATTGCCTTCGTTTTGTATATTTTAATCTTTTATACATTGCATACTTCGTATGCCATTATGTGTTAAAGCTATGCTTGGTACGGCGGTTTTCAAAGAAACTTTGGTTTTGTTGCTATTTTTATTCTATTTATAGAACTACAACGAATTAACCAATTTTGTCTGTTTTTTTTTTTGTATGATTTAATCGGGGATTGCCCGTATTGCTTTTTTAAATGTATGATTTATTTAGTTATGTTGATTATTAATTTCAAGCTATGCTGGCGAAGCTGATAGTCATTAAAGGTGAAAGCACTAGCCAAGCTGATTGCAGCTTTTCTCATGAATTTTGACAGTACGAACATTTCTCAGAGTATTTTTGACATTACCACCAACGAATTACACAAACAAATTACATGGAGTTTGTGTGCATGTCCGCTCGCTGTTACCACCTTACGGCTTCACCATGGCTATAGCATTACATACAATTTATCTTGATAATTTCTTTATCGATATTTCGAAGTGTTTCTACGGAACCGGGAAATTTTTTGTTAAACGTTTAGCTTAACGTTAAGGAGCATCCCTGGTGGAACCAATACTATCAGCTGATTAGTACTTTTTTTTAAATGATTAGATACCTCAACTTCCGGTGCAGCACGATTTTGACATTAGTCCATCGATTAACGAACACAAATGTCGCGTTCCAATGAAACCTGATCCAGATACCGATAAAAATTAAACATGCAAACCCTGCAAAAATTGTTGGATTGCGTGTTCCATTTTCTTCCTGCTGGAGTACTCTAACAATACTCATTTGCAATGCGTTTGCGGACCACCATTAGCCGATCATTGCTCGTTTTTTAACGACCGTGATCACGCACGATGACGATCGAACAGAGTTGCCAAAAGTAAAATATTGCATGCAAATAACTGATAATATAACTTTACTATGTCAACTCTGATAAAATGCAACTGCGCACTGGTTTTATGTATACATCCTATAGTATGGAGAAATATTAGTCACTTCGGTTTGTAACGTCGTCGTGTCAAGTTCGTTTTTCCCCACAACTCAACCGTGTGCAAAAAAAAGGACGCTATTCATGCGGTTGAGAATAAAATGGAGGATAGTGCGGGAATCGAAATGACAAAACTTAAATTCAAAATTATCGTACTTGGAGTAAACCATTAAATCAGAATATATCTAAATATCAGTTCGCGTAATCATTTCATCGCGAAGAAAAATATGTAAATTGTGCAAAAATATTCAAGTGATATCGGGCAAAAAAATTCAAATGAGTAAATAAACCTCATGGGAAGTGCAACCTTCGTTTTATACGCTTTTCAGTGGCAAACACGGACAATTGCTATCGGGCAATTATCCAATATAAGAAATTCAATCATTATTATAATGTTAAAATAATAAATTTAAAACAATGTAAATTTAAACGTACATAAAACTATCTCTTTATGTACATACAAACCGATTTGGAAAATATGTAATGTCACCGAGGACAAACGGAACATATAACTGTACAGCAAAAAAAACAAACATAAATGTGCAGTGATGTACATATAATCAATCCACATAAACGTGTTATAACATAAAACCAATTACGACGAAAAGTTTCTTACTAAAATAAAACAACTTAAAGTTGAAGATTGAAAATACAAAAGGGTGGACTAGTTGCGACGACACATATGTGCGTTACAACCAAAAAGTTATATAGTATCAAATTTGACTATAAATCTGAAAAAAAAAAAAATAGAATACATAATGTCCCCGAGGACAAACGGAACTTTAAAAAAATTTTTTAACCAAATACATAAATGTACAGTCATGTACATATAATCATAGTTCACTTAAACTGGCTACAGTATAAAATCAACTACGATGTATATCTTTATTAAAATAAAAGCAACATAAAAATATTAAAGACAAATTACCGGATTATACATACCGCCACCGTGGATCAACGGAACAAATACATATATGTAATAATGAATCATACAACCATAAAGTGGACAAAAATACCAACTCATATTGAAAAGAAACAAAAATTGAAATTATGGTGATTTTGAAGATATGAAAAAATATCAACAAATTAAAGACCTTTACCAAATTAAATTGGACATAAATACAAATTTAATAAATACATATAACAGCACCGATGATATATAACGGGATAGAAAATATCCTCATTTTTAATATACAGTCATGGACACATGAATAGATATGATACCTTATATGACGAATATAAATTTACAAAAATAAGTTTAAGGAATTACTGGCAAAAAAAGCGTAAAATAATAACTATAGCAAGCGCATTGCAGTGTAAATATTAGTAAATAAGCATAGCATAATAACTATAACAAGCGCATTATAATACCTTGTCTAACCTGATTTCAACTTTACAATTAAACAAATTTCTACGATTGGAAGGAAAACTTTATGATTAAAATATTAATAATCTACATAAAAGAAACAAGTCACCACTTGGAATTACCCAAAAAGTTGAATTATTTTTTTAATTTAACATGACACATGATGATTGCTATTACAATGGGAGGATGTCTGAAGCCACTGGCTTGGGCATGATGGGGGTACCACTGGCTGGATGGGAGTGTAATTATGATACATACATAAAAATATAATTCACGATGAATTGCAAATTTTGAAAAAGCACATGGCAACAAGCCATATATTTAGCAATTACAAGGAGAAAATTTGTGCTACGGGTTTTTACTTTGCGACATATGTTAGCTGCTTATGCACGTCTAAATGTTGCAAGTATATTACCCTTATACGTTTGTTAACCTGGCGATTTAAGAGGCAATTTAAAGGTCCTCTTGCCATTTATTGGAATTGAAAAATTCAATTCCCAAAACAGAAAAAAAAGAAGAGAAATATTAGTTTCTTTATTCACGCAAATGCTAAATAACATAAAAATGTTCATTTACTTTCATTTTAAATTAAATTCACTCCGATAATTCTTTCCAACACAATTCCTCTTTAGTACTTTGGCATATGATCCTCTGTGGGTGCTCATGGAGTACTACAGTGAAAGTACTTTGGAAAGTACTCTCACGTATGTACTATATGGAATACTCACAAACAAAGCGAGAGTGGGATCACCTACTCCTCTCCTTGGACATCGCAATGGTAATTGGAGCACATTTTTGTATGAATACAGATTAGTTTTGGAACACTCCTATACTCCTAAAGGAGTATTCCTTAAACTATTTATTGAGTACTCTCGTTTTTTTGAAGGGAACGCAACAACGCATGATCCCTCTGATATCCATCTGGTGGTCAATTCACGTTCTATGAAGTGATGAAGTGAAAAAAATATTCATGTTCGCTGAGAAATTAATTTTTTCATTTATCGCATCACTTTTTCATATTAGGCGATTCGTTGTTGTTGTTGTTGTTGTAGCAATGTTTCGCCCCACCTAATAGCTGCGACCGATCACAAATTGTCATCAATATCCTCTAACGGGAGTCCAAGGAAACTTGCTGTTTCGACAGGGGGGACCATAATGAAAGGGGTGTTAGAGGCGTTGGTTCCACATTACAATTAAAGAGATGGTTGGTGTCATGTGGGGGCACATTGCAAGCGGGGCATACATTTTGCATGTCGGGGTTGATTCTGGATATGTAAGAGTTTAACCTGATACAGTATCCAGAACGAATCTGGCTCAGAGTGACTCGCGTTTCCTTCGGGAGTATCCGTTCCTCTTCCGCAAGTTTTGGGTACTGTTCCCCGAGTACTGGATTCACCGGGCAATTCCCGACATAAAGGTCCAACGCCTGTTTGTGGAGTTCACCAAGGACCTGCGTGTGTTTTTTTGCTTCATACGGCTGAGTTCTCAGGTGCTGTATTTCCTCAAAATGCTTACGGAGATGACTCCTTAACTCCCTAGGCGGTGCTGGCTCATCAATCAGATGTCTGTTGGGATGCCCAGGTTTCTGGGCATTCAACAGGAGCTGTTTGGCTGTTTCGTTTCTCTCCCTGAT
Source organism: Eurosta solidaginis (assembly GCF_040869045.1). Classification (NCBI taxonomy): domain Eukaryota; kingdom Metazoa; phylum Arthropoda; class Insecta; order Diptera; family Tephritidae; genus Eurosta; species Eurosta solidaginis. The sequence continues at coordinate 200,115,712 of NC_090321.1, read as the reverse complement.
GGGGAGTATTATCGCCTCATTATGTAGATGGTGTTCTGGGGACATAAGAAGACAGCCCGTGGCGGTTCTGAACGCAGTATTTTGGCAGGCCTGTAGCTTCTTCCAGTGGCTAGTTTTAAGGCTTGGCGACCATGTAGGGGACGCGTAGCACGCAAACGGCTGGCCAATTGCTTTGTATGTGGTAATGAGCGTTTTTTGTCTTTTCCCCAAGTAGGGCACAGGGGGGAGGCTTCGACAGGTTAAGAGAAAATGATTTTTTTTAGAGAAACTAGAATGAGAAATAGATAACTCCTTTCATAATTACTGATGCCATGTATGTTTATGACACTTCGGATTTGTGGTTAATATTCCACATGCTTTTTTTTCTAAGTTATACAGACCAATTCTAAATATTCTCGCGGAATTTTGTTCTCGCGAATTTTTTTATTCCCGCGGAAAAATTCCTCCAATTCTGTTCTCCTAGGGAGAACAATAATTGGGGAATAGAAATTTCGAATTTTCGAAGTCAGCTGTTTTGTCAATTGAAATTTCGTTGCACATTTCTTATTTTGTTTAAAAAATTGAAAAGTTTAATTATTGTTGCAAATTAAGAAATAAAATATAAACAATTAATGAATTGGTGCCACAGCAACATTAACAGCGGAACATAAGAAGAAGACGGCCGCATAACACAAATCTGCCGGAATTGCCTGCTTTCTTTCAGCAAAGCAATTTTCGGCGGCCAAGTTGAGTTGAATTCGTCCTTCGTCATATACCAAAATCTATTTAAGCCTTATTAAAAAAATCCTTGCGCAATTTCTGGATGGCTGCATCAAATATGTATACCAAGAGCTCTACCGTTGCTATATTTTTCGACTTAAAATAAAGAATATTGTGGTTGTAGTTGTTGCTGTATTAACAGTGAGAATATTGTGGTAGAATGTACATACATATTTTAGCACAAATTTGTACAAATAAGTGTTCTTTCTTAAAAGAACCAATTTCCTTTAACTATTTTGATGCATTCCCTTTAATTTAACAAGTGAAAAAACTCCTATGAAATGGCAGAGAAATCTCCCTCTCCCTCACATTCATAATACCTACTTTTCTCCCATAACCAGTGTCCGCTTTTTCGAACATTGTTCAGAATAGGAGGAAAGGGAGAAGTGAAAAACTCACAAGGAACTTTTATTTAGAATACGAGGAATGGGAGAAGGGAAAAAACTCGCACGGAATTTTTGTTTAGAATTGGGCTGATAATCAAATAACCAAAAACAAGAAATATGACGAAACCTCCCTTTTTCGGGGAGGCTTCGTCAGTCATCTGGGTGGCTTCGACATTGGGTGGGAGGTTTCGACATTTATCAAATATAGCAATTTAACCAGCAAAATAAAAAACTCCAAATACGATTTTTAATTCATATTTTTTTTTTTTTTTAATGGACGTTGTGGCAGCGCGCTGCCCTCAAGTGGCCCAATGAAACCAGGCTAATCCTGTTCACGCGATCGATTTATATATATATATAATAACTTTTTTTTTATTTTGCCGAGTCTTTGATGGGCAGCGGTTTGTCAAGCGTCACGATCTGAGACTGCTCAGCTACAGAAGAAATTTCATCAGCCAAGCGTAATACTTAAAGAGAACAGAAGCAAACGTATTATACATTAATTTAGAGAGGTGAGAACAATCTTTTTTATAGAAAAAAGGGAGTCCGAGCTATCAAATGTGTTTGAGTGAGAGTTATAATCTTGGCATAAACGCCGAAAAGGTTCATTTTGTTCGAAATTCGTTCTACATTGTTTCAGCAGAAGAGGTTTGAAGTGTCTCGATGTCCGAGAGGGAACGCAAAAGTTCACTTCATTCAGAAGGAATGGGCTCGAAATTGATCCATTTAAAAGTTTTGTCATAAATATTACACCAAGCATTTCCCTTCGACTAGCAAGAGTTGGAAGATGGATAAGCTTTAATCGATTAGTATAAGGTGGAAGATTAGTTAAAGAGTCCCATTGGAAATTTCTTAAGGCAAATAGTAAAAATTGTTTTTGTATTGATTCGAGACTGTCTGCATGGACTTGATAACGCGGATTCCAAATTATCGAGCCGTATTCTAATATTGGCCTAACTAATGTTGTAAAAAGTGCTTTAGTTATGTAAGGGTCGTTAAATTCTGTTGACCACCGTTTAACAAATGCAAAAACACCTTTGCCTTTATTCACTGTAGCATTAATATGAAGATTGAAACTAAGTTTGGAATCCATCATGACTCCCAAGTCAATAAAATTATTTACAGTTTCTAGACTATAGTTGTTAATTGTATATGAAGCTGGTGGCGAAACTCTCCGAGAAAAACACATGAATTTACATTTTTTGAGATTGAGCGGCATATAATTTACATTGCACCAGGTAACCAAGTGATTTAAATCCATTTGAAGCAAGGAATGTTCCTCAACCGAGGCACATGATTTGAAAAGTTTTACATCGTCTGCGTACATCAAGATTTTTGAGTATTTAATTGTACCAGATATATCGTTTATGAACAACAAGAACAGAATCGGACCAAGATGGCTGCCCTGAGGAACACCAGAAGAAACATTGATGACCCCAGAAAGTGTATTTTTAAAGATTACTTTTTGCGTACGATAACCAAGATACGAAGAAATCCAACATATAAGACGGGGTTGAAAACCGAGTTGACTGAGCTTATGAATAAGTAATGAGTGTGATACTTTGTCGAAAGCTTTACTGAAATCGGTGTAAATTACATCAGTGTGAAGGCCTTTTCTAAATCCATTAGAAACGTGGGTGGTAAATTCTAGTAAATTGGTGATAGCTGATTTGCCCTTGCAGAACCCATGCTGCGAGCTTGCAATTATGGGGGAAATAGAGAATGTTAGGTGGTAGGTAACAATAGCCTCAAATAACTTTGGGATAGCGGATAACTTTGCTATGCCCCGGTAGTTTTCTATTGAAGACCTGCTTCCATTTTTATGAAGCGGAATAAGAAAAGATTCCTTCCATATTGTTGGGAAAACGCCATAAATTAAAGATAAATTAAATAAATCTGTTAGCGGCTGATAGATGTTTGCAGCACATTTTTTAAGAAAGTGTGTCGGGATCCTGTCGGGGCCGTATGAATATGATACTTTTAAAGTTTTTAAATAAGATAATACATCTTCTGAAGATATAAATGGAGCTCTGATTGAATAACATGAATCAATATGGTAATAATGGTAATGGTAATAAATAAAGTATAACTGCACTTTTAACGAACATCTAAATTTGAAAAATCAAAGTTAAAAATAAACTTGCTTTGCGCACGTGAAGTTCCTGGTGGATGTTCAGTTGTGGGCAATATACTTATTATATCCTGCCTTGAAACCAAGTGTCTGTCTTCTACAATCGGTCCATAGAAATATTGGGTTTTATTTTGATGTCTGAGGAATTTCGCGACGCACGTCAAATTTTCAACTTCCACGACTACACCAGTGTAAAAGAAATTTGTTTTGTCAGTGAACATAATAACAAAAACAAAAACGAATCGTCTAGCCAAGTCATACGTCAATCCATGATGAAGATTTGAACATTTCTTGAAGTAACCGTTAAGTCTTTTTCCTGGGCAGCTGTAAGTACTTGATTAGAAGAAAACTTCGACTGTAAATCTTTAACAGTTCCCATATTTGTTTGCTCTTTTGAAATTCGAGATATTAGTGTTGTCCGCTTCAACTTATATTTCCGAGCAGCGCTTGATGGGGTTTCTTTTTTTTGTTTTATCTCCTCGATGGCTTTTTTCATTTTGTCTTCGTTGATGATCTTTTCAGGGAACTTTCTTTTGTAGATATTTGGCATCTTGATGGCTGTAAAATATTACTTCCCAAGTAAAAACTTTGTCGAAGCCTCCCAAAACATATTGTCGAACCCTCCCCCATGCACTTATTTCAGATTTTTCGCTCCAAAAAATATACATCTTAGTTTCATTCATTCGCACATAAAATATAGATTGGAAAGCCTACTTACACATATATTTAATATACATCCTAGTGTTATTGAAAAAGTCTTTAAAAGCAATAAATCTTAATTTTATTGCAATATTAATGGGCAGAAAACTCATGTTATATATTCTATATTGTACACTTTACACGCGAATACTTACCAGCAATTTTTACATCAACACTTTTCAAAAATAAAAAATCTCGTCTGCATACTATCGCCGTTGAACAAGCACTGAATAGCTTTCATGACAGCGTCACACTCAATTTGGTTACTGTTTATTGGTGGAATAAGAACAATGGCAGTAATAACGGCGGCCAAATTTGAAAAAGTCGAAGCTTCCCTCATGTCGAAGCCTCCCCCTTCTACCCTACTGCCAGCAAAGGATTTGAGGATTTTTTACGGCTCTGGATTTTCGGAACAATTGCGGCTGCGTGCTCACCAAAACGTAGATCCTGATCAAACGTCACACCCAAGATTTTGAGGTGTAGGACAGTCGGTAGCGTAGTGCCATCGACGCGGATGTTCAAAATGGTCGACATTTGGAACGTCCAAGTTGATAATGCCAGGTTTCGCGAGGCGAAAAAACTGGAGAGATCAGGGAGGTAGCCGTTTATTTTGTTGCAAAGATCATCGATCTTTGGGCCCGGGCCAGTGGCCATTATTATGCAGTCATCGGCGTAAGAAACGATAGTAACTCCTTCTGGTGGCGAAGGTAGTTTTGATATGTAAAAATTAAACCAAAGTGGGGATAGGACACCACCCTGAGGCACCCCTTGTTTAATTCTTCTTGGCTTTGATATTTCGTTTCTGAATTGCACCGATGCCTGCCGAGCACCCAGATAATTTGCGGTCCACCTTTTAAGACATGAGGGAAGGGTAGACCCTTCCAAGTCTTGCAGTAACGTGCCATGGTTGACCGTATCAAAAGCTTTTGATAGGTCTAGCGCTACGAGTACTGTTCTATGGTGGGGCTTCTGATTTAAACCTCAATTTATCTGGGTACTAATGGCAATTAGCGCAGTGGTGGTGCTATGGAGTTTTCTAAAGCCATGCTGATGACAGGCTAGCTGCAAATTTGCTTTGAAGTGGGGGAGCAAAATGGCTTCAAGCGTCTTAGCTACTGGCGATAGGAGAGATATCGGGTGATATGACTCTCCGATGTTAGCTGGTTTCCCAGGCCTTAGTAGCGGCACCACCTTGGCCATTTGCATTTTTCGGGTATGACAAAGGTGGAAAGAGACAGGTTGAAGACATGTGCTAAATATTTGAAACCCTCTTTCCCTAGGCTTTTAAGCATCGGCATGGCTATGTCGTCTGGGCCCACTGCTTTGGATGGTTTAACATGACCGATGGCATCCTCATTGGTGACGCGCTGAACTTATGTTTACGTGCGTGTCTGTTGGCCCCCCGTCTATTTTTGTCGACCGTAGAATGCATTATGTATTGTCGGCAGAAAGCGCTCGCGCATTTTTTCGCATCCGACAGCACTTTGTCGCTTCCTACCATACGTGTGGGGGCGTCTCCGTTTATAGTGCAGAACGTCGTTTCTTCTATTTGATCCCGTAACATCTCACCCCTACTGTTCACCCGCAAGTTTGAATGCCATAGATCGTGATGGGCATTGAAATCGCCTAAGATAATGCGATTGTTTCCAGTGAGTACGCCGCTGATATCAGGGCGGTATCCACTGGGGCAACAGGTGACAGGGGGGATGTAGATGTTGATGATTTCTAGATTTGCATCGCCTGACCGGACAGATAATCCTTGACGTTCTAAGACACTGTCCCTGCGGTCGATGTCGGGATCAAATATATGATATTGCACAGTGTGGTGTATGATAAACGCGAGGCCGCCTCCATTTCCGCTCTCGCGATTCGTTGTTGCAATACTCGTTGTGAAAATCTAATAACGAGCACTGTGGTGAGTAAAAAAATGATATTTGCTGTCAAAAATTTAATTAAGGTAGTAAATATTTTCAACTTTTCAATAAGAAAATGCCCAATATTCGCCTTTTGATTTCTTTGAATTCTCATCTCCCTCTCTGCATTGCATGCCATCAGAATGTGTCTCATCTTTGCGATCATAGAATTGACAGAGGCTACTAGACGATATACCTAGTTTACCCATGTGGCTCTTTAGCGTGCAGTGAGTATGCCTGTTAAAATTCTAAGGCTGCTTTTTGGCAGCTTAATCATGGCTTTATGTCGCTTATCCTCCTATCCTGGACTTTCGCGCCAGTGTTGTTCTCTGAGGCACGCTTCTTTTTGCCTGAACTCGTCCTTATTGTGTGTGACACTATCGATATGATGGGCTCGGGTCCTATTGTCTTTTTCACCGCCGCCAACCTGGCAAGCTCGGTACCATCCACTCCTCTGTGTCCAGTTACCCAGGCTAAAAGGATGGTGTATTTGGCCCACTCTCTACGCACTCAAGGACTCTTGATGATTTAATCTGAACTGAAGATAGTGCCTTGAGCGCAACCTGACTGTCGCTGAGTATAGCGATTCGCTCGTTTGCTCTCTGCACACCGGCTCATGGCGAAAACTTCGGCTTGGAAGATGCTCGGACATTTTTCGATTGGTAGACATATTTTGGTTGGGGCCGGAAATCTCTGCTCCTATGCCCTCCGGTGTCTTCGAGCCATCGGTGTACCATATTATAGTGTATTCCTGGTGAAGCGCTTGAATTCTGGAGGTGTCCTATGTACACTTGTTCCCCAGCTCTATTTTGAAGCGCTTCTCAAACTTGATTAGCTTCCTCGTCTCATCACTGGGAAGTTAGATGAGTGGAATCTGCTCCTTCAGCTTCTCCATTTCCGTGACAGTATCACTTTGCCTCTTCCGCATCCCTATTTAGCTATGTTTACTAAAGTACTCCTGGCTGACTGCTCAATTATTATGTGTAGAGGCGTTAACTTAAGCAGCACCTCTATTGCCGGTGTCGGCCATGTTCGCATAGCTCCCGTAATGCAGACACATGCCAAGCATTGAAGCTTCATGAGTGACTTTTGTACGGTCACCATGGTTGTCCTTGATGCCCACGCAACTGCTTCATACACTATGATAAGTCTCACTATAGTAGTGTACATCAGTCCTAGGATCTTTGGGCTGCATACCCAGGATCTCCCTGCAATCCGTCTGCACACCAATGGCTGTCTTGACAGGGTTGATACTTAGCTCCACCTCAGTACACGATTCTTTCGTTACCCTCAATGCCCTTTGAATTATGCCGCAAAGGGTGCTTTCAAATCTGCTTCCCACAATTATAACAATATCATCCGCGTAGCCCTCACATCGGATTCAGTTCTCTGGCTCCACAGCATGGGTGACAGGACGCCCTCTTGTGGACATCCCTTCGTTTTCTTGATCTCTACTGTACCGTCCCCACTCGAGGGTTCGGCAATCCTCGTATGCAGTAGGGCGTTTATGCACTACGGATTGGACGTCGTATCTATCTTCTCTCGAGTGCCCGATTCACACTCGCGTGGGCCGTGTTGTCGAATGCCCCCTCTATGTCCAAAAATGCGCATAGCGCAACCTCTCCACATTCGAACGCACTTTGGATTTCTGACAGCTGATACAATGCAGTTTCTGTCGACCTGCCTGTCCTATATGCATGCTGATCTCGATTTAGTGGTGATCTATCGAGAGTCTTTGATCTAATCTCGTGGTCTACAATCTTCTCCATTGCTTTTAGAGCAAAGGATGTCAGATGCTGTAGTGATCAGCCAACTTAAATTTGCGGCTTACATTTATCTCTTGACGAAAGGCCCCCCCACCAACCTTTCCGTCCATATTCGACCCAAGTAAACCAGTCCCCTTCCACGGATGAGTCCTCTCCCGGGGAATGGCTGGGGTGAAGGTTGCACAGGGAGCAGTTATCGGCATACAATAGTCCGTCCTGTCAGGGATAAAGTCGAAGGATAGAGTGTCTAAAGTCAGAAAGCCCATAGCCCATATCAGTGGATCCTCTGGTAAATAATAAACAACTTTTTAAACAATGTTGGCAATTAGTGCGTCTAATTTATTATTTGTTTCTTTTTGGGCATTGAGCATCTCTTTAGCCTCATTCTTATGGCTTTTCCTCTTCTCCATCTTTTTGTATCCCTCCCTCTAATTCTCCTTCCCCTCGGTCTTCCCCTCTCCGCCTTTCCTCTCATCTCCCTTTATTTTCCCCTTTTCCTTTTCCGTTCCGTTTTTCTTCTCCTTTCCTTCCCTTCTTTTCATTTCCTTTTTCCTTCCCCTTTTCCTTTTCGATCTCGTTTCATTCCCCTTTTTCTTCCCCTTCTCTTTTTTCCTTTCCTCTCTTTTACATCTGCGCCCCCTCTCCTCTTCCATCATTTTATCCCTCCCCGTCTCAGCCTCTCTCGTTCGTCCTCCCGATCTCTTACTCTTTTCCATTTCCTTTTCCCTATACTTTTTAATTTTCGTTTCCGTTCCTTTTTCCTTCTCCTATGCCTTCTTCCTGTCCCAGTTCCTATGCTTTTTCTACCCTTATCTGTATTCTTGCGTCTGTTCTTATTCGTCGGATAGGGACCATTCCCAAGAAGTGGGTTTACCTCAAAGGGTATGCATCACTACTATATATATATTGTGCTAGCCTTTACCCGGGCTTTGTCAGCAAGGAGGAAATAAAATAGATGGACTATTCACGTTAAACTGCTTATCAAGTTATTTGTTTTAAAAAAAATTATATGTCTAATATATTTAATTCTTGTAATAGAGTAAAAAAAATAAATAAATGAGCTGATAACCTGATAGGACCCCAACTGATCGAAATTATCCAGAAAAAGCCACGGAATGACCCGAAGGTATCGCGGACGGATCCCGAAACCCGGAAGGGTCTCCAAATGGTCCCAAAAAAGTCCCGAAATGACATGGACGCGATTCTAGACTTATCGATAGAACCACACAGAACTGATCCCTGAAGGGTACCCAAATGATCCCGAAATCGTCTCGAGAAAGTTCCGAAATGACCCTGACGGGCTCCCGGATGGACCCCAAGCACCATCCGGGAAAGGTCCCTAAATGATCCCTAAATGTCCCGAAATTACACCGACGTGATCCCGGACGGATCCCGAAAACCATCCAGAAATGATCCCCTAAGGGTCCCAAAATGACCCCGACGGGATCCCAGAAGGGTCCCAAAATGATCTCGAAATAGTCCCGAAAAAGTTTCGAAATCACCCTGGCCGGATCCCGAAAATCATCAAAAAATTATTCCAGAAGAGTCCCAAAATAGTCCCGAAATGCACCTGAACGGATCCCGAAAACCATCCAGAAATGATGCCAGAAGGGTCCGCAAATGGTCCCGAATTAGCCCAAAAATTTTCAGAAATGACCATGAGGGGATCCCGGACGGATCCCCAAAACTATCCAGAAATGATGCCTGAAGGATACCGAGAATGTCACAAAAACACCCCGACGGGATCCCAAATGGATCCCGAAAACCATTCAAAAATGATCCCGGAGGAATCCCCAAATAACCCTGACATAGTCCCGAAAAAGTCCCAAAATAACCCCGACGGAATCCCGGACGTATCCGGAAAATCATCCAGACGGGATAAAAAGTATCCTATGTCCGTCTTCTGGTTCTAAGCTACCTCTCGCATCAACCTTCAGCCAAATCGGTTCACCCGTTCTTGAGTTATAGTGTAACTAACGCCACTTTCTTTTATATATATAGATTTTTCACGGTAAATTCAACGGTGATAAAATATTCGTTAAATGAAAAAAATTTTGATTTGCGAAATGCGTATATTGTGACACACGCCTAAAAAGCAATAAAAAGATTACTTCGAACTTCATGAAGCACCTGCGTATAAAACACCCGGAAAATCCTGGGATTAAGCACTCAAACCGTACAGCAACTTCATTGGATGCGAAAAGCTTTGACGAAAAAGTGATGAGCTACATATATCATTGAAACGGCATCACCACACTCCACCGGGGAGAGTGGAATCTTTCCGAAAAATGTTTGAAGGAACGTCGCTAAAGGTGATGAGTCGTCCAAAATTAATGTCCAAACTAGACGAACGATTTACAAAAATTTTTGGTATAATAAAAGAGATCGTATCGACAAATAAGTACTTTTATACGACGGCCAATATATGGTCTACAAAGCACAAAAGTTTCTTCAGGTACACTTGCCATTGGTTGGATGACAAATTTAACAGGAATTCGGTAGCACTAGCGTGCAAAAGGTTTTCTGGGGTGCACAACGACATACGCGTACATGAAATGATAGCAGATATAAATAGTAATTTCGGTGTGGTATCATCAAAAATTGTGGGGACCGTCACAGACAATGGGCCGAATTTTGTAAAGGCTTTCAAACAGTTCGGCATGCGTATCTTGGACGATTTGGAGATGAATCTGATAATGACATAGACGGTAGTACTGATAATTCGTCAATAGAAAATATTGTAGCCTTACCGAAACATATAAGGTGTGCCAGTCACACACTGAACATAATTACCACTACTAATTTTACTAAACTCTATTTGAGGAGCGTGCAGGTACAAATGATTCAAAGATATAGTTTTAAATCGTTTTTAAATTTAAGTTTTCATTGAAAGATTTTCAGAAAATGCAGTATCTTGAGGAAAAAATCGAACTGTCCTAAGACATCAGAAATAATAGTGGAAACATTAGGATTGTCTCTAGTTACACCTGTGGTAACACGCTGGAACTCAACATACGATGCTGTATGCAGGCCTTTAGATCACAAAAATAAATTAAAGGAGCTTTTTGAGAAGCTATATATAGGAAAAAAGACAGTTTGCTACAGATGTATCGTATTTGGAAGAATATGAAGAAGTAATGTCTACTTTCGCTGAAATAATAGATTTTTTACAAAGAGAAGATAATATTTTTACACCTTCTACTAACGTTCGTATCGCTAAACTGTTGAATAAAACACTCCAACATTCTGTATGGCAAAATTGTCTTTATTAGTCTACTTAACAATTATACTGCACTTCACAACTAATAGCGTGTTCAAAACAAACTGATTGCTCATACCTCAGCTTGTGCTGTTTTTATACTCTTCTGTCTCCTCGTTCGCATATTTCTAGGCGTTTCTCCTTCTAGAATTTACTAGCTGAAGATTGCATACTTTGGTGAGTATCTCAGAAATATGCATGTGAATTAGTAGTTTATAGTCTCACTCATAGGCATATGCGTGTGTATATGTGAGTATTACTCTGCTGATGATTGCATACTTTTGTGAGTATCTCAGATATATGTGAGTATCTCTCCGGTGCTTGCATGTCCACACATATGGGACATAATGATTGATTTGTTTATGTACATACAAATGACTGCTTAGTATCGGCTTAGAGATGATAGTATCCCTTATATATATATATGTAAGGCGCGATAACCTCCGAAGAGATCTAAGGCCGAGCTTCTCTTCCAATTTGCATCGTGCTCCTCTTGATTTTCCCTACAAATTGGCCGGACGGGACCTACATGTTTTATGCCGACTCCGAACGGCATCTGCAAGGCAGATGAGTTTTCACAGAGAGCTTTTCATGGCAGAAATACATTCGGAGCGCTTGCCAAACACTACCGAGGGGCGACCCCGCTTAGAAAAATTTTCATCTAATTGAAAAACCTTATTTCTAAAATTTTTGATATTGCTTTGCCCGGGGTTTGAACGCAGGGCATACGGTGTGGTACGCGGAGCACGCTACCATCACACCACGGTGGCCGCCAGTAATATCCCTTAGTGTTGCTAATATTCGTCACAATATGTTATATGGTTAACTTCTTCCTTCGCCTGTGACACTTTGTGTAAAATTGAAAAAAATCAACTTAGGCAAAAACCTCATTTATTTAAAGGAAGTGGCTAAAAAGTTGGAGCACGAATTAACTTTACGATTTGAATCATCCTTTAAGCTATCTGAAGAAAATTATGACGCCGTTGTTGCAGCTTTTTTATGCCCTAGTATAAAGCTCATATGGTTTAAAGCCGTACAAGCTATATCAAGTACTACATTGTCCACCGCAGATATGTACAAAATTGTTATCACTGAAGGAACGCGTCACGCAAGAACACACATGGAGATCGAATTTGGAAATCCCAGGCCGACCGATGCACAAAGAAATGATTTATTTTTTTTACTTTAAAACTCCTTATTCTTTACCTTTGTATGCATTTATGAAAATGATATTGTGACGATCATTAGCAACACTAAGGGATACTATCATCTCTAAGCCTATGCTAAGCAGTGACTTGTATGCACATCATTAAATCAATCATTATGTCTACGCATATGTCCATACGAGCAGCGGAGAAGAGACGCACAAACACGTGCATATATCTTATCTGAGATGCTCACAAAAGAAGGCAATAATTTGTGCAAGTATTACTCACGTATACACTCGCATATGAGAAGCTATAAACGTAGTTGTGGATGGTGATTTTGTAGCTGATAACTAACTAGTAAATTCTAGAATAGAAAAGCCTAGAAGGACGAGGAAACCAGACAGTATAAAAGGCAGCAGCAGTAGAACAATCAGTTTGATTTAAGCATTCCATCTGTCGAGCAATAACTTTAATAAAGGCCATTTTGCATTACACGAGCTACATACGCAAACCCAAAGCCAACATTCGCAGAAACGGTATCACATGCTCTGATCCAGGAAACAGCGTCGCTTCTGTGTAAGCCAGTTTTCAAAGCAAGCCGTGTGGATATAGCAAGGCCAGAGTGGGTAGACGCAATTTTAGAAGCTTTAAAAGGAACGCAACAGAAGAATAATGGTGCAATCAAATGTTTCAAGTGCGGTAGCCCAGGTCACATTGCTCGTCATTGCAGCAGCGGTCCTGGTAGTTCCAACTTGGGTGGCCGTAAACGCAAAGCTGGAGGAGATAATCAAGAGCGAGTCAGATGTAAAGATCGAAAACTTGCCCCAGTTATTAAATGTCCTGTGATATCTATCTCGCAAATTGGAAGAAACTCGAGCAGTCTTACAAAGGAAATGTGGAAGGCAAGGAGCGTGTACTGACTGTAGATACGGGCGCATCTCATTCCTTAATCCGATCTGACTTGGTCAACAGGAGAGTAAAACCGTTACCTGGAGCAAGGTTGCGTACGGTCAAAGGAGAGTATAACCAAGTCCAGGGAGAAGTGATATGTGAAGTCCTAATTGGGAAGGTCATGGTTCAACACAAATTCGTTGTGGCGGAGATCGTTGATGAAGTCATATTGGGAGTGGACTTCTTAGTTGACCTTGACGTCAGGATCGATATGCGGAGAAAGATTATGTGCTATGAGAACCAGGATGTGCCACTTAACTTTAGTTTGGAAAAAGACCACGAAAGTCGAAGGTAAAGGTTGATGGAACGAATGGGCCAAACAAAGCAAAATCAAAGATACCTGCGAGAGAAACACTGGCATTGACAAACCCAAATGGACGCACTAAAACGAAAGAAAGAATTTCGCTGAAAGAATGCAAGGGTGGTTTTAAGCCAGGGCGCACTACTGTTGGGAAACGTCAAGACGATACTGATGATGCAAAGTCAATCCGTTAAGGTCAATCTCTGTGAAGTAGTTCTTCATTGGCCAAACAACAGAGTGCAAGGGAACACCCCAGGATAATGAGTAGTAAGATGAAACGCAGGTACGATGAGAACAATAATTCGGAAGGTGTCTTGGAGGGAGATTTGGTACTGTTATACAACCCTCACCGGCAGAAAGGTGTTCCATCCAAATTTCGGTGCAGTTGGGAAGGCCCGTACAAAATTGTGAAGAAGATCAGTGACACCATCTACCACATACAAACCATTGGGAAACCACGAAGTAGAAGAGTGGTACATTTGGAGATGCTAGCGGCGTTTAGATCAGGAAACTTTACTGATTGGGACGATCAGACTTAGGTGGAGGGCAGTGTGAAGAACATTAGCAACACTAAGGGATACTATCATCTCTAAGCCGATTATAAGCAGTGACTTGTATGCACATCATTAAATCAATCATCATGTCTACCCATATGTCCATACGATCAGCGGAGAAGAGACGCACACACACATGCATATATCTTATCTGAGATGCTCACAAAAGAAGGCAATAATTTGTGCAAGTATTACTCACGTATGCACGCGCATATGAGAAGCTATAAACGTATTTGTGGATGGTGGTTTTGTAGCTGATAACTAACTTGTAAATTCTAGAATAGAAAAGCCTAGAAGTATGCAACGATGAAACCAGACAGTTTAAAAGGCAGCAACAGTAGAGGCACGACAATCAGTTTGATTTAAACATTCCATCTGTCGAGCAATAGAAGTGTTATTGTGAAGTACTTTAATAAAGGCCATTTTGCATTATTGAATAGTGGAGTTATTTACTCAACAGTTTAGTGATTCGAACGTTCGCAGAAGGTTGCAAATAAGAGGTATTGCAGTAAATTCATTACAATATCTTTATTAACCCTCAATTCTTTAAAATACATGAGCTATTCGAAGAAATAGGCCATGATCAAACAGTACCCTTACTTTGACCAAATGGTTGAAGAAGAGTTTTACAAGTATCTAAATTATACATCAACAGATTTCAATATGCTTCAGAGTTATCCTCTTATGAAGGACCTATCACTAAAAATGAATACACCCCTAGCTTCCTCCGCCCCAGTAGAGCGTTTATTTTCTTTAGCAGGCATTGTTTATAGTCCTAGAAGGCAATCAATGACGGACGTTCCGTTTGAAAAGCTAGTACTAATGAAGGCGAACACAAAACTACTTTAATATTGTAACGAATGTTAGCAGCACTAAGCGATGCTATCGTCTCGAAGCGATGTTAAGCAGTGACGTGAATTCACATCAATAATTCAATCATTATGTATCTACATAAACGAATAAATAAGTGCGTCTACACATATGTACGTATACGAGCAGCGGAGCGGCAATGCACAAACACATGCATATATCTTATCTAAGTTGTCACAAGAGAGAGCAATAATTTGTGCACGTAGTTGTGGCTGGCGATTTTGTAGCCGAAACTAACTAGTAAGTTCTGGAAATCGAAGAGCCTAGAAGTATGCAGCGTAAACTATAAAAGCGGGGCAGGCGAGTAAGAAGGAATTCAGTTGATTTGAACCGTCAAGCAGTTCGATTAAGTGCTATCTAGCGAGCTATAGCAGTATTGTTTTGAATAGTAGAGTTTCATTTGAGCTATCAATCACTTTGGTTGTTAAGCAAAGTATAAGTGTTATTGTGAAGTATTTTAATAAAGGCCATTTTTCCATTATTCAATATTGGAGTTATTTATTCAACAGTTTAGCGATACGAACTTAGCAGAGGGTTGCAAATAAAAGGATTTGCAAGTAAATTCGTTACAATTGGTGTCAGAAGAGGAATTGTTGAATAAATTCCAGCAGACAACATGGACATGGCAAAGTTCAGTGAATTGAAGATCCAGCAACTGAAAAAGGAGTTGGAGAACCGTGGATTAAATACAACTGGCAATAAGATCGAACTTCAAGCACGGCTACGAGAGGTAATGGAATCGCAAGGAGTTGATGTGGACGAGTTTGTCTTTTATCCTGATGGGGACGAGACAGCAACAAAAATTGAAGAGAAAAACGAAACATCCCAGACAGTTACGAGCACAGACTTGAACATGATATTGGCTGCAATAACTGCTCAAACGTCGACAGTGGCATCTCAGCTGGAATCACAGGAGGCACGTATAACATCCAAGATGGAGGCACAGGAGGCACGCATTTCAGAAATGTCGTCACAAATGTCATCTCAACTGGAATCGCAGGAGAACCATATAACAGCGAAGATTGAAGCCCAAGAGACACGTATAACATCAAAGATTGAAGCACAAGAAACACGGATATCCGAAATGTCGGCGCAAATTTCAGCACAGATATCATCGCAGATCTCTGATCAACTGGAAGAGCAAGAAGAACGTATTTCCTC
The DNA here is from genome assembly GCF_040869045.1 of Eurosta solidaginis. Taxonomy (NCBI): domain Eukaryota; kingdom Metazoa; phylum Arthropoda; class Insecta; order Diptera; family Tephritidae; genus Eurosta; species Eurosta solidaginis. Next base: position 200,099,814 of record NC_090321.1, on the reverse strand, counting down.
GAAGTTGGAGGCGCAAGATACAAAAATTTTACAGTTTGAAGAAAAAATCGAGGCCGAGGTGGATGCTTTGAGAGGACGTATCGAGCAGTTGCAACTAAATCGCCCAGCAGTTTCAACGAGTAATACAAAGGTAAAAACACCATCCTTTGACGGTTCTGTTCCTTTCCAGGTCTTTAAGCTACGATTTGAGAAGACCGCAACAGTGAACAATTGGAATGCTGAAGATAAAGTTGCTGCATTGTTCGTAGCTTTAAAAGGACCAGCTGCGGAAATCTTACAGACCATCCCAGAGTACGAGCGGAACCACTACGAAACATTGATGAGCGCTTTAGAGAGACGTTACGGAAGCGAGCATAGGAAACAGATATTCCAAATTGAGTTGCAAAACCGCTACCAAAAAGCAAATGAGACATTGCAGGAGTTTGCTTCAGATATTGAAAGATTGGCTCATCTTGCAAATGCGGACGCACCCGTGGAATACACTGAAAGGGTAAAAATCCAGAGCTTCATAAATGGCATACGATATGTGGAAACGAAGCGAGCTACATACGCGAATCCAAAACTAAAATTTGCTGAAACGGTATCGCATGCTCTGATTCAGGAAACAGCGTCGCTTCTGTGTAAGCCAGTTCTCAAAGTACGCCGTGTGGAAGTAGAAAGGCCAGAGTGGGTAGACACAATATTGGAGGCGCTGAAAGGATCACAAAAGCGGAGTGAAAAAGTTATCAAATGCTTCAAATGAGGGAAGTCCGGTCACATTGCACGTCATTGCGATCTTGGTCCTAATAGTTCCAACAATGTGGGTGGCCGTAAACGCAAAGCTGGAGGAGATGAGCAAGAGCGAGTAAGAGGTAGAGATCGAGAGCTAGATCCAGATATTGAATGCCCTGTGATATCCGTGTTGCAAAATTGGTAGAAAATCGAGCAGCCTTACCGTCAGAGGGAATGTGGATGGTAAAGAACATGTACTGACTGTAGATACGGGGGCATCTCATTCCTTGATTCCATCTGATTTGGTCTACAAGAGAGTAAAGTCATTACCTGGAGCGAGGTTGCGTACGGTCACTGGCGAGTATAACCAAGTCCGGGGAGAAGTGATCTGTGAAGTCTTAATTGGGAAGGTCATGGTTTTACACAAATTCGTTGTGGCGGAGATTGTTGATGAAGTTATATTGGGAGTGGATTTCTTGGTTGACCATGACATCAAGATCTATATGCAGAGAAGGGTGATGCATTATGAGAACCAAGATGTGCCACTTAACTTCAGTTTGGAAAAAGGGTTCAGCAGTAAGCGAGTGCTGCTGGAGGAGATTCGACAGAGACCACGAAAGTCAAAGAAAGTAGATCGAGCAAAGGTTGATGGATTGAATGGGCCAAATAAAGCGAAATCAAAAGTACCTGCGAGAAAAACACTGGCATTGACAAACCCTAATGGACGCACTAAAACGACTGAAAGAATCTTCCAGAAAGAATGCAAGGGTGGTTTCAAGCCAGCGCGCACTACTGTTGGGAAATGTCGGAACGATACTAAGTATGTGAAGCCAATCCGTCAAGAACAAGCTCTACAAAGTAGTTCTTCAAACGGCCAAGCAACAGAATGCGAGAGAACGATCCAGAATAATGAGTAGTAAGGTGGAACACAGGTTCGACAAGGAAAATAATTCGGAAGGTTTCCGGGAGGGAGATTTGGTACTGCTATACAACCCTCATCGGCGGAAAAGTGTTCCATCCAAATATCGGTGCAGTTGGGAAGGCCCGTACAGAGTTGTGAAGACGATCAGTGATGTCATCTACCGCATACAAGCAATTGGGAAATCACGAAATAGAAGGTACATTTGGCGATGCTAGCAGCGTTTAGATCGAGAGATTTGTCTGATCGGGACGATCAGACTTAGGTGGAGGGCAGTGTAACGAATGTTAGCAGCACTAAGCGATGCTATCGTCTCGAAGCGATGTTAAGCCATAGATGAATGGATTTGCAACTCTTTGTTTCGAGAGAGCGCTGTCAAAATGCACATTTTTTATAACATTTATCAATGATGCCACTCCAAACAAAAATGAATAGATCTGAAAATGGGGATTTTTGACATACATATCGGCGATTATAGTTTCAATCATTTAATAAAATGGTAGTCGTAAAATATTTATTTCCTTAAAGTTATTTTACAATAATACGACTAGTTAGAGTTAAATATAAACAAATCTAAGTAAAATTTACATTTCGATTAAATTTATTAGTCAAACATTGTAACGCATTTAACTCGCAGTGAAAACCTATATTCTTTCGAAATTTCAGTAAATCGGACCTATGATATAATAGTTAACATTATTTGATGGATAGGGCTTATCCTACATGTCTGGCGTTCCAGGTTTTGTGATCAAAATGGACTGGTTGCATCGGGACTAGAGTTGGGTCGTTTCGTTCTGAACTTGTTCAATTGACCGGGTCTCTCAACTGAATAAGTGAACTAAATCTTCGATTTCGGTTCTTTTTGTTCATTTGTTCTTTTAGTTCGTTTTATCTAATGTTATTCTTTCTCTCTTCTCGTTGGCGAACATTGTAAATTCACACATACATACGCAGACATTCTGAGCACGAATGTCGATGATGCCACTTACACTAAAGATATGTGTGGTCAGCTTTGTGTGTGGCACTGCTACAACAATATATGTATGGACTATTTATGAAAAACATGCTTTGTAAGAAACTAATTATTACATTTATTAAACTTGAAAAGTTCATATTTACAATTTCCGAAATTTGTAACTTTTTTTGAAGTTAATTATACATATATATTAACTTATTTATTCATTACTCATTTAAATATACCTACACAAAGCATTGCTGCATACACACCCCCATCTATACTTGTTGTTTTTTTTCGCGGGTGCGAGCAGCAGTTATCAAATTTGCTTGAAATAAAAAGAACAGATGAACAAAAAGAACAACTTGTTCGTCCATCAGAAAAAAAACTAAAGATTCGAATCTCTGAAATGAACGAAAAAGCACAACTCTAATCGGGACTTCATATTTACAAAACCTATTTTTAGTGATAACTTTTGAATGGGAAATAATATTTACCCTCCGCCTTCGAACTAATAATACTTACACTAAAACAAGTATTTTGATCATTTTTCCCATAATTTTTGAACGCTATTCTACAGTTGTAGGTCAAACTAAAGTTTACCAAAATTTTTGGCACGTTTTTCGTTTTGGCTGGCACATTTTTTGTTCTGGCACCCGTTTCAGCTGGCGCGAGGGATTTATCTGTGATTGTTGCCAGCAACAACTAGAAGATAAATCCCTCGTGAGAGCGAAAATATGAGAGCGTAAGCAAAAGATTCGTATCAATCTAATCTATGTGTTAAGCAGTGATGTGAATTCACATCAATAATTCAATCATTATGTATCTACATAAACGAATAAATAATTGCGTCTACACATATGTACGTATACGAGCAGCGGAGCGGCAATGCACAAACACATGCATATATCTTATCTAAGTTGTCACAAGAGAGAGCAATAATTTGTGCACGTAGTTGTGGCTGGCGATTTTCTAGCCGAAACTAACTAGTAAGTTCTGGAAATCGAAGAGCCTAGAAGTATGCAGCGTAAACTATAAAAGCGGGGCAGGCGAGTAAGAAGGAATTCAGTTGATTTGAACTGTCAAGCAGTTCGATTAAGCGCTATCTAGCGAGCTATAGCAGTATTATTTTGAATAGTAGAGTTTCATTTGAGCTATCAATCACTTTGGTTGATAAACAAAGTATAAGTGTTATTGTGAAGTATTTTAATAAAGGCCATTTTTCCATTATTCAATATTGGAGTTATTTATTCAACAGTTTAGCGATACGAACTTAGCAGAGGGTTGCAAATAAAAGGATTTGCAAGTAAATTCGTTACAATATTGTTAGGTGTTGCACAATTTATACTTATTTTGTTGTTTTACTTCTTGTTGCTTTCTAATATGAAATTTACTCATATTTAATAAAAATTTTATAACAGGTGTTGAACATTTTGATTTTCCATTTATGAATCAAACTGACATATTTTATCAGAAAAAGTACTTTCGTGTACTTGCAAGTATTTCGTAAGTATATCTACTTGTACTTTCGGATTCGAAGTACAAGTACTGTAGTACTTAAACTTTATACTTAAATTTGAAGTACTTGAGTACTTGTACTTATTTGGTACTAGTACAAGTATGTACTCAGTACTTTACACGTCTGGTAGATAGATAGAAAAAGTCGCAACCATGTGTCTCGGGTTTAATCATACGGCTATTTCTTGTTTGTCTAAACGTTTCCAGGTCAGCCAAAGCTGTTTAAAATAAAGTTCCGATAAGCCACATATTTCGTTTTAGCCTTCAAATGGATCTGATTTATTGAAGCTTCGTTACTGTAAGATCTCTGCGTCAATTTTATTTGCTTAATGAGCCTACCTCTTAACACTTCGTTTACATAGATAAATGTTAGGACCATATACTGTCAATCCCGAGTGTTCCTCTTACAAGCCTCCCATATACTTATCCGCAAACTTCATATATTGTTCCAGATCGTCAACCATCTCATTGACATCAAAGGTCTGTTTACATATTCCTTAGTTGTCGACAGTGGGATACCCTGAAGATGTAGCCATTCAGTTCCATTGACTAACATTTTTCCATTTCCACACCCTCTCACAAAAGGAAACGCAGACCAAAGGCGCTGTTTTCCTGCACGTTACTTCATGTTTCAGAATGGCATTAATGTAGTATTTTTTTTAGGATAATTAAAAAATGCTGCAGATAAGTTAAGAAGGAACACTTAAATTTATGAGGGTAAGTATTGCGACTCCATTTCGTAATAATTCTTTCACCTGTATGGTTTATTGCAGGCATGCTTAACGAACGAAACGTTCGTTTATTAGCGTTGATTATCGTAACGAAATGATATCGTTTCGTTCGTTAAGCATGCCTGGTTTATTGCATCGTGACTCATGTATATTTGAATGTATAATTAAACTGCATAAAATATAAATTTTATAAATTTTTGGCGCTAAATGCAGGAATATTTCGCGGAATATTTTTTACGTTTACAACGCTTTCTTGACTGAGAGACCCCGCCTTATGTTTTAAAAATATATAATAGCGAAGTATATATAATCATACTTATTAAAAAGCGCAGCCATTGTGGATAAGACAAGTGTGATATCTTAACAATAGAAACGGTCACCTGATTTTTAAAATAATACCGCGGTCCCACCCTGCGTCCCTTTCTATCATCAGCTAAAGATAGCTGGCCGTATTCGCCCCATATGGAACATCCTGTTAAAACGCTAAAAAGTCTCCATTTTGAACATCCTGTCAGGCGGTTGACGTCTAAAGTTACGTTTCAATGACGCGTGAACCAGATATTGATAGAAATTTAACATGCAAATGCAACAACGTTGTGATCCTGGGGGCCTACTCTGTATTGCGATGCGAAAGAAAAAATACGCGAAATCGCAAAATCGGTACTCTGTATCTTGACATTCGCATGTATATTTTGACTTTCGCATTCACATTTTGCCCATTCGCAATTTTTCTCCCTTTTCGCATTGCCGGCACTCTGTAAAGCGAAAGCGAATGTCAAACAGCATTCATTTTCGCATTTTTCTTGCTACAAGTAATAGGCATTCGCATTGTTCAAATATGTAAGTATTAATTGATGATTTTATAAATTGATATCTTTATATTCATTTAAAAATATATAGGACAACTCAAAAAACAAAACAAACACAAAAGCAACAATTTGTAATCCTAATGGACTTAAAATACATAAATAAATAACAATTAAATCGAAACCACTTTTTTATAAAGCATTTTTTATTTTATTTATTTATTTATTTGAAACTTATTTGTACAAGTAAGACACTGTCTTTTAGGTAGTACATCACATCAAAAAATTGAAGTTACATACATATAAATAAACTTAATAAAGAATGAGCACAAAATTTTGATTAAAAATAATAAAAAGCTTATACGTATTTAATTAATAATAGTGTGATAGAAACAATTCCAGACCAATATTTGAAGAATGAAGGTTTGGGATATGTAAATTAGGGTAAGTTAAGAGTTTAGGAAATATAATACTGCTTGTTTGAAACATCCTGCCTTACGAATTGCTTTTGTCTTGGAAGGAAGTGAGTTCCATAGACGGATTGTACTGACAAAGAACATTCTAGAGGATGTGGAGTATTTAAAAGCCAGTATCAACAGATTCAATGTTCGAGTGGACTGACTCAAGGTTAGCTTATTAAATATGTAAGGGGGATATTGAGAATGCTGAAGTTTGTGCAAGAAACATAGATTTCTCATTTTTAAGAAATTGCAGACGTCACTCCCGAGTATTTGCACGGCACACGAAGATATGTGATCGTACTTTCTTTTAGAAAAAACAAATCGGGCGGCATTATTTATGGCCAGCGATTGTTAAGCGATACCGAATCAAGGTTACCATATATAAGTTCACTGTAAGAAACTTGAGGTACTATAAGAGTTTTTACCAGCTTCAGTTTAGTGTCTCGCGGTAGTAAGTAGGCAGCTCTGTAAAGATGGCGAAGGGTGTTATAGATTTTACCCACCACAAAGCTGATATGGTTAGCACTAGTAAGACTAGAATTAATTCTGAAGCCTAGATTGGTAACCACATCCTGGAAACCTATTTTATCACCATTTAGCAAAATTTCAGGAAGGCTGCTTAAATCGTATGCTGCGTTCGATATTGCAATCGCCTTAGATTTTGACGCATTAAGATGTAGCTTAATTGCGCGAGCCCAGTTACTTATGCGCTTTAAATCATTATTCAGCCTAACAAATAAGTCTTCGGAGAGCCCGATCGGGCGCGACATGTAGAGTTGGGTATCGTCAAGGTAAAGGTGTATAGATGCGTGGCGGCAACAGGCGACTATGTCGTTGATAAAAAGTGTAAACAATACTGGTCCCAGGATGGATCCTTGTGGAACGCCCGACGTTATGGACTTTAAATCAGAGAGTTTATCACTGCACTGAACTCGCTGGAATCGGCCAGTGAGATAATTTTGCATTAACTTAATTGCAAAAGGGCTGAAATTATAGTAATTTTCGAGCTTGCGAAGTAGTATTTTAAAATCAACCATATCAAAAGCTCTTGAGAAGTCTAGCGCTACAGAGTTCCAATTACCTTTCGCATCGCAATTTATTTTCGCATCGCACTGCCTTTCGCATCGCAATACAGAGTAGGCCCCCTGATCTGGTTCAATTTCTGATGCAGTTCTGTTCGTTTCGTTTTCTGTAATAGATTTTTTGACAGCTAACCACTTTTGAGTTGGTAGCACTCATGATGGAATAAGAGAAGGTGGCGCATTACGCATGCAAACATTAGTTCAGCTGTTTTTTATGAGCAATTTTTACGTCATTTTCGTTTAGCTCTTGGTTTTTTCTCTCTTTCTTTCATTCGCTGAAGCAGTCAAGTGTGACGTAGATGCGCAGAACGAAGCAATTTTGAACTCGTGAATGCACAATCTTCTGTGTGTGATTAGCGGGTAGCACTCATGGCTCAACTATATGGTTGGCTACGTTCTAGGGGGGGGGGGGGGGGGCTCTTTTTTTTTTAAATATATATAATAATAACGTAAAAAAAGCAAGACAAATTGAAAATTAGTAAAAATCCGTTGTGTGATAAGAAACTACTATGTAGATTTGTATTATATACTTCAATACAGTCAATACAAAAAAAATTGCCCCCACCCCCCCCCCCTGAAACCCTGCAGGGTTGAGCCATAGTAGCACTGAAATATATATGTGTATATATGTGTATACATAAGATTTCGACCTATTTAAAAACAAACACAAGGAAAGAGTAAAGGGCCAATTAAACTTCCGTAACCCTAACGCCATAGTCGTAACCATACCCATATCCATAACCAATTCCAATGTGATCGATTAATGGTGCCTTAACCTAAAAATCGTGAAAATTTCATAAAAATGAAGAAAACGCAAAAAAATTACAAACATATTCCAAAAAAAAAGTCTCTTGGTCATAACGTATCCAAAACAATGAATAAGATCTACAAAAAGTTATTACATTCACCAACTCAAATATTTTTAAGTTATGGATATGTCGAGAAACCAAAAACCAATTGGTTGGCTATGGTATGGTTATGGCGTTAGCGTTATGGTATAGCACCATTAATCGATTACATTGATTTGCATAAGGTAGGTTCGATCATCTGTTTAATCTGGTTATAGTTTTATGGTTATAAGTCACCATTAATTGGCCCTTAAACAACTTGAAGAAAATGTAAGGAGAATAGTTTGTTTTGTTTACGTGCGAAACTATTTAAATGTTAATAATTCTATCAGTATCTTAAATTTTTGTGTACGTTTCTTCTTCTTTTCAACAAAACAGATGTTTTATATTAGTGCTACCAGCTCTCATTAAATTGGTCCAGATCGTTCCAATGAGATTTGATCGTGAGCGAGAGATCGATAACTCAATGGAACGCTTCTTAAGATGTTACAGTTGTTTTGTACACAATGAGCGCAGCGTTAGTATACAAAAATTTGAAAATATATGTAAATACAAATATAATTTTTATGCTATATACACTTTCAGCGCAATTATGCATAGCAGGTACTTAATACTTAAAATTTCACTATTTTTTATACCAAAGCGACAAAATTTGCTAGTGGATCACATTTTCGATATCTGTCTTATCATTAAGCCTTCTCTTTTTGTTTGAATGTGTCGAATCGCCGCTGTCTGAATCTATTTCTTTTAAAAAAAGTCCCGTTTTCAATATTCCATCTTGATAGCCCGGATAAACGTCTTTTATATGCTGAAGGAATGTCATTATTCTTTCGCCATCAGTGTCAAGCTTTGCCATATACTGGCGTCTGTAAAATTTAAATATTGATGTATTAAAATAAAATAAATATATACCCTCCAGCATTCTCTATCGCGCAAGTTTCTTATTAGATACGACATTTTTGAAGAAAAGCTTGTTGGATATATCGCCGTTGTTTCGAATTCTTATCAGCCTTCGGAAAGAACTGTTCCTCCAATGGCTAACGACATTTAAAAGAAAACGACGCAGCATTTAGAAAGTATTTCGATAGGAATAGAAGTAACTAAAGCGATAAGACGAAAAGTGTCGAGGAAGAAAATATTTTATTATTTTTATATATAGGTATATAACTAATTACATAGGATACTTTGCGAAGTTGCAATTGCAAAGATTTATAATGATGTGAGGAAATCCTTTGACATAAGTGGTTAGGTTGCCACCATTGAGGAAAAGAGAGAAACCTTCGCCTTGTCTTGCCAAAGCTAGCAAAGATGACAAACTGAGTTAACAGGAAGCGCCACTGGGAAGTTAGGTAGTCCAAAAATGCGAATGAAGTCGTGCCCCAAAAAAACGAATGAGATTTATGCACCTCTTTAATATTTTACAAAAAAAATATTTGTGCCATGCACCATAACAACAGCTTCAGGAAATCAAAAATATTCATTCTGTATTGCGAACGATAACTCAGATGAACGAATTGTCTCCAAGCGATTTCGTCTAGCAATGGTATTCTCTATCATTTTTGTTCAGCATTTACGTTTCTTACGGTATGTCAAACATAAAGGCGGAAGCAATTGCACATAGTGCAAATACACTAGCGATTCGTCCGTGGCGCAAAACGATCGGTCGTTTGTATTAGAGAATGAGGCCCTTAATTGAAGAAAGAGTTCTCAAAAGTTATTAAAATAAAGGGAAGTTCAAAACGTTACAGTTAATATATAATTAATATCTGCTTGTAGGAAACATTTAAGTATTTTCTTGTTTGTGGAATGAATTTATATCGCTTTAGTCACTACAAAACGAATCGAATTAGTTTCATCTGGGCGAAATGTGATTAAATTATCAGAAAACTGCTGGCAGGGTTATATAAGTTAAGCAATGTTTAGTTTAATAAATATAAATTATTTTAAATGGATACTTTGTAATATATTCTAAAAAAATACTTAAATAATTTTTGGAATAACCAAAGATAGCATTTGTTGAACAATTGTAATAGAAAAATGTATAAAAAGGTATTTTGAGTTTCAGTTTTCAGTCTGTGAATTCATTGTTAAATAAATAATATTTTAAGATCGCGGGTTCGAATCGAGCTCAAGGCCTAACAATAATTTTTTATCATTATTATTGTTATGATACATTTTTTCTTAATTGAAAAAATTTTTAAATTAGAATAGAAGAAAGAAAAAATTTAGACAACTGCCAAAGCTCGTTGTATAGATCCATTTCGGGAACTGCTAAATTCCTTCATCGGCAACGTTTAGGCGCCGCTGTTATAACCATTCAGCCATCACAGCGGTTTTTTGTTTGTCTTCATTAATCCTACTTCTATTCTGTTTCGTGCCAATTGATATTCACAACACTGCGACATCTGTTGCAGGATGGCTGTGAAAATTGGACTTGTTTGTTGGCAATGCCGCCATAGTGTCATATTTTATTGACACTTTTTCCCCGTGCTCTGGGATGTATTAACAATTTTTGTTGTTATATCGGCCTACTGATTTTAAGATCGCGGGTTCGAATCGAGCTCAAGGCCTAACAATAATTTTTTATCATTATTATTGTTATGATACATTTTTTCTTAATTGAAAAAATTTTTAAATTAGAATAGAAGAAAGAAAAAATTTAGACAACTGCCAAAGCTCGTTGTATAGATCCATTTCGGGAACTGCTAAATTCCTTCATCGGCAACGTTTAGGCGCCGCTGTTATAACCATTCAGCCATCACAGCGGTTTTTTGTTTGTCTTCATTAATCCTACTTCTATTCTGTTTCGTGCCAATTGATATTCACAACACTGCGACATCTGTTGCAGGATGGCTGTGAAAATTGGACTTGTTTGTTGGCAATGCCGCCATAGTGTCATATTTTATTGACACTTTTTCCCCGTGCTCTGGGATGTATTAACAATTTTTGTTGTTATATCGGCCTACTGATTTTAAGATCGCGGGTTCGAATCGAGCTCAAGGCCTAACAATAATTTTTTATCATTATTATTGTTATGATACATTTTTTCTTAATTGAAAAAATTTTTAAATTAGAATAGAAGAAAGAAAAAATTTAGACAACTGCCAAAGCTCGTTGTATAGATCCATTTCGGGAACTGCTAAATTCCTTCATCGGCAACGTTTAGGCGCCGCTGTTATAACCATTCAGCCATCACAGCGGTTTTTTGTTTGTCTTCATTAATCCTACTTCTATTCTGTTTCGTGCCAATTGATATTCACAACACTGCGACATCTGTTGCAGGATGGCTGTGAAAATTGGACTTGTGCTCGATTCGAACCCGCGATCTTAAAATCAGTAGGCCGATATAACAACAAAAATTGTAAATAATATTTAAATAGAAAAATTGTAATATTTTTCATTGGCGCCCAACAACAACAAAAAATAATATTCTTATAACAGGGGGCCTACTCTGTATTGCGATGCGAAAGAAAAAATACGCGAAATCGCAAAATCGGTACTCTGTATCTGGACATTCGCATGCATATTTTAACATTAGCATTCACATTTTGCCCATTCGCAATTTTTCTCCCATTTCGCATTGCCAGCACTCTGTATAGCGAAAGCGAATGTCAATCAGCATTGATTTTCGCATTTTTCTTGCTACAACTACCCTACAAGAATACTGACTATCATATGACTATCATCTGATTGTCAGCAATGTCAACCTAACGATCAGCGCCTCATACAAACTTTCTATCACGAACTTAAGGGGACTTGCGCAAATGTGATGTAAACAACTGTGTACGTGTGAGTTTTTGTCTCCTTCTTATACACCAACATGGCCTACTGATGAAGTATATAGCCGTACTGCTCACTATCATTCCTTTTCTTGATATGATAGTTTACTGTAGATATCCGGTTTGACTGTTATACTATCATAAATGACCATTGTTATATTCCACCAAAAATGAAACCATGCTTTTTGCTTTTTATTTACTTATTTCATTACGTTTTTAATTTTGTACGTGATAAAAGCCTACGTGTTTTTTTTTGTTTTTTTAACAAATAGTTTTATAAGAATTCGAGTTCAGAATGTTCAATTTAAATTCAGAAAAAACAAAACAACAGAAGAGCGCTTTCCTCATGCGGAATCACATTTAAAAATGAATCACCACTAACCACTATTATTTTTCGCGTATCAATTTTTTGAGTGTGCCTCATACATTCCGACAGCTTTTGGTATTTTTGAATATTATTTTCGATTTTTTTTTCTTTTAGCATGGATCTTTGAAATGCTCTCTTTTTCATTTTTTAAACTTATTTTTTATATGGTTTTCGTCGGTTGAAAATGGCGGAATTTAAAAAATAACAAAACAACCGTGATAATCCTTTGATTGTCATATGACAGTCAGTAGTGACAACATGACTAAATCGGATAAACTGTTCTCGCATGCATAAAATTCCGTTGAGAATTATGTATCTGCCTCACATGCGTAATGGTATCTGCTGTATGTTCTTTTGTTCTGTACCAGGTGTCCGAAGCTTTCCCAGTTTGAGTCCTTTTTCATGATTATAGGCTGTCGTTGGGAACATGCGGACATGCGTGAGCGAACAAAGGAACATACATAAATTTGAGTATCAATGTTTACGTCATCGCAGGATCAGCATTGTCAATTACAAGTGTGAACGATTAGTAAAAATATCAGCGTTTCTTGTAGGGTAATAGGCATTCGCATTGTTCAAATATGTAAGTATTAATTGATGATTTTATAAATTGATATCTTTATATTCATTGTATATTCTTTTAAAAATATATAGGGCAACTCCAAAGATTAAACAAACACAAAAGCAACAATTTGAAATCCTAGTGGACTTCATGGCAACACACCCAGATTTGGCCAAAGGGTTACTTAAAACGCCCAACGCAAAGACAACGCCCATAAATTTATGAAAGAGAGTAACTTCCCAACTAAATGCAACCCAACCAAAGCAACTCAATAAAAGTTCTAAGCGAGATGAATAACAATTTGAAGAACATTTCCAAAACCATGAGACTTACATTCAAAATAGAAAAAAGCTAAATTTGGCCAAAGAACAATTTGTCCATAATCAAAGAATGGACCGTGAGAATTTAAGAATAGACTTAACGGTCACTTCTTCCGGTTTAATTTCTGAACTGGGAGGATTTTCAACATTGAACATTATACAAATATTGTGCAGAGCACAACAAACAATAAGCATTTGCACCACTTTTGTAGGAGCATAATGCAACTGTGTTGAAGCCAAAAGGCAGAGAAATCGACCTTTTAAAATACGAAAAACTCTCTCAGTTAGTAATGCAGAAGTGGAGCGAATTTGCAGCACCATGAACAATATTAAAACAAAGCAACGTTACAGGTTACATTTATAAATGTTAAATTCAATTTTATATGTAAGATACAGACTAAGGAAAGAAAATAAAGGCTGCCATGATTTACAAACGATCTCATTGAACTAATGAACAAAACAAATATTTATTGCAATTCATCAGATGATGAAGAATGCTGTGATATCGAAATATTTTAAGACATTATGTATATTTTTATCTCACACCTACTACCCGTTATATGTATATCCTGTTGCAAGCAGTGAAATAGTTGTAGCAGTAGTAGAGGAGTGGCCAATAATTGACTTTAAAATATTTATATAAAACACAGATTGCATCTGCAAATTATATTTGGAATAAAAATTAATTTACATTTTTTACTAGATTTATAAATTGTTTAAAATGCTAAAATTCTTATGAAAAATGAATAAAATCCTTGAAAAGTTGCTTTAAATTTTTAGCTTTTTAGCAAAAAAAATTTTTTAGCTTTTTTTGCCCATTTATAATATTTTCACACAGACGGATTATTGAATAATAAAGGCAGTTTTCTACATTAAGACGCTTATTGAGCTCAATCTTCCCTACAAAATTCGAATCTATAATTATTTCATTAGTAGCTAATCGAATGCCTAATGAAGTCAAAAGCACAATGCAAATCTGTTGGCCGCGTTCCGCTTCTTAGTTTTTGGTGTGTTCAGTGCTTAAAAATGTCATTTGTCAAAGTAAATGTCACTGTCTGCATGGCGGAACGATACAAGGTGGTCGCATCGAACAGCTGATTATAACCTTTTTTATTTGATTTGATACATCAACTACCGGCGCAGTACGATTTTGACATTTTTCCATCGAATTTACAAGTACATGGAATTTTTTTTGTTTGTAGGTATGTCACCATGCTGCCACCTTGTATCGTTCCGCCATGATTGTCTGTCATATAGCATTGTCATTTTATTCGCTTGACATTTCATCCTTCATACTAATCGAGCAGTTACTTCTGTGTGAAAGCAAAAAATTTACGATTTCATTAGAAGATGAAATGAGATCATTAAGTTTCTGTGTGAAAACAGTATTAGCTTCTTTTCTGAAAAAGTTCTGGCAACACTGGGTCAGTGATGCATACTCAAACAAAAAATAAGCGAATAATAAAAAAGCGGCATTGTTAGCGATGCGATAGCGCTACGCAGTTCCAATTACCTTTCGCATCGCAATTTTGTTTCGAATCGCAATGCCTTTCGCATCGCAATACAGAGTAGGCCCCCAGGATACATTTGCTGAAAAATATCCTTATAATAGGATACCGTATATTAATACGTGATACGTGGACTAATCCTTATAAAAGGATAATACATAAAAAATTTAAAAAATAAAAATCCTGAGGAGAGGATAAAAATTTGAAAATAGATCTTGAAAAAGTGAATATATATCCGAAAAGGATTATAATTTAAAACTTACTAACGAAAATAAAAAACCTTTATAATTGATTAAAGAGTAAAATTTAGAAGTTTGTTTAAGAACAATTGCATAAGAAATATGCAATTAAGTGAATGAAATCAAAAAAATACATACATACATATGTATATACATGTTGTGCTAAACTCATTCAAGTGAAAACAAATAAAAGAATTTTCTGGATAAATAAATAAAAAGATTCAGTGTCATAAAATTCTGTGAAAGCAATTTCAAGGTAAATAAAAAGTATTTTGTGAACAAATAAATGATAATCAAAGAAAACTGTTAGAAAAATTGAACATAATAAAAAGTTGTAAAAAATTATGAGTAAATACTTTAGACTCAAGAAACGAACTTGATTTTTTTTTTATTATTGAAGAACTATTCTAAAAAATTTAAATTATATTTATTCTGGTGAAGACATATTGTATGTAGCAAAACAATTTTGCTAATACATAATTTTCGGTAAAACTGTCATAAAGTAACAGATATATATATATAAATTTGGAGAAAGCAATAAGATTGCAAAAAAGCATATATATCAACAAACAACAGTATTCATTGGGAAATATAGCATCTGTTGAAAAATTGTAATAAAAAAATGTATAAAAAGATATTTTGAGTTTCAGTTTTTCTGTTTTAAGTGTGTGAATTCATTGTTAAATAAAAAAGGACGTGTGGCACTCGGGGACTGCCGCGGTAAAGCTATTGCATATTATCAACTTATGCAATTATAATATGTATGCAACATTTTGTTTTCTTTGATATTGTAATGAATTTACTTGCAATTCTCCTTATTTGCAATCTTCTGCTGAGTTCGAATCACTAAACTGTTGAATAAATAACTCCAATATTTAATAATGCAAAATGGCCTTTATTAAAGTACTTCACAATAACACTCAAACTTTGCAACGAATAGCTTGCTTAATAACCAAACTGATTGATAGCTCAAATGAAACTCTACTATCAAAATAATACTGCTATTGCTCGCTAGATAGCGTCTGAATCGAAACTTGCCCATAGCGCCTCTACCGCTGATGATTTTATACTCTGTGATTTCTTCGTGGCATCTTCTAGGCGCTTCCAGAATTTTACTTAGTTATAAATTTCTCAGCTACAGCTACAGATGTATAATTTCTCATTTGAGTAATACTTGCACAAATTATTGCACTCTCTTGTGACAACTCAGATAAGATATATGAATGTGTTTGTGCATTGTTTCTCTTATACGTACATATGTGTAGACGCAATTATTGATTCGTTTATGTAGTAGATACATAATGATTGATCTATGGATGTGCATGATATCACTGTTTAGCATCGGCTTAGAGTTGGCAGCACCCCTTAGTTTTGCGAATATTCGTAACAATATTAATTCAAGTTTTGTCTTTGATATTAATTCAAGTTACACTTTTTAAGCTAAACCCACTTCAAGATATCAACACAAAAATTTTATTATTGTCCGTGTGGACCAGTTTTTTCCATATTTAAATAATAATAGAGTACGAAGAAGTTAACTGGAAAAGTATTCTTATTGAAAATTTCCTAAAATTTTAATAATAAAAAAAGCAAATGACAAATATTTCAACCACGGTTGCCACAGCCTGTTTTCATTTGGGACCAACATTCGTCGAAAAAAAGGACCAAATTTCAAAAAAAGGACCAAAATTTGCCTTCATTTATTGATACACAAACAATGTATTAATCAACAACTTAGAAAGTACAAAACAACACGACGTTACAAACCCCAGCGGGTTAGGGGATCAGAATATACCCGCGGTAGGTATGCCTGTCGTAAGAGGCGACTAAAATACCGGATTCAAAGGGCTGTGTAGCGCAACCTTTTAGGTTGCCAGTGCAATATATAGCTTCTCCAAACCCCATTGTCAGCCTCACCTATCCGCGGCGAATCCTGTTTCACTAACAGACGAGGCTCTGGCGACCCCAAGCTCCTCATGGAACTTGGGGGTAGGGAGGGAGGGAATGGCCTGAAGGTTTAATGTGGCCACATAAATCGTTCCCGAGATGGTCGGGCTAGCAACTTAATGGTGCTATGGTACCGGAGCGTACCGGATTGGTATCCGGCAAAGGACCATCACATCGATAACACTCCCCAAAGCCTTCGGGGAGCAACCTTATCGCTACAACAACAACAACAACAACAACAACGTTACAAACAAACAAAAAGTGCTTCAATAAAAATTTATGATAATTATTGATGATGATAATTAAATACATTTTATCACATATCGGCATATTTTTCAGTCTTATACACATATTACATATGTTTATAATATATTCTGGGCTACATCGAAAAAAACGTATAATAAAAACAGTTTTATATCGTTCATTGTATAACTTTTATAGGACCAGCCTATGTCTTTCACAGACCAAATCTAATTTACTGCGTAATTTGGTTTTAATAAGAGACAATTCAAAAAATTTTCGCTCTGCGGCCGCCGAACTAGGTGGCAGACTTAGTAAATCATATTCAAAACCAATCAATTCTTCAAAACACTTTTCCTTCATACCATTTCTACAAAAGCTTACTTTTTCTCAAAAAGCTAAAACTTCTAAATCAGGCATAAAATCACAATTAACCAGTCTTAAAAGCTTCCATTGTGTAACAATGGTATCTTGATCGCACTTTATCAAGTACGAAAAGTTATTTATTAACGGTATTATAGAAGTTTCGGTTTATGCTAATAGCTTGTCGGGAGTAATTGTACATAAAATTTGTACACACATCTAGAAAAATCAAAACGTTTTTGCATTTGCTTTAAGAGTTCAATATAAAAATCTAAAATATTTTTTTTACCACCAAGTCGTTATACATCTGTAAAGTTATCGCTTTCAAGAAATACTTCAGCTTTACTTCCAACAAAAATATTTTTTAATTGAAGGTAGTAAGTTTTATCATTTAAATCGAAATTTTTAAGCATGCAATATTTTTTATGTACTCATTGTTCATGAAGTTGTTCAAGATAAGCTTGAAGTGTGCTTCAATTTGATGGTATACGAATGGCAGATGAATCTTTTCTGATTTGAACTCTTTATTTAAGGTATTTATAATTTTAAGAATATAGGCGAGAAACAAAATATACGCTTTTATTTCGGGATCTGACATTAACTTTGCTAATTATATTGCACTAACGCCACTTACTTCGAGACACGAAGATAAAAAATAAAGACGCAGTGCCTCCCATTGTTCATTTATCCGAACTATCACATTCTCCAGAGCGAGCCAACGAGTAAAAGAAATACCAAGTATTTTGTGTGGCTTAATACAAAATTCTTGTAATTCTTTAAACTCACTAATTTGCTTTGGGCTGTGTGAAAAAATTTGTATATATTCCTTCACAAACTCTCGATTTCTGCCGGTTGTTGCTTGACTCATAGCTTGAACATAAATGTAGTGACAGGTGCACTTAATATAAAACAAATTAGTATCACTCTTTAATTAGGTTTAAGTCCATTCAATTCCCCGGCCATCGTATTGGCTCCATCAGTGGCGAGCCCTATCAAATTACTTATTGGCATGGTGTCATTTGACAAAAATTCTTTATTGTCTGATATATCGAATCGGCATCACTTTTATTAAGCTTAAGAAGAGATAAAAATCTATCACGAGTGGCATTTGATAACCGATGGAAATATCTAACCACCAAAACAAGACATTTTTTGCTGATAAATCCGTTGTCTCATCAACAATCAACGAAAATTTGTTTGGCCTAAGATCCGACACTATTCTGTTCAACGCCTCCTTACCTAAGCTTTCTGCTACCTGACTTGCCTTTGTTCTGCCGTATTTTACTGATCGTGCAATGCAAATTTTTTATCAGTGTTGCGTATTGTTATGAAAGTAAAAAAATTTAAAAATTTAAATCAAAGTACCAAAATCGTAACGGCTCGCCCAAAAAGGACCAGAATTGAAAACAATGGACCAGCGGACCAAAATTGGTCCAAATGGATCCAAAGTGGCAACCGTGATTTCAACATATCTGTTCTGATTGTCATTGTTTCATATAAGTGTTGCCAATGCGCCATATAAAAGGTACTTGCATGAAAAAGTACTAACATACGTTTGAGCGCCCTCAATTGGTGATTAAACAATTGAAGAAAAGGCAATTCAATAAAAAAGCTCTTAAGTTCCTTCATATATTCTTCTTAGTGGTATATGGTCAAATACATACTGTATTTATACTGGTTTGTGGGTTTGCAAATTGTAATAGCAATATACTATTTTTTCTCCACTTTATAATAAAAATATTCTTCTAAACACAATAGTTTGTAATTACAATCAATTAACCTAGGGTCTATATATAGGTAGTTGTAGCTTTTTTGATAGCAAAGAAAATTGACTTTGAATACAAATATGCTCAAGTAAGATATAATTCAACCATTCAAAGCAATTTCAATATTTTACCAATGCCGTGAAAATAGGCATATAGACTAATGATCCTTCTCAATCACTCGGGTCCTATATTTATATCCCGTCAAACACTGTCAAAACATCAGCTTTAAAAAAACTGTAGTCCAATGGAGCCAGTCAATCTCTTTGTGGGAGGGAAATTAATAACCTCTGAAGAGCTTCTACCAATTTTTATATAAGCAAGTTATCCGCGAGATATAACTAAAAAGGAAACCAGTGAACCCACAAGAGCTTCAAATTTTTTGATCTTACTAATGAAAGAAAAATCAAGCCAATTATGATGTATACAAAATCTTGTATGAAGTACTACTTCTTGTATGTCTTATGTTTGGACACCATGAAGATGATTTAAGACTTTCTAGTTTTATAATAAACTACTTGAATAATTAGAAGGGGATATTATTTCTATTGACCAGTTTTACGCCTTTTTTGCAGCCAACTTCTAAATTGATTTAACATATCTGGGGGCAATGAAAGTATACAAAACAAGTAAGGAAGGTTAAGTTCGGGTGTAACCGAACATTACATACTCAGTTGAGAGCTATGGTGACAACATAAGGGAAAATAACCATGTAGGAAAATGAACCGAGGGTAACCCTGGAATGTGTTTTTATGACATGTGTATCAAATGAAAGGTATTAAAGAGTATTTTATGAGGGAGTGGGCCATAGTTCTACAGGTGGACGCCGTTTCGAGATATCGCCATAAATGTGGACC
This sequence comes from Eurosta solidaginis, assembly GCF_040869045.1. Taxonomy (NCBI): domain Eukaryota; kingdom Metazoa; phylum Arthropoda; class Insecta; order Diptera; family Tephritidae; genus Eurosta; species Eurosta solidaginis. The sequence goes on along the minus strand of NC_090321.1, from coordinate 200,079,838 downwards.
AGAGGTGACCCTGTTGTTGTTGTTGTTGTTGTAGCGATTAGTTACTCCCCGAAGGCTTTGGGGAGTGTTATCGATGTGATGGTCCTTTGTCGGATACAGATCCGATACGCTCCGGTAACACAGCACCATTAAGGTGCTGGCCCGACCATCTCGGGAACGATTTATATGGCCACATTAAACCTTCAGGCCATCCCTCCCTCCCCACCCCCAAGTTCCATGAGGAGCTTGGGGTCGCCAGAGCCTCGTCTGTTAGTGAAACGGGATTCGCCGCTCGAAGGTGAGGTTGACAATTGGGTTGGAGAAGCTATATATTGCGCTACACAACCCCTTGAATCCCCAGAGGTGACCCTAGAATTTGTTTGTACGATATGGGTATCAAATGAAAGGTACTAAAGAGTATTTTATGAGGGAGTGGGCCATAGTTCTGCAGGTGGACGCCGTTTCGAGATATCGCCATAAAGGTGGACCAGGGGTGACCCTAGAATTTGTTTGTACGATATGGGTATCAAATGAAAGGGGTTAATGAACATTTTAAAAGCGAGTGGGCCTTAGTTCTATAGGTGGACGCCTTTTCGAGATATCGCCATAAAGGTGGACCAGGGGTGACTCTAGAATGCGCTTGTACAATATGGGTATCAAACGAAAGGTGTTAATGAGTATTTCAAAAGGGCGTGGGTTTAATTCTATAGGTGGACGCCTTTTCGAGATATCGCCATAAAGGTGGACCAGGGGTGACTCTAGAATGTGTTTGTACGATATGGGTATGAAATTAAAGGTATTAATGAGGGTTTTAAAAGGGAGTGGTGGTAGTTGTATAGGTGGCCGCCTTTTCGAGATATCGGCATAAAGGTGGACCATGGGTGACTCTAGAATGCGTTTGTACGATATGGGTATCAAATTAAAGGTATTAATGAGGGTTTTAAAAGGGAGTGGTGGTAGTTGTATAGGTGGTCGCCTTTTCGAGATATCGGCATAAAGGTGGACCAGGGGTGACTCTAGAATGTGTTTGTACAATATGGGTATCAAACGAAAGGTGTTAATGAGCATTTTAAAAGGGAGTGGGGCTTAGTTCTATAGGTGGACGCCTTTTCGAGATATCGCCATAAAAGTGGACCAGGGGTGACTCTAGAATGCGTTTGTACGATATTGGTATCAAATTAAAGGTATTAATGAGTGTTTTAAAAGGGAGTGGTGGTAGTTCTATAGGTGGTCGCCTATTCGAGATATCGGCATAAAGGTGGACCAGGGGTGACTCTAGAATGCGTTTGTACAATATGGGTATCAAACGAAAGGTGTTAATGAGTATTTTAAAAGGGCGTGGGGCTTAGTTCTATAGGTGGACGCCTTTTCGAGATATCGTCATAAAGGTGGACCAGGGGTGACTCTAGAATGTGTTTGTACAATAGGGGTATCAAACGAAAGGTGTTAATGAGTATTTTAAAAGGGCGTGGGGTTAAGTTCTATAGGTGGACGCCTTTTCGAGATATCGCCATAAAGATGGACCAGGGGTGACTCTAGAATGTGTTTGTACGATATGGGAATCAAATGAAAGGTGTTAATGAGTATTTTAATAGGGAGTGGGCCGTAGTTTTATAGGTGGACGTCTTTTCGAGATATCGCCATAAAGGTGGACCAGGGGTGACTCTAGAATGTGTTTGTACGATATGGGTGTCAAATTAAAGGTATTAATGAGGGTTTTAAAATGGAGTGGTGGAAGTTGTATAGCCTTTTCGAGATATCGGCATAAAGGTGGACCAGGGGTGACTCTAGAATTTGTTTGTACGATATGGGTATCAAATGAAAGGTGTTAATGAGTATTTTAAAAGGGAGTGATCCTTAGTTCCATAGGTGGACGCCGTTTCGGGATATCGTCATAAGGGTGGACCATTGGTGACTCTAGAATGTGTTTGCACGATATGGGTATCAAATTAAAGGTATTAATGAGGGTTTTAAAACGGAGTGGTGGTAGTTGTATAGGTGGTCGCCTTTTCGAGATATCGGCATAAAGGTGGACCAGGGGTGACTCTAGAATTTGTTTGTACGATATGGGTATAAAATGACAGAGGTTAATGAGCATTTTAAAAGGGAGTGGGCCTTAGTTCTATAGGTGGACGCCTTTTCGAGATATCGCCATAAAGGTGGACCAGGGGTGACTCTGGAATGCGTTTGTACAATATAGGTATCAAACGAAAGGTGTTAATGAGTATTTCAAAATGGCGTGGGGCTTAGTTCTATAAGTGGACGCCTTTTTAAGATATCGCCATAAAGGTGGACCAGGGGTGACTCTAGAATGTGTTTGTACGATATCGATATCAAATTAAAGGTATTAATGAGGCTTTTAAAAGGGAGTGGTGATAGTTATATATGTGAAGGCGTTTTCCAGATATCGACCAAAATGTGGACCAGGGTGACCCAGAACATCACCTTTTGGATACCGCTAATGTATTTATATATATAATACCAAGAATAGTATTCCTGCCAAGATTTCAAGGGTTTTTTATTTCGCCCTGCAGAACTTTTTCATTTCATTCTACTTAATATGGTAGGTGTCACACCCATTTTACAAAGTTTTTTTCTAAAGTTATATTTTGCGTCAATAAACCAATCCAAATACCATGTTTGATATCGAAAAAGTGGGCGTGGTCATAGTCGGATTTCGGCCAATTTTTACACCAATACAAAGTGAGTTCAGATAAGTACATACATGAACTGAGTTTAGTAAAGATATATCGATTTTTGCTCAAGTTATCGTGTTAACGGCCGAGCGGAAGGACAGACGGTCGACTGTGTATAAAAACTGGGCGTGGCTTCAACCGATTTCGCCCTTTTGCACAGAAATAAGTTATCGTCCCAGAATCTAAGCCCCTACCAAATTTCACAAGGATTGGTAAATTTTTGTTCGACTTATGGCATTAAAAGTATCCTAGACAAATTAAATGAAAAAGGGCGGAGCCTCGCCCATTTTGAAATTTTCTTTTATTTTTGTATTTTGTTGCACCATATCATTACTGGAGTTGAATGTTGACATAATTTACTTATATACTGTAAAGATATTAAATTTTTTGTTAAAATTTGACTTAAAAAAAATTTTTTTTTTTAAAGTGGGCGTTCTCCGATTTTGCAAATTTTTATTAAGCATACATATAGTAATAGGAGTAATGTTCCTGCCAAATTTCATTATGATATCTTCAACGACTGCCAAATTACAGCTTGCAAAATTTTAAATTAACTTCTTTTAAAAGTGGGCGGTGCCACGCCCATTGTCCAAAATTTTACTAATTTTTTATTCTGCGCCATAAGTTCAGCTCACCTACCAAGTTTCATCGCTTTATCCGTCTTTGGTAATGAATTATCGCACTTTTTCGGTTTTTCGAAATTTTCGATATCGAAAAAGTGGGCGTGGTTATAGTCCGATATTGTTCATTTTAAATAGTGATCTGAGATGAGTGGTCAGGAACCTACATACCAAATTTCATCAAGATACCTCAAAATTTACTCAAGTTATCGTGTTAACGGACGGACGGACGGACATGGCTCAATCAAATTTTTTTTGGATCCTGATAATTTTGATATATGGAAGTCTATATCTATCTCGATTCCTTTATACCTGTAAAACCAACCGTTATCCGATCAAAGTTAATATACTCTGTGAGCTCTGCTCAACTGAGTATAAAAATAACCTTGGCGAAAAAGTATTTACATAGTACTGAATGAAAAAAAAGTGTGCATTTATTTCAAGTTTACATTCAATAAAAATTGTACCGTGGTTCGTACATTCACACTCTATATTGAATTATATTTTACCATTCAATAATACACTCACATATCACAATTTTTAAAAGAATGGTGAGAAAATGCACACTCAATTGATTCAATCTTTTCACAGCTCTGGCTCTTTTATATACCGGCGGCGGCGAGGGCGGCGCACCGGCGTACGCCGGTGTTCTTACTTTAAAAAGCTTGATTTTTCTATTTAAAAAAAAATAATATTTAGGAAAGGTTTTGTTTGTATGTATTTCAGGAAATGAACGTTTCGGCCAGTAGCTCCTTGCGGAGGGATTGTCCCTCGTTCACTGTCTTTGGAATTGGTACTGCTGCGTCTGCTGAAAAGAAATACGATATACATAAAATGGTCACACTTGTCTGTATATCTCGTGCAAAGCGTAGTTTCACCTGGGGTTAACTCCTAATAATCGTCGCGAAAACAATTTCTTTAAATCATTTGTGGCTCCTTACCGGTCACGCACAAAGTCGAATTACGGTTGCTATTAATGGTCTATTAAAACTCATGACTCTCGTGGCACAGGACGCCTCCAATTTTTTCGGCTGTTTTTAAGAGCTACAATTCCCGATGTGCGAATTATCACCAATACCGACCCCAGTCGCTACCACGCCTTCTGACCCTCACATCACATGCCAGCACAGATGTTATAGTACTGCCTCTTCGAACTCATACTTCGTCGACGTCACTTCCCTGGAAGCTCTTGGCGTAGCTCTGAAGACTTTCTAACGGATGTTTTTGTCGCGCTATGCTGCCGAGCTACACCAGAGAAACACCTTGAAACGTTAGAGAGTGACTATTCGGTCAAGGATACCGCCCTCGAAATCATATGCTGTCTAAGTGGACGGCATTGCGTAACTCATGGGTAAAAATCGTATAATCCTCGACGCAGCTACATATGTAATTAAAAATTTTCAAGGACCCTGGATAAAATTTTTAAAATGTAGACCAAAGTTTTCAGACGTTTGTGTTCACAACATTGATTTCAATAGTCTTCGTCAAATCAAAACGACATTTTAGGATGAAAGGCGACCGATTTTAAGTTGAAAGATGTTAACTGCTGTTTTCCGGCCTAGTTTTCAGAAGGGTTCGACTGTCCACTACATTATTAGGGTAGTAGTACACGCGGTCATTAGTTCGGCTGTCTTGGAAAAGATTTTGCCCCACCACTTTGAGTGTTCTTGCGAAGGACAAAGCCTCACCTGCTAAATACATATATGTGCTTACGTATTCACATTTGTAAAAGGAGCCGTAACGTGTAGGTGATATTTAAACTTGGTTGATAGGCTATAATCAGTGTGATTCACTCCAAGGGACTAGTTTTGGATAGGGCCGCCAACTTTAGGAAATGTCAAACCGGGAAACTAGGGTGTTGAAGGATGAAGTGTTAAAATCAAAATTTACATTTCAGACGCTATCGTATAGTTTCGCAAATAAACAGCAGATGTTTGAATGTAAGCCCAAGTGATTTTTCAAACCTCTCTCAAACGTACATATATCCTCAACTTAAGTATGAGGTAAGAATCTTATCAAGGGAGTGTTTATGCCCCTAGAACCTACTAAAGGATTTTGCATCATTGATTTCGCTTATTCTTTCAGCCAATCGCAATATAAACTTAAAAAAAAAAATCGGTACCTTTTTTGGGTAATGTTTTGCCTTGGGTCATTTTATTTCTATTCATTGTTCATTATTAATTTTTTGAAGAAAATATCGAAAGTGAGCATATAAATTTATTATATAACTTTTCTTTTAGTGTTTTGTTTTAATAACTTGGTGAATTGGGTAATGCAAAGTCCGTGTTAAGCTGACCTCGATGAACAGTTAGAAGGAGTTAAATTTCGCAATAAGTTTCTTATAACTGGCAGTGATTCGCATCCATTGATACCACTTTCGACCATATCCGACCAATTTTCGACATGAACATGTTACGGTCTGCTGTTATGGTCTACGGGTACGGTCCACTTGGGAGCGTTTTCGTGCGAACACACCTAGTGACTGGTGATGGGGCGAAAGTTCCGATACAAAAGTATCGAAAAACAAGAAAGACCGGCGATCACTATCAAAAAAAAAGCCATGAGTTTCCGGCGAACGATAAACCAATTTAGACATTGAGAGAAGAAACGAAAGGAAAAAAAAACTCTCGAAGAAGCCGTTATACAAACGAGAAGGTCGTTTGAAAGTCACAAAATTTATGGAAGCTTAGAATAACAGAACATGTGTTTCTTCCGTTAATTCTCGGAATTTGGTGGAAAGATTTGGATTTGCTTCAGCCTAATTTTTGGCGGCCCTGCGATTATACAAAAGGATCGTGTAACATCTATTGGCACAACGTCTACAGCAAAGGCGTCAAGCACCGATACTGCTTCAGTAACTTTATTGCTCACATCAACTGCGCATCCCCAACTATACTCAACTAATCGCAAAACACCCTCGCCGGCTGTGCACGTATTCAAGTGAGTATTGTTGATGAACCAAAAGACTGCAACGAGGAATTGCAGGCCGATTCCTTAACCCAACTACTAAAAGAACAAACAGGTAAATGCCCAGAAACTAGGAAGAGTCGATAGCGCAAAGTCCATTCCGACAAACCTCTTTTCTACTCGTCTATTTTGGGTGGTAATAAACATTACAACGGTTGTGTTGTGTTGGCACAAACTCAACGTATAGAATATCCAGTTGAAGTAGGTCGGCGTTTCACAGTCACACCTAGTGAGGAAAGTACTAGTGATTCCGATTCGGATTCAGACGGCACTAAACTAATTGTGATGAGAACCCTTGGTATCCGAAGATAAACCCCTTTCTCTACGTCTACGAAGTACACTACCACCTTTGGAACAGCGTCCGGCACCATCTCCGCCTCCAGGGCCAGCAGTACGCTGCAGCGTAATACAACGAACGCCCAATTAGCACCAAGTCATACAGGTCGTAAAAGTCAACACGAAGTTTTATTGCCACCAGGTTCACTCGATCACCTCGGACCAGAGCGCAACAACCACCAACAGTACCAACACAGCGCGCCCAAGACCGCGCACCACAACCAACAACAGCGTCAATTTCACCAGCAAAATCAACATCACCAGTAACCACGCCGGCAGAGGCCCACGGTACGTACTCTGGCGGCCATGTAAGTACCAGCCATGTATGAACTTCAAAATAATTACCCTACAAAAAAATTTTGGTCATAAAACTTACCCACACCTATGCAAATATGACTAGGAATATAACCTATGACTGTATAATAGCTAGTCAAATGACGTGGAATGACGAGAGCGTTTTTGCAGGGTAGTTAAAGAAACTTCTAAGTGGTACTTAGAGGGTTTTATACAGTCCGGTTGAACTATTTAACAAGGGTCGATTTTTTTTGTCAAATTGTATTATTGAATACTCGAAATTGTTAGCTATACAACAAGGAGCATACATTTCCTTTTTTTTTCATTTTAATGATATTTTTTCTTGCTTCAAAATGATTGAAGTTAGCTCGATAAGTTGTTAGTCATAAGAAAAGCGGTCTGTATCATTTGAAAAGTTTTAGCGTTCCATTTTTGGAGCTCAACCATAAATTTAAAGAAAAAATTTTTTGCGACAGCAGCCATTCGTCGATTATGCACAAATTGGCAAAAGGATTTCAATTTTTTTTTCTTATATCATACAAATGCAATATATATATATATATATATATATATATACATGAATCCCTATTGCGGGCAATATCTTTCGAACAGCAAGACGAAAGTAGTAATATACGTGCACGTAATACATATTGCTATCGCAATTTCATCTTTATTGCTTTTGTAACCACTTTTCTTAGTACATATTACATATTAGTATCATTATACTATGCGCATTATACCAAATTGATATTTAGTTACACTCAAAAGTAAGTTCTACTACGACCACATAATAATTTTGTAAGAGAGCCCCAAATATTGGAATTTGTATCCAAACTTTATAGTCTTAAAATATGTTTTGTGAATGTGAATGAAAAGAAAAAAAGTCAACCAAATTCTTACTTTGTAGGTAGTATATTTACAATACATAAGTACATTTAATTACATATTTTTCTCACACATAGCGTTTATAACGATTAAAAAAAAAAAAGAGGAGACATAAATAATTGTATAATTTAAAATATTACGAGCAAAAGTAAGAGAAAAGAAAAGAACCCCCAACAGAACGAGCTTAGTCAGACTTAAGTATTCATATTAGATTTCGTTTCGATTTCGGCCCAATAAAGTGTGAACTGTTGGATCATTTTTTTTCCTCTCACTCTATACACAACACACTTACCTACATTTTCATAGTGTGAATAACTATTCGTAGTTCAACAATGCTGTAGCCCTGGTTAAGAAACCTACACTATCGCATTCTTTTTTTTGTAGCATACATACGTTAATAGAAATGAATTATAAATAAATAAGTATTTAAAATGGGAATGCTGGCGTCGCCATTTATTTAGATGGCACTTAGGGAAACAGGTAAGGGGCCACCGAAATATAGGTGCGTCGGTTGCCATGGTTTTTGAGGGTGGGACAAGCACCGGGCGTCGCAACACCACCCGCGGCGCCCCCTCTATATATTCGGCCCCCTTCTTTTTTCTTTTAAATTTTCAGCGTTTTTTTTTTTATTTTCAGAGTTAGTAACCGGTCGTTTCCGGTTCGGTTAGTTTTTTTTGAACAGTTTTTTTTAGATTTTCGGTTTCTTTGAATTTAAAATTTTTTTAATGTTAACGGTCTTTCCGTGACATCCGGTTCGGCCGGATGTTGTTTTATTTTGTATTGATAAGCGTTTTGAGTCGGTCTCTGCGCTTCTGTCAGTTTTTTTTTTTGAATCTGACAGCTGAGTTTTTTTTAAGGCATGATATGACCTTTTTTCTGATTATGGCGCAGGAACAGTAAGGTTGGCAAGGACCCGCCCCAGCCGACAATGACTAGCCACTGTGCACCACCACATCATGCCGACCGCCTTCCTTACTGCTTCCATCCAAGATGCGATTCCATAACAAACAACAGTCTTAAACTAGTAGAAAATATAGTAATGCCCCGGACGCCGCTGCCGCCGCCACGCCGATATTTTTGACCTTCGGCGGCGGCGTATATCTCTAGTAGCAATAAATAAGAGTTAATCACCCCTATTCTGCATTTCGATTACGTCCCCGTTCTACGCTCCGCTTTAATCGAAGTTGGGTATTCTGCATTACGACGGAATCGTAACGAGAAGAGGAAGAGCAAATGATTTTTCGAAATCAGCTGTTTGTACGGAATGTGGGAACATTGGATCAAAATAAATTTAAGAAAAATTGTAAAAAACGCTGAAAAACGTTTATATTTTATTATCCACGCCATTTTGTACAAAAAAGCAATAAAATATATTGCCGCAGTGTTGTATTTTTTTGAGTGAAGTGCTTTCATAATTGTAAGTGTGTTTTTGTCGTTCTTTTGGCCAATTCCCTGCCGTGGCCACCAAGTTTTGTTAAAACGGATTCCTGCACGAATATGGTTGACATTTTCTGAATTTTATGGATGCTAATTTCATTGCACTGGCCCAAAATACTTCATAAAGATTTATTTATTCTTTCCGCATTGTTCCGGATTGTTTACGTTTTCGCTTCACCTTCCTCTACTCCGGCAGCTTGTTTTAGCATATAACTGGACCCAACGAACAGACACAAATTATAGCTGCCTATTATAATGAAATCACCTATTATAATAAATCACCCTCTACTCCGGCAGCTTGTTTTAGCATATAACTGGACCCAACGAACAGACACAAATTATAGCTGCCTATTATAATGAAATCAATAGCCGCGGCATTATTTGTGGAGTTGGAAAGCAACGCATACGAAAATGGCCAGGCGAGAATGGAAAGGCAAATATTGCAAGATTTGTGTAATCCATTTGAGATGAGTGACGAATTGTAAGAAATTGAACTTATAGGTGGTAAAGTTTAACGACTTATTTTCTTATTTAGGTTCAAAAAAAAAACAATCATCATCAAGCCTTCTACGTTTCTTAACAAGTTTTACTTACATTTTTGTTAAAATTATGTTATAAATTAATAAAGAAATAAAAAGAAAATATTTTTCCGCCAACTAATTTGCAACTTAAAAAAACGGAACTATCATCGAAATGCAGAATACACAAAATCGAACGATTCGAAGTTGGATCGAAAGAGATTGGAACACAGAATACCAAAATTGCCAAATCGAAAAAATTTCAATCCGAGTCGAAATGCAGAATAGGGCTGAATATATGGGCGCAAAGTTGTTTCGTTTAAAAATTGATTAAGGTCCAAGTTCAAGCTCAACGAATTTCACAATTATTTGAACTTTATCACAAAATAATGTTCAAAAACATCAAACATCTTATTTTTATGAACAGGTTCGTTCCTATTTTCGTGAAGAAGTCTATAAATTGGAAAATAAAAATATAATATTGACTAGTATCGCCTGTAGTCGAAACTTGATTAATCTTAATTTTTCAACTAGTTAAAGCTCCTATGCTTTCATTTATATCTTCCAGGTACTAAATATTCATATATTATAAAATAACGCTTCTGATTGAAATACTGCCACGTGAAATTTGTCGGCCCCATTAAGAATCTTATACTTAGGGCCGTTTTCTCATGTAAACTTTAAAATTTATCAACCCTATAAACGTAAATTTTATTCAGCATTTAAATCTTGAACCAATAAACAGATCCCGCATTAAAAATGAGAGAGCAAAAAAATCATAGTTAGCTGTGAAATAAATTTTCTCGGTGTGACGTCACGCTTTTGACAACATGTTTCATTGCTGATGCAGTGTTCAGACTTTATTCCAATCGGAGTATTTTGCTCCGCTCTTACCTCCTACTACATTTTTTATCTCAAAGGTTTATTTGGGTCGAGTTGAAACCTAAATAGGATTACTATCTAATATCTTTTGGTTGAAGTTTTCATTGTATACGTACGATTGCATGAAATGACGTGAATTCATTGCTCGTATCTTAAGACATGTTTGTTCACATTTTACTCGCAGTTTTTGTACTTTTTTCGTACGGAATGAGAATAGGAGTAAAATGTAAGCAAAAAATGTGTCCGGGCGCGATCTGTAATTCCTGCCAAAATTCAACATACAGCGCTTCTTGAAGTTTTGTATACAAATTAAGTACGTCGAGTCAGTGAGGTCAGCTAACCCTGTTTTGCGATAAGAGTCGCCAATTGGGAGCACCAAGTGAGGTCAAATCATCCACCAACTATCTCTCCCAACTCAGTGAAGGTCTTATATTTCCTCTGTTTACAAACTGCCGAAGCGTATTCGTTCATCCGCATAACATGACCTAGCTAGCGAAGCTTTCTCTTTTTATTCCCTGCGCTATCGTCATATCAGCGAAAAGCCCATATAGTTCATCATTATACCTCCTTCGATACTCGCCGCCGACATCACGGATAGGACTATAAATCTTCCGGATAACTTTTCTCTCGAATACTCCAAGGGCCATCTCATCTTCTCTCGACACCCTCCATGATTGCGAGCCATACATCAGGACAGGTATGATGCGTGACTTGTAGAGCGAGAATTTTCTTCGTCGGGAGAGGACTCTACTTTTCAATTGCCCAAAGAAGCACTTGTTGGCAAATGTTATTCTCCGTTTGATTTCTAGGCCGACATAGTTTTTGCTTCTAATGCTGCTTCCCAAATAGACGAAATCCTTCACAGTCTAGCATTTATAACCGTCAACAGTGACGTAGCTGCAAAGGCCACGATGGCAGCAAGTAATTCGTCTTGTCCACATTCACTGCAAGACCCACTTTTTTACTTCTTTATCTTATACCAACTCTTCCCCTTCATGTTTGAATAGCCCGGCGTGATTTTTTAGCCGTGATATTGCCATTCTCACTTCGCCATAGTTGGATGCCGGAGAGCGTTTTTCATCATCGGAGATCGGGGTATCGGGTTCATCTTCCCCCACACTCTGTACGTCAGTTACCAAGTCGCCATTACCATTCCTACAGGAATCTGCCCTGGTCTTTTAACCTTCTGTCATTAAAAGAGCATGAAATATGTATGGTAAACCGAAAATAATAATATTTTTTCGCGATAAATATCGGGGGAGATAGAGGCCACTTTTCTTCCAGAATGTGGTGTGCTAATGGGAGCATTAATTGGTTATCGTACACGTTCTAGGCCGACTCCATGTGCATCTGATAAGGCAGATAACTTTTTTGCTGAGAAACATTTCATAGCAAAAACACAATAGAAGGGTTTGCCAAGCCACCAAATCAATTTGGTGCTAGTTGCTAGCCCGTTTTCAAAAAGGAAGAAAAAATATACTCCGAAAATTTTATTTTTACTCCGGCGTAGTCGTTTACTCAGGTAACAGTTTTAAGTACTCCGAAAACTGGTAGCGAAATATGAGAGAAATGTAATAAATCGAGAAATTTCAAAAGCTCTACGTCATCAAACTTTTTTCCAAATTCGATTACAAGTACAACAATTTCGGAATGCGGGATCTTGGCTCATTTGTTTATGATTTAAAATCGCTGAGCTTAATACCAATTTCACACAGAAACTTAATCGAATCACAATATTATTTGATGAAATAATAAAGTTTCCCTTTTTACACAGGACCACTTGCTTCATGAAGGGAACTTGAGCAGCACCAAAAAAATATTACGCTTTTACAAAAAATTGTTAAAATGGATAACAGCCGTTTCCTCGCTAACTATAAAGAAAATCAAAATAAAATGCATGCGCAAATACTCATAACCAAATATGTGTATATTTTTCAAAAGGCCATATTATATTTTGCAGCGAAAATAAATTTTTTTATTTTTTTCGTGTTTTCTATTTTTCATAAATTATTGAAAATAATTTATTTTTGATTGTCTTTAGTTACATTGACAATAAAATTCGTAGCAACACGCAAAACCGACTGGATTTTGCACTCGATTAGGCATTAAATAAAGTAATAATGAGATAATTAAGAATTTGTATTTTGTATGGAAGATTGAGTTCAATTAGGGCTTTAATGTAGAAAACGTGACTAATTATTTCATTAAGCCTCTGTGTGAAATTGGCATTACGCCGGGTTGAATTATTTCCCATAATTGTGTTTAACAAACTTTCTTGCTCCAAGTTGCTCTATTTTTTGATTAATGAGTCTGCTCGAAATTGTTCTAGAGTTATCTAGATCACAAGTTTCTGCACCATCTTGTTTTTTAGAGCAAAGAACAAATGGTCATTTGCCAAAGACAAAATTTGTAATTTTTAAATTATAAACTATAATAATTCATAAAAAAGATTGTCAAATATATATAGAACGTGTACATAGCACTTTTTTGTGCCGGTGTTATTTGTCAAAGTATTGTGGCGAATATTTGTTTAATGATTAAATATAAATTAAGAATTATTTGTAAATAAAAATAGACATATGCAATGCCTCCGGCCCATACGAACATATTCATATACCTTTAATATGGTTTTAATCAAGTTCAAGTCCTCTTAAAGCCGTGTTTTTTTTACATGTTTATGCATCTACACCTGCAACTAAAAAAAACGCTCATCTAAAATCACAGATAATAGTAGTGTATGGAGACACAAACCTTTTCGGTCATAGTCTATACCGCACACCAAGATTGAAGTGGAGAATCACCCTTTTTATACTCAGCTGAGCAGAGCTCACAGAGTATATTAATTTTGTTCGCATAACGGTAATCCGTAACGGCATAAACTAATCGAGATAGATATAGACTTCTATATATCAAAATGATCTGGGTGAAAAAAAAAATTCATTTAGCCATGTCCGTCCGTCCGTAAGCACGATAACTAGAGTAAATTTTGAGGTATCTTGATGAAATTTGGTATGTAGGTTCCTGGGCACTCATCTCAGATCGCTATTTAAAATGAATGAAATCGGACCATAACCACGCCCACTTTTTCGATATCGAAAATTTCGAAAAAAGTGCGATAATTCATCACCAAAGACGGCTAAAGCGATGAAACTTGGGTATGTAGATTGACCTTATGACACAGAATAGAAAATTAGTAAAATTTTGGACAATGGGCGTGGCACCGCCCACTTTTAAAAGAAGGTAATTTCAAAGTTTACAAGCTGTAATTTGGCAGTCGTTGAAAATATCATGATAAAATTTGGCAGGAACATTACTCCTATTACTATATGGGTGCTAAATAAAAATTAGCACAATTAGCACGCCCACTCTTTAAAAAAAAAATTTTAAAAGTCAAGTTTTAACAAAAAATTTAATATCTTTACAGTATATACATAAGTAAATTATGTCAACATTCAACTCCAGTAATGATATGGTGCAACAAAATACAAAAAAAAGAAAATTTCAAAATGGGTGTGGCTCCGCCCTTTTTCATTTAATTTGTCTAGAATACTTTTAATGCCATAAGTCGAACAAAAATTTACCAATCCTTGTGAAATTTGGTGGGGCAGAGATTCTATGACGATAACTGTTTTCTGTGAAAATGGGAGAAATCGGTTGAAGCCACGCCCAGTTTTTATACACAGTCGGCCGTCTGTCCCTCCGCTCGGCCGTTAACACGATAACTTGAGCAAAAATTGGTATATCTTTACTAAACTTAGTTCACGTACTTATCTGATCTCACTTTATCTTGGTATAAAAAATGGCTGAAATCCGACTATGAGCACGCCCACTTTTTCGATATCGAAAATTACAAAAAATTAAAAAAATGCCATAATTCTATACCAAATATGAAAAAAGGGATGAAACACGGTAATTGGATTGGTTTATTGACGTAAAACATAACTTTGGAAAAAACTTTGTAAAACACACCTACCATATTAAGTAGAAGAAAATGAAAAATTTCTGCAGGGCGAAATCAAAAGCCCTTAGAATCTTGGCAGAAACAGTATCGTGGTATTACATATATAAATAAATTAGCGGTACCCGACAGATGATGTTCTGGGTCACCCTGGCCCACATTTTGGTCGATATCTCGAAAACGCCTTCACATATACAACTAAGGGTCACTCTCTTTTAAAGCCCTCATTAGTACCTTTCATTTGATACCCCTATCGTACAAACACATTCTAGAGTCACCCCTGGTCCACCTTTATGGCGATATCTGGAAAAGGCGTCCACCTATAGAACTAAGGATCACTCCCTTTTAAAATACTCATTGCCACCTTTCATTTGATACCCATATCGTACAAACACATTCTAGAGTCCACCTTTATGGCGACATCCCGAAATGGCGTCCACCTATAGAACTATGGCCCACTCCCTTTTAAAATACTCTTTAATACCTTCCATTTGATACCCATGTCATACAAACACATTCCAGAGTTACCCTAAGTTCATTTTCCTACATGGTGATTTTCCCTTATTTTGTCCCCAAAGCTCTCAGCTGAGTATGTAATGTTCGGTTACACCCGAACTTAGCCTTCCTTACTTGTTAGTACTAATTTTATGCGCAACAATTTCATAAGTGTAGACAAAGTTATGCACTTAGCAGTACACATAAAGTTTAAGTGCATGTGTATATACGTACATGTAAAAAAATACACCTAATATATGAATACGAGGATTGCTATTTATATTTTGACCCTAATAATGAAAAGACAGTAATTTATTATCGAAAATGGCTTTATTCTTTTTCGAAGTATTCTCCATGATAATCAATACACGTTTGCATGCATTCAAACCAAGACATGGTTTTTGAATGCATCAGCGGCTTATTCAGGCGCCGGAAAACGCTGGCCACGTAATTTATTCTTGATTTGCGGAAATAAAAAGAAGTCATTTGGCGCCAAATCAGGGCTGAACGGAGGGTGACTCATTAATTCGACGTTTTGGTCAGTCAAATAGACGATTGTTTCAGCCGATGTGTGAGAGCTGGCACTGTCATGATGAAGAATGATCCTTCGTTGCCGCTTCTTCTTCCGTATTTCACCAAGCATCACTGGCAAACAAATGGTTGTGTACCATTCGGAATTAACCGTTCTTCGTTGCTCTAATGGCACAGGCAATCATTTGCTTCGAAGTGCTTCGCGCACGAATCACTTTTGTCGGATTTGGCTCATCTTGAAAAACCCATACAGTGGATTGCTTTTTCGTTTCGGGCTCATACGCATAGATCAAAGATTCGTCACCTATGTAGATGTTATATACAGCTTTTGATGCACCGCGATTGTATTTCTTGAGCATTTCTTTGCACCAATTGACACGAGCATCTTTTTGAGCTTTGGTCAAATTTTGCGGGATCCAATGCGAACAAATTTTTTTCACAGCTAAATGTTCATGCAATATCTTATTGATGCTCGTCATACCAATGCCCAGGGATGCCTCAATCTCACGATAAGCCGTCTGACGGCCTTGCAATATAAGTTCGCGCACAGCGTCAATGTTTTTTTGCACGACCTTCACGACTTTCGTCCCTGAGCGAACGCCGGTCACGATGGAATTCGTTATACCAGCGTTTCAGAGTGATGGGGCTTCATCACCAAAAGTGGAAGTAAGTTGTTTAAAGCACTGTTGTCTTGATAATCCACGTCGAGTCGTAAAAAATCATCGCACGATATTTTTCATTCCATTTTTTTGCTGAGATACAATTCTTAAGTTACTGTAAACAACACAAGTTGTGCTCAAATGTCAAAATTTTCTGAAGAAGGTTATGCTTGAAAACGTCAAACTTTCAATTGAAAACGTCAGATGGCGCCGGCAAACAATTAGTGTTGGAAAGGCTCAAAATATAAATAGCAACCCTCGTAATAATACCATTTGTGGATTAGCTTTCAAATGATTCAACTTGGCAAAATATCATCTAAAAATTTTTTGTGTATCCTTTAATTTCCTATAAAAATATGTATTTCTCATTAGGTAGTTTAAGCAAGGGTACCTTCTAATAAAATATCAAAAATTCTCATACTAATGAAACATGAATTTAATTGTATCAATTAGTGCAATAAAACCTTTATAAGATCTTTGACTGCACGATGAGAAACCTCTTAACATTAAAATAAACCGTGTTTTTTTTTTTACACGCGTATATGTTTCGTTTGCGCGTGTAAAACACGCCTATCCTCGCTTAGATAATGATTAGCAGACCCATCTAGCGGCTGTGGTTAAACAACTAGCTACAGCAACAGGGTGTACCGAAAAGCGGAGACACAACCCTCTGTTGTATTTCTGTGTATAACATATAGCTGAATCAGTTGTGATAAATAGTGGACGCGCATAGAATACATAGAATTAGTACAGAGGGTGAAACATAGACACATATTTCAGTTACATCTGAGTATAATGCGTATTGAAATTTAGTAGTACTAATTTTATACGTAGCAATTTCAGAGGTGTATTTAAAATTTGTTGCTTAGCAGTCCATATAAAGTTTAAGCGTAAACGTATATAGATGAGAAAAAAACACAGCTATTGATCGCTTAAATTTTTACAGACAAAGCATTTTTTTGATGTCCTGAACAATAATTTCAATATACAAAAAATAAAATTATAATAATCTTTTTAACCATTTGGCCACCTATATGATAAAAACACCTACGAGGTATAATCCATGTTGTAATAATAAAGGTGATGTCAACAACATAACCCCACTTTTTCGGTAGCTCTATTTTCCAGTATTTACTTGTATTACAAAAGTATTAAGTTTTAATTGCTTAATTTTTTGTACAAAATTCCCCAAAAAATTTGTTTTCTGCAAAATTTTTCCTATATTCGTTTGGGGAACACAAAGTTACGTTAATCTTTTGGGCTAAACAATTCTATTAGCGGCTTATATAGTTATTATATTGTGACGAATACTAGCAACACTAAGGGGTACTATCATCTCTAAGCCGATACTAAGCAATGACTCGTATGCACATCAACAAATTAATCATTATGTCTACCCATATGTCCATACGAGCAGCGGAGAAGATACGCACAAACACATGCATATATCTTATCTGAGATGCTCCCAAAAGTAGGCAATTATCTGTGGAAGCACATATGAGAAGCTATACACGTGCATCTGTAGTTATGATTTTATAGCAGTAACTAAGTAAATTCTGGAAGCGCCTAGAAGTATGCGAACGAGAAATCACAGAGTATAAAAGGCAGCAACAGTAGAGGAACGACAATCAGTTTGGTTTAAGCAAGCTATTAGTTGCGAAGTATAAGTGTTATTGTGAAGTACTTTAATAAAGGCCATTTTTGCATTATTCAATATTGGAGTTATTTATTCAACAGTTAAGCGATTCGAACGTTAGCAGAAGATTTGGAATAAGCGGAATTTCAGTAAATTCGTTACAATATTTCTAAACGTATAGTAAAATCAACAGCGATCGTAGTAGACCTCAAAGGCAGTTCTGTATAATAGACAACCCTCTACAATATGCATGCCGAACTTGTCAGAATAAGGGGAAAGGTCAACGGGATGAGTACACCTGAATAAGTTTTTGCGCAATTTAATATTTCAAAATCAATCTCCGAACAAAAGAAAATCAAACAAGTAAGGGTGTCTAAGTTCGGGTATAACCGAACATCATATACTCAGCGTGAGTTTCAATTGTACAGTTCATTTCAGATAAATTACTTTCCTAATCCTACTGAGGCATATTTTAAACACAAACTATTCGCAAAAACGTAAGGGAATCTAAGGTCGGATGTAACCGAAGTCTGCATTTTAAGGAAATATACCTAAAACTTTAAGCTTTCGATATGTTTCAATATAATGAACTTTGGTAACATAACGGCATAAACGAATCAAGATAATGCTCAGGATGAAAAAAGAATTGATTTAGCCATGCCCTTCCGTCCATATATTACGCTCAATCTTTATATATATAACATTTTTTAAAACGCAAGAAAGCTGATTATTTAATTTGATCTAGGCCATTTTAAAAAGAAATATTTCATGGTATAAGCCTAAAATGTGTATCGAATTTTGTTTCGATGGACTTATTTTTTTTGAGGTTCTAGAAATGCTGTGCAATGCTTGATCTAAACAGGGGCGTGGCAGAGTCCATTTAAAAAAAAAAAACTCCCATTTTCCTCTTAGAATAAAACTTGGTAAGTGAAATATCATTGATACAAATTTATATATAGCTTATTATTCTAGTCCACGACCCTTTTAAACATCTTTTATATAAAAGTGGGCGTGGTCCTTAACCGATCCCGTCCATTTTTACTAGAATGATTTCCTGCTATAAAGAAAGTGTGTATTCCCAATACGATATGTTAATTTTTCAACAAATTTTTACCATGAGTCTCAATATAACACATTAAATTTCAACATTCTGGCTTTTATGTTTTCTAAAATGTTATATATGTAAAAAGTGGGCGTGGTTATCATCCGATTTCGCTCATTTTAAATAGCGATGGGAGATGAGTTCCAAGGAACTCATATACCAATTTTCAATAAGATATCTCAATAGTTACTCATGCTATCGTGATCGCAGACAGACGGGCGGGCATGGCTAAATCAATTTTTATTTTAATCCTGAGCATTTTGATAAATGGAAGTCTATATTTATCTCGATTCGTGTATGCCGTTACGATCAGCCGTTATGTTACCAAAATTGATATACTCTGTGTGCAAAGCAGCGCAGAACTAAATGACCCACACAAAAAAATGCCAACGTAGTTTTCTGTTAAAGCAATAGCTTCAAAGCATTCAAGTTCAAAGTTAAACTAGTCGAAAAGCACCGTGCGATATATGTAATAAAATCAGGGGTGGAGTCGTTAGATACAATCATGGATTGGTAAGTTACGTGATTTTTTTTGGAATTGATGCTTGTAGGAAAAGCATATAGACTGCATAATGTTTTAAGTAACATTAGAATTGAAAATGTTGAATTTTTTGTCATGCCAAAAAATTACCAGTCCACTTACTCCTCCTCTGATGTGGTCACACCATATATGATAAAATTAGTAGACTCAGTGACGAGTAGTGGCGAATCCATCCCAGAGAAGTTAAGTAATGGACAGTAACTTTTTTAGTAAGTAACTTCATTCCTTGAAACCAAAAAAGTTCAATTCTGCTGATATATTTTTCGGAAACTAGCATATTATCTTTGAAATTAATCAAATCAACTTTCTTGTTCTAGGATGCATAGTCAAAAGCCATTTTATGAACTGCAAGGGTTCTGTAGTAGCGAACCGAATTAATGACATTAGTGAAGTGAACACCACCAGAACATATTAGATCCATAATGTATTATCATCTCAGCTTGATAGATGCTAAGTCAGCCTTGGAGTGAAAATCACGAGAAAAATCACGGATCACATACACGGCGTTTTAAAGAAAAAAATCAAAGAGTAAAATTTGGATCTATGTTTGTATATAAGAATACATGCATAATTCGTTCTTCAATTTATTGGGCCTTCGAGCTGCTTAAAAGTTCATTGTTACAAATTAGCGTAATTTCGTTTTTTTGTAACAAATTTAATTGAAATTAAATTTTTTTTGCTGATATATATAATTTTTTAATTAATAAATTTTGTCTAATTAAAGTCAAAAAAATAATAATGGCCGACGCAAAGAATGAAATGCTTCACCTTACGCTATTTTTGTCATGGATCGTGATGCGATAAAACCAGACCGGCCATCTCAGTAGTAAAACAACAACAATTTTAATGCCCGCATAATCCGATCATGAATTTTAAAGTAGTAGGAAGGGAAATTTGTTGCTACTTTTTTACAGAAAAGAATGAAACTCGATATATCTCCACATTGGAAACGGGAACATGAAAAAAGAGAATGGAAAACAGACGAAATAGGATGAAACAGAGGAAGTTAGAGGCAAGTCGGAAAAGTAAAAAGAACAAGGGAAAGAGAGTGAGAGTAAAAGTAAGAATAAGGTAATGGTTTGAGAAAATAGTAAAAAGAGATTGAGAGGAAGATTAAGGGTAATGGTGAGAGATAGGCTTGGATAGGAGCAAGAGCGGGATGAATAAGAGGAAAACGGGAAGATTTACGGAAGAATATAAGGGATAGGGAAACTGAATTAGCCATGTATAAGCTTTAGTGATTCGACGGGCGAAAAGTTTTTTTGTTATTATATTATTTTGTTATTTTTAGTGGACCGTATATTATTTTATTATTTTTAGAGAGAGGTCGCTATGTACCTGTTACACCTATTTATTGGGGGCGAGCACTGGGGGCTCCAAGGTATTGGCTGCGGGTTGAGCCACCTTGTTTTGCTTTGAAAAACCCCCCTTTGGGATAAAAAATTTAAACTATGTCATAATGACTTTTTCCGGTCAATTTATTTATAGAAGGTAATTTTGGTTAGGCTTTTTGACCAATGTATTTTAGATGCAAAATAAAAACTTTATTTCATCTTTCTACCCGACGTTTCGCTAGTCTCTCTAGCTTCTTCAGGGGGATATCTGTTTATTTAGGAAAAACAACAAAAGTTTAAAGCATGTGGTAAAAATCGAAACGAAAACTAATATTACATTACATTTTTATATACACATGAATACACGATAAATATCACAAATCACAAATAAACACGTAACACCCTAATAAAACATTTATCACACTTACATATTTATATTGTTTCAAATATTAAATTATTCTAAAAAATATTATTTGTACCATTCTATAGTGGTATCATTGTCATACTAAACTAATAAATTTGACTATAGACATAAAGTGTAGGCAGCGGCGACGTCATCGGTATCTTCCTTTTTATTTTATTGTTTTGTCTCTATTTTGTAAAATTCTTAAGCTTTCCAATTTAAGTCTGGTTTTTCCTTGTTTGTTTTTATCAAGTATTCGTATATTCGCTAAATCAGCTGTATGGTCGTTTTCTGTTGTGTGCTGTGATAATGCCGTGCTTTGTTTCTTTTTCTTTATATCAGCTGTATGTTCGGTTAGTCGAACTTGTAACGCCCGTTTCGTCTGACCGATGTATATTTTGTTGCAGTCTTCGTTTTCATTGCCTTTGCATGTTATTTCGTAGATTACATTGCTTTGCTGTAGTTTTTCAATAGGGCTTTTTGTTCTTGTGAATATCGTCGATAATGTTTGGTTTGATTTGTAGGCTAGTGATATTTTCAGTTTGTTGTTGGTGAGTGCTTTGCTAAAGTTTTCTGTGAGTTTCGGTATGGATGTTACACTGAAATATTGTTTCGTTTCTGCCTCTTCTCGTGTTGATTTACTTTGTTGGCTGTTTATTTCAATTACTAATAAAAAGTCTGACTGAACATACAGCTGATATAAATAAAAAGAAGCCAAGCACAGCATTATCACAGCACACAACAGAAAACGACCATACAGCTGATTTAGCGAATATACGAATAATTGATAAAAACAAACAAGGAAAAACCAGACTTACATTGGAAAGCTTAAGAATTTTACAAAATAGAGACAAAACAATAAATAAAAAGGAAGATACCGATGACGTCGCCGCTGCCTACACTTTATGTCTATAGTCAAATTTATTAGTTTAGTATGACAATGATACCACTATAGAATGGTACAAATAATATTTTTTAGAATAATTTAATATTTGAAACAATATAAATATGTAAGTGTGATAAATGTTTTATTAGGGTGTTACGTGTTTATTTGTGATTTGTGATATTTATCATGTATTCATGTGTATATAAAAATGTAATGTAATATTAGTTTTCATTTCGGTTTTTACCACATGCTTTAATGTTTTGTTGTTTTTCCTAAATAAACAGATATCCCCCTGAAGAAGCTAGAGAGACTAGCGAAACGTCGGGTAGAAAGATGAAATAAAGTTTTTATTTTGCATCTAAAATACATTGGTCAAAAAGCCTAACCAAAATGTACTTCTTTAAACTATGTCTTTACAATATTTCACTAACCAGTTGATAATTACAAGCACACTCAATGGCTAATGAAACAAAAGAAAGAAAAATGTTCATAGTTTACGTCACTTAAACATCTCGCCCGCCTAGATGGCTTAGTTGTCTAGTGAAATTTCCATACAAGCCATTTATCCAGCTCGAAGGACCATGTCTAAGCTTAGGGTGATTCGACGGGCAAACTATGTCTTTAGAATATTTCACTAACCAGTTGAGAATAACAAGCACATTCAATGGCTAATGAAACAAACGAAAGAAAAATGTTCATAGTTTAAGTCACTTAAACAAGCCGAAAAAGGTAAACTAGAAAACGCAGAGGGGAGAGGAAATAAGAAAGAAAGAGGATTAAACAGAGAGGCAGGTGGATATAGAGAAATTCAGAACAATGTCTAACCAATAGTTAAATCTATAAGCTCTGAATTGTTGGAGCATCGTTACTGTAAAACCTCTGCCGCTTTATATTTTTAAACCAGCCACTTCTTTTCTGTTCTGAGCCTACTTCAACGCTTGGTTTACATTAAGTCAGCCATCTCAATGACCTCGGTAGTATCTTGTTGCTCTTGTAGCAATGCAGCAGTATCTTTTCATATTCCTTAGTTGTGGACAATGTAATATCTTGAAGATTCAGCCATTCAGTTCCGTTGACTAAAACTGTTTCATTTTCTCTCAGGAAAAGGAAACAAACAAACTGTACGTTACTTCATATTTCAAAAAGGCATTAATGTGATATTTTTTATGATACTGTGACGAATATTAGCAACACTAAGGGAAACTATCATCTCTAAGCCGATGCTAAGCAGTGACTTGCATGCACAGCAATAAATCAATCATTATGTCTACACAGATGTACGTACATGCAGCGGAGAAGAGACGCACAAACACATGCAGATATCTTATCTGAGATGCTCCCAAAAGTATGCAATTATAATTGTGTTCACACATACACGCGCGTATGAGAAGCTATAAACGTAGTAATTTTATAGCTGATGGCCAACTAGTAGATTCTGGAAATGGAAGCGCCTAGAAGATGCGAACGAGAAATCACAGAGTATAAAAGGCAGCAACAGTAGAGGCACGACAATCAGTTTCATTTAAGCAAGCTATTGGTTGTGAAGTATCAGTGTTATTGTGAAGTACTTTAATAAAGGCCATTTTGCATTATTAAATATTGGAGTTATTTATTCAACAGTTTAGCGATACGAACGTTAGTAGAAGGTTGCAAATAAGAGGAATTGCAGTAAATTCGTTACAATTAGTGTCAGAAGAGGAATTGTTGAATAAATTCCGAAGATTGCGAATACAACTTGGACATGGCAAAGTGGAGTGAACTGAAGATCCAGCAACTGAAGAAGGAGTTGGAGAGCTGTGGATTGAACACAACCGGCAATAAACTCGAACTTCAGGCACGACTACGAGAGGCAATGGAAGCAAAAGGAATTAACGTGGAAGAGTATGTCTTTCATCTTGATGGCGACGAGACAACAACAAAAATTGAAGAGAAAACCGAAAAATCGCAGACGGTTACGAGCAACGACTTGAACACGATTTTGGCTGCAATATCTGCTCAAACATCGACAGTGTCATCTCAACTGGCAGAACAGAAGACATATATAGCATCTCAACTAGAATCCCAGGAGACACGTATAACATCCAAGATGGAATCACAGGAGACACGTATAACATCCAAGATGGAAACTCAACTGGAAGAACAAAAGACATATATAGCATCCCAACTGGAATGACAGGAGGCACGTATTTCAGAAATGACGTCCCAAGTGTTATTTCAACTGGAAGACCAAAAGACATATATGGTATCTCAATTGGAAGCGCAAGAGGCACGTATATCTGAAATGTCGGCAGAAATTTTGGAACAGGTATCATCAAAATTGGAAGCGCAGGATGCATAAATGGCTCAATTTCAGGCAGAAGTCGATGATTTGAAGGGTCGTATGGACCAGTTACAACTAAATCGCCCTGCTGTTTCAGCGAGTAATCCAAAGGTAAAAACACCATCCTTTGACGGTTCTGTTCCTTTCCAGGTCTTTAAGCTACAGTTTGAGAAGACAGCAGCAGTGAACAACTGGAATGCGGAAGATAAAGTTGCTGCACTGTTCGTGGCATTGAAAGGGCCTGCAGCGGAAATCTTACAGACTATTCCAGAGTACGAACGGAACAGTTATGAAACATTGATGGCCGCTGTCGAGAGACGTTACGGAAGCGAGCATAGGAAACAGATCTACCCAATATAATTGCAAAACCGCTACCAAAAATCTAACGAGACTTTGCACGAGTTTGCTTCAAACATTGAAAGATTGGTTCATCTTGCAAATGCGGACGCACACGTGGAATACACTGAAAAAGTAAAGATTCAGAGTTTTATAAATGGCCCAAAAGTAAACATTTGCTGAAACAGCATCCCATGCACTAACTCAGGAAACTGCCTCACTTTTGAGTAAGCCAGCGTACAAAGCTCATCGCGCGGAAGTGGAAAGGCCAGACTGGGTAGACACAATTTTAGAACATTAAAAGGAACGCAGCAGAAAAACGATGGTGCCGTCAAATGCTTTAAGTGTGGAAAGCCAGGGCACATTGCACGTTATTGCAGTACCAATCCCAATTGTTCCAACAATGTGGGTGGCCGTAAACGCAGAGCTGAAGGAGATGCGCAAATCTCCAAATCTACTCAGTCGTTAAACTAAAGAGAGTCAGCCGCAAGGGGCGACAGCTGGCTCCCTCAAGTGAATGCCCTATAATCTCTATCTCGCAAGTTGGAAGAAGGTCAAGCAATCTTACTGTCGGAGGACATGTGGATGGAAAGGAACGTTTACCGACTGTAGATACGGGTGCATCTCATTCCATCATTCGATCAGATTTAGTCAACAAGAAGATAAAACCATTTCTTGGAGCAAAATTACGTACAGCCACGGGAGAGGACACCCAGGTAATTGGAGAAGTAGCATGTGAAGTAGCAATTGGGAACGTCACGGTACTACACAATTTTATAGTGGCAGAGATTGTTGATGAAATCATAATTGGAGTGGACTTCTAAATCAACCAAGGCATCAAGATCGATATGCAAAGCAAGACGATGCGATATAAGATCATGGATGTGCCACTTAGTCTCGGCTACGAGAGATGCTACAGCAGTAAACGAGTGCTGGTGGAAGAGAGTCAGGAAACACCACCAAAATCCGAAGCAGTAATCTGGGCAAAGGTTGATGGAGATTGTGGGACAAACAAATTGTGGGTTGTCGAGGCAGCAAACAAATCAACACCCAACATACTTGTAGGAAAAACCCTGGCTATAACAAAACAGGATTGACGTATCCCGGTAAGAGTACTCAATAAGTTCAAGTCACCACTCAAACTGACCAGAGGAGCTATTTTGGGAAGATGCCAAGAGGCTGAAGTAATAATCAATTGTGAACAGCTCCAAGAAGAGGTTTCAACTAGCAATATTGATTTTTCAGATTACATCATGGCATGGACGGAGGGAATAGAAGAAGACTATCAGAGTAAGGCAAAACAACTGCTCCTGAAGTACGGGAACATATTTGACCGAGATGGCTCCAAACCAGGCCGCACCAACGTTGTGAAACATCAAATTGACACTGGAGATGCGAGGCCGATCCGTCAAGCTCCACGTAGTGTTCCACTGGCGAAGCGGGAAGTTGTGAGTCAAATCATAAAAGAAATGAGCGACAGCGGCGTCATCGAACCATCAGCTAGTCCATGGAGCTCACCGGTAGTACTTGTAAAGAAGGATGGAAAAATGAGGTTTTGCGTGGACTACCGGAAGTTGAATGACGTTACGAAAAAGGATAGCTACCCATTGCCAAGAATTGACGACACTCTGCATTCGCTCTCTGGTACGAAATGGTTTTCCACACTGGACTTGAAAATCGGCTACTGGCAAGTGGAAGTGAAGGAGGAAGACAAAGAGAAAATAGCCTTCAGTGTCGGTGATGGTCTTTGGCAATTTACTGTGATGCCTTTTGGACTATGTAATGCACCAGCTGCTTTTGAAAGACTCATGGATCAGGTACTGAAAGGACTACATTGGAAAACATGCTTAGTGTACCTACACGACATCATCGTATTGGGAAAGAACTTTGAAGAACATCTGAAGAACTTGGAGGAGTGTTCTCTGTTCAAGAAGCAAGCTAGTTATTTGGATCATAAAGTAATGACGGAGGGCATCTGCACAACTGCCTCCACGAGCCAACAAGAAAAAATAAAGCTTTTGAATGGAAGAAGGAGCAAGAAGTAGCTTTCCAAACATTGAAATAGCGTTTGTGCACTGCCCCAATGTTGGCATATCCGATTCCAGAAGCAACCTTTATTCTAGATACAGATGCGAGTGGATATGCTATAGGAGGCGTTTTATCACAACTGGTCGATGGACAGGAGAAGGTAGTTGCATATTACAGCCGTTCGATTGGAAAACCAGAGAGGAACTATTGCGTTACACGGAGAGAGCTGTTGGCATTGGTAGAGTGCATTCAACATTTTCACAAATACCTCTACGGCCAACGATTCCGCGTCAGGACAGATCACGCAGCGTTGAAATGGCTTCTGCAGTTCCGTAATCCGGAAGGACAATTGGCACGGTGGATCGAGCGACTACAAGGCTATGACTTTTGCATTGAGCATCGAAAAGGTAGTACCCATGGAAATGCTGATGCAATGTCACGAAGACTATGTAGTTTGGAATGCAAGCACTGTTCAAAGGCCGAGGCTAAATAAGACATTATAGATGTCCGGCTAATGACTATAACGTGTACGGATGAATGGGACAAGGAACAACTAAGGAAGTATCAGCTAGAAGATACAGATCTGTCACATGTTATGCAAGGGCTCGAATGAAACGAAAGACCAAGCAGAGAGGAGATGTCAGCAGACAGTCCCATTGCGAAGTAATTTTGGGCACAGTGGAATAGTTTAGAATTGATATCCGGTTGCTTGCATAGAGTATGGGAGAGTGAGGATGGTCAATGCAAGAAGAAACTGATAGTTGTTCCCAGAAAGAGAATTCCTGACGTGCTCAACGAGCTGCATAATGGCCCAAGTGGAGGTCATCTTGGAATCACGAAGACGCTCGAGAAAATTAAGCAGAGATTCTATTGGGTTGGTTCCCGCCAGTCGGTCACCGAGTGGATTGCGAACTGCGAGGTTTGCAACAGAGCGAAAGGGCCCAAAACACGAACTCATGGCCAGATGAAGCAGTATATTTCAGGTGCACCATTTGAAAGGATCGCCATGGATGTCGCAGGTCCATTTCCTACTAGCAACCGCGGAAACAAATACGTACTGGTGGTTATGGATTATTTCAGTAAATGGCCAGAGGTATACCCAATCCCAAACCAAGAAGCGGAAACAGTAGCAGAAGTGGTTACAAACGATTGGGTTGCAAGGTATGGTGTACCAATGGAGTTACATTCTGACCAAGGCAGGAATTTTAAATCAGCTGTGTTTCAAGAAATGTGTAAGAAGATACGGACAACTGCATTGCATCCTCAGCCTGATGGTATGGTGGAACGCTTCAATAGAACATTGGAGGAGCATTTAAGGAAAGTAGTAGACAAGTACCATAAGGAGTAGGATACACACACCTCATTATTCTTGATGGCCTACCGCAGGGTTATTTTTGGCAATGACCTTCGGTTGCCAGCTGATTTGAAGTATGGGATAGATGCCGATGCGGAGGGAAATGTCAAGAAATCCACTGGTGTTTTGGAAGAAGAGCTGAGAGAGATACACGATCTGGTAAAGCAACGAGCAAAGATTATGAGCGAAAAGATGAAAGCGAGGTACGATAAAGCAATTAATTCGGAAGGGTTTCAGGAACGAGATTTGGTGCTTTTATACAACCCACAACGAAAAAAAGGTTTTCTCCGAAATTGCAGTGTAATTGGGAAGGCCCATACAAAGTTGTAAAACGGATCAAGCGGAGAAGAGACGCACAAACACATGCAGATATCTTATCTGAGATGCTCCCAAAAGTATGCAATTATAATTGTGTTCACACATACACGCGCGTATGAGAAGCTATAAACGTAGTAA
This sequence comes from Eurosta solidaginis, assembly GCF_040869045.1. Classification (NCBI taxonomy): domain Eukaryota; kingdom Metazoa; phylum Arthropoda; class Insecta; order Diptera; family Tephritidae; genus Eurosta; species Eurosta solidaginis. The sequence goes on along the minus strand of NC_090321.1, from coordinate 200,051,185 downwards.
TTCTATAGCTGATGGCCAACTAGTAGATTATGGAAGCGCCTAGAAGATGCGAACGAGAAATCACAGATTATAAAAGGCAGCAGTAGAGGCACGACGATCAGTTTCATTTAAGCAAGCTATTGGTTGTGAAGTATCAGTGTTATTGTGAAGTACTTTAATAAAGGCCATTTTTCATTATTAAATATTGGAGTTATTTATTCAACAGTTTAGCGATACGAACGTTAGTAGAAGGTTGCAAATAAGAGGAATTGCAGTAAATTCGTTACAATACTGAAAAAATCATTGCTCCAGATACGTCAAAGAGCAAAACTTCAATTTATGAAGGCAAGTTTTGCCAATGACTCCATTTTGTAATATTGATTTCACCTGTCTGGTTTTATTGTGTCATTGTGATCATGATGGAATTATAGAAGGTGGCGGATGTAAGCAGTTTCTCGCTCTAACGCCGCCATCTTGAACGCCCTTAGAAATTACCCTGCTAGACAGAGCTGACGGAAACTCCAACACATTCACAGAATTTTTGACATCACTAATACACTCGCATAAATTTTTCCTTTTATTCGTATGGAAAACCATGGTATGTATGTGTATGCATACACGTATACAGAATGTTTACATCAGATTTGTCATGTCGCCTCTAACAACCTGATAAAAACTTTGCTTTACGCCCTGATGTAAATTTCCATCAGCCATATCTGTCAATTGATGCCTCAAATGACTGACAGCTGTCTAGCAGAGAAGAATGTGGTCGCTTTACAAAACTCTTGTTTATTCAGAGGAAAAAATTTATGTATGTAATTGTATCTGTCTTTTGCTGTTGCGAGTAGGATGCCAATTTGGGTTGCGCACATCCAAAAATCCAAACAGGTCTTCCACCTGTAGCAATATTTTTTATTTTTTTGACCTGAAGGCAGGACAGGAGTATAAAATAATGTCTCGGTCGCAGGCGAAGTCGATCAGTCTGAATTCATTGCAAGAGGTATTGTTGCAGGGGCTGATCCTTCCGGCTTTGCGGCCAAATATACGTTTTGTCGCATCTGGCGTTGAAGTTGGCAGACACGACTTTTTCAACATGTGCGTTACACGCGCTCCTCTTTCCCCTACCACGAATCCGAAACCAAGCCTGCATTCGTTTGCTTGACCACTTCCATGGGTCATATTTACTTTACCGGTACGTCGCATCTCCTGGATCTTGTTATGTTTTCATTGGAATGTGATTTTACGTGGTAGATGCTCATCATAGCGCGTAACACGGTTTGACAAATAAAGTGTAACCCTTTTTATAGCTAGCTGCTACCTGCCAACGCAATCCATTGGAAAGTCCTCAAAGTAATTTTTATTTTATCACATCACCAAACATCCCATAAGAATATTTCTGGTCATTCCGACATGAACGGCCATTATAAGGCCCCCAGCGGGTTAGGAGGTAGAATATACCCGCGGTAGGTATGCCTGTCGTAAGAGGCGACTAAAATACCAGATTCAAGGTGCTGTGTAGCGCAACTCTTCAGGTTGCCAGCGCAATATTTAGCTTCTTCAAACACAATTGTCAACCTCACCTATTCGCGGCGAATCCTGTTTCACTAACAGACGAGGCTCTGGCGACCCCAAGCTCTTCGTGGAACTTGGGGTGGGGAGGGGGGATGGCCTGAAGGTTTAATGTGGCCACATAAATCGTTCCCGAGATGGGAGATGGTCGGGCTAGCACCTTAATGGTGCTGTGTTACCGGAACGTACCGGATCTGTATCCGGCAAAGGAGCATCACATGGATAACACTCCCCAAAGCCTCCGGGAAGTAACCTTATGGCTACAACAACAAAAACAACAACATAAGGTTTTCCCCGTGGGTAAACTTCTACATACAACCCCAACCTCCTAGGATCTGTGGGTTGACAGAATACAGCCCTCCACTGATTCGGCACTGAGTACCGATTATAGGATGGGGTTATAAGACTTGTAGCCATCAACCGATTTGATGTGGCAAAAAGTATTGTCTCCACTAGTCTTATGAGTAATTATAGCAGCCCTGCTAAATTTCCACTGACGGCCACTTTCAGTTCGCCCAGGCCAAGAGATCAGCCTAACGTGGACGACGCTGCGGTAATAGGGCATTCCAATTTTCGCACTAACACCGAGCTATTGGCAGAGTACTTCACCCCAACCCTCCCGTTCAGTCTGGATCCATCCGTGATCAGGTTCACCAGCCTCTCGTCGTTCCCAACTTCATTCATCCCTTAATGAAATATGAGTCGTGATTGTAGTCGGGTACTGATCCGGCACGCTCCGGAAACTAGCAATATTAGGGTAATAACCCGATCCTCTCAAGAACGATTTGATATGACCGTGGGAGTACCCAGCTTTTTGGTTGTTTGCTTGGTGGTTTTATATGTTTCCATAGAAAACCAATTGCGAATTGGCGTTTTCTTGAAGTTGGGGAGTATGTCGCTCTTTTTTGATGAGAAAAGTACGTTGCTGCCACATAGATGTCTAACGATACACCAGTGTTAGGTAAATCTATCGCTCGGCTGTTAGTATAGGCATATCTTACCGCCGCTTACATGATTCTCTAATAGGAAGCTACACGCCCTCTCCAAACCTAGTAGCTCTGCTTTAATAGTGGTATTAATGTCCTTTTATGTGGCGGGTTTTCGAGCTCAGGGCGGATATTATTGTTACATTATACTTTTGTATAGCGATACCATTGATCTATAAGTCAGCCGCCCATGATGGTCTTATTTCCAGGTGAATGACTATCAGAAGCATTTCTGCCTGTGTGAAGAGGGTGCTATGACCTAGAAGGTTCAACTTGGTCATATCAAATCGTTCCCGAGATGGTCGTGATAGTACCTTAACGTACAGACTGAATCTATATCCGGCAAAGGACTATCAAAGCATTTGGGGAGTGTCTTTATCGTTAAAACAACAACGTGCGATGTATAATGTAGACGTTATGCTCGTTAGAACATGTCCATGACGATGTTCCGAACGGGCATCTGAAAAGTTGCAGCTGCTCGCTTGGTATCTTTACTGTAAGCGAAGGATTGGCTAGATGTGTACACATTCTCTTCGGCTTCGGACCCCCTACCTATAGTTAGCTGCAGCGTCGAATTCAATGATAGGGATCAAAACTAATGCCAAAACCTCAATTCATATTCCACCAAATGTATCTACCTGGTACCTTGTCCGTCCTTCTGTTGTGTGTTCAATAGCATTTTCCCCTGATGTAATATATTAAAAACTACTTTCTTTAATACTCCAGGACAGGAGTATACTGTTATTACGCGCCCAAAAATGTCTAGATAGAGAGTTCAAAAGACACGTTTTTACCTCGCCCGGACAACAACCCCTACCCAACGCTAATTTTGCAAATATATTTTGGCATCAGTAATATATGTATATACTATCTTTCGACACCTCTGCCGACATTTTTGCTCGTTTATAAGCATTCCACCTCTGTCCTAAAGTATTACCAGCAAAATTGATACGTTAACAATAAGTTGATAAGTTGCAAACGTCTCAAAATTTAATAAAGCAATCTTCATTTAATAATTTTTATGATAAAATTGCTCAATAATCAAGCTAGTGTACGTAGCCTTTCTGTATTTTATGATTATTTATGTATGGCCCGTAATCATAGTCGAAATAAAATAGAGTTTTTATATGGTTCTAAAGTTTAAATATGGTTCTAAATTAAGTATCATTTCAAGTCTGTTATAGTCCACTTAAACACTATTTTATCTCTAAAAGAGTATTTTAAATTTAAAATGACATGAGCGCGATTTTAATTTTTTAAAATAGGTTTTTATTTGGTGGTCTGCTGTCAAAAGTTGCTAGAAATTAAACAATTTGCTATTTAAACGCGATGAACATAAATGGAAGTGCAAAAGGGCTTCCACAACAAGCAAATATATGTACGTCAGGAGCTAATTTATTATACCTAGAATGTGTATTAATATGTTTGTGACGAAAATTACACAATCTTAAAATGTGCGATGGTTACTTGGCTCCCCATATGCGAAACCTTTAATTAAGACTATTCCGCATTCATAGATATTTGTTAGTTTTGATATTTTAGTTTCTTTTGAGGAAAAAGTGGCATACTATACTGATTTTGGCATTAAATTTACAAATAAATATTCAATGGAAGGAAAAGGCGTCGATTTTTAATACATGTCCAAAAAATTCGGGAGAGGTGTCAAATTACGCGTTTGAATTTCGAAAGCAATAATCCGAAGGCGGCAAAGTAATACTTTTACTCTGTCAAGATATTTTTGCCAAAAAAAAGTTTAAGACTGTCATGTGGTTGATGTAATTTTGGTGATATTGTTGTACACAGAAAATAATTAACTAAAAAGGCGTTTTGCTCTGATACAATTTTCACCAGTTTCGCAGCCGTTTGAGGGTAATTATTCGGTTTTCTGCGAATATCTATTAATAAAAGAACAATTTCTTATTGCCGACTTCTAATTATTGAATTACATTACAGAATTCTTGAATTCAATTCTGCTGGCATTTCCTTTTGTGTCTTCTATTCCCCTTTACATTTGGCAATATCTTTTAAAAGAAAGCGTGAAATAAAACATGGAACACAACAAGAACTAGCAACAAACAATTTTAAGAACTGCTTGGTATGGGCGCTGTTGTACTACTTCTCTCCTTTATCCCCTATTAGACTATGTCATGATCGACTTGAGTTCAATGATTTTCTAATGTAAAAGGGACTTACATTTTGCAGGTCCATGTACAATGGCTCAAGATTCTAGGTCACTTCTTTCCTATGGAAAACTATACAAAAACTCCCTTTATTTATGCTGACTTTGCGAAGACAAACCCTAATTTGATTTAACCTGATTATCATTGAATGTCCTGCATACTTCTATAGAGGTTAGACATATCCCCATTCGGTTTCGGGTCTATTAAATTAAACGGCTTTAACGGTTAAGGCCTCCTAACATTTAAGATTTGCATCATTTTGGCCGTCACATCTCTCTTAATGCAACCAACTTTTATTTACAACATTCTTACAAACTATATAAATTATTCAACATGAATACGAGTGTATGAGTGAATCGCCTTGTTGCTTCCTTTGCTTTAAGGAGCCCAAATCTGCTTTAACTACCTATTCGTTTATGTTGCGAGATTTAAAAAATTTTTTAAGAACGAAATTAAGTAAATTTTCTTTAAATAAATATGTTCATGTTCAATTAATAGATTGTGCACTCAATTTTAAATTGACGGCTGATAAAAAGCAGCAAATTTTTACAAAACATTTGCTAATAACTTTTAAATAGAATTGAATGATAATTATCGGATGCCGGATTATGATTAAAACGCGTTTTTGGGTACTCCTTTGAAGTTTTTGTGGTATTTTAAGAGTTTTTGTCACGTAAAAAATTACCATTTTTTATATGTGGAGTCAAGTGACCACGGTTGTAAGGTACACGGTGAACTTTTAAAACTTCTAAAAAATTTCTTCATAGCGCCAATTAATGCCTTTTTTCATGCAGATATCCTGTCCACGCTTATTTTAGCTGAAATGTGTGTTTAATATGACTATGATAGATCAAAATTTTAAATCGCATTTTTAATTTAGGCAATATTTTAACTAAAGAGTATTTTAGTCAGCGACTATTATTGCGGGCTTATGAATTTAAGTACTATTTCAAAAAGGGGCCATCTTTTATGCCCCTTTCTCGTGTACTTCCAAAATACAACCTGGAGCTCACTGGAGCTAAGGGCGTTCGATATGACAGCTGTCAAATCTTCGTCCACCTTCTATCATTACATTATGATGGTGATGCTCAGTGCTGATAGTTTGTCTTTAGTTTATAAGATTTCAATGGATTTTTTAAAGAAATGTAGCGTATTAAAAAAAAATAAAAAATTCTAAAATTTTCAAACTTCATTCCTATAGAACTTTCGAAACTTGATATTTAGCTTGTAATTTTCTGAGCTTAAATTGAAATATTCTTAATTTCAAATTGAAATTTTGATCATTTTTCTGAATATGAATTCGTCCCGTTTATTCGTTAATATCTACAACATACCAACTGAACAACTTGCGTATTGCATACAATAATATAATTTAAAAAAAAAATTTCAAGTTAAACGATTTTATCGAAAACAATACTTACATGAAGTGATAATAATACGAAAAGCTAGAAAATAATTACGTAGGTCCTAGGTACTAGTCATCACACTCCTTATCAATCTAGGGCGTTGATCAGACAATAAAATAAAAGCGTTGGGCGCGTGAAATTTCTGAAAAGTAACCTGATTAAGGTTCAGTTGGTTTTACTTATGACTATCAATAAAAATATAACGCGTCCAACGCTTTTATTTAATTGTCTGATCAACGCCCTAGATTGATAAGGAGTGTGATGACTAATACATAGGACCTACCTAATTATTTTCTAGCTTTTCGTATTATTATTACTTCATGTAAGTATTGTTTTCAATAAAACCGCTTAACTCAAAAAATTTTTTTTAATTATTTTATTTTCAAGTTTTTAGTCTTTATTTAATTACCTATTATTTCTCATTCTATTTAGTTTATTTAGTGACTCATTATTACAAGGACTCTTTCCTGACAATTTGCGACAACCTAAGTCCTCAATACATAATCCTTCCAAAGACTTTACTCGACTCTGCGCCACGTATGCTTGTCCTCCTCCAACTCTAAAATATTTTGATGTCACTTCTACCGAACTGTATGCAATATTTGTTCCAAATATGAGCCAAATCGGGTATCATAGGTCGCTTTCTATTTATGCATGTATTATGTGTTCCAAATATGAGCCAAATCGGACCACAAATACGATTTTTGTGAATATCTCGATCCTTGCGCCACCTAGCAGCGAATTTTTTTCTTATTATTGCATTGTCATTGGGTTCTGAACTATATTCCAAAATTCAAGCTTGTAGCTTATCGGGGAGTTACTTAAATTTCAATTACAAAATTCGTTAAAAACGGCCGTGCATGACTGCCTGTCAAGTCAAGCTAAATAAAACCGTTTAAAAGTTTAAAAATTGTAACTACGTGGTAAATTAAGGACCATAAGACAATAAAGGTAATTTATTTTAAGTTCTGTTTTTGAATTGGACTGGAAATGTAGAGTGCAATTTAATGTTCTGAATGCCGTTACGTTTGTGTATTTTTTGTTTGGCGGTGCTCATTTTCGAAATTGCGAACTCTGAAATTCAAGTTGTATGCAAATTTGTATGAAGGAAATCGTTTTTACACGAGTTTGCCTGAAGTAAATTATTTTCACTATAAATTACTTCAACGTTACGTAACCTGTAACGGGATGTGTATATGTATGAAATATGTTAAACATTAACTTGAGTTTACCTATAAAAAGTTGCACCCATATTTTGATGGCTTAGCAGTGGAGTTCTTTTATTAGCAGAGATATTTTTCAATGATTTCCCAGTTTGAATATTATCTACCACGAAGTAATCACTTTCCTCTTCATCGGAATAAATGCTTTTGGTCTTCTTTTGTTTCGGATGTTCCACAAGCTCTGCAATATACGGCCATAAGTTTTTTAAACTCGTTTGATTAACCTTATAAAATAGTCCAGATCTATCCTCCGAACAAAATAAACCCACAACATTGATGGTCATTTCTTTGCTAAATCGACCACGATTATATTTTCTCTTTGTTAAAAATGTCTCATCAAATAAAACAATTTTTCCTAAACTTTCCAATTCTAGATCTGTGTGTGAGGAAATAATTTCGGCTACCTCACGACAATGACTATAATAGTCAGTGATCGTTCCAGTGCTTAAAGATGTTGGATCGCCTTTACGTTGGCGATAAGCATTCAAGTGTTTTAAGGCAAATATTATCTATTGTAGATATAACATTAAATAAATAATAAAGTTATTAGTATTTATGTTTGTACATACAAATACAAAAAAAGATAAGCAAAGGGAAAATAGGAAACGAGAAATGCGATTGTTTAATTAAAAATGATGTTTTGATATGTACATACATAAATATCTTTGATGAAAGTACAAAACCGCATATCAACTTTTACAACCCTGAATTTTTAATATCGTTTGGCGCGAGTATCACGTTAATGCCCCCAGCGGGTAAGGGGGTCAGAATATACCCGCGGTAGTTATGCCTGTCGTAAGAGGCGACTAAAATACTCATGGAACTTGGGGGTGGGGAGGGAGGGGATGGCCTGAAGGTTTAATGTGGCCACATAAATCGTTCCCGAGATGGTCGGGCTAGCACCTTGATGGTGCTGTGGTACCGGAGCGTACCGGATCTGTATCCGGCAAAGGACCATCACATCGATAACACTCCCCGAAGCCTTCGGGGAGCAACCTATCGCTACAACAACAACAGTATCACGTTAATACTGCATAGAATTAATATATTCCATATTATCGTTTGGGTCTTTGTAGGCTTTCTGTATAAACAGCACTTCATTTTATTTTTATCTTTTATTCATTATCACAATCTACAACGTGCAACAAAATAAACGGCTACCTCCCTGATCTCTCCAGTTTCTTCAAATGTCGACCATTTTGAACGTCCACGTCAATGGCACTACGCTACCGACTGTCTTACACCCCAAAATCTTGGGTGTGACGTTCTATCAGGATCTACATTTTGGTGAGTATGCAGCCGCAATTGTACCGAAAATCCAGAGCCATAATAAAATCCTCAAATCTCTTGCTGGCAGTACTTGGGGAAAAGATAAAAAAACGCTAATTACTACTTACAAAGCAATTGGCCAGCCGATTGCATGCTACGCGTCTACGATATGGTCGCCAAGCCTAATTATTACCCACTGGAAGAAGCTACAGGCCTGCCAAAATACTGCCTTCAGAACCGCCAAGGGTTGTCTCCTTATGTCCCCAGAACACCATCTTCATAATGAGGCGAGAATACTCCCAATAAGGGAAAGAAATGAAATGCTAACCAAACAACTTCTGTTGAATACCCAGAAACCTGGGCATCCCAGACATCTGATTGATGAGCCAACACCGCCCAGGGGCTTAAGGAGTCACCCCCGTAAGCACTATCAGGAAATACGGCACCTGAGAACACAGCCGTATGAAGCCAAAAAACATAAACAGGTCCTTGGTGAACTCCATAAACAGGCGTCGGACCTGTATGTCAGGAATTGCACGGTGAATCCAGTACTCAAAGAACAATAGCCTAAGCTTGCAGAAGAGGAACGCACACTCCCTAGGGAAACGCGAGTCACTTTAGCCCAACTTCGCTCTGGATACTGTAACAGGTTAAACTCTTACCTATCCAAAATCAGCCCCGGCATACAAAATGTATGCCCTGCTTGCAATGTGTCCCCACATGACACCAACCATCTCTTCAATTGTAATGGGGAACCAACGCCTCTAACATCCCTCTCATTATGCTCCACCCCTGTTGAAACAGCAAGTTTCCTCGGACTCCCGTTAGAGGACATTGATGACAATTTGTGATCGGTCAGACCTATTGGATGGGGCGAAGCACTGCTACAACAACAACAACAACGTGTGTACATTTGCTAATGTCACGCTTTCTTTCCTTAGCTTGGTTGGCCATCGATTCTGACATTTATATCAAAGGTTATTGATATTACATGTAAAATACTACTAGTTCGACATATCGCTCATTTACTTCAATAGTGTCATAACTCAAAAACACATAATTTTCCAGGAGAGCCATTCAAAGATTTACCCTGCCATATGTTGCGCATATAAAGGCATATTTTCACTTTTATAGCACGTGGTAAATTTTTAACTGATCACAAAGATTTTTTTATACAACATAGATCATGATATCGGTTCAAAGGTCGTGTTTGTTGAGTTATGACATTATTGAAGTAAATGAGTGATATGCCAACTTCACACTCGCTCCATTTTTCATGGTGTATTTGTTGAGTACCTCCTTATCACTGAATTAATATTTGGACATGGAGAGTTTGTTTCTCGATAAAGATCAGCAGTTGGTTTCATTATTGTAGACGCTCACTGGTTCATGGGTGTTAATGATTCCGTTTCTTTCATTATGCCTGCAGCCACTTTGCATAACATTTATATTGCAATTTTGTATTTATGCCCACTTTCCTCCATTCTGATTTGTGTCCTGCCCCTCTATCAGCGAAAGACCAGTTTCTCAGGAGAACAAAAAAACTGTTTTGAGAGATATATTGTAAATTGATAATAATATGAGGTACCCAGTGGGTGATGAAAAACCTTGTTTTGTACTCAAATCAGTTTTTTTGTTGTAAACTCAGCTTAAGTTAGTTTAAAGGTCTGATTTTTTCGCTAGTGCAATAAAAATTATTTTTATAAACAATTTTGCTAAAAGAGGTTTTTGCAGGACAAGTAAAATATTAGATTTTTGGAATGCAGCGTTTATGTTGAACGATGTTTTAAGAATGACGCCTTTTTATAGTGCGTAAAGCGCTAAAATTATTATCAAAAACGTTAACCGTAAACGGACGGACAGATGGATCGAATTATTTTTCGACACTGATAATATTTACGTTATCCGATTGAAGTTATAATACCTATATAATATAATGTATAAGTTAAGCTGGTTTTAAAAATGTATGCTGTTGTGTGTGAACAGTGCATGCTAATATAGGATTTTACTTTTGAAAAGAAAATTTATTGCTAGACAAATTTTATAAATGACATACCATTTGAGCTAGGGTTAAAAAAAAGCTGGTATTAATGTCAAATATAAAAGGGTAGGAGGCCATCTTAAACTCATTTTCATATCCCCCAGCGGGTTAGGGGGTCAGAATATACATACCAGCGGTAGGTATGCCTGTCGTAAGAGGGGACTAAAATACCAGATTCAAAGGGCTGTGTAGCGCAACCCTCCAAACCCAATTGTCAACCTCATCTATCGGCGGCGAATCCTGTTTCACTAACAGACGAGACTCTAGCGACCCCAATCTCCTCATGGAACTTGGGGGTGGGGAGGGGGGATTGCCTGAAGGTTTAATGTGGTCATATAAATCGTTCCCGAGATGGTCGGGCTAGCACCTTAATGGTGTTGTGTTACCAGAGCGTGTCGGATCTGTATCCGGCAAAGGACCATCACATCGATAACACTCCCCAAAGCCTTGGGGGAGCCACCTTATCGCTACAACAACAACAACAACAAACTCATTTTCGTTAAAATTGTTGATGACCGATATATAGGCCCACGATATGCCCTTTGAGCTTATTGAAAAAAAATTATAATAATAAAATTATCCTTTGTTTTTAACCCAAATACGGGTATTACCAAAATGTTAAATGCGATATTGTACTTTTAACAACAATTCTTATGTATATATAGGGTATGGGTGAATATGTATTAATCGTTTAATTTCATCAACAATACGTATAAGAATCTCTGGTAATTCTTTACGACAGCATGACACTGCTAATACGTGTCCAAAAATATCGAGAGTGGTGTCAAACGACGCGTCTTGACATCAGCATTAATAATCCGAAGGCGGAAAATAAAAATTTTAAGTCGTTCAAAAGATATTAACGAAAACCCGAAAAAAGACCTGCGGGTACCTCCGATTACCTTAAAATTACCCAGGGTGGGTCCAACACCGGTTTGGAGACCAAAAGTATATCCGCACAAAACACTTATGTTCAAAATTTTTTTTGTGGGTACGTTACAACAACATGAAAATCTCTAACTTCAACTGCAAATATTTCCGGACAGAGATAAAATTTGTCTTTTCCGCCTTCGGATTATTGTCAATACGCGTCTTTTGACATCTCTCTCGATATTTTTGGACACGTATTAGCAGTGTCATGCTGTCGTAAAGAATTACCCAATCTCTTAGATAGCATAATCACGTTCATATGTATATCACATATACGTGACTAGATGATAATTTATTAATATTTTAGATATCGTCAATACATTTAATTAATGAAATTGTGAGTCATGAACCGGTATTTGACCTGAATGACGTGTATTTCTATATTAAATACTTAATAGAAATGTATGTGCATAAGTAATTCCCATCACCAATAGAAAAATAATGAACAGTAATTATAAAATTTCACGCGTCCACATTGATCTCACCTTAACATCCATTACGAAACAAAATAGAATTGCTAGTGCATCAGCAATAGAAATGTGACAAAATTTGCCTGGAATGCAAATATTGTAAGCCGTTTTTTAAAAGTTTTGTATTAAAATTGTTGATGTTGCATGTACTTGCCATCGAAAAAGGATCCATCACTTGGATTCAATATTTTACGGCAGTTAGAAGGACTTCCCTTGATTACAGACGCTCCACAGCGCCACATCCAACCCAGTTTTCGTCGTACATCATTTTCGATTCTCATATGGACCCCACAACATATTGGTGAAATTGATTTTTTCGATGGTACCAAGCCAGTCTCTTCTAGAAATTGCAAGGCTGCCGTGTTATCACCACAAATTTCCATCATGGAAAACACACTTATCGATGTTAACTTGGGATGTATTTTATTACTGCACATTTTGGAATTTCAGTTAATAAAAGGCACTTAGTTAAACTGATGGAAATGATCTAGCCGCTGTTAGACACTGATGATCACATCAGTGCTGTTAAATATACAAATGTGCCCAAATACAACAAATGGACATTTTAAAAACGAAGCCTACTAACCATTGTATAGTAAACAATGAACCCATTATAAATTTTACCTAGTAGCGCAACTAACAGCTGATCGGTGAAAATTCGCACATTCACACGCACAGTTCTCGACTCAATTTCAAAAAAAATTTTTAGATTATTTAACTCATTTTATTATTTAACATTTTAAAGTGAGATAATCATTACGAATTTATGTATATACAATATATAAGGCGTTTTTGTTGTTATTAAAACAATAGTTTTATTTATATTAAAGATTTTATCATTTTTTTTTTAACTTTGAAAAAACTCCGAACACCATTCCTTCATTATATGACATTCGACTGCCTAGTCCACTGCCTTCCACTCTATTCGCAACATAACCTCTATTTAAGCTGCCAAACTATATAGTAAACAATGAATGAACCATTGTTTACTATATAGTTTACATGGTTCAATTATGTACATAGTTGAATCATATATATAGTTGAACCATGTGTTAAACTCATCTATATGAAAAACTGCTTATGTGTCGGACCTAACACAAAATTCAGTCAATCTCGTTGTAAATCGCAGGAGGCCTTTAGTGTGATATTTTTTCTGTCAACTGCCTGACAGTATGTTCAATATGGCTACTTTTTAGCGTTTTGACAGGGTGTTCAATATGGCGGCGCATAGGGCCGGCCATAGTACAGGTTTACAAGTATGATATGTATGAGAAGGAAGCAATTCCTTTCTCTTTCTAACACATTGCAGTTTGACACTTCGGTTAGTGTCAAACTATTGTGGAACTCAGTGGAACCTGCGTGGAACATGCGTTTGACACTGAACGAAGTGTCAAAATTACCGGGGTTGCTGTCGTTGGAAGCGACGCAGGGAAACAAAAAAAAAAGCGGAATATCAGATATGGGTTGCTGTGATGGTAAATTTTTTGAACGAATTTAGTATGAAAATGTAGTGCACCTTTATGGTTCCTACAGAAAATTATACAAAAGTCTTGAATTGGGATATCTGAGGACGCGTAGTTATTCCAGTATTAAGAATACAAACACGGGTGCCAAGTTTTTCTACCCGTTCAAAAGTTCTCCGCGAAAAACAGTTTGAAACCGAGGTTGACTGCAATAACCCGTCCAAAAATGTGCAAAGAGAAATGAAAAAACGCGTTTTGTCCTGTTATCAATAGTCGAAAGGCGAAAAAGTATTTGAATTATTGGAAGCGAGGCAAACGCGTCTATTAATACCTCCCTCGACGGTTTTGGTCATGTTTTAGCAATCGTCCCCGGTAATAAAGTATCACAATTTGTTAATTAAAATTGTCCAAAACATCGTTCGTTAGCAGCTACTACATTTTCTTGGACCTAAGAAGTACAACAGTGCCAAATAGCATCCTCAAAAAAAAACGAACAAGAACAAGCATTTTATCAGGTGAGCCTTGCTGTGTATGTGCGTGCTGCTACATATCCTACTTGTAGACCTGTACTATGGGGCCGGCTATCTTCAGCGGGTGATAGGCAGTTAACCAAAATTCAATTGGTTGGCTATGGTATGGTTATGGCGTTATCGTTATGGTATGGCACCATTAATCGATTACATTGATTTCCATAAGGTAGGTTTGCAATTCTTGGTTGAATTTGTGGACTTTTATATTAATGTTGGCCGATCCCGTGATTTTTGAGGAACAACGTTATATCTGATTTTGACCTCTCAGTCACAGCGGCTTTTACTCGCAACTGTTACTGAAACAAAACAAAAACAACAACGCAAAATGAATTTATATTTTTCCCTACGGATTGTGTTGCGAATAAGTAGCAGATATCGCAGAAAAACACTAAGGAACAGCCTCTACTAACTCACTCACTAGTAGCATATATATACATACATAACATTACTATTACTGCGACCATCGATTTAACAGTGGATATATTCGTTACCGAGCGTGCTTCTATATCCGTCTCTGTATCATTTTCTGGGACATATACTGCCATTCAGTCACAGCTTAAATGATACGCTCATTTTAATAGTTCATAGCATAGAAGAGATTTGTTCCTGTGATCATAGCTTTATTTTAGTCTATGATTGAGTTTATTGGTAAGCGTGATTGGTAACGGGAAATAAATGCTGTCACAGGCAATCAGTCACGATTATTCCTTCGAAGCTGCCACTGAAATGTACTGTGATATTTCAGTAGCTGTGACAAAATCACAGGTACAGGGATATTTGCCAACTCTAATTACTTCAATCAAATGTGATCAAATTCCATTCGTAAACAAGTTTTCGATACCAAAAATTATATATCCGCGGTATTTATTGAACAATTCTAAAAATGCCAATTAATTGTAAAGCGAATTGTGGCCGAAATGCAGTTCTTAAGGTAAAATACAAAATTAGTAATTTTTTCTCAAATTATATCTGTTCTATTGCCAATCACAGCGACCGAAAACATCAGACGCACTATGTAAGGAATGTTTTTTCGACGCATTTGAAGCAGAAATTCATTTCACAATTATCACTAATAACCTATTTAACCGTGGAGAAAAGGTTGCGGTAGCCGCAAGTGGAGGAAAAGATTCAACTGTATTGGCTTATGTTCTGAAATTGCTCAACGAAAGACACGATTATGGTCTAAAATTGGTTTTATTGTCCATTGATGAAGGTATAACAGGGTATAGAGACGATAGCTTGGAAACAGTTAAACAAAACCGAGACGACTACGAAATGCCTCTTAAAATACTGTCATACGCTGAACTTTATGGCTGGACTATGGATCGCATTGTTGCCCAAGTTGGACGTTCGAACAATTGTACGTTTTGTGGCGTATTTAGGCGGCAAGCAATAGATCGTGGTGCGAAAATGCTTGAAGTAGATTGTATCGCAACTGGGCATAACGCGGATGATATTGCCGAAACAGTGTTGATGAATATATTGCGTGGAGACACAGCACGTTTATCTCGATGTACAAATATTCGTACAGATGGCGGGGAAGATACAATAGCACGGGTAAAACCTCTCAAGTATGCATATGAAAAGGAAATTGTTATGTATGCACACTATAAAAAGTTGGTATACTTTTCAACAGAATGTGTTTTTGCGCCTAATGCTTACCGAGGGCATGCGCGTGCATATCTAAAAGATTTGGAAAGAGTGCGTCCATCAGTTATAATGGATATTATTCATTCGGGAGAGCAGTTGCGCTTCAAAGATACCGTGAAGAAACCAACACGAGGAACGTGTGAACGCTGTGGATTTATGTCGTCCCAACAACCGTGCAAAGCATGCTTACTGCTTGAGGGCCTAAATCGAGGTTTACCGAAGCTGGGTATTGGCAAGAAATCTAAAGGTGATCGCATGAAAGCAAAGCAAGATAGTGAACTTGCTTTAAGGCAACGAGCGAATTTAGTAAAAAATGATTTTTGAACGCAAATACAAAGTTTATTTTTGCTTAAAATAAACAGGCATTTTATTTTTTTGCAAAGTTACATATTTAATAACTCGCTTAATACAATTATATTCCCTGTTCATTTCAAATAGCACAATCTTGCATATCTGTAATTAAAATAAAACCTTTTTTAAATAATGTGCTGCAGTTATAAATAAAAATAGTTTATTTTAAAATTCAGTGCCATCTTCTAACCATTATCCATAACCGGTTCAACAGAACGCACTTATTCCAAAAGAATATTGGAACAGCTTGTCCAACGTTGTACCATTATATGGTTGTCTGTGAATGGTTTATATTATCATCATTGACAAAAAAAGTGTACAAATAATAGGCATTTATTTTCTAACCTTGTAAACAGTTGTAGTCTATTGTCATCCTCTAGTTTATAAGAACTTGCATTCCGGCATGTAGCAGTTACTGCAGCTTACTAGTTTTTCAAAAAAAAAAAAAGAAAAACAGTTAAATAAAGTGCTGATAAAAATTCAAAACGATTTTCTGTATAGGAGTCAGTCATTATATTGAAATCACTATGATTCATTAGAGATGTCAGAAAATTATACTTTTAAATCGAATCATCATTATACAGATCTCCCTTGGTGTATACAATTATCGCTTTACCTTTGAACTCCACACTATATCGTTTTCGCTTCAGTGCTGAATTGAAACAAATCCTTGCTTTGCGCTTCGGCATTCACATAGAATCAATGCATATCTGAAAATGTATTGTTTTATAGTAGTTTATGTTGTTGGTGTAAGTTTATCTTTTTAATGTTTGCATGCCGCTATAATATTAAATCCTAGCTAAAATGTACCCTTCACTTAAAATATGCACCGCAAATTTGATCATTAATTTGGGTTTTGCTTGTGTGCAGTGATATTATTATACGAGCAAGTAAAAAGCACTAGCGGAAGTGTATGTGTTCTTCAAACCAGCGACTCTGTGCTCGTGTATAGCCGAAGAGGTTATGCAGAGTACTTACATTCAATATACAATTCCTTGATATATGTATGTATATGGAATTATACAATCATATTCATCTTAGTATCCGTAACAAAAGGAAATGCATCTATGAGCAAATTTTATAATTATATATGTACTTTCTTCACAATATAGAAATCAAAAGCACGTGTAGCACAATAGCTCTAGACCACACAACTCTTCAAATAAAAAAACCATGTGGTGATAGGTAAGCCCCACAATGTTTATTTGGCAGCTGATACGAGTTCTACAATGAAAAATGTAATAGCTATTGCATTGTAGTTATATAAAACTGCCATTTCTCAAGTCACCAAATTGTAATTGTATCTGTAACCTTTAGAACACACATTCAAAGAGGCAATGATGATCTCCAAGAACAGAAAGTTTTCTCTGGCAAGCCGTTTGTCCATTGTTAAATACGAATAATTAAAACAATGGTATATTAATCTTGCCTTAAATTAAACACGATTTGAGTTTACTTACCAAAATTGTATTGCGTTGAACCGCATGGTAAACGGCGATATCTACTTTGTGTAGGAAGTACATGGCACACGTTCACTATTTCGCAGATTTAGAAGTAATGAAAAAGCTATTGGTACCGGAAACTGCGTTTAAAATAATGGCTTCTCGAGCAGCTGTGGCGATATCTAGTGTACATTTCGCTCAAATTGCGATGCCACAGTGTTTAAGCACATAAAGACGCATACATATAAGTCCCTTGCTCGCTTCAAAGCGAATGAACGGCGTCGTTTCCTTGAACGCATTCAGCGAAAGCACCCGTTGTTCATTCATTGACTGACAGCTTTGGTAAAAGTTAGGACAGTAGTCGACTGCTAATACGCGTACAAAAATATCAAGGGAGGTGTCAACCGCGGCGTCGACATTAGTATTAATTATCCTAAGGAAAGGCGGAAAATACAAGTTTTAACTCGTTCAAAAGATATAAACGAAAAATTATTTGGGGAATATTTAAAATAAGGTGCCACGATTTTCCAACTTTTCTTTTTTTCGAGGGGTGGCGGGGGTCCTAAAAATCACAAACTTATCCGCAACTCTGGGAAACTCTTAGTTTATGAAATATAAGCCTTTTAATTTCCAAATTTAGTAAAATTTCAACTTAAGTCCTGCACTTAAAATTCAGGTCGCACTTGTCGATAGCGGTATCAAAAGACGCGTATTTGCGTCAAGATTCAGAATCCGGAAGCAGAAACTATATTTTTTATCTCGTTTAAAAGTTATTCGCGGAAAACCCGTCGGTACTATTGTCGCTTTTTTCGTTGTTGCAATTAAACAAATGAAAACAAATGAAGGTGGTGAATAGTGTTGCCATCGCAACAATATCTTTTTAACTTGGTAGAAGATTATAAGGTGGTGACACGTCGATATAAATGCAAACAAACATACACTATCAATGTATTTTGTTTTGTAATGTATTTAATTGGAACAAGTGCAGAATACATACATTTGTCAAAAAAAAAAATAAAAAATTGGACTTTATAGAGATTTTTATGCTGATTCCAACGGTAATTCTGCGTAGAACACCTTTCTGCATAGGCGGCCACCGGCCGCGCTTATAAAAAATAACCCTGGGCTACGCCATGCCAAGTCCGGGTGTGTGGTATAACCGTGGCTACCGCCACGGTGATGTCCTTCTGCGTAGTACACCCTTCTACGCAGCACCCCAAATAATATTAGACTACAATTATTAAAAGTGTTTTACAAAAACAAAATACATTAATAGTGTATGTTTGCTTGCATTTATATCGACGTGCCACCACCTTATAATGCTATAACAAGATAAAAAGATATTGTTGCGGAGCTGGCAACACTATTCACCACCGTCATTTGTTTAATTGCAACAACGAAAAAAGCGACAATAGTACCGACGGGTTTTCCGCGAATAACTTTTAAACGAGATAAAAAATGTAGTTTCTGCTTTCGGATTCTGAATCTTGACGCAAATACGCGTCTTTTGATACCGCTATCGACATGTGCGACCCGAATTTTAAGTGCAGGACTTAAGTTGAAATTTTACTAAATTTGGAAATTAAAAAGCTTATATTTCATAAACTAAGAGTTTCCTAGAGTTGCGGATGATAATTTTGTTATTTTTAGGACACCCTCTACCCCTACAAATCATCAAAAGTTTTGAAAATCGTGGCACTATAATTCCGGTTTCTTTGTAATAATAATGCCAAGGTTGGGTTTTTTATGTATATCCGTTCGCATTCAGTGCTCTATCCTCAATCAATCTTCTTTTTTTCGTGTCTACATCATTGCCATATTTTCACATTTTCTTTAAACATCTTTCTTATAATAAGCTACCAATGTTTTCCTACAGAAGGCTGCGTCAGCTAAGCAAGAATCAAAGCGAGCACCTGCCCTACAAGAAACGCTGATAGTTTTACTAATACACTCACACTTGTAATTGACAATGCTGATCCTGCGATGACGTAAACATTGATACTCAAATTTATGTATGTTCCGTTGATCGCTCACGCATGTCCGCATGTTCCCAACGACAGCCTATAATCATGAAAAAGGACTCAAACTGGGAAAGCTTCGGACACCTGGTACAGAACAAAAGAACATACAGCAGATACCATTATGCATGTGAGACAGATACATCATTCTCAACGGAATTTTATGTATGCGAGAACAGTTTATCCGATTTAATCATGTTGTCACTACTGACTGTCATATGACAATCAAATGATTATCACGGTTGTTTTGTTATTTTTTAAATTCCGCCATTATCAACCGACGAAAACCATATAAAAAATAAGTTTAAAAAATGAAAAAGAGAGCATTTCAAAGCTTCATGCTAAATGAAAATAATATTAAAAAATACCAAAAGCTGTCTGAATGTATGGGGCGCACTAAAAAAATTGATACGCGAAAAATAATAGTGGTTAGTGGTGATTCATTTTTAAATGTGTTTCCACATGAGGAAAGCGCTCTTCTGTTGTTTTGTTATTTTCTGAATTTAAATTGAACATTCTGAACTCGAATTCGTATAAAACTATTTATTTTAAACAAATAAGAAACACGTATGCTTTTATCATGTACAAAATTAAAAACGTAATGAAATAAAGTAAATAAAAAGCAAAAAGCATTGTTTCATTTTTGGCGGAATATAACAAAGGTCATTTATGATAGTATAACATTCAAACCTGATATCTACAGTAAACTATCATTTATGACACTTTTTGATAGTTAGAGTGTCAGCACTGATCCAGGAAAAGGAATGAGAGTGAGCAGTACGGCTATATACTTAATCAGTAGGCGATGTTGGTGTATAAGAAGGAGACAAAAACTCACACGTACACAGTTGTTTACATCACATTTTCGCAAGTCCCCTTAAGTTTGTGATAGAAAGTTTGTATGAGGCGCTGATCGTTAGGTTGACATTGCTGACAATCAGATGATAGTCATATGATAGTCAGTATTCTTGTAGGGTGATTGGCTGATCACCAGATTCTTGTCTAAAAGACAGCGCTGCCATACTTATATTTTTCACATTACACCTTCTGCTCGTGCAACCGATCTGACTGTTAGATGACGTTGGCTGCAATCCATCCAGTGACTATTAGGGCTGGGACACAATTTTTACTAACGACGAGTGTCAGTACCTTCATTTCTGATGGATTACAGCTTCGGCCAATCTGACACTATAATCGACCACGATTATTAAGTCACTGTTACGGTCTGCTGCTACGGTCTACGGCTACGATACACTTGGGAGCGTGTTCACGCGAACACACCTAGTGATGTGGCGAAAGTTGCGATAAAAAGTATCGAAAAACAAGGAAAAAGACAGACGGGCGATCGCTAACGAAAAAAAAACCACGAGTTCCGGAGGAAGAAAAAAGATCTTTTCCTTTTTCGAGCTGAGTTGGTTAAACGTGGTGATTTTGTGCTCTTAAATTTTCCAATTAAGGGCTAAGCGTACTTTAAATTGAATTGTTTTTAAGCCGATAAGCATTGTACATATGAAAACAATCCTATACTACTTTTCGAACATAAAACTGAATTAATTTTCTGCAAGCAACATTTGATATTATTAAAATCGCAATCGTGACGCGTCTGGAAGAAATGCAGCGACAGTCAGCTCCGCAGCTACAAAGGAAACGAGTTAAAGGCACCATGGAATCAAAAGACTTATCAAAGGCAGTGTAAATAATCCTCCACTAATAACCAACATTTGTTCATCGTACACCAAATCTTACCTGCATTTCAAAGTGGTTAATTTACCTACATTTGCCATTCCGACTGTTTTACTACTAGCCGCAATTTCACTTTTTCGTTATGGCAACATACAACGGCCACCTATTATTGTGACGTGGTCTGCGCTGACTGCATGGTACCCCAAAACCACCAGAAACTTCATACGCAGTAGCATATGATAAAGCGCCAACCACCACCAACGGCGCCCACTATTATCACGAGCATCACCATCGGTAGTACCTTCCCCAACCCTTTTATTAGCGCCAACCACGAGCGCAACAACCACCAGACGTACCGCCACCACCAGTTGCAACGCACACAACGGGGCCGCGAACATAGGTCCGAGGTCACTAATGTTAACACCTACAACAGGCGGTACCACCGACACCAATACTAGCGCATTTTTATTAGCTGTGTCCATACCGGCGATAATAATACTAGCGCATCTTTATTAGCTACGACCATACGGGCTACAATAAACCAGCTGCAATGACAACCACAGGCCAGCGAACATAGGCCTGCGGCCAGGCCAATTGCGACAACGAAGCGGGGTAAGCGGTGAGTTCGTTCCATTACTGAACCAAATATACGTATTTGTAGCCTCAACCTTGTCTTTTAAAATTTTTTTTTGACTGCAACATTATATAATGTTAATATACAAACATATTCAAATTTAAGGCTATCACCCTAGTATAGAATTAAAACGAATATGAATACGAACGCAATATGCATAATGAGCGAAGAAAATGAAAAGTTAAGAAAGCAATTCTTGTTATACGTTCGAAATTGTTGCATACTGAAAAATTAACAAAAAAAAAAAAAAAACAAAGCATATCTTAATGGTCATAGGTAGGCAATTTGTACTGCCTGTGAAACAAAAAAAAAAATGTTTCAGGTATTAAAATTTGCTTTGCGTTACGGTAAAATTATACTATTACTTTTTTAATTAATGCAATTGTTGCGGATATGATTTTGGAATGAGCCAAAAGTATTGATATTGTTTCGGTAAGGAATAAAGTTTTATTGGTAATTCAAGTTCAATTGCATTATCAGTTAAAATTTTGACTGAGTTGAACTAAACCCAAAACAATAACAGCACTGACTGATACATGCAAAACAGTTTACGTTTCACCTGAACAAGTAAAACGATTTCATTAATTTTACTATAAGTTTAAAAAGTTCACGTTTTACCTGAACCTGTAAAACGATTTTGTTAATTTTACCATAAATTTAAAAGTTCACGTTCTACCTGAACAGGTAAATGACTCCGGTAATTTTTCTATGAATTTAAAAGCTTACGTTTTACTTGAACATGTGAAACAGTTTTTTTGAGGAGTATGATTTACCCCAAATTTAGTCTTAGTTGCGTTTATAACAAATTTCTTAGTACATAGTACATATTAGTGTCATTATACTATGTGTTATACCAAATTGATGTTTTGTTAAACTCAAAGTAAGTCTAATACAACAACATATTAATTTTGTAAGGGGGCCCCAATTATCGGAAGTTGTATCCAAACTGTACAGCCCTAAGATAGGTTTGTGAATGAAAAAAGAAAAGGGCATTTAACCAAATTTCTACAAAAAAAAAAAAATTTATTATATATATAATATAATAGATTATAAAAACAAACCAATTATTATTACATTCAATGAGCCGTCACAAAACGCAGCTCACAATAATTTTTCTAAAAACTTACAAAAAAAAATAGAGTTCCTCTCCAATTAGGCAAGCATTTTTGATTGCTACTTTTTTTTTAAATAAATAAATTATAAGCATAAATATATAAAAAAACAAAAAAAACCTTGCAGTAATATCAAAAGAAGTTTATAGGAAGAAATGCTATATTAGTAATAATGAAACTTGAATAAATTTGTTAACAATATGGGAATGCTGGCGTCGCCATTTATTTAGAAGGCACGTAGGGTTACCAGGTAAGGGGCCACCGAAATTTAGGTGCGTCGGTGGCCATGGTTTTTTTTGAGGGTGGGACATAAGCACCGGGCGTCGCAACACCACCAGCGGCGCCCCCATGTATATTCGGCCCGTTTATTTTCCTTTTTGTTTTCTTTTAATTTTCAGCGGTTATTTTGATTTAAGAGTAGTAACCGGCCATGTCCGGTTCGGTAAATTTTCTTGCGTCAGTCTTTTTTTTTTGAATTTGAATTTTTAAATGTTGGAATGTTAACGGGTTGTCCGTGGCATCCGGTTCGACCGGATGTCGTTTTAATTTGAATTATAAGCGTTTTGAGTCGGTCTCTGCGCTTCTGTCAGTTTGTTTTGAATTTGACAGCTGCTCGTTTTGATAGGCATGATAGGAACTTTTTCTGTATATGGCGCAGGAACAGTAAGGTTGGCAAGGACCCGCTCCAGCCGACAATGACTAGCCACTGTGCACCACAACATCATGCCGACCGCCTTCCTTACTGCTTCCACTGTAAATGCGTTACCATAACATCACTTATTTCTATTTGTATCTATAAGCTAAATTGTTCTTACTTAAAATAAACACAATATACTTGAAATGCATGGAGTGTCGCCTAAACGGGAGTTGAGTGGCATTCAGATGCATCGGCAGACCGCATTCTAATGCGCGATGCTTCTATAATACCATCGTAGGGTAACTGGGTTAACTGGCAATTTTCTATGTCTCTTATTACGTATCGGTCATGTGGTAATACCTTATGAATTACGTATGGGCCTCTATATTTTGGTATAAACTTTTTATTAGAACCGGCCGATGTATCTACATTACGTATGACAACAAAGTCACCGACACTGTATGTCTCAGGAGGCTTGGAGCGATTGGAAAAGTATTTTGAGTTATATTCTTGTGACTTTTCTATAGCAGCTAAGGCAGACGCACGGGTAGCCTCAAGGTCACGAGGCGCACTGTAATGGTTTTTATCCTCTAGGTGTTCTGTCAATTCATCGATTATCGCTCCTCTCTGTTCCACACCGAACAGCAACATACTTGGTGCGTAACCAGTGGTGGAGTGTATGGTATTATTAAGACCGTATTCTACTTGACCTAACTTGGCTAACCAGTTGGCATGGTTAATCGGCTCGGAGATTTTACTCAACATGGCCTTGATTATTCTATTCACCCTTTCTAGCTGTCCGTTTGCTTGTGGGGAAGCCGTGGCTACTTTCACGTGACATATGTTGTTTTTTAACAAATACGTGTCGAATTCGAGAGAAGTGAAACAAGAGCCGCGGTCAGATATGAGCCTCTTGGGTCTGCTGTAATAACTGAAGTATTTGTCTAGGGAAGCTATGACTTTTTTCGTACTCGTTGAATTTACTGGATACAAACGAACGAACTTCGTGAATGCATCAACAACCACTAAAATATATTTACGCTTCGAGTTAATGGAGAGCGGAGGGCCAAAGTGATCGACATGTATGGTGTCGAATGGTATCGGTATTTTAGCAATGCTATGCATATTTCGCTTGTTCACGCGGGCTGGGGCTGAGTACATGATGCATTTAATGCAATTTCGAACAAAGTTTTCTACTTTATCTTTGATCTTGGGTAGCCAATAGTGTTTCTTTAGTTGATCGCACGTCTTATCGACGCCTAAGTGACCAATTTTCTCATGAACCAGTCTAATAGTGTTATTCTCCATCTCATTCGGGACGTACAACTGTAGCCTCCCCTCCCCCTCTTTCCTAAAGACGAGACCGTCTACTAATTCAAAGTTCGGCACGGGATCTGTCTCTAGCTTTTCTCGTAATTGTTTTATGTTATTGTCGCGGTATTGTGTCGCTTGGATGTGAAAATCTGCTTCGTCGGCATCCGCGGCGAAGACCATGTCGCAGAGTTTTGTTATTCCCGCAGGCTTCTTGTCGATAGTAGCGACGATTGATTCGGATTCATCGGCAGTTACGGCTTCAGGGCAGCGGCTAAGCGCATCAACGTGTCCCATGTTAACTCCACCTCTGTGTTGAATTGTATAGTTATAATTTTTAAGCTCTAGAGCCCATCTGGCTATCCGCGGGTTAAGTTGTTTTTTACTTAAAGTCATCGTAAGGGAGTTGCAATCTGTGACTATCTTGAACGGAATTCCTTCCAAATAAACTCTAAACCGGCGTAGAGCGTATATGATGGACAGGGTTTCCAGTTCGAAGCTGTGGTATCTTGCTTCCGCGGGTGAGGTGGCTTTTGAAAAGTACATAATCGGGTGCAAACGACAGTCCGTTTGTTTTTGGAGTATGACCGATCCGATTATCGATCCATCGTCAACCAAATCTTTGAAAATGTTGTGGACATATCGCTGGAATACAGCGGGGGCGTTTTTTAACCCAAACGGCATACGCATATATTCAAATTGGCCGTAAGGCGTTACAAAAGATGTATGTATATTTAATGGAATCTGGGGCCATTTTAACATGGAAGAACCCGTTTTTTAGGTCTAGTGTTGAGAAAAATTTTTTTCCGCCTAGAAAGTCGAGGCAGTCTTCGATCAAGGGGAGCGGGAAATTGTCCCGAACTGTTAATTTATTCAGCGGTCGGTAATCAACACATTTACGAATTTCGCCATTCTTTTTTTTTACTAATACAACCGCAGAGGCATATGGTGAATCGCTTGGCCTAATGAAACTCTTTTCCAATAATTCATCCGTTATCTTTCTAAGTTCAGCTTTTTCATAATGAGAAAGTCGCCTTGGCAACGCATGGAATGGTTTATCCTCAACTAACCTTATTTTCATCTCGTAATCATACGGTTTAGATTCGATATTTCTTGGCCTCAAATAGTTATCTTCTAAGGTCTTTCTCAATACATCAGTACCATTTTCTTCTAATTCTTGATTTATATTAATTTCAGATATGCAGGCGGCCTGTTTATTAAAAATATTCTCATTAAAATTTTGATCAAGTGGGCATAACCCATCGCTGCAAGCCTCATGAGACACTACGTTTATTTCTTCGAGCTCAACATCTTCTACCCGTATACTCCTATTTGGTACAGAGATTTGTAATTATGAGTGCCTCTTTTCACCCTTAAGACTAGGTATATTATTCAAGTTAAGCGCACAGAAATAAGAAGTGTTATCTGGCATATCATTATTTTCTTGTTTTGTATGTTTAATTGTCGCATCACCTAATAAGCATAAGCAAATATGAAATCTTTTTAAAAAATCTCTGCCTAAAATTAGAGGAATCTCCATAGTGTCATCAGGCACCACATTTAAAACAAATTCATCTATTTTATTTTTAAATTTTATTTCGCATTTAATTTTTCCAAAAATCATTAATTTGTTATTTCGATAATTTGATTGCTTGGCGACTCCGCTCACATCAAATGGCACGGCGGACTTGCGAACAAAGCTATTTGGACTGCCAGTATCAAAGAGAGATAAACAATCCATAAATCTTTTGCACGTAACTTGTTTTGTTACATAGGCGATACTTACCATATTCATAGATCCTAACATTCGGTAGCAACGTTCTTCATCCTCATCTTCAGTGTCGGTCCCGACTCTGATCCAGGAAAAGGAATGAGAGTGAGCAGTACGGCTATATACTTAATCAGTAGGCCATGTTGGTGTACAAGAAGGAGACAAAAACTCACACGTACACGGTTGTTTACATCACATTTGCGCAAGTCCCCTTAAGTTCGTGATGGAAAGTTTGTATGAGGCGCTGATCGTTAGGTTGACATTGCTGACAATCAGATGATAGTCATATGATAGTCAGTATTCTTGTAGGGCAAAACGATAGGTGAATACCTGTTGTTTGTTTTTGACATTTTGTTTTCGTATTGGTAGCACCTTTTCGAGATACAGAATACCAATCGAGCACTTTCGTTATGCGCCAAATACACGACACGAACATTTCTGCGAACATTCCCGTTATGTCATGTTTCTGCGACCTTTTCTGTAGTGTATGGTGGTGTTTGCCAGTTCGCCAAAAATCAAAATATTTTAATTTTTGGCGAACATTTGCGCGAACTGTTCGTGCGTGTATGGCGAAATAGCTCATAATCGTAGTAATTTCTGAACGGAACAGACGTGCGCGGAAAAGTAAAATGGACAATAAAAAATTTCTGAGTGAATTTATTGAAATGTATAAATCTTTGCCATCATTGTGGCAAGTAAAAAGCAAATATTATTGCAATATTGCTGCAGCACAATTGTTGTCCGTATTCATCGCTGTCTGAAAGAGAACTAATGTTCGGCCAAAAGTTCGTATGGTGTATGGCCAAAGCTGCGAACAAGATTGCGGAATGTTCGCGGAAATGTTCGTGTCGTGTATTTGGCGCTTTACGTAACAGTCAGCTGTTATCGTTTTGTCTATCGTATTGCAATTCATAATACGAGCACACGAACCATGATCGTTTTGGAGACGATAGCTATCATCCGGTGGCAAAATCCTGAGCCAGATAAATAATTTTGCATGTAAATGCAACAACAACGATTTGAGCCAGATAAATCCAGATAGAAATCTGGTTCAATTTGTGAGCCAGATAATTTGTTAATTACTTCTTTTTAGGTTGGCAACGCGGCCTTTAATATACCTAATTTTTCAAAAATAGATGTCACTGCTTAGCCTTTCGCAGTATGAGTTAAATGAAAAACAGCGGCGACATCTGCCTATCACATTTCACGTGTGCGAAAATTTCACGACATCTGCTTCTCAAGTATCTCAATGATCCAGAGCATTCCCGTGAAAATTGAGCGTGAGCCGGAGCTGTAAAACTCACTGAAAGACGGCAGATATCGTCAAATAGAATGAGGCATGCACATGCAATGACCTTTAAATCCCCGTCACATAAGCAGTTTTTAAACGGTCTTATTTAGCTTGACTTGACAGGCTGGTTGGCACGAATTTTGTAATTGAAATTTAAGTAACTTCCCGATAAACTACAAGGTTGAAACTTGGAATATAGTTCAGAACCCTATGACAATGCAATAATAAGAAAAAACTCGCCGCTAGGCGGCGCAAGGATCGAGATATTCACAAAAATCGTATTTGTGATCCGATCTGGCTCCTATTTGGAACACATAATACATACAAGAATAGAAAGCGACCTATGAAAAAAAATCGCTGTTAGGTGGCGCAAGGATCGAGATATTCACAAAAATCGTATTTGTGGTGCGATTTGGCTCATATTTGGAACACGTAATACATACAAGAATAGAAAGCGACCTATGAAAGAAAATCGTGGCTAGGTGCCGCAAGGATCGGGATATTCACAAAATTTATATTTGTAGTCCGATTTGGCTCATATTTGGAACACATTATACACACATGAATAGAAAGCGACACATGAAAAAAATCGACGCTAGGTAGCGCAAGGATCGAGATATTCAAAAAAATCGTATTTGTGGTCTGATTTGGCTCATATTTGGAACACATAATACATACAAGAATAGAAAGCGACCTATGAAAAAAAATCACCGCTAGGTGGCGCAAAGATCTAGATGTTCAAAAAATCGTATTTGTGGTCCGATTTGGTCCATATGTGGAACACATAATACATACATGAATAGAAAACGACCTATGATGTCCGATTTGGCTCATATTTGGAACAAATATTACATACAGTCCGGTATAAGTGACATCAAAATATTATGGATTTGGTGGAGGGACAAGCATACGTGTTGCAGATTCGAGTAAAGTCTTTGGAAGGATTATCACTTCGTGTTGTAACGTCGTCGCGTCATGTTCGTTTCCCCACAACTCAACCGCGTGCTATAAAAGGACGCTATTCATGCAGTTGAGAACAAAATTGTGGATAGTGAGGGAATCGAAATGGCAAAAAATTATTAAAAATAGTTGAAAAACTTAAAATTCATCGTACTTGGAGTAAACCATTAAATCGAAATATATAATAACCTTAATTACGCAGAAACCTACGCACATGATTCTGGCCTTAGTGTATTACCTGTGTGTTGGTGGAGCAACTGTACAACAATTGAAAGACATTAAAATTTGAATATATAACATGGTGTTATGGATTAACACCAATGGAGGGATAACCTGGTGTTTTATAAGCTTAAGCTTTAACCAAGAAACTTTTAATCAAAAAAAAAAAAAAGGAAGGATTATGTATTGAGGACTTATATTGTAACAAATTGTCAAGAAAGAGTCCTTGTAATAATGAGTCACTAATGAACTAAATATAATGAGAAATAATAGGCAATTAAATAAAGACTAAAAACTTGAAAAATATAAATAAAATAAAAATGTTTACGTTAAACGGTTTTATTGAAAACAATACTTACACGAAGTGATAATAATACTAAAAGCTAGATAATAGCCAACATGCAATTTATGTGGCTAGCAAAGCATAAGAAGAAGAATTTGACATTTGCTTTGGCTAAAGCCCCCATTACTGATACTTAGCATAGACTTGACTTGACTTGGCATAAACTTGGCAACTTAGCCACGATTATACTCCACTTGGCGCATAAAATCTGGCATCATAATCAGCGTTGAAATTTATTTTTAAATAAATGTCAATTTGTACGACAAAATGTCAAAATGAAATGGAAACAAACAAATGGCATCTCAAAATGTAAACGTCATTAGAACTTACATAGAAAATCAAAATTCAACAGACTTCTAAGTCAAGTTAAGTTTTGAGTAATCAGTAACATGCAATGTTCATTTAACAGAACTGTAAGTGACAGTTCGCAAGCCAAGTCAAGTTTATGCTAAGTATCAGTAATGGAGCCTTAAGCTGGAGTCATTGGTGCCGTATGTCGTATCGCTGTATCCGTATCCCTACCGTAATCAGCTGTTTATCGTTACGATGGTAAACCAAAACCCAATTGGTTTATGTTCAAACAGAAAAATAAATTGAGGCAATATCAACTCAAATTGAGTGATGTTCATACAACTCAATTTAGCTTACACAATAGTAATTTGATGGTCGGTTGGCTCATCTCTACAGCAACAACATACCTGTATTCAGAATGTCAAAATGTGCGTGTTGGAATTAGGTGAATGGAATGGAATGAAAACATAAAACTTTAAAATTTTTGTGTGTTGTAAGATAATGTGTTCAATGTTTTGGTTTCATTTTGAGTTTGCAATCCTCTTTTGATAATTCCTACTCCAGTGAAATGAAAAAAATAATATCAGCTGATGAGATGAGCCAACCATATAGTTGAGCCATGCGCAGCTGACGTTTAAATCTACTCAATAAACACACTTTACAAGGTTGTATTTACAGTTTGAAACAATTTATTACGCAATTTTTTTTAAATTGGCAATTTGTTATTACAATTTATTATATGATAAATTGCGTAATAAATTGCCCAAATGGTATAAATTGCCAATATGGCGTGTGTTTGTACCTAGTATTAGCGGCACCAATAATCGATTGCATTGATTCTCATAAGGTTGGTCGAATCAGCTGTTAAAAGGTTACCGATACGGTTACCGATAAAGCACCAATGTCTCCAGCTTTAAGCTTTAGCTGGAGACATTGGTGCTTTATCGGTAACCGTACCGGTAACCTTTTAACAGCTGATTCTAAGTCTGATGTAAGTCTGGTCATTGCCGTCACTGCACAGCAAAACACAATTCGCTTCTGCATATGAACCCCCTTCCCGCATCTACTGCCTTGTTTTCAAATCGGCCAGAAGGTGAAACAACACCTTCGTCTCAGCAAACACTTATTTCGTCTTTAGCTTCGACCTCGGCTCTTCAAGCCCCGAAATCGCTCTGTAATAATAATATGTTGCTAGCTACGGCTATACTGTCAGTAAAAAATCGTTCTGGGCTATTTGTACCATGTCGAGCCATTCTCGATTCGGCCTCTCAAATAAATTTCGTCACTACTCGTTTAGCAAATCAGCTGCAACTTCCATTCAAAAAATCATCATTTTTAATCTCCGGGATTGGCGAATCCAGTTTTGCCGCCGAAAAGGAGATCGACATTTTCGCACAGTCGCAAGATAAAACCTACAATACTTCGTTCACTGCTGTGGTAACTCCCAGCATAACAGATTACCAACCAAACTTCAGTCTTTCTTCCGAATGGAAAATACCATCGAATATTAGCCTGGCTGACCCTTTGTTCTTTAGACCACAGCGAATAGATTTGCTTATTGGAGCGGGTTTATTTTTTGATCTGATGTGCGTTGGCCAAATTCGCCTAGCTAAGAATTTGCCCATACTCCAAAAAACTCGATTGGGTTGGGTTGTCTCTGGTGGGGTTTCATATGTCAATAAAAAATCAGCAACTCTAGCTGCTTGCAGCAAAAACATAGCTGAAGAACAACAACCCAACATCTTTTTGAACGACATTGTGAAACGATTCTGGGAAATAGAGAATCGATTCGATTCCGCTGCCCCACCAGATGAAGATGATGAGTGGTGTGAGCGCCATTTCAAGGACAACTTTTCTCGTTTAGAATCTGGAGAGTATTCAGTACGTTTGCCAGCAAAAACAAACCTTAATGCTCTTGGCGATTCCTACAATCATGCTCTCTACAGATTCAAAAACTTAGAAAAAAAATTGGAAAAAAATCATGACTTGAGAATTCAGTATAATTCCTTTATGAATGAGTATGCATCGTTAAACCATATGTCGCTAGCAAAGTCGCGTACAACAACAACACCAACATTTTTTCTTCCACATCATTGCGTGCAGAAGCTAAGCAGCACTACGACAAAACTTCGCGTCGTATTCGATGGTTCTGCAAAAACAACCACAGGCTATTCTCTTAATGATTTACTGTTAGCTGGCCCAACTATTCAGCCGACACTTTTCAAAACCCTTTTACAATTTCGTTTTCGTAAATTCGCTTTGTGTGGAGATATTTGTAAAATGTACCGATGTGTACGAGTGACACCTCCGGACGAATATCTTCAATGTATTTTATGGCGCCAGCATCCACTCGAAGAACTGCAGATATATAAGTTAGACACTGTCACTTATGGTACAAAATCTGCTGCCTTTTTAGCAATACGCGCTATGCATCAACTTGCCTATGATGAAGAAGAGTCATATCCATTAGGTGCGAAAATACTTAGAAGGGATTTTTATGTTGATGACCTTTTATCAGGTGGAAATACCATACAAGAAGTAATTGAAATAAGGCATCAAGTAAAGGGTTTACTTCAACGCGGAGGATTCAATATTCGTAAATGGTGCTCAAACGAAGCTGGTACACTGCATGATGTAAATGACTCAGAGCGTGAAAGCCTACTCAAGTTCCATGATGGAACTTATATTGCAAAAACCCTTGGCCTTGTCTGGGATCCAAAGACAGACTATTTCGTATTCACCTTTTCGCCTATAATATGCAGCTCACGCACTACGAAACGCGCAATACTTTCGCATATTGCTAAATTTTATGATCCGCTTGGCTTAGTTTCGCTAGTCATTACAAAGGCAAAAATTTTTATGCAAACACTTTGGAAAGCAAAGTTACATTGGGACGAAGCCTTGCCCCAATCATTGCAAACTTCTTGGACTGATTTTCAAGCAAAATTCGCCCTAGTCAGCAGCATTAAATTTCCTCGTTATGTACTAACTCCTTATTCAACTTGGGAGATTCACGCATTCTGTGACGCGAGCTTACCAGCTTTTGGTGTCTGCGTTTATATTCGTTCAAAATGTGATGGTGTTTTGAAATCTCACTTGCTTTGTGCAAAGTCGAGAGTCTCACCCCTAAAGAGTATAACTGTTCCTAAGTTAGAATTGTGTGCAGCCTTATTGTTTGCGGAACTCGTGGCACCCATATCGCAAGATTTTCCACATCCTCATAGAGTTCATTGCTGGTCAGACTCAATGGTTACTCTATCCTGGCTGCGAGAGCAACCGTCAAATTTTAACGTTTTTGTATCGAATAGAGTAAGCCAGATACAAGCTTTAACAGAAGGTATGACTTGGCATCACGTGCCTACTTCTTTAAATCCGGCAGACATACTTTCAAGGGGATGCACCCCCAATGAACTAATGGCATCTAAACTGTGGAGCAGTGGTCCAACATTTCTTACAAGAGAGAGTTCGTTTTGGCCAAACAACATGGTTTTTCTAACCGATTTGCCTGAACGACGGCGCAGATCTTTACTTACTTGCAAACTGCGGGAGGTGGCACTCGACTGCAAGTACCACAACTCCTTTGATAAATTGCAGCGTATATTTGCATACGTTTACTACTACTTTGCCCGATCGCGGAATATTCCCCTTGATAATCAACCACTGACTCCGCTGAATATCAAAATGGGTACGCACATGCTCATTCGTAACATTCAACAAATTCATTTTGCAGCTGAGTTCAAGGCGCTACGATCCAATGAGGAACTCAATTCATCAAGCAAGCTGAAGTCATTAAATCCATTCGTTGATACATTTGGGCTTCTTCGTGTTGGTGGGCGTTTGCAAAACTCATCATTAAATTTTGAAGCAAAACACCCAATTTTGATGCCAAAGAATCACCCAGTAACAAACGCAATGATCGAATATTTTCACCAAAAATATCTACATGCAGGCCCTCAAAGCGTACTAGCTTCGATTCGACAGCAGTATTGGCCAATTGGCGGTCGAAAGGCTGTGTCCAGCGTCATAAACAAATGCATTCGTTGTTTCCGTTTGAAACCCAAGATCTATGAGCATATTATGGGCAACCTACCATCCGACCGACTGCAAGCAAACCGAACATTTTTCACAAATGGCGTCGACTATTGTGGGCCATTCTATTACAAATCGGAAGTTCGCACAAGGGCACCGATAAAATGCTACATATGCATTTTCATTTGTTTTAGCACGAAGGCTTGCCACTTAGAGCTTGTTCCAGATCTTACCACGTCATCATTTCTGGCAGCCCTCAAACGCTTCATTTGCACAAGAGGCAAACCACACACCATTTGGTCAGATAATGCAACGAACTTTGTTGGTGCCAAAAACGAGCTGCAAGAATTAAGACAACTGTTTTCAAGCAACTCACATAAGACAGAAATAATGAATCAAGGCATCTCAGAAGGCATCGCTTGGAAATTTATTCCACCTCGATCTCCGCATTTCGGCGGATTATGGGAGGCTGCGGTTAAGTCAGCGAAATTCCACTTTCTACGTACCGTTGGTTTATCAATTTTAACATTTGAAGAGCTCCGAACCCTTGTGTGTGAAATCGGAGCGATAATTAATTCTCGTCCACTTTGTCCCATTTCAGAAAATCCAGAAGATTTGAACGTGCTCACGCCAGCTCATTTCCTCATAGGCGCTCCATTTACGAGCATAATTGAACCAGACGTAACCGGTGTTGAAATCAGTCGTTTAAACCGATGGCAGCGCATATGTCATATGCAACAGGTATTTTGGAAAAAATGGAGTACCTCATACCTGTCACTGAAGCTTTAAGCTTTAGCTGGAGACATTGGTGCTTTATCGGTAACCGTATCGGTAACCTTTTAACAGCTGATTCGACCAACCTTATGAGAATCAATGCAATCGATTATTGGTGCCGCTAAGGTCGTAACCGTATCGTAGCCAATCAATTGGGTTTTGGTTTACCGTCGTAACGATGAACAGCTGATTACGTTAGGGATACGGATACAGCGATACGACATACAGCTGGAGACATTGGTGCTTTATCGGTAACCGTATCGGTAACCTTTTAACAACTGATTCGACCAACCTTATGATAATCAAGGCAATCGATTATTGGTGCCGCTAAGGTCGTAACCGTATCGTAGCCAACCAATTGGGTTTAGCTGGAGACATTGGTGCTTTATCGGTAACCGTATCGGTAACCTTATAACAGCTGATTCGACCAACCTTATGAGAATCAATGCAATCGATTATTGGTGCCGCTAAGGTCGTAACCGTATCGTAGCCAACCAATTGGGTTTTGGTTTACCGTCGTAACGATAAACTGCTGATTACGTTAGGGATACGGATACAGCGATACGACATACGGCACCAATGACTCCAGCTTTTTGGTTTACCGTCGTAACGATAAACAGCTGATTACGTTAGGGATACGGATACAGCGATATGACATACGGCACCAATGACTTCAGCTTTAAGGGTGCTGGCACTTCGGTTTGTAACGTCGTCGCGTTAAGTTCGTTTTTCCCCATAGCTCAACCGTGTGCAAAAAATAGGACGTGATGCATGCGGTTGAGAACAAAATGGAGGATGGTGCGGAAATCGAAGTGGCAAAGATTAAATAAAAAATTATCGTATCTGGAGTAAACCATTAAATCAATATAACTAAACTACATTTTGTGTAATTGTTTAAAAATTGTCAAGTGCTT
Organism: Eurosta solidaginis; assembly: GCF_040869045.1. Taxonomy (NCBI): domain Eukaryota; kingdom Metazoa; phylum Arthropoda; class Insecta; order Diptera; family Tephritidae; genus Eurosta; species Eurosta solidaginis. Next base: position 200,015,709 of record NC_090321.1, on the reverse strand, counting down.
TCGAGCCTAATAAGTGAAAGAAATATTAAACCAAATATGATGTGCAAACATATATGTATAAAACGTTCGTTTTATACGCGGGTCAATGTCAAACACGGACAATTGCCAGCGGGCAATTATCCAGTATATTAAATTCAATTCATTATTCAATTCATTATTATCATATTAAAATGATAAATTTAAAACAAATGCAAATTATATATACATAAACTATCTCGTTATGTATATACATACCGTTTTGGAAATATATAATGTCGCTGAGGACAAAGAAACATATAACTGTAATGAAAAAGAAAAGAACCTAACATAAATAAGACAAGCGGTAAAATTAAATGAATCATGATAAAAATTAAAGGAGCTAAAAGGATTGGACTACTTGCAAAGACATACATATGCCTTAAATAAAAATTAAACAATTATATATACCAAATTTGACCATAACTCTTGGATAAGACAAATTATAATCAAATACATAAATGTACAGTCAGGACAAAAATTAAAGGAGTGTGCTAAAAGGATTGGACTATTGATATACCAAATTTGACCATAATTCTTGGATAAGACAAATTATAAGCAAATATATAAATGTACAGTCATGATAATAAGTAAAGGAGTGTGCTAAAAGGATTGGACTATTGGCAAAGACAGACATATGCTTTAAATCAAATCAATTTTAATATTAATAACTATGAAATACATAAATGTACAGTCATGATAAAAATTAAAGGAGTGTGCTAAAAGGATTGGAAGATTGGCAAAGACATACATATGCTTTAAATCAATTTAAAATTAATAACCAAGGACAATTTGAGATCAACGGAACAAAGAACGGGACTTAAAAAAATTATTAAAAAAAAAAAAAAAAATTTATGCTAAAAATCTGATTAAAAAACTTACTAGTATTAAAAATGGAGACGAAGTTAGACAGGGTTTTATAGTTACTAATTTATGCTGAAATATAGACAAAAAAATGTTAAAAGAAATATAAAGACCATCAAACAACTATCTTTGGATGATATGACATTCACAAAAATGAAATAAACGAAAAATAATTACCACAATTAAATGGACTAGAGCATCTGTACATATTATATTAAAACTCACTGGATTATACAAATTACTGGATTCGAATCATACAACCATAAAGTGATGTTGGAGATTGGAAAATGGAAAAAAAAATTTACATACTTACAAATATAATTCATGATGAATTGCAAATTTTGAAAAAGCAAATGGCAACAAGCCATATATTTAGCAATTACAAGGAGAAAATTTGTGCTACGGGTTTTTACTTTGCGACATATGTTAGCTGCTTATGCACGTCTAAATGTTGCAAGTATATTACCCTTATATGTACGTTTGTTAACCTGGCGATATAAGAGGCAATTTAAAAGTCCTCTGGCCATTTATTGGAAATGGAACATTCAATTCCTAAAAACGAAAAAAAAAAAAAAATAAGGGTGCTGGCACAGTTTGCAAGTGAAATTATTTTCCCCACTCGGTAACTTTTCTAACAATTTCTACAGTTAAAAAGTGCAATTCAACTGATGAATAGGACAGAAAATATGTTAGTAAATGGCCAAGGCGAAGTAAACTTCAATTGACAAGTCTGAACCCTACAAGAAACGCTGATAGTTTTACTAATACACTCACACTTGTAATTGACAATGCTGATCCTGCGATGACGTAAACATTGATACTCAAATTTATGTATGTTCCTTTGATCGCTCACGCATGTCCCCATGTTCCCAACGACAGCCTATAATCATGAAAAAGGACTCAAACTGGGAAAGCTTCGGACACCTGGTACAGAACAAAAGAACATACAGCAGATACCATTATGCATGTGAAACAGATACATAATTCTCAACGGAATTTTATGTATGCGAGAACAGTTTATCCGATTTAATCATGTTGTCACTACTGACTGTCATATGACAATCAAATGATTATCACGGTTGTTTTGTTATTTTTTAAATTCCGCCATTAACCATATAAAAAATAAGTTTAAAAAATGAAAAAGAGAGCATTTCAAAGCTTCATGCTAAAAGAAAATAATATTAAAAAATACCAAAAGCTGTCTGAATGTATGGGGCGCACTAAAAAAATTGATACGCGAAAAATAATAGTGGTTAGTGGTGATTCATTTTTAAATGTGTTTCCACATGAGGAAAGCGCTCTTTTGTTGTTTTGTTATTTTCTGAATTTAAATTGAACATTCTGAACTCGAATTCGTATAAAACTATTTATTTTAAACAAATAAGAAACACGTATGCTTTTATCATGTACAAAATTAAAAACGTAATGAAATAAAGTAAATAAAAAGACAAAAGCATTGTTTCATTTTTGGCGGAATATAACAAAGGTCATTTATGATAGTATAACAGTCAAACCTGATATCTACAGTAAACTATCATTTATGACACTTTTTAATAGTTAGAGTGTCAGCACTGATCCAGGAAAAGGAATGAGAGTGAGCAGTACGGCTATATACTTAATGTTGTTGTTGTTGTAGCAGTGCTTCGCCCCACCTAACAGACGCGACCAATCACAAACTGTCATCAATATCCTCTAACGGGAGTCCAAGGAAACTTGCTGTTTCAACAGGGGTGGACCATAGGGAAAGGGGTGTTAGAGGCGTTGGTTCCACATTACAATTAAAGAGATGGTTGGTGTCATGTGGGGACACATTGCAAGCGGGGCATACATTTTGTATGTCGGGGTTGATTCTGGATAGGTAAGAGTTTAACCTGTTACAGTATCCAGAACGAAGTTGAGCCAGAGTGACACGCGTTTCCCTGGGGAGTATGCGTTCCTCTTCCGCAAGTTTTGGATACTTTACTTTGAGTACTGGGTTCACCGGGCAATTCCCGGCATAAAGGTCCGACGCCTGTTTGTGGAGTTCACCAAGGACCTGCTTGTGTTTTTTCGCTTCATACGGCTGTGTTCTCAGATGCCGTATTTCCTCAAAATGCTTACGGAGATGACTCCTTAAGCCCCTAGGCGGTGCTGGCTCGTCAATCAGATGTCTGTTGGGATGCCCAGGTTTCTGGGTATTCAACAGGAACTGTTTGGTCAGCATCTCGTTTCTTTCCCTGATGGGGAGTATTCTCACCTCATTATGTAGATGGTGTTCTGGGGACATAAGAAGACAGCCCGTGGCAATTCTGAGAGCAGTATTTTGGCAGGCCTGTAGCTTCTTCCAGTGGGTAATTTTTAGGCTTGGCGACCATATGGGTGACGCGTAGCACGTAATCGGCTGGCTAATTGCTTTGTATGTAGTCATGAGCGTTTCTTTATCTTTTCCCCAGGTACTGCCAGCAAGGGATTTGAGGATTTTGTTACGGCTCTGAATTCTCGGAACAATTGCGGCTGCGTGCTCACCAAAATGTAGATCCTGATCAAACGTCACACCCAAGATTTTGGGGTGTAGGACAGTCGGTAGCGTAGAGCCATCGACGTGGATGTTCAAAATGGTCGACATTTGGGACGTCGCGGAAGATTTAGTCGGTGATAATGCCAGGTTTCGCGAGGCGAAAAAACTGGAGAGATCAGGGAGGTAGCCGTTTATTTTATTGCATAGCTCATCGATCTGTGGGCCTGGGCCTGTGGCCATTACTGTGCAGTCATCGGCGTAGGAAACGATTGTGACTCCTTCCGGTGGTGAAGGTAGCTTAGATATGTAGAAATTAAACAAAAGTGGGGATAGGACACCACCCTGTGGCACCCCTTGTTTAATTCTCCTTGGCTTTGATGTTTCGTTTCTAAATAGCACCGATGCCTGCCGACCACCCAGATAATTTGCGGTCCACCTTTTAAGACATAGGGGAAGGGTAGACCTTTCCAGGTCTTGCAGTAACGAGCCGTGGTTGACCGTATCAAAAGCTTTTGATAGGTCTAGCGCTACGAGTACTGTTCTATGGTGGGGGTTTTGATTTAAACCGCAATTTATCTGGGTGCTAATGGCATTTAGCGCGGAGGTAGTGCTATGGAGTTTTCTGAAGCCATGCTGATGGGAGGCTAGTTGCAAATTTGCTTGGAAATAAGGGAGCAAAATGGCTTCGAGCGTCTTTGCTACTGGCGATAGGAGAGATATCGGACGATACGACTCTCCTATGTTAGCTGGTTTACCAGGCTTTAGTAGCGGGACCACCTTGGCCATTCTCCATTTCTCGGGTATGACAAAGGTGGAAAGAGACAGGTTGAAGACCTGCGCTAAATATTTGAAACCCTCTTTCCCTAGGCTTTTAAGCATCGGCATGGCTATGCCGTCTGGGCCCACTGCTTTGGATGGTTTAGCGCGACCAATGGCGTCCTCAACCTCTTTAGCGGTGATGGTGATTGGTGACGCGCTGAATTTGTGTTTATGTGCGTGTCTGTTGGCCCTCCGTCTAACTTTGTCGACCGTAGAATGCATTATATATTGTCGGCAGAAAGCGCTCGCGCATTTTTTCGCATCCGACAGCACTTTGTCGCCAAAGGCGATGGAAACTTTGTCTTTGTGCTTAGTCGGATTCGATAGGGACTTTACGGTGGACCAAAGTTTACCCACACCGGTAGAGAGGTTACAACCTCTTAGGTGCTCCTCCCATTTCGCCCGCTTATGTTCATCCACAAGCAATCTGATGCGTTGGTTTATATCCCTTATTTGGGGGTCGCCTGGATCAAGCTGCCTTATAAGGTCACGTTCTCTCGCTAAGTTTGCGGCCTCCGCCGGGAAGTGGGGCCGGATTTCGGGAATTCTCCCGGCGGGAATGAAACGTGCCGAGGCGGATTCAATGACCTTGCGGAAGGCACGCTCCCCTTGGCGGGCATCAGTCGGGATAGGGAGGGCAGCAAAGAGGTTGTCTGTAAAGGATTTATATTCTCCCCACTTTCCTTTTTTAAAGTTTATGAAAGTGCGTTTTTCGGTGACGATGAAGTCGGCGGTACGCTCGAGCGAAACAAGTATAGGCAGGTGGTCGGATGCCAATGATACCATCGGCTGCCAGTTGACGCAGTTTACGAGTTCTGCGCTCACGATTGAGATATCTGGCGAACTGTGACAACTTCCTACCATACGTGTGGGGGCGTCTCCGTTTATAGTGCAGAACGTCGTTTCTTCTATTTGATCCGCCAACATCTCGCCCCTACTGTCCGCCCGCAAATTTGAATGCCATAGATCATGATGGGCATTGAAGTCGCCTAAAATAATGCGATTGTTTCCAGTGAGTAAGGCTCTAATATTAGGGTGGTATCCACCGGGGCAACAGGTGGCAGGGGGGATGTAGATGTTGATGATTTCTAGGTTTGCATCGCCTGACCGGACAGATAGGCCTTGACGTTCTAAGACGTTGTCCCTGCGGTCGATGCCAGGATCAAATATGTGATATTGCACAGAGTGGTGTATTATAAACGCGAGGCCGCCTCCATTTCCGCTCTCGCGATCTTTTCTGTGGACATTATACCCAGAGCAGGTCTGCAATGCAGATCGTGCTGTGAGTTTAGTCTCTTGAATCGCAGCAATGCGGATGTTGTGCCGCTTCATGAAATTGACTATCTCCGTAATCTTCCCAGTTAGTCCATTACAGTTTAACTGCAGAATTCTGAAGTGCATGAGGGGAGACGTCGCCACTCTGGGGGTAAGTGACGGGTGACTACGCCTGGGTTGAGGAAGGCCAGGACGCAATTGCTGTTGTGGCCCTGGGACTGGGCGTCCTTGGGCAAGCATTGGGGTACCCGGATGATTTGGGTTTGCGACCTGGCAACATGGCGCGATGAAACCCGTCGAGGGGTTGCCGTCGCGGAGACCAGAACATCTAGGAAAGTGGCACCACCCGAGGCAGGAGCTGCATTGGGCGGATGTCGCAAACATATATATTCTGTGCTGGCAAACGGTGCAAACGGAGGTAGGGACTAAGAGTCTGTTTCCCTGACCTACACGATTGCTGCCGGAAAAGAGGGGGGGAGAAGACGGGGGCAGGGGCTGTTGCTCAGCATTGCTTCCAACTCTACTACGAAGATTGTAGTTATGAGTGGTAGCAGCTGTTTGAGTTGTTGGCGCCGTAAGGCGCGAGCAGCAGCGGGTACTTGTTGTGGCTTGCTGAGCAGCGGGGCTACTGGAAGGTAATGGGGGGCGCTTAGACGTAGACTACGGGACGCCCTTGGGCGTGAACAGCAAGGAGCCACAAAAGATTTATAAAAGTTACGTGGACGTCGGGTTTTGGGATCAAGCCCAGAACAACCTGTCCGATGCAACCATCCCTTACACGAGACACACTGAACAGAGTATGACCGTCCTAAAAAGATTCTTTTCCGGCAGATGCAGCAAAACCATTTCTCAGGACCGAGGTCAGGAGACGGACCCGGATTGGATTCAATACCTTCCCGGAGCAAGAGAATATGGAGCAATCCTGCTGCAAGGAGCTGCTGGGAGGATGACAATTTGTGGGAGGGACGAAACACATTAAATGGGGTTACACTGAAATGACAGTCGTTGGTCGGGAAAAATCCCGAGTCGCTCCGGTACATAGAACCGACTGCCTTGGGAAGCGCTATATACTACTTAATCAGTAGGCGATGTTGGTGTATAAGAAGGAGACAAAAACTCACACGTACACAGTTGTTTACATCACATTTGCGCAAGTCCCCTTAAGTTTGTGATAGAAAGTTTGTATGAGGCGCTGATCGTTAGGTTGACATTGCTGACAATCAGATGATAGTCATATGATAGTCAGTATTCTTGTAGGGAAGTTCTTTCAGTTTTATAAACGAAACATCCTTCGTGATTGTGGCGATATTACTGGAATCCATAAGCTTGGACGTATCTATATGAAAAACTGGATGTGTCTCGGCCATTATACCAACAGTTTTTAAAGGGTGGCACCACTTTTTGCCAATAATAACGGTTTCGGTAACTGTGAAGCAGCATTGAGTGGTGGCAAATTTTTATAATTCCATGTTTTTTGTGTGGTGTTGAGTTTAATTGTGAGTTACGTTCAGCGTTTTTCTTATGCCTAGCGAATAAAATAATAGGCATAATATACCTGGGTTACATAGATTCAACAGTGCACATAAACATTGACAACATCAGATTTCAAGATGGCTTCAGATATGGACAAATATTTGGATATGTCGCTTGGTAAGAACTAATTTATTACTTCAATTCATTTATTTATTCTAATCAAATGAGATTTTTTAGATGAGTATATAGCAACAAAGAAAGTGGAGCAACACAAAAACAATAATAATGGTAATAAAAGCTGTGGTGATTCAAAAAATACTGTATCTACTTTTAAAGCCGAACGACGACACTCAAAAATTCCCCCTGACGTTGATGAAGACGAACTTATGGACAATGAATCGGAATTACTAGGTGAGGAGACTCTTAAGGATTCTAGTGATGTATTAAATAAGTCTTTTGGAATTTGGCGTGGTCCCAGTGCTGAAACCAATTATATTGATTTGGATTATATGAGAGATGAATTCGATGAGATGTTTCATGATCCGGAGCTACAGCGCAAACCGTGTGAGGAAAAACAATTTGCGAAAACACAACAGCACCAACAACAAACCCCTCAAAAAGACTTGCGCGAACGACTTAATAATAGCAATTTAAATACGCTTAATAACAACAATTGTAGCACCACTAAAAAACAATATGAGCAATTGGTACACGCAGCAAACAAGCAAAACATGAATGCAAGCAAACAAAATATAAATTCAATGAAACAAAACAATATGAATATAAACAAACAACATAATATGAATATGAACAAACACAATAATATGAATGCAAATAAGGACAGGTGGTCAAATATCCAACAATCACAACAACAATCTTTGTCTTTGACAAGTCTCAATACAGATGGCGGCATGAATGGCAATGGTCAGTATCGTCGACGTTGGAATAATTATAATAATAGAAATTTTCGTCGACGAAATAACGACGGCTGTGGGAATGGTCGTGGTGGTTTCGGTGGCGGAATTATGAACAGTAATCAGAGTCTGTATTGGAATAATCGAAATGAAGGAATGAATTGTAATATGCTACCCATTAATAGTAATGGTCGTATACAACGTGTAAATCAACAACGATACAATGATGATGCCTTGAAGTATGTATATAATTATTAAAATTATTTTCTTAAAACTCAATGGTATGCCTATATCGACGTGCCATACGAAAACTAGCACCGGATTTATAGTGTCTGACGAAAACTAGATATTTCAACTTATGTCTGACGAAAAGTAGCAGTTGCGTTTTGTGCCTGACGAAAAGCAGCAATTTCCTTTGTAGCTGACGAAAAATGGAAATTTCGTTTGGGCTTTATTAGGTTGTAATATTTAGGATAAGAGTCTTCGAGATGGGACAGGAATCGAGATATTTAGAGGTATTAATAATTCCATTAGGATTGTGGAATTTTGAGAATCGATTTTTTTGCAACTACTCATTAAGCTAGAAACATGAGACCTTGTACACAGTTCAGTCCACCTTGACAATGCAACAAAAGAAGAAATTAAAAAGAAGAATAACATTTTAAGTCCTTCTTTTATATAAATGGACCAGAAGAGACAATATCTCTTAAAAAAAGAAATGACCTTGTTGAACTTTAATATTCAAATTTTAACATAACCAGTTTAGAAAATGTTTTAAGGAATATATACTTTCTATATAATCTTTATTTGAGTTTGACTATGTGCGTTCCACCTTTATCCTCATAAATATTTGTACAGTTCTTATGTTAACAAGGTTATGTCTTTGTTCCATTTATATAAAGGAAGTATCCACATATATAAAGAAAGTATGCACACCACAATGATAATCAGCCCAATCACGCAATCCATCGTAGACTGTTTTTTCCGGATTCGTAACATTCGAATTCGTAACATTGCTACGATGGATTGCGTGATTGGGCTGTTTGTTTTAAATATTTTTCGCTTTTCGTAAATTTTCTCCGTTGGCAAGAACTTGGAGTAGAAAATTTCAAATAAACGTCAAAAGTTTACGTTCCGAGTGAATTCAGTGATGTAACTGTAGGAATTTCGAAGTTACTTATTTACTTTCGGAGACGTTCGGAAACACGGTCGAATTGCATGATAGCAATTTCGTAACTTCCCGAAAAATCTGTCTACGACGGATTGCGTGATTGGGCTGAATATATTTTTGATTGTGATTTGGTATATTGACAATAAAATCTGAAAAGCCAAGTAAACCCGATTAGATATTTATTTATTTATTTACAGTGTATGGTGTTTCAGGCCTTACAGACTATTTAACAGATTTTAGCTTTGCTAATGATAAACTAAGATAAGTACAAACCACTTGTACTACAATAAAATTACAGATTACACAGAGCAAATATCACAGTATTGATTTAAAAGTGTGCTTTGGCAAAGAAAAATCGATGGTTAAAGAATTTGAGAATAGATTAAACTCGGTCATGGCTCTAAACAAAGGTGCATTAGAGGCATAGAGGGTCCTGGCATTGTCCGTATAAAAAGTAACTCTGTTACGAAGCGGCTTGCTGGGGATACAAAAACGGATACTCGCGAGTAGGCAAGGTGCCTTAACTGCTCCGCGAATAATGTCATAGACAAAAGTAAGAGAGATAATGGTTCTTCTACATTGAAGAGACTAGGCTAATAAGTGCACACCTGTCTTCATACGAGAGAATCGGATCAGAGAAATTTAACAATCGCAATGCGAAACGAACAAAAGTTTTTTGTACACGTTCCAGCCTCTTAATATGGCACTCGTGATATGGCCTCCAAAAAAGCAAGCATATTCAAGCTTATAGCGAACAAGCGCAATGAACAATAATTTTAAAGTGTAGGGATCTGTAAAATCAGAGCTAAAGCGCCGAATAAAGGCGAGCACTGAACATGCCCTAGAAATGGTAGCATTTAAGTGAGTAGAGAGAGAAAATGTCGAGTCGAATACTACCCATAAGTCTTTTATCTCACTAAAGGTTGAGAGGCGGGTGGCTCGGGATTCAAGGGGTTGTGTAGCGCAATATATAGCTTCTCCAACCCAATTGTCAACCTCACCTTCGAGCGGCGAATCCCGTTTCACTAACAGACGAGGCTCTGGCGACCCCAAGCTCCTCATGGAACTTGGTGGTGGGGAGGGAGGGATGGCCTGAAGGTTCAATGTGGCCATATAAATCGTTCCCGAGATGGTCGGGCCAGCACCTTAATGGTGCTGTGTTACCGGAGCGTATCGGATCTGTATCCGACAAAGGACCATTACGTCGATAACACTCCCCAAAGCCTTCGGGGAGTAACCTAATCGCTACAACAACAACAACAACAAGGCGGGTGGCTCCAATAAAATAAGAGGTGGGGAGATTATCGCGGACTTTGAAGAAGGTAACATGAAAGCATTTACCAACATTTAGCGGCAGATTTTTGGTATTACACCACACAGCGACATTGTCGAGATCAGATTGGATCCTTTCCGCGTCAGTGGCATTCGAGATGCTTCCAAAAACCTTTAAAAACTAAAACTATTTACTGATTAAAGGTTTTGCCGCAAAGTACATTTTTTGTTTCACAATATACTCAAAAAGTTTAGTAATAGTCGATAACTTTGCTATGGGTCTATAATTGGCGACGTTATTTTTATTACCGCTCTTGAAAATTGAGCTAATGAAAGTTATCTTCCATGCATCGATAAATTCACCACACTCGACAGATTTGTTAAAAAAAAGGGGTGGGATCGCCAATGCCAAACAATTTTTAAAAAGATAAGACGATAGGCCGTCAATATCGGTAAAGGTGGATAATTTTATGTTTTGGATTCCTTCCACAACATCTTTAAGGGATAAAGTCAAAGCGCCAAAGTTGATAGAAGAGTCAGCCCAAACGGGACCTCCGGCCGGAATTCCGTTTGCGCAACAAAGTTGGAGCGGAAAAAATCTGCAAAAAGATTAGCCGCATCAGCTGGTGAACAGGCATGTTCAGTATTATAGAAAACTAAAGCCGGAATACTAGAGCAAAGCTTTTTGGATTTTACGTAATTCCAAAACGACTTGGGATTTTCTTTAATACCAAGTTCAAAGTTACGAACAAAATTCCTGTGGAGTCTTTTGCCCAATAATTTAATTTTTTTTTAGAATAATGAAGGAATTTAGATCTATAGACCAAGGACTTTTGAGTTTGAATTTTTTGAAGAATCTATTTCTCAAATTCTTTAGCCGCTTCAGCTTTCTGGTATACCACGGAATCTTGTAACTACGCGCTTTTTTCCGAGGTATATTCTCAATACAAATTTGGTTAATAACAGTTTTAAAAATGTTGAAACAACTAGAAAGATCCTTTCCCAGAAAAAGAGACTCCCAATCAATGGACGAAACTTCCAGAAATATATCAAAGTTTCCGCATCTAAATGAAAAGCTATGGGCATCGTCATATGGACGGATACCACAAAAGGTATAAAATTCCATGTCCAGGGTTAGCGGGATGTGATGCAAACTTGCGCAAGACAACGGGTCAAGACATTCACTAAGAGTACAGTTGACATTATCATTAACGAAGACAAGGTCCAGAGTTCTCGATAACTGATATGTGAGGCTGTTTTTCTGGGAAAGATTGACACTTAAGAAATTATCAATGAGGTACATCTCAGCAGTACTGTTTACATTTTTAGGGACTAAAGTGTAGCTATCGTTAGCATAGGACCACTCCATATTTGACCCATACAGCAGTAATTAGGAGTTTTTATTTTGTGTGGAAGATTGAGTTAAATAAGGGCATTAATGGAGACAAGTTGGCTAATTATTTCATTAATCCTCCGGATTAGAATGGTATAATTTACGATTTCCGAAATACTGGAAAGGCCAAATTTCATACTGGCACATATCTGCAGTGGATTTTGTCTTATCTGGAATACAGACAGAAAAAGTTCAGTCCAAAAATATACTAAATACATACATATTTGAATTTAAAGCGCAATTCCTTTTTTACACAAAATCTATGTATGACTAATCTATATTATTATTTTCAGTAAAAACATAAAAGCTGTTCTTGAACAAATAAATAGCAATAATTCAATTTATGCCAATAGACAGACTGGCTCTGTTCGTGATTTGACAATTGAATGCCCAAATATATCAGTGCGTGGCCGAATAACAGGTGCAGCAGGTGCATTACAACAAGCAGCTGCTACCCATCAACAATTGCAACCACAATCCTCTACAGCACCTACACAAAATGATTTAAAAGCTTTGCTTGGTGTCAATGAAAGCAATTTAAAAGCTGAAACAATGGCTATGTGGGCTGGCAAGTTACTAGACTTGTTTCAATCTGGGCAGCAGCAAACAATCCATAAACCAATTTATGATATGCAGGTACAAAAGGAAATCCACAATTTGCAGGTGAGTTTAATGAAATCGTTAAAATGCAAAATGTCTAAACAATATATTTCTATTTTAGGGAAAATCATTACTCTATAAATGCCCGAGCGGCGAGGTTGTAAGTTCCGACGGTACAGGTATCGATAATTGTAAAATTACTCCGAATTCGAGTGGTGTTACCCTAAATTATAGATTTGGTTAATAAGTAGCTATAAAAAAAATCATACCTCAGTGATTGAATGAATTGCTTTCACGCCTTTTTTTATTTTAATAGAAAGACCCGTTTTTAAGTTCTATATCAGCTCATTTGTTATGTACGCACTTATTTCTGTAGTAGTTTCAGTGAATTATAATACTATTAAACTAAAGTTGAATATTCCTAATCATATTATTTTAATTTAAAATATTTGTACAGTAGAAATTCTAATATAAAAACGATTTTTTAAATCAAACACAAGTATTCAGGATTGGATGATCAGTTACTTCATATAAGCAACTAAATATTGCATACTTATATGCACACACGATTTTATATTAGCCCTCTGTGCTTTGATAATACAATTTTAAACTAATCACATACTGAATCTTTTTAAATTTGATATTTCCCCCAGCGGGTAATGTAGCTTAGAATATACCCTTGTCGTAAGAGGCGACTAAAATACCAAATTGATTCAAAGGGGTTGTTTAGCGCAACTCTTTCAAGGGATTACCAGCGCAATATATATATTCTGCACCCCAATTGTCAACCTTACCTACCCGTGGCGAATCCTTATGGATCTAGGGGATGGGAGGGCGATCTGGCCAGAATGTTGCATGTGGTCATACCAAATCCAAATGGTTGTTGTTACTGTAACATACCGGATCTGCATGCGGAAAAAGAACCATCAACATCGATAACACTCCACAAGGCCTTCGGGGAGTGTCTCTTTGGCTATTCCTTAGCTTGCGCTGCTTTTATACTCTCAGTTGCCTCGTTCGCTTAGTTCTCCAGGGTCCAGAGTTTTCGTTAACAGCCTTCTCGAAAGGCTGCTATTTATTTCTCTTTCTGCATCTAATGTTGTTGTTGTTGTTGTTGTTGTTGTTGTTGTTGTTGTAGCGATAAGGACTGTCCCCGGAGGTCTTGGGAAATGTTATCGATATTGATGGTCCTTTGCCGGATGCAGATCCGGCACTTTCGTACCAAGCCCGAACATCTCGGGAACGATCTGTTATGAGCACATGCGACCTTCTAAGCCGTACCGCCCTCCCACCCCGAGATCTATGGGGAGTTCGGGGTCGCCAGAGCCTCGGCTGTTAATGAAACAGGATTTGCCACGAATATGTGAGGTTGCCAATTGTGTTGGGAGAAGCTATATATTGCGCTGGAAACCCCCTGAAAGGGCTGCGCTACACAACCCCTTGAATCTATTTCGTATTTTAGTCGCCTCTTACGACAGGCATCCCCATACCTATCTATCTCATATTCACTGTTAGCGTCGTTAGTGTTGTGTTAACAGTGCTTCGCCCCATTTAGGCACGACCACTCACAAATTGTCATCAAAGTCGTCTAACGGGAGTCCAAGAAAACTGGCAGTTTCATGAGGGGTGGACCATAGGGAGATTGGTGTCAGAGGCTTAGGTTCCACGTTACAATTGAAAAGATGGTTGGTGTCATGTGGGGACACATCGCATGCAGAACATACATTAAGTGTGTTGGGGTTGATTCTGGACAAGTAAGAGTTTAACCTGTTGGATTATCCAGAGCGAAGTTGACCCAGGGTGACTCGTGTCTCCCGTGGTAGTGAGCTTTCTTCTGCAAGGGTAGGATCTTCTATATTAATAACAGGGTTCACCGGGCGCGTCGTAGCAAAAGCATTTATTGCTTGTCTGAATCAAACGGCTGTGTTGGCAGGTGCCGGATCTCATCATAGTGCTTATGGAGATGTTCTCTCAACTCCCGCGGAGGCGGGGCTAGATGTTGTTGTAGCGATAAGGTTGCTTCCCGAAGGTTTTGGGGAGTGTTGTCGATGTGATGGTCCTTTGCCGGATACAGATCCGGTGCGCTCCGGTAACACAGCACCATTGAGGTGCTAGCCCCACCATCTCGGGAACGATTTATATGGCCACATTAAACCTTCAGGCCATCCCTCCCTCCCCACCCACAAGTTCCATGAGGAGCTTGGAGTCGCCAAAGCCTCGCCTGTTAGACAAACAGGATTCGCCGCGGATAGTTGAGGTTGACAATTGGGTTTGGAGAAGCTATATATTGCGCTGGCAACCTGTAGGGTTGCGCTACACAGCCCTTGAATCTGGTATTTTATTCGCCTCTTACGACAGGCATGCCTACCGCGGGAATATTCTGACCCCCTAACCCGCTGGGGGTGAGCAGTTGTTTGCTGGGATGTCCTGGAAATTGCCAACTTCAACTGCAAATATCTCCGGACAGAGATAAACTCTTTCTTTTCTGCCTTCGGATTATTGTTCTCGAGATTAATACGCGTCTTTTGACACCTCACTCGATATTTTTGGTAGCGTATTAGCAGTCGACCCCTCAACTAAACTATTACCGATATATGCTACAGTTGTGCGACCCGGTCGGTTCCGACAAATGTCTATTCGGACACCTAAATATACACGCTCACCAAATTTTATCAAGATATCTCCAAAATTGAGGGACTGGTTTGCATTCAAACAGACAGAGGCATAGTAAATTTTACCAAGTAGCGCAACTAACAGCTGATAGGTGAAAATTCGCACATTTACACGCACAGTTCTCGACTCAGTTTCAAAAAAAAACTTTAGATTATTTAACTCAAATTTTAAAGTGAGATAATCATTACGAATTTATGTATATACAATATATAAGGCGTTTTTGTTGTTATTAAAACAATAGTTTTATTTATATTAAAGCTTTTATCATTTTTTTTTAACTTTGAAAAAACTCCGAACGCCATTCCTTCATTATATGACATTCGACTACCTAGTCCACTGCCTTCCACTCTATTCGCAACATAACCTATATTTAAGCTGCCAAACTATATAGCAAATAATGGACAGAGGAACAGACGTACATGGCTAAATCAACTCCATGGCGGAACTATTCAAGGTGGCAGCATGGTGACATACCTACAAACAATTAAAAATTCCATGTACTTTGTTTTTGTAAATTCGATGGACAAATGTCAAAATCGTACGGTGCCGGAAGTTGATGTATCAAATGAAATAAAAAAGTTTATAATCAGCTGTCGGTTGCCACCTTGTATCGTTCCGCCATGATCAACTCAAGGGCTCCGGCGATTAACAACCAGATTGACCGAGTTTTGTGTGTTTAGGGCAGTCGGGTGGCTTCGTGACACGTTGTTATCGGCTACACGTTGATGAAAATCAAAAATTTTTGATTTTTTCATTTGACGCCTGCTTATTTGATAGTCGAGGGGTGATTGACAAAACAGCAGTGTTGTATTTAGTTTGTGTCTTCAAAATGAACAAGTAAGCAGAACAGCAATTAAAATTTTTTCATATTAAAATTTATTAAAAAATAACAATCTTTACCAGCATTATGGAATGCAAAGCATACGTTGCCTACAAGCTTTTCATTCACAATTTCTTTTTATCACTTTTTCCTTTTCTTTTTATTTAATAAAACTGCTGTAGTTGCAAGTAAAAAAATCATCATCCGGTGACGACATATTCACGTCCGAACGCTACGGTTTCTCAATGCAAATGTTGATTGATGGCTTTTTATTTTTTAGTCGCGGAGCAAGCGTCAAATACCCGACACGCACACATACAAAAATCCAGTCAATCTCGTTGTTGATCGCCGGAGCCCTTCAGTCACGGATCGTAACACAATAAAGGTGTTGCCGTATTTACAACCCTACAAAAAATTTGGTCACAAAACTTACCCACGTCCATGCAAATGTGACTATGAATATAACCTATGACTGTAAAATGACTAGTCAAATGACGTGGATTGGCACGAGCGTTTTTGCAGGGAAATGATCAGCCGAATGGCCGAAGGCCGCCAATGCAGAAAGATGTTCTACGGAAAAATACTATGGATGCCACCCCAGGTTTTGGAAGGACCCGCGGGTAATTTTTCGCTTTTTCGTTAATATCTTTTGAACGAGTTAAAATTTTTATTTTCCGCCTTCGGATTTTTAATACTGATGTCAAGACGCGTCGATTGATACCTCTCTCGTATTAGCAGTCGACCCCTTAACTAGACTATTACCATAATTTTAATTTTTACTCCCCAAAACTCAAATGTCTGCCTAAATTATATTAAAGTTTGATGTGTGGTTACGCTACGCTACTTTACAATGAAGTTCGCTCATATAACACATCTTTGTATTCTAACATCTTTGCCAAAGAGGATTGATATAATAAGAGATGGATCACATTTGTGTTGCATTTGCTTGTTAAATTTCTATCCGTATCTGGATCACGCTTCATTGGAACGCAACAATTATCTTGCGCGATTATCACCTTCATAATCAACCTCACTTTTGCATCAAAACTCATGACCATAAACATTTTATGTAACGCGGTCATAATGTTTTTCAATTGTGACTTCATCTTTTAGTAAGAATAGCATTGTGAATTCACAATGATATTGTTTGTACATAAATATGTAAATAAACAAAGTAAAATTGGAAACAAATAAGAGGCGCTTCTTATCAATTAAAATGGCACCAGCAACTAAAGCGTGTCCATCGAAATGATAACGTATACATTATTAAATACAAATGTGTGCAATTAGTTAAGAGAAACGACCAATGTGAAAGCAGTAACATCCGAGAAGTCAGAACGTGAAGATCGCCAAAGGGACCGGTAAACAAGTGAAGGAAGTACATTCTGGAAAACACATGTTTAGACGTGCATATATACTTTTTTCTTACCAGATTCAGTTAATTATTCGCAAGGTTTTTACAACTTTTTCATGTACTTTAAATACCAAAAACACCAGTTTCAGTTGATAACACAACAACAATCAATAAAAGAAAAATACAATTAAGAGTAAGGTGCACACTTGTGGGGCTGTGTAAGCCTACTGACCCACATGCATATGTACATAAGCTGATTTATACATGTAAAAATACCTTTTGTTGCATTTAAAATCTACCTGAAAGATTTACTTTGACTTTAAATATAACTTGTACCTACTTATTAAAACGAAAAAAAATAAAAATAAATATATATATATATAAACATATATACAGTGGAATTCAAAACTAGCGCTAACACGTTCATCATTGACACCGATAGCGCGACCATTTCTGGAGTATTTTGAAAACAACGTAGATATCAGAGGAAAACGTTACTGACCAAAAAATGTTCAAGTCGAAAAACTTAACACATCAACTAATTCGAGGTAAATATCAATGTATTATATGCACATTTTGGCTAATCATTTAATAATACACATTTTTATCAAGAGCTCTTATCTCGTTAGCAGTAGAGGTTTACGCCGATCACTTTATCGGCGGCGGCGGCGTAGGCTCTATTATATACCGGCGGCGTGGACGATGCGCCGGTGTACGCCGGCGTTCTTACTTTAAAACGCTTGATTTTTCTATTTAAAAAAATAGGTTTTGTTTGTACGGGTTAAAGGAAAGCAACGTTTTGGCCATTTCGGAAAGGGCCGGGGTTTTTGCCTCGAAATCTCGCTGATCGTTCAAAAATTTTCAGGAGTAGCTCCTTGGGGAGGGATTGTCCCTCGTTCACTTACACCAGAGAGGCTTGTTGTTGTTGTTGTTGTAGCGATAAGGTTGCTCCCCGAAGGCTTTTGGGAGTGTTATCGATGTAATGGTCCTTTGCCGGATACAGATCCGGTACGCTCCGTTACCACAGCACCATTAAGGTGCTAGCCCGACCATCTCGGGAACGATTTATGTGGCCACATTAAACCTTCAGGCCATCTCCTCCCACCCCAACCCCAAGTTCCATGAGGAGCTTAGGGTCGCCAGAGCCTCGTCTGTTAGTGAAGCAGGATTCGCCGCGGATAAGTGAGGTTGACAATTGGGTTTGGAGAAGCTGTATATTGCGCTGGGATCCTGAAGGGTTGCGCTACACAGCCCCTTGAATCTGATATTTTAGTCGCCTCTTACGACAGGCATACCTGCTGGGATGAATTGCCTAATAAATACAAATACCTACCGCAGGTATATTCTGATCCCCTAACCCGCTGGGGTAACCTAACCCCCGTTGTTGTTGTTGTTGTAGCAATGCTCGCCCCACCTAATAGCCGCGACCGATCACAAATTGTCATCAATATCCTCTAACGGGAGTCCAAGGAAACTTGCCGTTTCAACAGGGGTGGACCATAAGGAAAGGGGTGTTAGAGGCGCACGAGACACACTGAACAGAGTATGACCGTCCTAAAAAGATTCTTTTCTGGCAAATGCAGCAAAACCATTTCTCAGGACCGGGGTCAGGAGACGGACCCGGATTGGGTTCGATAGCTTCCCGGAGTAAGAGAATATGTAGCAGTCCTGCTGCAAGGAGCTGCTGGGAGGCTGACAATTTGTGGGAGGGACGAAACAAATTAAATAGGGTCACACTGAAATGACAGTCCTTGGTCGGGAAAAATCCCGAGTCGCTCCGGTACATAGAACCGACTGCCTTGGGAAGCGTCCCCCCGTCTTGGAATTGGTACTGCTGCGTCTGCTGAAAAGAACAAGAGATATATAAAATGGTCACACTTTTGTCTGTATATCTCGTGCAAAGCGTAGTTTCACCTTGGGTTAACTCGTAATAATCGTCGCGAACACAATTTCCTTAAATCATTTGTGGCTCCTTGGCGGTCACGCACAAAAGCGACTTACGGTTTCTATTAATGGTCTATTAATACTCATAACTCTCGTGGCACATGGCGCATCCAGTTTTTTCGAGCTACAATTCCCGATGATTAAGAGCTATAATCCACGATGTGCGAACAGTAGCAATCCCAACCACCAGTCTCTACCGCGCCTCCTGACCCTCACACCATATGTCTGCGTAGAAGCTATAGGACTTCGAAATAATATGTACCTTCTTCGAAGTCACTTTCCTTGAAGCTCTAGGTGTAACTCTGAAGACTTTCTATCGGATATTTTTGTTGCGCTATGCTGCCGAGCTACACCAGAGAAACACTTTGAAACGTTAGGGAGTGACTATACCGCCAAGGATGCCGCCCTCGAAATTATAAGCAGTCTAAGTGGATGCCATTGCGTAACTCATGGGTGAAAATCGTATAATCCTTGGCGCATCTACATTATTAAAATTTTACAAGGACCCTGGATAAAAATTAAAAATGTAGACCAAAATTAGCAGACATTTCTGTTCACAACATTGATTTCAATAGTCTTCGTTAAATCAAAACGATATTTTAGAATGAAAGTCGACCGATTTTAAGTTGAAAGATGTTAATTGTTTTTTGGCCTTATGCTATCAGCGTAGCTTCAGTTTGCGGACTACTTCTACACTTAGGTAGTACCACACCCGGTCATTTGTTCGACTGCCTTGGAAAGTTTTTGCTTCCCCTCTTTGTGTGTTCTTGCGAAGGACAAAGCCTCACCTGTGGTAAATATATGTGCCTACGTATTCACATTTGTAAAAGGAGCCGTAAGGTGTAGGTGATATTTAAACTTGGTTGATAGGCTATAATCAATGTGATTCACTCCAAGGGACTAGTTTTGGATAGGGCCGCCAACTTTAGGAAATATGAAACCGGGAGACTTGGCTGTTGAAGGATGAAGTGTGAAAATCAAAATTAACATTTCAGACGCTATTGTATAGCTTCGCAAATAAACAACAGATGTTTGAATGTAAAAGCCCAGGTGATTTTTCAAACCCTTCTCAAACCTACATATGTATATCCTCAACTTAAGTATGAGGTAAGAATCGAATCATTTCAAAGAAGTGTTTAGGCCCGAGAACCTACTAAAGGGGTTGGATCACTGATTTCGCTTATTCTTCCTGCCAATCGCAATATAAACTTAAAAAAAAATCGGCACCTTTTTTGGGTAATTTGTTTTTTAACAGCTTGAGGACAATTTGAAAACATGTTCGCCTGGGGTCATTTTATTTGAATTCATCGTTCATTATTAATTTTTTTTTAAATATGCAAAGTGAGCATATAAATTTATTATATAATTTTTCTTTTAGTGTTTTGTTTTAATAACTTGGTGAATTGGGTGATGCAAAGTCCGTGTTAAGCTGACATCGAAAGCGTCTGTTTTTATACTCAGCTGAGCAGAGCTCACACAGTATAGTAATTTTGTTCGCATAACGGTACCCCGTAACGGCATAAACTAATCGAGATAGATATAAACTTGTAAATATCAAAATGATCTGGGCGAAAAAAGAAATTTATTTAGCCATGTCCGTCCGTCCGTCCGTCCGTCCGTAAACACGATAACTTGAGTAAATTTTGAAGTATCTTAATGAAATTTGGTATGTAAGTCACTGGGTCCTCATCTCAGATTGTTATTTAAAATGAACGAAATAGGACTATAACCACTCCCACTTTTTCGATATCGAAAATTTGAAAAACCAAAAAAGCGCGATAATTCATTACCAAAGACGGAAGCGATGAAATTTGGTAGGTGGGTTGATCTTATGACGCAGAATAGAAAATTAGTAAAATTTTGGACAATGGGCGTGGCACCGCTCACTTTTAAAAGAAGGTAATTTAAAAGTTTTGCATGCTGTAAATCGGCAGTCGTTGAAGATATCATGATGAAATTTGGCAGGAACGTTACTCTTAAAACTATATGTGTTGTAAATAAAAATTAGCAAGATCGGATAACGAACACGCCCACCTTTTTAAAAAAAAATTTTAAAAGTAAAATTTTAACAAACATTTTTATATCTCCAGTATTTGTCTCCACAGCTCGCAGCTGAGTATGTAGTATTCGGTTAAACCAGAACTTAGCCTTCCTTACTTTTTTAAATAACTTTTGAACAGTTGGAAAGAGTTAAATTTCGCAATTAGTTTCTTATAACTGGCAGTGATGCGCATCCGTTGATACCACTTTCTACCATATCCGACCAATTTTCGACATGAACAATAAATGGCCTAAACAGTCTTAAACGTGTAGAAAATATAGTAACGCGCCGGACGCCGCCGCCGCCGCGCCGATTTCTTTGACATTCGGCGGCGGCGTGCGAAAAACGATCAAAATCGGCGGCGGCGGCGTATATCTCTAGTTGGCAGCCATGGTAACGTTTTACAAGACGGTGCACCACCTAATTTTTATCAAAAATTATCAAAGGTGGTATCAAAAGACGCGTCTCGACCTCCGTTTTTAGAATCCGAAAACCAAAATTTTAATTTTTATTTCTAATTATTATATTAATTCGTTTTATTTCTGTCAAAAGATATAAGCAAAAAATCACTTCAAATTTTCATATGGTTGTTGTTTTTTGGCAGATTTGTTGTACAGGCTCACACACTATTGCAGTGAGGTGTTCTGCGCGCATTTAGTTTTGATCCCCAAACCGGTGTCGGACCCACCCAGGGTAATTTTTTATAAGCGCGGCCGAAGGCCGTCAATGCAGAAAGGTGGTCTATGCAGAAAAACTATGGATCGGGCCCCATATTTCGGACCCTCTAGGGGTTATTTTAATAAATGTAAATAACTTTCGACAGAAATAAAATTTTTGATTTCAGAGTCTTTTGATACCACCTTTGATAATTTTTGATAAAAATTAGGTGGTGCACCGTTTTGTAAAACGTTACCGCAGCCATAGTTGGGTAACGTCTATCAGAAATTGTCGATGGTGGTATCAACAACAACAACAAAGATGCGTTTTGACCTTCGCATTAAAGACTGGTTGTTCAGTGCGAATTTAAAGTATAGTTAAAGTTGACTAGAGTTTAACCTCACCACTTTGTTCGATAACATACAATTTGACTGCTCATCTCAGCTTAAACGGCCGAAGTGGCACTCGCACTGAAAAGACGTACATAAAAATCTGAAATTAATAAAATATTCAAGGTTCGAAACAAACAAAACAAAAACAATTGAAATTAATAAATTTATACAGAAAGGTCTTCCGCGTAAGCGGTGTTGGACTCATTCATGGTTATTTTAGATGCTCCAGGGGCTTTTTGCCGTTTTCGTGTTCATAACACGGATGTCAAAACGAGTTTTTAAATACGCCCATTGACAATTTTTGATAAAATCTAGTGCACGGATTTAGCGGTCTTTTCTGCAAACGGTCTTCTCTGAAACGCAACATTTTAAAACATCAGTTGATTTATTATTTAAACGCATAGCCCACTCTAGAAACATTGCCCTGTCAAAATTTGGTAAAAGTATAGAACGCGGCTCGACTGCTATTACGCGTTCAAAAATATCGGGAGAGGTGTCAAAAGACGTCCGGATGTATTTGCAGTTGAAGTTGGCAATTTTCATGTGGTCATGTGTGGCCGGTCCAGCCAGGTAATTATTCATAAGCGCGGCCGAAGGTCGCCAACGCAGAAAGGTGTTCTGCGCTAAAATGGTAAAAAAGGTGAATAGGACGATTTCGAAGTCTGAAATCCGTAGAGAAGGTAAATAAATTCCACGTTCAGATAAAGAGAACGCACCGCTTGCACAATAGAGATATACGCCGCCGATAAACGCCAGCAGCGGCGGCGTTCGGCGCGTTACTATATTTTCTATTCTTTTAAGACTGTCTATGCCATTTATTGTTTATCTCGAAAATTGGTCCGATATGGTCGAAAGGGGTATCAAGGGATGCGCAGCACTGCCAGTTATTTGAGAAAACAGGCGATTTCAATGCCAACTTAACACGAATTTCGTATCACCGAATTCACCAAGTTATTAAAACAAAACACCTAAAGAAAAGTTACATAATAAATTTAAATGCTCACTTCGCATAATTTTTTCAAAAAATTAATAAAGTACAATGAATTTAAATAAAATGTCCCAAGTCAAACATATTTTCAAATTGTTCTCAAGTTGTTAAAAAAGCAAGTTACCCGAAAAAGGTGACGAATTTTATATTGCTCCTTTAGTACGCTCCAGTGGTTTAAATTCTTCTTTCATCTTTCACCTTCATATGCCATAGCAAATTGCCTTTAATCAAAAGCAGTGCAAAGTTTATTTCCAAACCTTTTTATAACTCTGGTGCTAAATTATTATAAGTCCCCGAGTTTCAAAGACCGCTACTTAGCAGGCGTGCTAAAGGTATAAATATCATACACATAAACGCGCACGGCCTCTATAGAAAACTTGATAAGTTAAGATATCTTTGCGAGGCCTCCGATATAGATATTATCTGCATCTCCGAAACCTGGTTTTCTTCAGGCTATAACGATTAGTTAGTGAAACTAAATGGCTATAGAATTTTCAGAGCTGACAGAAGTGGTTATGGTGGTGGTGTCGCTATATATGTTAAAAGTAGTTTGTCCTGTAAATTATGTTGTAGTTCTTGTACCGGTGATTCTGTAGAATCTGTGTTCGTTGATGTTTTTTCATCAAAGGGTGATAAGCTCCTTGACGGCTGTGCATATAGACCTAATCGCCAAGTAAATTTTGCTGGCTTTACTGATTTTCTGCAACCTCTACTCTTACATTACGAAAATATTGTCCTAGCTGGTGACTTCAACAGCAACCTGCTCGTAGATTATAGTCTTAAGAAAAGTATGAAATCTCTGGGACTCTTCCCTGCTAACAATAATGTACCAACACATTTTACCAACACTAGTTCCTCGCTGCTAGACCTCTTCTTTGTAAATGACTCAGAGAAAGTACTTCTTTACGACCAGCTGTCCGTTCCCAATTTTTCTATACACGACCTCCTATTCATTACTTACAACTTTCAAGCGTTGTGTACACCAAGCTCGTTTACATATCTTGATTTTAAAAGTATTAATTATAGTGCACTTGCTGAAGCAGTGGAGTCTGTCGACTGGAGAATGATTCGAACGATGGCATCGGTGGATGGGCAAACTAAGTTCAGCATAAATAAGCTCTTTGACGACCACGTTCCAACGAAACTTAAGGTGAGGAAACACAATGGCAATCCATGGTTTGACGCCAGTATCAAGCATCTAATTCATTTGCGTAACCTAGCTTACTCTCGGTGGAAAAGATATAGAACTGAAAATGCACATACTTTCCTTAAGTGCTCCTCCAAGGTTCTATTGAATCGTTCCACCATACCATCGGACTGAGGATGCAAGGGGTTGTGTAGCGCAATATATAGCTTCTCCAACCCAATTGTCAACATCACCTTCGAGCGGCGAATCCCGTTTCACTAACAGACGAGGCTCTGGCGACCCCAAGCTCCTCATGGAACTTGGGGGTGGGGAGGGAGGGATGGCCTGAAGGTTCAATGTGGCCATATAAATCGTTCCCGAGATGGTCGGGCCAGCACCTTAATGGTGCTGTGTTACCGGAGCGTATCGGATCTGTATCCGACAAAAGACCATCACATCGATAACACTCCCCAAAGCCTTCGGGGAGTAACCTAATCGCTACAACAACAACAACAACTGAGGATGCAATGCAGTTGTCCGTGTTTTTCGAATATCCAATGTTTTACATGTTCTTGGAACATAGCTGATTCAAAATTCCATTGGTACACCATACCTTGCAACTCATTTGTTTATGAACACTGCTGCTTCTGTTTCCGCTTCTTGATTTGGGATTGGGTATACTTCTGGCCATTTGCTGAAATAATCCATAGCCACGAGTACATATTTGTTTCCGCGGTTGCAAGTAGGAAATGGACCTGCGACATCCATAGCTATCCTTTCAAATGACGCACCTGAGTTATATTGCTTCAACTGGCCATGACTTCGGGTTTTGGGCGCTTTCGCTCTGCTGCAAACCTCTCAGTTGGCAATCCACTCATTGACCTACTGACGGCAACCAACCCAATAGAATCTCTGCTTAATTTTCTCGAGCGTCTTCGTGATTCCCAGATGACCGCCACTTGGACCATTATGTAGCTCGTTGAGAACGTCAGGAATCCTTTTCCTGGGAAGAACTATCAGTTTCTTCTTGCATTGACCATCCTAACTTTCCCATACTCGAAACGAGCAACCGGATATCAATTCTAAACTGTTCCACTGTCCACGGTCTTTCGTTTCGTTCGAGCCCTTGCATAACGTGTGGCAGATCTGTATCTTCTAGCTGACACTTCCTTAATTGTTCCTTGTCCCATTCATCCGTACACGTTATAGTCATTAGCCGGACATCTACAATGTTTTCCTGAGCCTCAGCTTTTGAACAGTGTTTGCATTCCAAACTACATGGTCTTCGTGACATTGCATCAGCATTTCCATGGGTACTACCTTTTCTATGCTCAATGGAAAAGTCATAGTCGCTCGATCCACCGTGCCAATTGTCCTTTTGGATTACGGAACTGCAGGAGCCATTTCAACGCTGCGTGATCTGTCCTGACGCGGAATCGCTGCCCGTAGAGGTACTTGTGAAAATGTTTAATGCGCTCTACCAATGCCAACAGCTCTCTCCGTGTAACGCAATAGTTCCTCTCTGGTTTTCCAATTGAACGGCTGTAATATGCAACTACCTTCTCCTGTCCATCGACCAGTTGTGATAAAACGCCTCCTATAGCATATCCGCTCCTATCTGTATCTAGAATAAACGTTGCTCCTGGAATCGGATATGCCAACATCGGAGCAGTGCACAAATGTTTGCAAAGCCACTTCTTGCTCCTTCTTCCATTAAAAAGCTTTATTTTTTCTTGTAAGCTCGTGGAGGCTATGTGCTACGTTGGGAAAGTTTGGTACAAACTGGCGGTAATATGTGCACAGCTCAAGGAAACTTCTTAATTCATGCAAGTTCTGTGGTCTCAGCCAATCCTTTACAGCTTCGATCTTTTCATTCGCAGTGCAGATGCCCTCTGTCGTTACCTTGTGACCTAAATAATTTACTCCCTTTTTAAACAGCGAACACTTTGTGGGACTTAGTTTCAGATCAGCTATTCTCTGGAAAACTGTCTCCAAGTTAAGATGTTCATCAAAGTTCTTGCTCAGTACAATGATGTCATCCAGGTACACCAAGCGTGTTTTCCAAAGTAGTCCTTTCAAAAGTAGCTGGTGCATTACATAGTCAAAATGGCATTACTGTAAACTGCCAAAGACCATCTTCGACACTGAAGGCTGTTTTCTCCTTGTCTTCCTCCTTCACTTCCACTTGCCAGTAGCCACTTCTTAAGTCCAGTGTGGAAAACCAGTTTGTACCAGATAGCGAGTCCAGAGTGCCGTCAATTCTTGGCAATGCTATCCTTTTTCGTGACGTCGTTCAACTTGCGGTAGTCCACGCAAAACCTCATTTTTTCCATCCTTCTTCTTTACAAGTTCTACCGTTGAGCTCCATGGACTAGCTGATGGTTAGATGACGCCGCTGGACTCACAACTTCCCGCTTCGCCAGTGGAACACTACGTGGAGCTTGACGGATCGGCCTCGCGTCTCCAGTGTCAATTTGATGATTTGAATTTCACAACGTTGGTGCGGCCTGGTTTGGAGCCATCTTGGTCAAACATGTTCGCGTACTTTAGGAGCAGTTGTTTTGCCTTACTATGATAGTCTTCATCTAGCTCCTCCGTCCATGCCGTGATTTCATTTGAAAGATCAGTATTACTAGTTGAAACGTGTTCCTGGAGCTGTTCACAGTTAATAACTACTTCAGCCTCTTGACATCTTCCCAATATAGCTCCTTTGGTCAGTTTGAGTGGTGACTTGAACTCATTGAGTACTCTTATCGGAATACGTCCATCTTGTTTTGTCATAGCCAGGGTTTTTCCTACAAGTACTTTGGGTGTTGATTTGTTTGCTACTTCGACAACCCATAATTTTTTGTCTCACAATCTCCATCAATCTTTGCCCATATTACTGCCTCCGATTTTGGGGGTATTTGCTGATTCTCCTCCACCAGCACTCGTTTACTGCTGTAGCCTTTCTCGTAACCGAAATTAAGTGGTACATCCATGTTCTTATATCGCATCGTTTTGCTTTGTATGTCGATCTTCATGCCTTGGTCGATTAAGAAGTCCACTCCAATTATGATTTCATCAACAATCTCTGCCACTATAAAATTGTGTTCTACCATGACGTTCCCAATTGCGACTTCAAATGCTACTTCTCCTAGAACCGTGGTGTCTTTTCCAGTAGCCGACGCAATCTTGCTCCAAGCAATGGTCTTATCTTCTTGCTGACTAAATGCGATCGAATGATGGAATGAGATGCACCCGTATCTAAAGTCAGTAAACGTTCCTTTCCATCCACATGTCCTACGACAGTAAGATTGCTTGACCTCTTCTGACTCTCTTTAGTTTAACGATTGAGTGGTCTTGGAGATTTGCCCATCTCCTTCAGCTCTGCGTTTACGACCACCCACATTGCTGGAACTGTTAGGGTTGGTGTTGCAATAACGCGCAATGTGCCCTGGCTTTCCACACTTAAAGCATTTGACTGCATAATTATTCTTCCGCTGCGTACCCATCAATGCTTCCAAAATTGTGTCTACCCACTCTGGCCTTTCTATTTCCACACCGTGAGCTTTGTATGCTGGTTTACTCAATAGTGAGGCGGTTTCCTGAGTCAGTTTCGTATGTAGCTCGCTTCGTTTCCACGTCCCGTATGCCATTTATAAAGCTCTGGATTTTTACCCTCTCGGTGTATTCCACGGGTGCGTCCGCATTTGCTAGATGAGCCAATCTTTCAACATCCGAGGCAAACTCCTACAAAGTCTCGTTAGCTTTTTGGTAGCGGTTTTGCCATTCTATTTGCTAGATCTGTTTCCTGTGTTAGCTTCTGTACCGTCGTTCTACAGCAGCCATCAATGCTTCATAACTGTTACGTTCGTACTCTGGGATGGTCTGTAAGATCTCAGCAGCTGGTCCTTTTAAAGCCACGAACAATGCATGTATCTTCCGCATTCCAGTTGTTCACTGCCGACGTCAAAGGATGGTGTGTTTACCTTTGGATTACTCGCTGAAACTGCTGGGCGATTTAGTTGCAACTGCTCCATACGACCTTTTAAATCATCGACTTCTGCTAGAAATTGAGCGATTTTTGCATCCTGTGCTTCCAGCTTTGATGTTACCCTTGCTTCCTGTGCTTCTAACTGCGAAGACATTTGTGCCACCAGCAATGATAAGCGCTCCTCTTGTTCTTCCATCTTGGATGTTATGCGTGTCTCCTGTGATTCCAGTTGAGTTTCCATCTTGGATGCAATCTGTGTCAACATTTCTGAAATACGCGTTTCTTGTGATTCAATCTTCGATGTTATACGGTTCTCCTGTGATTCCAGTTGAGATGACATTGGCGACGATATTTCTGAAATGCGTGCCTCCTGTGCTTCGATTTTGGATGTTATACTTTCTATTATACGTGATTCTTGGGTTTCCATTTTTGTCGATATATGTGATAACAAAGCCAATATCGCATTATTCTCGCCGCTTGCGACTGGACTCGGACTTCCGTTCTTCTCTTCCAATTTTTGTTTATGTCTCGTCACCATCAGGATGAAAAACATACTCGTCCACATTAATTCCTTGCGACTCCATTATCTCTCGTAGCCGTGCTTGAAGTTCGATCTTAATGCCAGTTGCATTCAATCCACCGTTCTCCAACTCCTTTTTCAGTTGCTGGATCTTTAATTCACTCAACTTTGCCATGTCCAAGTTGTATTCAAAATCTTCGCAATTTATTCAACAATTCCTCTTCTGTCACAAATTGTAACGAATTTAGGGAAATTCCGCTTATTTGCAACCTTCTGCTAACGTTCGTATCGCTGAACTGTCGAATAAATAACTCCAATATTCTGTATTGCAAAATGGTCTTTATTAGATTACTTTGGGAGTAGTACAATTATACTTCGCAAATGATAGCGTGTTTAAATAAAACTGATTATTGATTCCTCAGCTTGCGCTGCTTTTATACTCTCAGTTTTCTCATTCACCCATTTCTCCTAAGGTCTAGTCATTTCGCGAAACTGTATTCCAGAACAATTGTATCCCTTGCTTGGTTATTAGCTTTAAACATGTATACCTATTTGTAGTTCATGTTTCTCTTATAGCCATATGCGTGTGCATTGGGTGAGTAACTACTTCTGCTGATGACTACATGTAATGTGTGTAAATGATGATTCATGTGTTTATGTACCTTGCTTTAATGTTTTTGTTGTTGAATTTATTCAGTGTTGTTAAAATTCCCACAATATTTTTAAGAAAGTGTACGATTCCTTGGTGTCCGTACTTTTCATAAAATTATCTATGTTCATCCGCACCAAAAGATCATGGCATAGTTAGTAAATTATCCATAAAATTTAAAAAATTGATCTAACGATCAAGTTCAGTACTTATTGGCGGCCACCGTGGTGTGATGGTAGCGTGCTCCGCCTGCCACACCGTATGCCCTGGGTTCGCACCCCGGGCAAAGCAACGTCAACATTTTAGAAATAAGGCTTTTTAATTAGAAGAAAATTTTTTCTAGGCGGGGTCGTCCGTCGGCAGTGTTTGGCAAGCGCTCCGAGTGTATTTCTGCCATGAAAAGCTCTCAGTGAAAACTCATATGCCTTGCAGATGCCGTTCGGAGTCGGCATAAAACATGTAGGTCCCGTCCGGCCAATTTGTAGGGAAATTTAAGAGGAGCACGACGCAAATTGGAAGAGAAGCTCGGCCTTAGATCTCTTCGGAGGTTATCGCGCCTTACATTTATTTTTTTTTTATTTAGTTATTGGGTATTTGTTTACTGACTGCTTCCTATTTCTACTACTAACATTTTTCGAAAAATCGCAAAGAAACAACACAGTTCACGGATGTCAATTCGATTTGTGAGCAAAATGGCTGCGATTGTCAAAAAATTTTTCAGCCGAGCAAACCTCTTGTGATTGAATCGAGGTAAAAAGTTACACTGATAGTGCAGTTATTCAACATGAGTTTAACTGTTTTGACGACTGTTGTAAAAGAAATAAGCTAGCACTAAACGTTGACAAATGCTGCTTTTTGACTTGCCGCAAAATTGATAAGCTAGGTGTTGTTTTTGATTGCAGCTTCTCTTTTACAGATCATCTTAAATCTCTTATCTTTATAAAATGGAATACTCGTGAGTTTAAGGATCCCTACACAAAAAAATACTGTAACGAATTTTGGGAGATTCCGATAGCTATACACCCTCTGCTAACGTTCGAATCTGTGAATTGTCGAACAACTCCAATATTCAGATTGCAAAATGGTCTTTATTTAGCTTAATTGGGGAGTAGTACAATTATAATTCACTTCAGAACTAATCGCGTGTTTAAATCAAAGTGATTGGTTATTCCTCTGCTTGCGCTGCTTTTATACTCTCTATTGCCTGAATCGCAGATTTCTCCTAAGGTCTAGACGTTTCACCTTCTAGAACAGTTGTATCTCCTGCTTGGTTATTTAGTTTATGTGCTTGTGTGTGAGATATCTCTTCACTTCGAGCTGCTAGTTATGTTTGTGGAATATTCTTCGTTACCTTGTACATAAGTGTGGCTGCTTGCCGTTTTTGTTGTTGTGATTATTTACTAACAGCATAGTGATGTCAACGTTCTCATCTCTTCTGCGCTATCCACTTGAATAGACTCTAGCGTGTTCAAAAAAGGTTCCAGCACTTTGCTTTGTTCCAATTCAGGTTTGACTTACCTATTCCGTCATTTATTTCTCGATTTAGATAGATTGACTTTGAGGTTAGAACCTGAATAAAAACTTGGTTGTGGTGAATAGACCAAACAGATTTTTTGCAAATATTAAACAAATGAAGCAAAACCCAAAACTGTTTATTCGCACTTTTGGATTAATTCACTTCCCAGCGGCGCTTTCTGTAAGCTCAACTTTGGCAAGACATTGGCGAGAGCATCCCCCGCTTGCCTCACAAACGGCTTTTTAGGTGTGTATCTACTGCTGGCGCAAGATTTTCTCACATTAGTATGAATCTTCTCACGCTACTGTTGGCAGCCATAATTTCGAAATAGTAAAAGACTTCGTTTATTTGGGAACCAGCATCAACACTAGCAACAACATCAGCACTGAAATCCAACGAAGAATCAATCTTGCCAATAAATGCTACTTTGGACTAGGTAGGCAATTGAAAAGTAAAGTCCTCTCTCGGCGAACGAAAATCATACTCTACAAGTCACTTATCGTACCCGTCCTGCTATATGGGGCAGAAGCATGGACCATGACAACAGCAGATGAAGCGGCTTTGGGAGTGTTCGAGAGAAAAGTTCTCCGAAAGATTTATGAACCTCTACGCGTTGGCGATGGCGAGTACCGAAGAAGATTTAATGATGAGCTGTACGAGCTATACGCAGACATCAACATAGTCCAGCGAATTAAAACGCAGCGCCTGCGCTGGCTAGGCCATGTTATGCGAATGAAAGATGATGCTCCGGCCAAGAAAGTGTTTCTATCGGAACCCGCCTATGGAAGCAGAGGTAGAGGGCGGCCCCACTCCGTTGGAAGGACCAGGTGGAAAACGATTTAAACTCCCTTGGTTTGACCAATTGGCGCCGGTTAGCGGAGCGATGGAGCGACTTATATTCCTATCGAAATAGTTTCTAAATGCTGTGTCGCTTTCGTATCTAAATCTCGTTTCGGTTAGGGGGAATTGTTTTTCCCGAAAGATGATAAGAATCCGAAAAAAAGATACCTCTGGCCATCATTTCTTTAGAAATGCTGGGCGGGATTGCTGCTTAAATGTTTTTGTTTTTGTATTCAATAATCGAATGTACCTAAATTAAATTTTTTCACACTTATGCTGCTACAATCACAAAAACTTTGTAGGCTGTCTTTTTATATACTATAACGAATTTAGGGAATTCCGATTTTTATGCACCTTCTGCTAACGTTCGAATCTCTGAATTGTCGAATATCTAACTCCAATATTCAGTATTGCAAAATGGTCTTTATTTAGCTTACTTTGGGAGTAGTACAATTATAATATATATTAGTAGTACAATTATAATTCACTAGTTATTCCTCTGCTTGCGCTGCTTTTATATTCTCTATTGCCTCAATCGCATATTTCTCGTTTGACCTTCTAGAACTCTTGTATCTCCTTGGTAATTAGTTATATGCGTTTGTTTGTGTGAGTAAGAACTTCAGCTGATGAGTACATGTGTGTGTGTGTGATATCTCTTCACTTCGAGCTGCTGGTTATGTGTGTGCATGTGCTTCTCGTCGCCTTCCATGTATGTGTGTAAATGATGATTGAAGTCTTCATGTGCACAAGTGTGGCTTGCTTTAATGTCTTTGTTATTGCGTGATTATTTACTAACAGCCTAGTGATGTCAACATTCGCCACAATACATATATGCCATGGATACCTGCGCCACTCTAGCTCAATATCAATCTGGATACTGTAATAGGTTTAACTTACTTATCATTGACTTTTCCAGAGTATCGTGCATGGCGCAAATTTAGCAGCCACAGTAAAGGTGGCATGGCTAAATACCCACCACCACAATTCAAATTAAGGCGAGCGCTGATTATAACAAAATTTTCACGATATGAGTTTGAACAAACGCGTTATCCACAACTAAACCGAGAACAGTTGGAGAAGAAATTACGCGATCGTGGCACCGATTATGAGATGTTAATGTTTCTACACAACCTTCACAAAGACTTTGAACGAAATGTGGTGCAGAGTTTTTTGGACGTCGGATGTGAGGTGAAGGTGGCCAACAGGTAATTGTTTATTGAAAAATTAAATGTTGCATGCTATTTGTGTGTATACATACATACTTTGGACATCTCATTATGAGCATTCTTGTAAATACATTACATACATATATATCTACTCATGTAAAAAGTGGACATTTTTATGTAACCAACTTTACCTTCATACATACATACAAACATACACCGTGCCTACGTCTGTTTGAATGATTGATGAATGAATTTAAATTTACTAAAATTAGAGTCGAATTTAGAAGCTCCCTAAGCAAAGAGATAATGAAATGGGCAGATCTGATTGTACCAGTTGGCGGCGATGGTACTTTTTTATTGGCAGCAGGACGTGCCAGTCCGCTTTTTGCACAGAGCCAACAAAAAACGCCCATTGTTGGTTTCAACTCTGATCCTCAACGTTCCGAAGGTCGTCTTATGTTACCAAAACATTATACAGAAAATACAAAAGATGCTGTAGCTAAAATAAAAAGCGTGAGTGCAAGTAGATACTTAATGGCGTTTATTTATTTTTTATAATTTCTCAAATTCTCTAGTGTGACTTCCAGTGGATGTATCGTACGCGCATACGCACTTCTATATTAGGCAGCAATGGTAAAATACCTGAGTCTACCGATTTATATCGGCATACAGTGACAAAAATGGAACAAGAGAAGACTGAACCAGAATATTTGAGTCAGATATGGGCGGATCGATATAAAGCGAAAATGAAGCGAGTATTGCCTTATTTGGCATTAAATGAGGTTGGT
Organism: Eurosta solidaginis; assembly: GCF_040869045.1. Classification (NCBI taxonomy): domain Eukaryota; kingdom Metazoa; phylum Arthropoda; class Insecta; order Diptera; family Tephritidae; genus Eurosta; species Eurosta solidaginis. Next base: position 199,981,966 of record NC_090321.1, on the reverse strand, counting down.
AGTTTACTATAAGCTGTTTGTTTGCAATAATTAAAATGTTCAATATACACTCTGCTATAGGTTTTCATAGGTGAACAGCTTTCAGCGCGTGTCTCACATTTGCAATTAGTGATTAATCATAATGACATAGACAATAAGACAAAGTGTTCGGGATTATGTGTGAGCACTGGAACAGGCTCGACTTCATGGCATACGAGGTATGTATTTAGTTTTCTTTTCGTCTGCTTTACAGATGACGTTCAACACTCAAATTTTAATCAATGCTCGGCCTAAATCTATGTTGTTGTAGAAGCGATAAGGTTTCTCCCCGAAGGCTTCGGGGAGTGTTATCGATGTGATGGTCCTTTGCCGGATACAGATCCGGTACGCTCCGGCAACACAGCTCCATTAAGGTGCTAGCCCGACCATCTCGGGAACGATTTTTATGGCCACATTAAACCTTCAGGCCATCCCTCCCTCCCCACCCCCATGTTTCATGAGGAACGTGGGGTCGCCAGAGCCTCGTCTGTTAGTGAAACAGGATTCGCCGCGGATAGGTGTGGTTGACAATTGGGTTTGGAGAAGCTATATATTGCGCTGGCAACCTGAAAGGGTTGCGCTACACAGCCCTTGAATCTGGTACCGCGGGTATATTCTGACCCCCTAACCCGCTGGGGGCCTAAGTCTATTTTCTTCTAATGTCCTTTTAAGCTCTTATGTTGTTGTTGTTGTAGCAGTGCTTCTCTTATAAGTCATACAGCTCTGCCTGCTAAACGATTTTTATACTTACATGACTCTCGTTACACAAAACAATTGTAAAGCGATTAAGGGAAAACGATTGAAATGTTCAAAAATGGTATTTAAATAATTGAGTCGATACATATCAAAATCACCGAAGTCCATCATAAACAAATTTTTGGAAATATAAATTATTTGTGTCCCAGCTAACCAATTGATAGATGTTGAAAACCTGTTAAGATATTTTCTAAATACAATTTGAAGCACATTACAAAGATTTTTTGCTTTAAAAGTAAATCATAGTTGCAATAAAATGGATTTTAAGATGGACCTAAGCACTTTTAAATAAAACAAGTAAGCAAGGCTAAGTTCGGCTGTAACCGAACATAACGTACTCAGCTGAGGGCTTTGGAGACAAAATAATGCACCTAGGGTAACCCTGGAATGTTTTGTATGACATGGGTATCAAATGGAAGGTATTAAAGAGTATTTTAAAAGGGAGTACACTGAAAGAAAAATACTGGTAAAATCCACCGAAATACGGGTCAATTCAACCGAAATTTCTGTCAATTTTTATCCATCGCAACAAGATGTTGAATCAACTGCGCACAAATCGTTGATTCGTAATTGACCGTTTTAGTAGTGAAATGAACAAAAAAAGTTGTTGCGACAGCTTTGTAAGAAAGTACCTATGTTGCCATATAAATAAATAAATGTAAGGTGCGATAACCTCCGAAGAGATTTTAGGCCGAACTTCTCTTCCAATTTGCGTCGTGCTCCTCTTGATTTTCCCTACAAATTGGCCCGACGGGACCTACATGTTTTATGCCGACTCCAAACGGCATCTGCAAGGCATATGAGTTTTCACTGAGAGCATTTCATGGCAGAAATACACTCGGAGTGCTTGCCGAACACTTTTTCTAATTGAAAAAGCTTGTTTCTAAAATTTTGATGTTGTTTTTCCCGGGGTGTGAACCCAGGGTCGTCGGTGTGGTAGGTGGAGCACGCCACAATCACACCACGGCGGCCGCCATATAAATACGTAAATATGTGAACACATAAATACGCATGCTTGCTACATATACATACATATGAATATAGAAATGAAAATAGTAGTCACAAAACTGATTCTCAATTATTTCTGTTGCAGCTCAGCTCATTCTCAATTTCTTCTCGCATGTGGTTGTCACACTTGATTGTTTCGAACAAAACTTGTAGTATAAATGTTTGACGTAACAAGAAAAAGTAAAGAAAAGTAAAGAATCAAATCGCAGGAAGGTAATTCACCACTGGAGTAACTTTACATGTAATTCGGCAAGTTTAATTTTCGTAACACTTTAAGTTGAAACGATTCCAAAACAACTCAAACTTTAATTTGTCGGAAACACCAACATTAAAAAAGGATGCTTTTTTATTATCTTATTAGATTCGTTCGCGTGAGTGAAAATTCATTAAAACTTGAACAAATGTTACTATCTTTGGAAAAATCCTGTTCGTTCAAGCAAAACTTTTGCAGCAAGAGGGCGCAATTTGACATTTCGCTTGGAGGAGAGTTGCAAAATTGTACCCGATAAATAGGTGTCCGGGACCTCATAATTTTTTGCACAGTAAATTCAAAAAATGGTTTTTTCGTTTTGTATTGATAACTGAAAAACTAGTTTTTTATTGTTTTCCCATTTTGTGCGTTTTTTCGATTTGATGGTTTTCTTATTTTGGTTTTTTTTTTTTTTTTTACAAGTGCCACCATCGTCATAAGTACAAAGTAGAGAGCGCAGTGAGCGTAAAATTCTCTTTGAAATTTGCTCATGTATTGACAGTTGATCGCCGTTGAAATGACATGTAAGATCAGTTGTGTTAACAGAAAAAATCAGTTAGATTGATTAGGAATCTGTCAATTTAAATTTTTGTTAACTTAAGAGCGACAATTTCTCTTCTGTTGAAATGACTAATTTGTTCGCTTGACAAAGAACTCGGTCGAATTAACCATAATTCGATCAATTTCCCCGAATCTCCGTGAAGTCAAGAACAACAGAACCGATTTGTTGATTTTACTAGCACCATTTCTTTCAGTGTGAACCTAAGTTGTATATGTGAAGGCGTTTTGGAGATATCGACCAAAATGTGGACCAGGGTGACCCAGAACATCATCTGTCGGGTATCGCAAATTTTTTTATACTCAGTTGAGCAGAGCTCACAGAGTATATTAAGTTTGATTGGATAACGGTTGGTTGTACATATATAAAGGAATCGAGATAGATATAGACTTCCATATATCAAAATAATCAGGATCGAAAAAAAATTTGATTGAGCCATGTCCGTCCGTCCGTCCGTCCGTCCGTTAACCCGATAACTTGAGTAAATTTTGAGGTATCTTGATGAAATTTGGTATGTAGGTTCCTGAGCACTCATCTCAGATCGCTATTTAAAATGAACGATATCGGACTATAACCACGCCCACTTTTTCGATATCGAAAATTTCGAAAAACCGAAAAAGTGCGATAACTCATTACAAAAGACAGATAAAGCGACGAAACTTGGTAGATGGGTTGACGTTATGACGCAGAATAGAAAATTAGTAAGATTTTGGACAATGGGCGTGGCACCGCCCACTTTTACAAGAAGGTAATTTAAAAGTTTTGCAAGCTGTAATTTGGCAGTCGTTGAAGATATCATGATGAAATTTGGCAGGAACGTTACTACTATTACTCTTATGTGCTAAATAAAAATTAGCAAAATTGGATGAAGAACACGCCCACTTTTTAAAAAAAAAATTTTTTAAATTCAAATTTTAACAAAAAATTTAATATCTTTACTGTATATAAATAAATTAAGTCAAAATTCAACTCCAGTAATGATATGATGCAACAAAATACAAAAATAAAAGAAAATTTCAAAATGGGCGTGGCTCCGCCCATTTTCATTTAGTTTGTCTAGAATACTTTTATTGCCATAAGTCGAACAAAAATTTACCAATCCTTCTCAAATTTGGTAGGAGCATAGATTCTATGACGGTAACTGTTCTCTGTGAAAATGGGCGAAATCGGTGGAAGCCACGCCCAGTTTTTATACACAGTCCACCGTCTGTCCTTCCGCTCGGCCATTAACACAATAACTTGAGCAAAATCCGATATATCTTTACTAAACTTAGCCCATGTACTTACCTGAGCTCACTTTTTCTTGGTATAAAAAATGGGCGAAATCTGACCATAACCACGCCCACTTTATCGATATCGAAAATTACGAAAAATGAAAAAAATGCCATAATTCTATACCAAATACGAAAAGTGATGAAACATGGTAACTGGATTGGTTTATTGACGCAAAATATAATTTTGGAAAAAACTTTGTAAAATGGGTGTGACACTTACCATATTAAGTAGAAGAAAATGAAAAAGTTCTACAAGGCGAAATCAACAGCCCTTGGAATCTTGGCAGGAATACTGTTAGTGGTATTGCATATATAAATAAATTAGCAGTACCCGACAGATGATTTTCTGGATCACCTGGTTCACATTTTGGTCGATATCGCGAGAACGCCTTCACATATACATCTAAGGACCACTCGCTTTTAAAACCCTCATTAATACCTTTAATTTGATATCCATATCGTACAAAAACATACCAGAGTCACCCCTGTCCCACCCTAATGGTGATATCTCGAAAAGGCGTCCACCTATAGACCTAATGCCCCCTCCCTCTTAAAATGCTCAGTAACACCTTTCGTTTGATACCCATATCGTACAAACATTCTAGAGTCACCCCTGGCCCACCCTAATGGCGATATCTCGAAAAGGCGTCCACCTATAGACCTAGTGTCCACTCCCTCTTAAAATGCTCAGTAACACCTTTCGTTTGATACCCATATCGTACAAACATTCTAGAGTCACCCCTGGCCCACCCTAATGGCGATATCTCGAAAAGGCGTCCACCTATAGACCTAATGCCCACTCCCTCTTAAAATGCTCAGTAACAGCTTTCGTTTGATACCCATATCGTACAAACATTCTAGAGTCACACCTGGCCCACCCTAATGGCGATATTTCGAAAAGGCGTCCACCTATAGAACTAAGGATTACTCCCTTTTAAAATACTCATTACCACCTTTCATTTGATACCCATATCGTACAAACACATTCTAGAGTCACCCTGGCCCACCCTAATGGCGATATCTCGAAAAGGCGTCCACCTATAGACCTAATGTCCACTCCCTCTTAAAATGCTCAGTAACACCTTTCGTTTGATACCCATATCGTACAAACATTCTAGAGTCACCCCTGGCCCACCCTAATGGCGATATCTCGAAAAGGCGTCCACCTATAGACCTAATGTCCACTCCCTCTTAAAATGCTCAGTATCACCTTTCGTTTGATACCCATATCGTACAAACATTCTAGAGTCACCCCTGTCCCACCCTAATGGCGATATCTCGAAAAGGCGTCCACCTATAGACCTAATGCCCACTCCCTCTTAAAATGCTCAGTAAAACCTTTCGTTTGATACCCATACCGTACAAACATTCTAGAGTCACCCTTGGTCCAGCTTTATGGCGATATCTCGAAAAGGCGTCCACCTATAGAACTAAGGATTACTCCCTTTTAAAATACTCATTACCACCTTTCATTTGATACCCATATCGTACAAACACATTCTAGAGTCACCCTGGCCCACCCTAATGGCGATATCTCGAAAAGGCGTCCACCTATAGACCTAATGCCCACTCCCTCTTAAAATGCTCAGTAAAACCTTTCGTTTGATACCCATACCGTACAAACATTCTAGAGTCACCCTTGGTCCAGCTTTATGGCGATATCTCGAAAAGGCGTCCACCTATAGAACTAAGGATTACTCCCTTTTAAAATACTCTTTACCACCTTTCATTTGATACCCATATCGTACAAACACATTCTAGAGTCACCCTGGCCCACCCTAATGGCGATATCTCGAAAAGGCGTCCACCTATAGACCTAATGCCCACTCCCTCTTAAAATGCTCAGTAACACCTTTCGTTTGATACCCATATCGTACAAACATTCTAGAGTCACCCTTGGTCCACCTTTATGGCGATATCTCGAAAAGGCGTCCACCTATAGAACTAAGGATTACTCCCTTTTAAAATACTCCTTACCACCTTTCATTTGATACCCATATCGTACAAACACATTCTAGAGTCACCCCTGGCCCACCCTAATGGCGATATCTTGAAAAGGCGTCCACCTATAGACCTAATGCCCACTCCCTCTTAAAATGCTCAGTAACACCTTTCGTTTGATACCCATATCGTACAAACATTCTAGAGTCACCCCTGGCCCACCCTAATGGCGATATCTCGAAAGGGCGTCCACCTATAGACCTAATGCCCACTCCCTCTTAAAATGCTCAGTAACACCTTTCGTTTGATGCACATATCGTACAAACACATTCTAGAGTCACCCCTGGCCCACCCTAATGACGATATCTCGAAAAGGCGTCCACCTATAGACCTCATGCCCACTCCCTCTTAAAATGCTCAGTAACACCTTTCGTTTGATACCCATACCGTACAAACATTCTAGAGTCACCCCTGGCCCACCCTAATGGCGATATCTCGAAAAGGCGTCCACCTATAGACCTAATGCCCACTCCCTCTTAAAATGCTCAGTAACACCTTTCATTTGATTCCCATATCGTACAAACACATTCTAGAGACACCCCTGGTCCACCTTTATGGCGATATCTCGAAACGGCGTCCACCTATGGAACTAAGAATCACTCCTTTTCAAAATACTCATTAACAGCTTTCATTTGATACCCATATCGTACAAACACATTATAGAATCACCCCTGGTCCACCTTAATGGGGACATCTCGAAAAGGCGTCCACCGATAGACCTAAGGCCCACTCCCTCTTAAAATGCTCAGTAACACCTTTCATTTGATACCCATATCGTACAAACAAATTCTAGAGTCAGCCCTGGTCTACCTTTATGGCGATATCCCTAAATGGCGTTCATCCATAGAACTATGGCCTACTCTCTCTTAAAATACTCTTTAATACCTTTCATTTGATACATGTGTATACAACCACATTCCAGGGTTACCCCAGATTGATTTTCCTTATTTTGTCTCCATAGCTCTCAACTGAGTATGTTATGTTCGGTTACACCCGAACTTAGCCTTCCTTACTTGTTATATATGTAATACCATGAACAGTAATCCTGCCATGACTCTAAGGGCTTTTGATTTCGCCCTGCAGAACTTTTTCATTTTCTTCTACTTAATATGGTAGGTGTCACACCCATTTTACAAAGTTTTTTCTAAAGTTATATTTTGCGTCAAAAAACCAATCCAACCACAATTTTTTATCCCTTTTTTCGTATTTGGTATAGAATTATGTAATTTTTTTCATTTTTAGAAATTTTCAATATCGAAAAAGTGGGCGTGGTCATAGTCGGATTTGGCCCATTTTTAATACTAAGATAAAGTGAGTTCAGACAAGTACGTGAACTAAGTTTAGTAAAGATATATCGATTTTTGCTCAAGTTATCGTGTTAACGGCCGAGTGGAAGGACAGACGGTCGACTGTGTATAAAAACTGGGGGTGGCTTCAACCGATTTCGCCCACTTTCACAGAAAACAGTTATCGTCATAGAATATAAGCCCCTACCAAATTTCACAAGGATTGGTAAATTTTTGTTCAACTTATGGCATTAAAAGTATTCTAGACAAATTAAATGAAAAAGGGCGGAGCCACGCCCATTTTGAAATTTTCTTTTATATTTGTATTTTGTTGCACCATATCATTACTGGAGATGAATGTTGACATAATTTACATACTGTAAAGATATTCAATTTTTTGTTAAAACTTTACATTTAAAAAAATTTTTTTTTTAAAGTGGGCGTCTTCATCCGATTTTGCCAATTTTTTATTAAGCTCACATATAGCAATAGGAGTAACGTTCCTGGCAAATTTCATCATGATATCTTCAACGACTGCCAAATTACAGCTAGCAAAACTTTTACCTTCTTTTAAGTGGACGGTGCCACATCCATTGTCCAAAATTCCACTAATTTTCTATTCTGCGTCATAAAGTCAACCCACCTACCAAGTTTCATCGCTTTATCCGTCTTTGGTATTGAATTATCGCACTTTTTCGGTTTTTCGAAATTTTCAATATCGAAAAAGTGGGCGTGGTTATAGTCCGATTTCGTTAATTTATATAGCGATGTGAGATGAGTGCCCAGGAACCTACATACCAAATTTGAAGTTATCGTGTTTACGGACAAACGGACATGACTAAATGAATTTCTTTTTTCGCTCAGATTATTTTGATATATAGAAGCCTATATCTATCTCGATTAGTTTATGCCGTTACGGGTACGGTTATGCGAACAAAGTTAATATGCTCTGAGCTCTGCTCAGCTGAGTATAATAAAACGTATGGAACACTAAACTATTCTTGTCCATCCCTCATTCCATTTATCCCCCTCCCACTCCAACTAAAACTCTCACTTGTAATACCACTCCCACTTCAAATCTCAATCTCCCCCCGTCTCCCACTCCAATTCTTGGTTCAAGTCTCACTCCAACTCCCACTGCCACTAACCTCCCCCCCCTTATATATGGGACCTCTATAATAAATTTTGGATACATTCTTCAAATAATTTCGGATAAAACGATTTTGAATTTTTTCCAAATAGGGACGTGGCTCCGCCTACTGTTGCAAAAAAATTTCTAAACCATCTTTGAACCATAAAGGCAAAAAAAGATTAACAAAAAAATTACATTCAATCCATTTATAGATAGTGTGCGCAACAAGGAACGTACTGACTTCTTATGAAGTGGGCAGCTCCCCATTAGTATGATTTTTTGGTTTAAATAGTCGTGCATTTTATGTTTTTATTTTACATTCCAGTATAAACCGTATCACAACTCAGCAGGTTGAGGATCTTGTACGAATATTTCCCATTCCCGAGCCCGATGGCGGCAAACCAATGCCAGCTTTTGATGCTGATCAAATTGCAACTGAATATAATCAAAGTTTACGTTTCGCGCCAGGTAAAAACATATACTTATTTCTTTTTATAATAACTAGTTTTTAACTAAAATATATTTTTCTATCATTCTAGATGATCCACGTTTGTGCTATTCAATACGTGAACAAATTTGTGTTGGCGTTTGGCCAAGTCCAAAGGACTTTAAAGCGCGCTGTTTTGTTAACAGCTTATTTGTAAAGTCACGTTGCATTGATGCGAGTGAGTAATGCTTTAATATTTTAGCCAACATAATTTACATTTATTTTGTTTTTTTTTATTACCTTGTTAAATTGTTTTAACAATTGCTAATAATTTTTGCGTTTCATTTTTCATTGCAACCTCATTAATTTTGTGTGTTGTTGATGTTGGCCACATAATTTATTATACGTAATTTAAATACTCATAGAAACGCAACACTTGTAGCGTTAATTTACTTTGTAAACAAATCATAAATATACCAACCAATGAAATGGTAAAAAATAAGTAAAAAGGAACCTCCAGTAGGAACATGTTCCAAACAATTTCCAAAATATTTTCCATCACTGCAGTAATGCTAAAAAAATTCCAAAGAATGCATGGCAACAAAAATTTGCAGTTTGCGCGTTTCTAAAAAAAGAGGATATGAAAACAAATTATATATATTTTAGGGGAAAAAACGACTGTTACTTTTTAATTTACGCACCGGTGTAATGATGGCATTTACGGCCAATGTATTGAATATTACGGTCAGCAGTCGAAAACAGAATCCGAACTTTGTTAATATAGATGGCTCTATTAGTTCATGACCAAAGCGATTTGCTATTTCAATACCTAAAAGCGGTACTAGAATAATGAACGTTTAAACAAATTGTGACCAGTTTAGAATACCATTGAATTTGTAATTCCAGCCAACATCTTGATTTGCTATCAATAATACAATGGCATAATTGTAAACGAGCAGCTTTACTGTTTCGGTTTGAAATTCAAATAGTACACTGGGATTCTGTACATGAAAAATATTCAAATGCAATTTTAATTTTTTTTTTCGTTTTAGCTTTATATTAAACACTTCTTCATATCCTTTGGTTGTTGCGCTTACCCTAAATAGCGACTTGCATTTACTAAACGATGACTGCTGCTCTGATTGTTTATCTCGCATTTTTTGTTGTTTGTTTTTAACCTTACAAACAGTTGTCAGTCATATTTTACATTTTTCTCAATTGTTCTTTTGTATTCTGATTTTGTTTGGCATTTTTTTTATTAAGTTGATGGAAAAAGCAATTCATACTTAAATTTTTTTTTGTTGCTTTGCTATTTTTCAGATCTTGTAATCGATGGTAGCATTTCCTATCCATTTAATGATGGTGCGAAGGCTTTACTAGAAGTACACCCCGAAGATGCGTTGCTAACTATATCACTGGATTAAGTTGTTATTATAATTATTAAATTTGTAGATTTTTTGACTAATTCCGTATACTTAGTATTGTGATTGGGTCGAAAATTTGCAGCCTAACTTAAGAGATCAACAATTTTTTATCCTTGTAAATACAGATGACATTCTGTTTTTCTTAAAATTTGTTTTATTGAAATCCAAATTTTAAAATAGATGATAGATGTGCCATTTTTTAAATGGTTTTATTTAGCTTACTTGACAGGCCGGCCGACCGGCACGAATTTTATATTTAAAATTTAAGTAACTTCCCGATAAGCTACAAGCTTCAAACTTGGTATATAGTTCCGAACCCGATGACAATGCAATAATAAGAAAATAAACTCCGATAGTTGGCGCATGGATCGAAATATTTCAAAAAATCATATTAGTGCTCCGATTACGCCATATTTGGAACACATATTACATATTTCTATTGATAGTCATAAATAAGACCAATTGAACCTTAATGTTGTTGTTGTTGTTGTAGCGATACGGTTGCTCCCCGAAGGTTTAGGGAGTGATCGATGTGATGGTCTTTTGCCGTTTACAGATCCGGTACGCTCCGGTAACACAGCATCATTAAGGTGCTGGCCCGACCATCTCGGGAACGATTTATATGGCCACATTAAACCTTCAGGCCAATCCGGTATTTTAGTCGCCTCTTACGACAGGCATACCTACCGCGGGTATATTCTAACCCCCTGACCCGCTGGGCCTTAATCAGGTTATGCTACGCCTAACATATGACCCAACCATATAGTTGAACCAAGGTAATTCTTTTTTATTCTCTTGTTTGCTCCAAAGTCGTTTCGTCTGCTAAACCAGTTGTAGCACTCTAAAATTTGCTACTATTTTTAGCAAACAAAAAACATTGAAACGCGACTATGTGGAAATAGTACCGAACTTAACCCTTTCATTGGATTTGCCCAATATAATGGACACATGTTCAAAAAATTTTAAAATTACTGTGCTTCATATTTTTAGAATTTGCTTTATAGCTAGTCTTGAAATAGAATGTTGTCAACGTAGTAATCGTTGATGTAAAAAAAGTGAAATTTTGCTAGTTTTATTTGCGGTTTTCTGGCGAGCTGAAACGTTTTTTTGTGTGTATGTGTTGCGACTTTAAACGTTTTTCACAAAAAAGTGGTTAAAATTCTTTACGTGCTTTATAAATTGATATCTTCAGTAAAATATTGTGACGAATATTAGTAACACTAATGGTGATTTCTTTTCTACACGAAAATGTCGCCACTTTTAGTGGCAAACATTTTTAAGATTCTCACTTCGCCCTATGAAATTGTAGCCACTTAAAATGTTCAGTGCCACCCTGCATGACTTGAAAAGAACAAAAATTGTAACCGTTTTTACAAAAAAATGCAGTTCGTGTGGTTGTTCGCTGTCAACTGTGATCGCAAATTGCTTTTGAGTGACGCATGATTCGACACATATATACATATATAGCATTCGCTTCAGCCTCGTGTGATTCATAGCATTCGCTTCAGCTTCGTGTGATCAGCTAAATGAAAGGGCTGTTTTCTGCACCGTCAATGGCAGCAAGGGCAAGTAATGCTGCATTTTTGGCCATTTTTAGGGGTAGGTTGTTGAGAAAAGATAATGACGCCCTCTATTGAGGCTGAGCTGATTTTACAACAGAACACAACTTTTTGGAGGCGAAGGCGACATTTTTGTGTAGAAAAGAAAACACCATAAGTGATACTCACATCACTAATCTGATACTAAGTAAATAAAGCCACAACAACAAAAATCTGGCAACCTTGGTGCGCTAAAGGAATGTTTCTTGTGTTGATTGCTTAATTTATCAAATTTGTTCTATTTTTGGTGACGCTATTTTAGCCTACACAACATAAAATTATAAAACAAAGTGCAATTTATCTGGGAAACAAAAGATCATCCTCCAATCAGGTGAACGTGTATTTATTTTTAATCATTGAATGTTAGTTCTTCAGCTGTGAGCTGCTTTTTTGTTTTTGTTGCCGGCAAGTAGCTTTGTTAAAAAAAAGCCACAACAACGCTGCACTGCCCGCGCTTAAAGAACGTGGTTTGTGTACTTACTAAGCATCATACATATTTTTTTTGTGCTGCCAGCCAGTGAAAATTTATTTAAACCGAGGTATTCTTGGATTTCACATGTAAATGGCTCTGCCCTCCACTAAACGTCGTGCTGAAGCTATACGAAATGAGATGGAAATTACTAAAGCTCCCCGCATTAGCGAGTCTTCTCCGAACCTAATCCGTAACGTGGATCCTCAAAAATAACGAGTGGATAACAAAACAAATCCTGGACTCTGAAAAAAGACTACTGGAGTTTGTATGTAAGAAGACTGAAGACAAATTCGGAAGCTTAAAGTTAGAAGAAAAATTTGATGGTTTAAAGCAAGATCTTAATGAGTTGATTGAGAAGTATCTCGACTGGATAACGTTTTTGACCGCATAGGGCACCTAGAGAAAGAAGTCTCGCGTTTGGAGACAGCTTTTGTACGGATTGGACATCTTGAGGATGAAATATCTGCCCTAAAGGCAAAATTATCCAATCAAGAAAGCCAAACTGAAAATCAAGTAGCAGCTTGCGACGCCCGCGTTCATGGTATCCCGTAGAGGAAGGAGAAAATCTTCATAGTATTTTCCACCACTTGTCTTTCTCGTTGAACCTGCAGCCGCCCACCATTAAAAGTATATTTAGATGTCGGAAATTACGCGATAGTGTCAGAGATCCAGCCGTCATCATAAGGTGTCTGTCTTCTACCGCCAGAAATACTCTTTTGAAAACAATTTCAGATTTCAAACGACTAGACAATGGGAATAAAGGCAAAAGAGGACTGCGTCTAGTAGATGTGGGTATAAATTCCGATGCTCCGATTTATATAAATGCATCGCTGTCGAAGCGGAATTAGGAGATCTTCAAGGCTGCGATCCACCTTAAAAAGAGGAAGAAAGTAACCTCGCTTTTCACTATCAGGGGCATAGTCCACATAAAGCGAAAAGCCACCGACAGTCCCGAAACGATCAACGACATGGAGTCACTCAAGGGCCTTGAGGGTTCGAACCCAAACGAGAATACCTCCTTTCGAGACGGAAGCTCTAAATCGTCAAATACTGCTATGGAAGAGAACCAAAACTGTCAGTAAATTGATCTCCATATAGAGAATAGAAATTTGTTTTCTTACTTCCTGCTTCTCTTTTTTTCACCTTCATAAGTAATAGAAGTAAATTGTCATTAACCACAAGCAGTGCGAAGCTTTATGGCCCTAACCTATAATAAGTCTTCGAGTTCCAAAGACTGCTTACGTACGTTGCTGCGCATTTTTAGCACAAGTGTCGAGTGTATGAATATCATCCACCTCAACGCGCAAAGCCTATATAAGAAACTTGATGAATTAATATTCCTTTGTGAGTCCACCGATATAGATATTATTTGCATTTCAGAGACTTGGTTTTCTTCAAGCCTAAACGATCTAGGCAGAGCTTTTCAGAGCAGTCATTTTTTAAGCTCCTTGTTGGCTGTGCATACAGACCTAATCGCCAAGTAAACTATGATGGCTTTGCTGATTTTCTGCAACCTTTACTATTAAACTACGCAAACATTATCCTAGCTGGTGATTCCAACAGCAATCTGCTCGTAGAATCTGGTTTGAAACTAAGTATGGAATCCCTGGGACTTTTCCTCGCTAACGATTCCTTACCAACACACTTTACAAATACCTGCTCCTCGCTGCTAAACGTTTTCTTTATAAACGAAACCCAGAAAGTTCTTCTTTACGACCAGCTGTCTGCACCCAATTTTTCTAAACACGACCTTATATTCATAACTTATCATTTTCAAACGTTGTGCACACCGTGCTCTTACGTACCGTGACTTTAGAAGCAAAAATTATAGTAAGCTTGCTGAAGCACGCTGGCATCGGTTGATGATCAGACAAAGTTCCTCCATGATAATATAAATAAGCTCTATGATGACCACGTTTCAACAAAACTTAAGGTGGTGAAGTACTATAACAACCCATGGTTTGACGGCAGAATAAGACATTTAATACATTCGCAGTGGAAAAGATACCCAACTGTTGATATGCATCTTCACTTAAAAGCCGCCCGGCTCATTGCCAACAAAGCCATAAGATCTGCTAAGGTTGAGTTCTACAAAAATAAGTTTTCTAATTATGCCATCTTTCAGAAAACTAAGTATTTCATTATAAATGAAATCCGCAGCAGACATAGGATAAGGATAACCTCTACTATAAATAGGATCATCTGTTACTGTACGTATTTTAGCTACTACATTTGTATTAAAAGGCAAGGCTCGGTTTGGGTTCGCGAACGCATTAATATTATTATTTACGTACATGTTCCGGAACTGAATCTTCTATTATCGTAATCAGGTTAACTTGATTACAATTAAGCTGTTCAATTGCAACTCTACCATTTCGATAACACAAATATCCACTTTCTGTATACATTTTCGCATCAATTTCTCTTAAAAAGTCATGTCCTATAATACCGTCAAATGTGTTTAATGTTTCAAGCAAGTAAAACGTTGAAGTATGATCAAGTAAATTAACTAGGCACTTGATTTATTAAATTGACCCCATTTATTGATTTTAATCTAAACGGATGTTTTATTAATTTAACTCCACGAAGAAATGAAAAATTTTTAATATAGTTTTTCGATGTACCAGTATAAATTAAGAAACGAAGCTCCTGTCCATTCACCATTTTTTAGTAATGTATGGCAGGAGCGAATTTAGTTTAAAAAAATTAATCTCATCACTAAAATCTGAAACTTGAATTTAGGACTCATTATCATCTAATTCAATCCCACCAATATTATTTTCATTATAATTAAGTTCATCACAAAACTGATCAGTTTTGTCAGGCATATAATTTATACGTTGAGTTTTTTCCAAAGGCCTCTCAAAAGAGCCAGATAGTTCCCTAGGGCGTTTAAATAGTACTAATCAATTCGGCAATTGTTCAGGATGAGCGATATTTGACGGGTGAGCAGAATTAACATTCCGACTTGGAGTTAGAAAACAATTTCCTGATGTCCTTTGCTTATAAAATGATGACGCTGGGTCCACTTCCATTTGCTGCGGTTGATTTTTAAAATTTGAACCTGATAACGGACTACGTTTACTCAGAGTTACAGATGGACGGAAATTGTTAGGTTTTATCATATTACCTATAGCAAAAGTGTTTGCAAAGTCGTACCGTTTATGATTCGATTCTAATTCCTTAGCAATGGCTAATGCAGTAGGGAGGTCCTTTGGCCTTGATGAAAAAAGGATATCACATAAAGGACGACGGAGCCCAGAGATGAAAACACGTAGAGCATTTTCTCTGGCTTTCTCATTTAGCGCATCTATTACTTCATTATTGTTACTGTAAGTCATTATATGCTTGTTAATTACCAGAATTAAATGCTCCTCAACCTTATCATAATACTCTGCAATAGATAGACTACCCTGCCTAAGGATACTCTGCACATTTTCTTTTATCTGCGTACGTCTGATCAAGCCTTTCAATGATCGCTTCAAAATTTAAAACAGTAATGGAAGATGACAACGTCATGTTGGCGGAACCAGTAATTTTATTTCTAAGTATACCTAGAGCTACGTAATATTTTTTTGATCCCTTAGGGTAATATTTGATTGCGAAATTGGCAGCAGAACGCCATGCTGGATAACATGAAGCATTACCAGCAAACTTCGGTAAAGATTTAACTAAATCTTAACTACAGTTCCCTGAATCAATTGTAGAAATTGTTTCCACTGGATTGTAAGCCTCTACATTTGGTACCTCTAATCGCCCAAGAGTCAAAGTAAGCGAATCTAGTTTAGCCGCTAATTCTCGCCTAGCATTTTCACTTGCCTCTATTTTATTATCTAACTCCTGTCTAGTATTATCACTTGCTACCTTAATTATTTCCTATACCTGTTCCCTGTTATACTCATTTTATTAACCTAAACTATCCTAAATTATTACACAAATAATTTAAATTATTTAAATTACAAATTATATGTAATTTAAGTATTCTATTTTTTTCTAAGTAAAGTCGAAAAGCATCCTTTGTAAAAAAAAATTTATAAAAACAATCTTAATATTTGCGCAGCACCCTAGAATGGTTTTCACAAACAAAAAACCATTCAAAATCGCATATAAATCAAAGCGTAGTATTTTTTTTTTTAAATAGGACTTTTTATGCCCTCATAATAAATTCAAATATTTAAACCAAATAGCCACATCAATTTTGATATCTACTTACAGTTTATATTTTATTTTTAGATATAGGTACTTGATCGATTAAAATATTATTTGATTGAAGATTATAAATTTATTGAAAAAAGCTAGTTTTTTTGTATTATTTTCTTTTCCTTCCGTTAAAGACTAACCCGCCTGGAATATATTTTCCTTTGCCTATAGGAATCGGCAATTGCTTTTCAGGATTCGAGCGCTGCCTTACTTCTTTTCTCCGTTAAAAATTGCTTGTTGTTTAGGGATTATGAATGATGCGGCGTATAGGATCTTATGATCCTTTTGCACGTTGGAGTTATTTTATTTCACTTTTTTTAAAAAAAGTTTCAATAGAAATATTTAGGATTTTATGATCCTTTTAATAGTCACTATTTTATTTTTCACAAAGCGAATTCAACGGAGCTTCACATCTAGGAGTTATAAACCTTTGAAAAGAAAACTTTAAGACAGCCCCACGTGGAGCGCCAAATAATAATTTTATTAAAAAATTTTATGGAGATCTTTTGTTGTTCAGTAAGAATTTTATTCCACCAGGATTTTTCAAAAAATTTTCATTTTACATTTTCAAACTCATCAAAAATCTCAAAGAAAACTCTTTCACACCAAAGCCATACAGTAGAATACCTTAACTTGTATAAGTAACTTGAATCACGATCTGGGCCAAATAGGTGTATGGGCTTCTAGGAACGGCTTATGTCTAAATCCTCGAAAGTCGAAATGTATCGTCATTCGTAGAAGGCCGCTTGCTACAAATGCCGTAGATAATATTATGTTCGAAAACTCTGTTATAGAATATGTTGACACGGCAAGAAATCTTGGTATAGTTTTTAACAAAACACTTACATGGAAAGACCATATCTTTAACACGGTAGGAAAAGTGTGCGGAATGCTCCGTACACTGTGGTTGATACAGTATTTCACCCCGCTACATATACGATTACTTTTATCCAAAGCGTACTTAATACCTACGCTTCTTTATGGCTGTGAGATTTTTTTTACCGTGACTATGGGAGCAAAAAGAAGTTAAATGTTGCTTACAATAGCATTGCCAGATATGTATATGGGCTGAATAGGCTTGATCACCCTATTACTCTGAAAAGTTGCTAGACATATCCTTTGACAACCTTCTAAAGGTTAGAACTCTTATTACCTTACATAAGATAATTTACACCAAAGAACCTCATTACGTATTTCGAAGGCTCAAATTTCTTCATTCAACAAGGTCAATGCTCCTCACGCATGTTAAATATCGTATGTTAGTTTCTGAACGGCAATTCTTTGTCACTTCGATCCGTCTTTGGAACTCCCTTCTAACTAGAATACGGCATATAAGTAATGCACTGCATTTCAAGAAAGAGTTAATCTGTTTTTATAACTGACTCTCATTTCTTTCCATAACTTATGTACTTTACTGATTCCTTATCCTGTTTTACTCACCATTTTCAACCTTCCCTAAATGTTAAACTTACAACCGTACTACTATTGCAACTCTCCTTTATTCTTAATTTCTGTTCTTCATCCATAGGCTAAGCTCTATTAAATATATTTTAATGAAAATGTTTTATCAATTGTCTATTATTTATTGTTAATTAATTAGTTAAATTATTGTCATATTTTAAGTATTACATTTTTTAAATTTTTGAGTTAGGCTCTTTTGACCATTAATTGTGAAGTGCAAATAAAAGAATTTATCCCACTTTTCCAACCCAACGTTTCGCTAGACTTCCTAGAATCATCAGGGGTGATACAATATGTTTAGTTAGAATCTAAGAACTAAAAAATAGTACCATCATTGTTTGGCATCATTTTTTGTTTTTGTTATTATTATTATTTTTTTTGATCTTATGCTGTTTTGATTAGCACTTTAAAATAATTTTGTCAAATTGTTGTGCTGGGAAATTAAATAAAAATACAATACAATACAACAATAAAGCAAGCTGCCACACTTGTATGTACGTAAACAAATTAATCATCATGTACACAAATACATGCAAGCAGCAGAGAGATACTCACAAACGCATGTCATCATCAGCTACTACTTCGCTCACATACACACACGCATATGGTTACACCAGGTAGAGGATTCTAGAAGAAGAAACGTCTAGATTAGGGCTGGGACTATCCGCATATTCGAATATCCGGATATCCTTATGGATATCCGTGGACACGGATAAAATCCGGACGGCATGGATATCCGGTTAATATTCGTTTGTGAAACTATCCGCATATCCGGATTTATTAAGATCCGGTTAGTAACCGTATTTTTCGATATCCAGTGAAAGCAACAAATTTATGTACCATATATGTTTATTTAATATTAATAACAATATATTCGTGGGGCCCTTAAATCAATTAGCAGCGTTTTTTCACAATATAAACAAATGGCACTGTTCTTATTTTCACTTGTTTGTAAAGTTGTAGCTTTTTAATTTTTGACGTTAATTTAATAATCTGCAATCATATTTTGTAAATAATTTTTCGATGTTTGCTTCGTTCAATTCTAATATGTAGATATTCAACTTTTATATTCCAGTATCCGGACATACGGAAATCCGGATTTCCGTTTACGCATCAGAACATTTTTTTTGCTTAGCTATCCGGTTATTCGAATATCCGGTTTATCCGGATAGTTGAAAAATCCGGATGCAGTTCACACCCCTAGTCTAGACATTTGGGCAGAGAGTATAAAAGCAGCAGAAGCTGAGTAGTCCATAATCAGTTTGATTTAAGCACGCTATTGGTTGCGAAGTAGTCTAATAAAGACCATTTTGCATTATTGAATATTGGAGTTATTTATTCAACAGTTTAGCGATACGAACGTTAGTAGAAGGTTGCAAAGAAGCGGAATTTCAGTAAATCCGTTACAATATTATATACATAACACATTTTTAGCGGTATCATTCTAATACAGTGTAAGGTAAGTAAACTAGGGCTACTTATGTCCTGTCCATTATAATGGAAAAAAGCTATTAATTTTTTCGTAAGTTTTGTTACAACATCTATGTGTTTCAATTACATTATTTAATTTATTTATATACATGTTTATAAAGTAATATGTGCAAGGTGTGTGTGCAGCTGTCTCCAATACAGTTATAGTAGATCGACTTTTACGGTATATGTACATATATAGATAATACTTATTTAGTACCAACCGATTGTTTACGTTTTTCAAAGTTTAATTTTGAAATAGACTAAGGCTTGTTTTGACTTTTAGATATGGAAGATAAAGAATAAAGAAGAAGGTAATACGAAAGACCACTAACTGAAAAAGAACTGCTAGAAGCAATCGAGAATGGATCTGATGTAGATCTAAGTGATGACTAAGCAGATATTCTCATGCTGCCAAGTTCAATTGCATTTAGAAAACTACCTGAATCGGAGTCTGAAGGAGATTCAAGCGAAGATGAAGACTATTATACGAAGGAAACCATGATTGCAGTGCAGCACGATCCGAAAGTATTGCGTAATAGAAAAGTAGTGCCATCAGATATGCATAGTGACGCAAACTTTTCGAAACGTTCTCTTCGTGCTGCTGCTGTAGGCGCCCCAACGCCCGAAGCAACACATGAAGATGGAGGTGAAATATCGAAATTCCATGTTTGTCCAAAGGCACGAAAAAAACGAACAGTCGAATGGCGAATGGGAGAAATATGACAAAAACTGATAAGGCCCCGAAAATTCAACCACCTCAGAGAGTAGCATCGGTGAATACACCATACAAGTACTTTTGCACTTATTTAGATCATTCGTTTTTCAAAATGGCTTCTTTCCATACAAATTTGTACGCTGTTCGACAGATGTAAGACAGGATCAAGTGGGGCATGTTCCAAAATTCAATGACATAAAAAATTCTCAACGTTGCGCTTACGACAAATGTAACGCAAAAACCTACATAAGATGCGAAAAATGTGAAGTATTTTTATACGTAAAAATGGAAACATATTGTTTCATTAATTACACTGCACCACGAATTTCAACTTTTTCTCTTTACCAGAAACGCCATTATGAAATTCGTATGTAAAATCACCCCCTGATTTCGAAAATTGCGTTCATTTTTGATTCTATGGTACCGTTTTTGAGATATTTGCAATTTACCGTTATTCGAAAAAACCAAAAAGATGGCTCCCTTTAATTACGTATATCTCACGATAAAGCAATTGCAAAAAGGTTTAAAGAATCGGAAAGACGATAAAATTTGCTATAAACACATCATACATTATTTTTTGCTCAACGAGATATTTTTCGAGATATTAGCTTATCATTTCAGATTTTTGTTTTTTTTATGAAAAAATATGAAAAAATTACTTTTTGCGAGGGCAGCATTCCAAAACCATACGTTTTTATACAGATATTTTTTCTTTACGTAAAGCTCTGTTTAATTAGAAAAAAGATAAGCTATCATCGAAGAAAATCGATGCAAAACTACGTAAGTTATAAGTGATCAAATAAAAATACCCAGGTTGCGCAACTTCAATGTATGTATACATACATATATTAAAGGTATAAAGTGCAAATGGGATATTATCCTGACAAACGAATAACACCATAACAATGATAATACTTTTTCTTTAAATAAATCAAATAGTACTTTTAATACTCGAATTGTTTTATAGTAGGTAGAGTGGTTGCATTGAAAGGAAGAGTGGTTGGATTCGAAACCTGCTGTAGGCATGTAGTTATAAACATGTATTTCCGTCACTTATGGGTAAGTATGCAGGTAGATTTTCAAATTATAAGACACAGAAAATTTTTAAAGCCTACATCTAAAGCAGGTAGTATTTTACTTTTCCTAGCTTCGTATAAAAAGGAACCTTTCTGTCTAGGTAAGATTTGATTTTTTCAATTTTATTCTTGTTCCGAGTATAAATATGAGTTAATGCGCCTTGAAACCTCAAAACATCTGCAAGGCTTGCCGGAGATAGTTCAGTTCATAAGTCAAATTTAAAAACCGTGGTTTATTAAAAAAAAATAAAATGAGTAAAAGGACGCGAGAATTTGTGTGTAATAACGATCCAGATATGTTCTGTTTCATGTGTGGCCAATATACTACCATAAGGCGACGACGAGTGTTCTCAGATCATATGAAAACTTTATACTCCAAGTATTTTGGCATTGAGCCTAAAAATGCTGAAAAACCATGGACACCGAACACCTTGTGTACATCGTGTCGAGTAGAACTGATTCAGTCGGAATCAGGACAACAAATAAAATTTGATACAGCAATGATATGGAGAGAACCTACTTGCCATTCAATAGAGTGTTATATTTGTCAAACAAAAGTACTTAGCGTTGGAAGATCAAGAAGAGTAACCTATGCCAGCGTACCTACAGTGACATTACCAGTACTACATTCAACGGCAGTTGCGGATCCAGTTCCATTGTCAACAGTAATATCTGAGTGCGGGGAATCAAGTTGTAATGAATTTCGCATGGGAAACGAGAGAAACGTTCTGTCACAAGCACAACTTAATGATTGGATAAGAGATTTGGAACTATCCAAGGAAAAGGCCGAGATCCACACTTCTCGTATGCAAAAATTTAAATTTGTGTCATCCGATGTTAAGGTGATATATTGTAGAACTCGTCACGAACCATTTTCCAAACACTATACCAAGAAACACAGTATATGCTACTGCAACGACATTCCTGGTTTATTCAAAGAGTTTGGTCAAACATATGATTCAAAAGACTGGCGATTGTTCATAGACAGCAATAAACTGAGTTTGAAGGCTGTATTATTGCATATTGGTAACAAACAGCCTTCTATCCCGACCGTACATGCAGTAAATACAAAGGAAACCTACGAGGAAATGCAAAAACTACTCAAATTCATCAAATATGAAGAGCATGATTGGAAAATATGTTCTGATCTCAAAGTCGTTGCAATGCTATGCGGTCTACAAAGTGGCTACACCAAGCACTGCTGCTTCCTTTGCAAGTGGGATAGCCGAGCTCGTAAGGACCGCTACGTCAGAAAGGATTGGCCGGAAAGAGTCGAGTTTACCGTTGGTGTGGATAACATCAAATACACCCCTCTTGTCAAGAAAGAGAACATCATACTTCCACCCTTACACATCAAGCTCGGTCTCATTAAAAACTTTGTTAAGGCTTTGGACAAAGAAGGCGGGGCATTCGACTATTTGAAAACAATTTTTCCAGATATTTCTCAAGCCAAGATAAAGGAAGGTATTTTTGTTGGACCACAAATAAAAAAGTTGATCAACAATAATCAATTCAAAAGACTACTCTCATCAGTTGAGGCAGCAGCGTGGGAAACCTTTGAAAAGGTCGTTGCTTCTTTTCTCGGTAGACACATAAGCCCTAACTACGAGCAGATAGTGAACGACTTAATCAATAATTATGCGAAAATGGCTTAAAGGCTTATTAAAATTAGTTTCCCAAAATTCTATAACTTGTTTACCTAACTAATATTTTCTTTCCAGGCGTAAATATGTCCTTAAAAATTCGCTTTCTGCACTCACATTTGAGCTTTTTTCCGGGAAATCTTGGCGACGAAAGTGACGAACATGGCGAAAGGTTTAATCAGCAAATGAAATTAATTGAGAATCGATATCAAGGATTCTGGGACGTCGCAATGATGGGTGATTACTGCTGGTTTCTCATAAGAGAAACCGATCCGAAACTGAATAAGCGTCAAAGTAGAACACATAATTATTTCGACTACATAGTAAAATCAAATAAAGATTGTGAGAATATAGTATAAACATAAATAAATTAAAAAAAAAGTTAAAAATATGGGTAATTTCGTTCATAAATTGAACTTTTAACTAAATAGAAACAGAGCATAGCTAGATATTTCACTCTTCTTTATACCATACATACGTTTTGAGGTATACGTTGAAATTGCGCAACCTGGGTATTTTTATTTGATCGCTTATAACTTACGCAGTTTTGCATCGATTTTCTTCGATAATAGCTTATCTTTTTTCTAATTAAACAGAGCTTTACGTAAAGAAAAAATATCTGGATAAAAAGTTGTGGTTTTGGAATGCTGCCCTCGCAAAAAGTAATTTTTTTCATATTTTTTCATAAAAAAAAAACAAAAATCTGAAATGATAAGCTAATATCTCGAAAACTATCTGGTTCAGCAAAAACAATGTATAATGCGTTTATAGCAAATTTTATTATCTTTCCGATTCTGTAAACTTTTTGCAATTGCTTGATCCGTTCGTAAGATATGCGTAATTAAAGGGAGCCATCTTTTTGGTTTTTTCGAATAACGGTAAATTGCAAATATCTCAAAAACGGTACCATAGAATCAAAAATTTTCGAAATCAGGGCGTGGTTTTACATACGAATTTCATAACGGCGTCTGGTAAATTTTGGCCGTCGACCAGTGTTATCACAAGCCTTAAGCTTACATTTATCTGGATTTATTCTATCTATTATTATCATAATTATTTTTTACGAATGAAGTTTCTGTTTTGTTTACAACTAATATTTCTATATTATTACTATCATTATAATTATTTGTTTTCAATAAAAAGTCCATAAGGGCATTTACGCAGCAATAAATAACCTTATTTTCTATTATATCATTCCTTCATACAATAATATTTGGCCAAAATGGGTTTGCGTTAGCATAATCTATAACATTGGATGTGTATTGCTCTACAACCCTTGACTTGATGTGTCCATTATAATGGACCACCCACAAAAAAGTAACCCGAGCAGGTAAAAATTAAATGTAATTTTTTATATCTTCTTAGGGCCTAAGTGGTGGGAATACTGCCCTAAAAAGTATTTCATTGGTAGTTTGGTTTAGCCATTGAAAGGGTTAAAAAGGCATTAGAAGAAAGTATAAACATCTCAAGACCAAAATAATGACACATAAATTCTAAAAATCGGATGTCGAATAACCAGATTTCTTTAGCAAATAACAAATAATTGAAAAATTTGGACAATACATTCGTTTATTCGCAATACTTTCATCAAGGATGAAGAAAATAACAAAAGTTTAAATCCAAAAAATTAACAGTCATAAGAAAAATTGTTGATCTTAGACGATACATCTAAAAACATAACCTTACATATGTAATATTACATTACAGTTACACCTGCGAGGTAAAAATGGCTGGAAACCTGATTTGAATGTGTATTTTCATTAATTAAAAAAGAAACTGTTATATAACTGGCTTTTGGGGTAAGGCGGAGGTGGCATGTGGCATGCTGGCAAGCTCCTGCTAGCTGTTGTTGTTGTTGTTGTAGCAGTGCCGCCCCACCTAACAGCCGCGACCGATCACAAATTGTCATCAATATCCTCTCACGGGAGTCCAAGGAAACTTGCTGTTTCAACAGGGGTGGACCATAATGAAAGGGATGTTAGAGGCGTTGGTTCATTAAAGAGATGGTTGGTGGACACATTGCAAGCGGGGCATACATTTTGTATGTCGGGGTTGATTCTGGATAGGTAAGAGTTTAACCTGTTACAGTATCCAGAACGAAGTTGAGCAAGAGTGACACGCGTTTCCCTGGAGAGTATGCGTTCCTCTTCCACAAGTTTTGAGTACTTTTCTTTGAGTACTGGATTCACCGGGCAATTCCTGACATAAAGGTCCGACGCCTGTTTGTGGAGTTCACCAAGGACCTGCTTGTGTTTTTTTGCTTCATACGGCTGGGTTCTCAGGTGCCGTATTTCCTCAAAATGCTTACGGAGATAACTTCTTAAGCGCCTAGGCGGTGTTGGCTCATCAATCAGATGTCTGTTTGGATGCCCAGGTTTCTGGGTATTCAACAGGAACTGTTTGGTTAGCATCTCATTTCTCTCCCTGATGGGGAGTATTCTCGCCTCATTATGTAGATGGTGTTCTGGGGACATAAGAAGGCAGCCCGTGGCGATTCTGAGAGCAGTATTTTGGCAGGCCTGTAGCTTCTTCCAGTGGGTAATTTTTAGGCTGCTAGCTCGTCGGGTGGGGTGAGTTTTTGCTCACCAGTCTTACCTGCAGTCATATAAACAAAAAAAGAGGTTCACGCCTGATATCTACGTTAAGGAAGGAAAGCAGAAAGAAAAGGCCTGTCCGTGTCAGGTGGAGTCATCTCCCCCCTTCTGCGTAAAACCTCGACGCAGCCTTGGGCGTTGCACTGACTCCGAAACTTTAGCAACGCCCCCCTAGCCGGACATTTGTCTGTACGTTAATGTCCCATGTCCCTATCCTGTCTAGTCTGTCACAGTCGCCTCACATCCACGTCCCCCATATTGCACTCGTGCAACAGCCACACCAATTGAGTGTCTTAGCCTGACATTTTTAGGGTAAGCTCAATCCATGAACTAATAAATATGATATGTTTGAATTTCTTTGTAAAACGTTATAAAAAAACTCTTTATTCAATATTTATCCTAACATTAATGATCGAAAAATTCAAAAAAACTTCAATTGTATTGATTTTTCCTTATGACTAATTAGTTGAAACTAACTCTATCTAATATATGTACATGTGTAATTGAAAATAATAAAGATGGGGATAAAAGTTGCTAAACGGAAGATAATACGGACAAGGAAGTTTATTTTGAGTTTATTTAATGGCAAGATTGTGAATGAAAAAACCTAAAAAAGTCAAAGGAAAATCAGAGGTAAAAAAACTTGGGATTGAAAACTATTAATGATAAATGAAAGGACTTTAGCGTATAAAAAAAGGAAATTGGAAATGCAAAAAAAGTTAACTTCAAAAATATTAAATAGGAAAGAGAAACTTTATCGTAAAAAAATTAAAATTATTAAACGGCCATTAATTAAGTTTACTAAGTAAAAGATGTTGCAAATGCATTTAAAACAAGTAAATAGAAAGAAAAAAATGTGAATATCAAAAATGCGGTTGACAACAAAAACTTTAATTAAAAGTTCGATTGTATACGTGGATTCAATAATCGGACTGCCACTGTAGCCCAACAACTCCTCAGCCTCTGCTGGCTTCCAGTAGATTTGTTTAAAAAAAAATGGATATATATACGTACGTTTATATGTATTAGGTGGGGTAAAGGCGAATTCATTACAGGTGGTGTTATCCCATCAGCTGATTGCTTCTTCTTGATAATTTTCAATACAAAGCCTTGTACTACAACATGTCAGTTAATCGAAATCAATGAAAATTTTCTTTTGACTTGACATTCCTCCGTACGGCGAATTGGTTGAATTCGCTTAGCCACCACCTAGTATAGATACGCCTTGGGTGGTGTTAATAAATTACAGCTCTAGCGCTTACCGATCATTCACGCGACGGAGGCGCCTGCGTCGAAGAGAGAGCGTGGCTGCAAAGAACGCACATATATGTACATATAACTACAAACCTATGTTGGAAAGTCGATCGGTGGAAGAGGTGCTAATGAAAGATTACAAATTTATTCGGGCATGCGGTTGCGGCCCGGATCAAAGCCTTTATGGGTGTTGAATGTAAGATAACAATTTAAAAAAAATAATAAAATAAAAAAATTATATCGATGATTATAAAATTCAACCGTTCAACAAAAAGTTTAAATTTAAGTCGGAAATTTAACCAATATGCCAAAAAAGTGAAACTGGGGGTGAACAAAACTTCTCATAGCTTTAAGTAAAAAAAATAAAAGCGCAAAAAACGTAAAGCAGCAAAATAAAAAATTAACAGAGAAAAATGCACTAGTTTCAAAAAAGGAAAAAAAAACACAAAACGTGCTAGAAAACGAAAACAAAGCCAAAAGGCAAAAATGTTAGAAAGGTGAGACCAAAAAAATAATGGCAATCTTTAAAAATTGTTTTTGTTTTTATCGGCCTATTGATAAATGATTCAAGGTTCGATTCGAGCTCAAGGCCAGAACAATAATTTTTTTCTAATGATAATTATTGTTATTTTTTTAATTTTTCTAAATTTGAAAAATTGTATTTTGTTTTTGGAATAGTAAGTAGAAAATGTTTCAGACAACCTGCCATAGCTGCGCAGATAGATCCATTTCGAAGGGTGCTAAGCCTTCATCATCAGTACGCTTTAGGCATGCTGCGCTGTATAGCTAAATGGTTAGCGCAGCATGCCTAAAGCGTGAATTTACATCATTATTCGTTCACTTCAATAATTCTTTGAAAAAAATTTATTTTTATCAAAATCATTGATTCTAATTCAAGCTAATTGAATATCTAATTGCATTAGCAGAAGTCAATTAGATTTCTAATTGTAAAGGTAAACCAATTTTTTTTGCTAATGGCAACTAATTGCAATTAGATTTACCATTAGAATAAAAATTTCAATTATCTAATGGGAATTAGGTGAACATTTCTAATTGTTTAATGAATTAGAGAATTTCGCAAATGAAGGTTAATTAGCAATCATTAGCATTAGCTAATCATTACTTAACATCTATGATTTTATCCAATAGATTTTTATTAAATGTGGTAACCCACTTCTTATATAATATTCCACTTGTTTTAATATTTTTATTTCAAGAACTCTTTGTGAAATATTTAAATGTGTTGACTTTTGAAAACAAAACTTTTTCACTTCATAATTTTTTCTTGTGTAATAAAAGATATTTTTTTAAAAAATAATTGTGATATTTTTTCGGCACGTATCCCTAAACTACCAACTTTCTGGTGTGAAGAATCTGAAATCTGGTTTCTGCAAATTGAATCAAGTTTCAATATTACTGGCGTAAGTCTGGACCCATCGATTCTTTACATGGTGAAAGACATCATCAATAATCCTCCAGCACAAGGACGTTATGAAGCTATGAAGACCCGAATTATTCAACATTTTACTGAATCCGAAGAGAGTCAACTGAAGCAGCTGCTGAACAATTTAAGAGTTAGCTGATCAAAAGCCTTCACATCTCATGCACCGCATGAAAGCTTTAGCTGGATCTAAGGTCAGTGATAATGTGTTAAAAATGTTATTTTTGGAAAGATTTCCTGAAAAAGTCAAGTGTATTCTCGCGGTAACTGAAACGAATCAGTTGGACAAGCTTTCGATATTAGCTGATACAATTTTTGAGCAATTTTCTCCTACTTCTTCATTATCCATTGCTGAATTAGATCAAAAAAATGTTCGAACTGCTATGCTTCGTAATGACATATCGTCACATTCCGAATTTTATACTTATTCATTAAAATTGGCATCGATCTTATCGAGAATAGAAGCTATCGAGAACCGATCTCGCAATTCAAATCGTGGAAGTTCATCTAGACGTAGTTTATCTCAATCTCGTGAAAAGTCACGAAACCGCAAAGTTTCAAGGTTATGCTGGTATCATTGGCGTTTTGCTGAGAGAGCAATCAAGTGTATACAGCCATGTGTATTTAGAAATCCAAAAAAATAATTCCGCCGTCGTCAGAAGTTTCGACCACTCATAATTATGGTAATGTATCTGGTCGACTATTCATCACTGAGCGTACGACAAAAGTAAAGTTTTTACTAGATTCAGGGGCTGAACTTTCTGTTTTCCCATGCAAGTCATCAAAACAATCCAGTAAACTTGTCTTTTATGTTGCTAACAATACTCGTATCCCTACCTATGGTGAAAAATTGTTTGAGCTTGATCTAGGTCTTCGTCGAAGTTCCAGATGGATGTTCATTTTGGCAGATGTATCAAAGCCAATTATAGGGGCTGATTTTTTGAGACATTTTCACCTATTACCAGACTTAAAAAGAAAAGTACTTGTTGATGGTGTAACATTTTTGAACAAACCTGTTAATTATTTAAAAGGGACGAATCTTAGTATTAAAGCCATTGCAGGAGAAAGCAAATTTCATGAACTTTTTAAGGAATATTCTGAATTGTATTCTGCCCAAACATTTACTTCCGAATGCAAGCGTCAAGTTGTCCATCATATCACAGTGTCTGGTAGCCCTGTAAAGGCCAGCCCAATAAGATTAGATCCACAAAAACTTGCCATAGCTAAAGCTGAATTTCAGTATTTTT
The DNA here is from genome assembly GCF_040869045.1 of Eurosta solidaginis. Taxonomy (NCBI): domain Eukaryota; kingdom Metazoa; phylum Arthropoda; class Insecta; order Diptera; family Tephritidae; genus Eurosta; species Eurosta solidaginis. The sequence goes on along the minus strand of NC_090321.1, from coordinate 199,952,657 downwards.
TGGATAACGCAATTATTCGTTCAAGCAACAGTAGTTGGGCTAACCCACTACATATGGTACCAAAACCTGATGGTACTTGCAGACCATGTGGTGATTACCGGGCACTCAATAAAATTACTGTATCGGATAAGTATCCAATACCGTATCTTAGTGATTTTACTATGGAAATGGCGGGTGCGAAAATATTTTCAAAATTTGACCTTATGAAAGCGTATTACCAAATTCCAGTAAATCCGGAAGATATTCCTAAAACTGCAGTTATAACACCATTTGGTTTGTTCGAATTTTTGAGAATGCCATTTCGGTTATGTAATGCAGCACAGACCTTCCAGCGTTTCATGGATGAAGTAGTACGAGGTCTTAACTTTGTTGTTGTTTATTTTGACTATGACGATGTCTTAGTTTTTTCGTCTGATCCTGATCAGCACATGGATCATCTCAAGCAACTATTCGAACGATTCAAAACGTATGGTTTCATTGTCAACGGAAAATGTGAATTGGGAGTCTCAGAACTCAACTTTTTGGGACACAAAATTACTAGTTTTGGTATTGGTCCAATGCAAAAAAAAGTAAGTGCTATTTTGGATTATACAAAACCTTCAACAATCAAGGATTTGAGGCAATTTTTAGCTTTGGTTAATTTTTATCGAAAATTTCTACCAAATGGAGCAAAAACTCAGGCACCTTTAAATAATTTGCTGATTGGTGCAAAAAATAATGATAGACGACCTGTTTCATGGAACAAGGAAACCATTTCTGCTTTCGAGAAAGTAAAAGAAGAAATATCACAAGCTACAATTCTTGCTTTTCCTATACCAGATGCTGTCCTTGCATTAAAAGTTGATGCTAGTAACTTTGGCATGGGAGCGTCGTTAGAGCAAGTCGTTAATGGTGATTGGCAACCTTTAGGTTTTTATTCTAAAAAGTTTAATCATGCTCAAGTTAACTATAGCACTTATGATCGGGAATTGCTTGCAATCTACTCCGCAGTAAAATACTTTCGCTATTTCTTGGAGGGTCGAGAGTTTAAAATTTTTACCGATCACAAGCCTTTGATATATGCGTTTCAACAAAATTTAAATAAAGCATATCCACGTCAATGTAGACAACTAGATTTTATATCGCCATTTTCAACTAATATTGTTCATATATCTGGAGTAGACAATGTTGTCGCCGATGCTTTGTCAAGAGTTGAAACTATCGAATTTAAAAGTATTAATTACGAGGAGATGGCACGAACCCAAAAAGAAGAATTGGAGTTGCGAAGTTTGCTGCAGTCTGAGAGAAGCTGCTTATTAAAAATAATCAACATACCAGATAGTGATATTCAAATTTACTGTGAAGTATCATCAGGTGTAGCACGACCATATGTGTCACTTAAGTTCCGTAAAATAGTTTTTAAAAATATTCACCATTTATCGCATCCTGGCATTCGGGCGAATAAAAAGTTAATTACAAAGACATTTTTCTGGCCTTCGATGAATAAGGATGTGGTAGAGTGGACCAGATCTTGTACCTCATGTCAGAAATCAAAAATTTCAAGGCACATTTCGAGTCCACTTGGCAAATTCCCAGTAAGCAGTGGTCGTTTTAAATAAGTCCATATAGATTTGGTTGCTCCATTACCAATATCTGAAGGATGCAGTTATTTACTCACTTGTGTTGATCGATTTAGTCGATGGCCGGAAGCTTTCCCTAGTGGAAATATTAAAGCTGAAACAGTTTGCAGAACGGGTTACGATTTTTGGGTATGCCGGTTTGGATGTCCAAATATTATTATTTCTGATAGACCACAACTAGTTGGAGATCCTACAGATTTCTTTTCAACTTTAAAAAGAATTATGAAATATTTACAACCTATTTCAACTTCGGCCCATTCCTGAAAACCCATTTTTATTAGCAAAGATTTATATATGTACATGTACACATGTTTGGATTCATGTTGATGTTGGTCGATCATTTTTAGATGTTCAATACTCAGGACCGTATAAAGTTATTGAACGATTTCCAAAATACTTTAAAATTTCACTTCAAGATAAAATTGAAAAAATGTCTATAGACCGTTTATAACCAGTCTTTCAATCCAATGATTTGCCATATTAATTATTATTTTGACTTTTATGTAATTTCTTAGAGGGGAGCTATGTCGTAACCCACTTGTTATGTAATATTCCACTTGTTTCAATATTTTTATTTTAAAAACTCTTTGTGAAATATTTTAATGTGTTGACTTTTGAAAACAAAACTTTTTCACTTCATAATTTTTTCTTGTGTAATAAAAGATATTTTTTTAAAAAATAATTGTTTATTTCAACATTAAATATCTGGCTTTATTTATTTATATATGTAATTTTAGTTATTTTAATTAGTTTTATATTTAATTTTATTTTATAATTTTAGTTAATTTGTTTTAATGTTCTTTTATTTTTAACTTTCATTAATTTATTACTTAATTTTATCTTTGTATTTAATGTTATTTATTTTACTAAATTTTATTGATTTTAGGTATGTAATTTTATTTAAGTTAATTTTAATTTTTAACATTTTTTATTTATTGTTGTTGTTATTGTAGCAATGCTCGCCCCACCTAATAGCCGCGACCGATCACAAATTGTCATCAATATCCTCTAACGGGAGTCCAAGGAAACTTGCCGTTTCAGCAGGGGTGCACCATAAGGAAAGGGGTGTTAGAGGCGTTGGTTCCACATTACAATTGAAGAGATGGTTGGTGTCATGTGGGGACACATTGCAAGCGGGGCATACATTTTGTATGTCGGGGTTGATTCTGGATAGGTAAGAGTTTAACCTGTTACAGTATCCAGAACGAAGTTGAGCAAGAGTGACACGCGTTTCCCTGGGGAGTATGCGTTCCTCTTCCGCAAGTTTTGGATAATTTTCGTTAAGTACTGGATTCACCGGGCAATTCCCGGCATAAAGGTCCGACGCCTGTTTATGGAGTTCACCAGGACCTGCTTGTGTTTTTTCACTTCATACGGCTGGGTTCTCAGGTGCCGTATTTCCTCAAAATGCTTACGGAGATGACTCCTTAAGCCCCTAGGCGGTGCTGGTTCATCAATCAGATGTCTGTTGGGATGCCCAGGTTTCTGGGTATTCAACAGGAACTGTTTGGTCAGCATCTCATTTCTCTCCCTGATGGGGAGTATTCTCGCCTCATTATGCAGATGGTGTTCTGGGGACATAAGAAGACAGCCCGTGGCGATTCTGAGAGCAGTATTTTGGCAGGCCTGTAGTTTCTTCCAGTGGGTGATTTTTAGGCTTGGCGACCTTATGGGTGACGCGTAGCACGTAATCGGCTGGCTAATTGCTTTGTATGTAGTCATGAGCGTTTCTTTATCTTTTCCCCAAGTACTGCCAGCGAGGGATTTGAGGATTTTGTTACGGCTCTGAATTCTCGGAACAATTGCGGCTGCGTGCTCACCAAAATTTAGATCCTGATCAAACGTCACACCCAAGATTTTGGGGTGTCGGACAGTCGGTAGCGTAGTGCCATCGACGTGGATGTTCAAAATGGTCGACATTTTGGGCGTCCATGTTGTAAATAAGGTCTCGGAAGATTTACTCGGTGATAATGCCAGGTTTCGCGAGGCGAAAAAACTGGAGAGATCAGGGAGGCAGCCGTTTATTTTATTGCATAGCGCATCGATCTTTGGGCCTGGGCCTGTGGCCATTATTGTGCAGTCATCGGCGTAGGAAACGATTGTGACTCCTTCCGGTGGTGAAGGTAGCTTAGATATGTAGAAATTAAACACAAGTGGGGATAGGACACCACCCTGTGGTACCCCCTGTTTAATTCTCCTTTGTTTTGATGTTTCGTTTCTAAATTGCACCGATGCCTGCCGACCACCCAGATAATTTGCGGTCCACCTTTTAAGACATGGGGGAAGGGTAGACCCTTCCAGGTCCTGCAGTAACTAGCCATGGTTGACCGTATCAAAAGCTTTTGATAGGTCTAGCGCTACGAGTACTGTTCTATGGTGGGGGTATTGATTTAAACCGCAATTTATCTGGGTGCTAATGGCATTTAGCGCGGTGGTGGTGCTATGGAGTTTTCTGAAGCCATGCTGATGAGGGGCTAGCTGCAAATTTGCTTGGAAATAAGGGAGCAAAACGGCTTCAAGCGTCTTTGCCACTGGCGATAGGAGAGATATCGGACGATACGACTCACCTATGTTAGCTGGTTTCCCAGGCTTTAGTAGTGGGACCACCTTGGCCATTTTCCATTTCTCAGGTATGACAAAGGTGGAAAGAGACAGATTGAAGACATGCGCTCAATATTTGAACCCCTCTTTCCCTAGGTTTTTAAGCATCGGCATGGCTATGCCGTCTGGGCCCACTGCTTTGGATGGTTTAGCACGACCAATGGCGTCCTCAACCTCTTTAGCGGTGATGGTGATTGGTGACGCGCTGAATTTGTGTTTATGTGCGCGTCTATTGGCTCTCCGTCTATCTTTGTCGACCGTAGAATGCATTATATATTGTCGGCAGAAAGCGCTCGCGCATTTTTTCGCGTCCGACAGCACTTTGTCGCCAAAGGCGATGGAAACTTTGTCTTTGTGCTTAGTCGGATTCGATAGGGACTTTACGGTGGACCAAAGTTTACCCACACCGGTATAGAGGTTACAACCTCTTAGGTGCTCCTCCCATTTCGCCCGCTTGTGTTCATCTACAAGCAATCTGATGCGTTGGTTTATATCCCTTATTTGGGGGTCGCCTGGGTCAAGCTGTCTTATAAGGTCACGTTCTCTCGCTAAGTTTGCGGCCTCCGCCGGGAAGTGGGCCGGATTTCGGGAATTCTACCGGCGGGAATGAAATGTGCCGAGGCGGATTTAATGACCTTACGGAAGGCACGCTCCCCTTGGCGGGCATCAGTCGGGATAGGGAGGGCAGCTAGGCGGCTGTCTGTAAAGGATTTATATTCTTCCCACTTCTTTTTTTGAAGTTTATGAAAGTGCGTTTTTCAGTGACGATGAAGTCGGCGTTACGCTCAAGCGAAATAAGTATGGGCAGGTGGTCGGATGCCAATGTTACCATCGGCTGCCAGTTGACGCAGTTTACGAGTTCTGCGCTCACGATTGAGATATCTGGCGAGCTGTGACAGCTTCCTACCATACGTGTGGGGGCGTCTCCGTTTATTGTGCACAACGTCGTTTCTTCTATTTGATCCGCCAACATCTCACCCCTACAGTCCGCCCGCAAGTTTGAATGCCATAGATCATGATGGGCATTGAAATCGCCTAAGATAATGCGATTGTTGCCAGTGAGTAAGGCCCTGATATTAGGGCGGTATCCACTGGGGCAACAGGTGGCAGGAGGGATGTAGATGTTGATGATTTCTAGGATTGCATCGCCTGACCGGACAGATAGGCCTTGACGTTCTAAGACATTGTCCCTGCGGTCGATGGCAGGATCAAATATACAATATTGCACAGAGTGGTGTATGATAAACGCGAGATCGCCTCCATTTCCGCTCTCGCGGTCTTTTTGTGGACGTTATACCCAGAGCAGGTCTGCAATGCAGATCTTGCTGTGAGTTTAGTCTCTTGCAACGCAGCAATGCGGATGTTGTGCCGCTTCATGAAATCGACTATCTCCGTAATCTTCCCAGTTAGTCCATTACAGTTTAACTGCAGAATTCTGAAGTGCATAAGGGGAGACGTCGCCACTCTGGGGGTAAGTGACGGGTGACTACGCCTGGGTTGGGGAAGGCCAGGACGCAATTGCTGTTGTGGCCCTAGGACTGGGCGTCCTTGGGCAAGCATTGGGGTACCCGGATGATTTGGGTTTGCGACCTGGCAACATGGCGCGATGAAACCCGTCGGGGGGTTGCCGTCGCGGAGACCAGAACATCTAGGGAAGTGGCACCTCCCAAGGCAGGAGCTGCATTGGGCGGATGTCGCAAACATATATATTCTGTGCTGGCAAACGGTGCAAACGGAGGTAGGGACTAAGAGTCTGTTTCCCTGATCTACACGATTGCTGCCGGAAAAGAGGGGGGAGAAGACGGGGGCAGGGGCCGTTGCTCAGCATTGCTTCCGACTCTACTACGAAGATTGTAGTTATGAGTGATAGCAGCTGTTTGAGTTGTTGGCGCCGTGGGGCGCGAGCAGCAGCGGATACTTGTTGTGGCTTGCTGAGCAGCGGGGCTGCTGGAAGGTAGTGGGGGGCGCTTAGACGTAGACTACGGGACGCCCTTGGGCGTGAACAGCAAGGAGCCACAAAAGATTTATAAAAGTTACGTGGACGTCGGGTTTTGGGATCAAGCCCAGAACAACCTGTCCGATGCCACCATCCCTTGCACGAGACACACTGAACAGAGTATGACCGTCCTAAAAAGATTCTTTTCCGGCAGATGCAGCAAAACCATTTCTCAGGACCGGGGTCAGGAGACGGACCCGGATTGGATTCGATGCCTTCCCGGAGTAAGAGAATATGGAGCAGTCCTGCTGCAAGGAGCTGCTGGGAGGATGACAATTTGTGGGAGGGACGAAACAAATTAGATGGGGTCACACTGAAATGACAGTCCTTGGTCGGGAAAAATCCCGAGTCGCTCCGGTACATAGAACCGACTGCCTTGGGAAGCGATTTTTTATTTATCTTCACTATTAGTCCACATGCACCATGGACTGGGGAAGAGGGTTTCACTGGACTCACCTGCGGCTGTGGTCAACCAGGGTATGGGATCCCGGTTCCTTCTTGGAATTCCGCTAGAGTACCCGTTAGCACGGTTTTATAGAAATCGCGAATTTTTCTTTTTCACAAAAAAATATATAAGTAGGACTTGCCTTAATTACTGCACCGCACTCACTTAAGAAAACTTTTTAAGCCCTGTCATCGTTCGGCGATCGCACCCCATAGATCGAAAGCCCTTCTTTCTCACCACTTCCTATTTTGGCGGGAAACGACAGACAAACTTTCACGATACTAATTTCGGCCACACTAACAGGTACATATTCATACATCTAAATCACGTTACTAACCCATATAAGGGTAACTCCGTTGCTGTTAACGCACAGATACAGCGGTGTTCGGACTTTTGCAATGTTGCATTGACCCACAGGCTGCCGCTACAAAACTTAAACGAATTATAAACGAAAACTATGTAAAGAAATTTCGAAACGTTTTGCAAATAACTCGAAAATTTAAAATGTTTCTTTTAAATATCTGGAAACCTTTTATTCAGTTTTGAAGTACAATTTATTTCAGTCCAACAAGCTTGAAACCTGAAAATTTGAATTGATTTTTGAAATTCTGAAACCATTTTCCAAATAAGAATTCTGTGCTACTTAAATGAATCGCAATACAATTAAAGCGCACCCCTAAATGTTTTCAAAATTCTAATTTTCATGAAGATTTTTAAAAACTTCTTGAAATTTTTCGCCAACGTTTTCGGAATTGGTTTACTAAGTTAAGTAAAACAATTTACTAATTTTTTAATTGATCCATAGAATCAAACTTAAGAAGTATTATGAACGCATTTAGTATATGTCTATGAGGTCCTCACGGACCGGTAAGTTCAACCTAACCTGAGAAAATTTTTAACATCAAATTTCCATAGTTTTTCGTAAACGATTTCGAAATTGCTTAACAATTCATTATTTTTTTTTTTTTTTGTAATTGAAAATAAGAAAGATAACGGATATAATTTGCAAACTTCGAGTTTTCGAACACATCCTTTTTTTAATTAGTGAAAACAAAAATGAAAAGCAGTTAACTGCTTATCGAATATGTCTACCCAGAGTCATCTGTTATGGAATACGGGATACTATGGGAGCAGAAAGGAAGGCAGTCGGCATGATCTGTGGGTGCACTGTGGCTAGTCATGTCGGCTGGGTTGGGTTCTTGCCAACCTTGCTGTCCTGCGCTATAACAGGAAAAAATTCCTATCATGCCTTTAAAATAACCGTCAAAAAAAAACTGACAAAAAGCGCAGAGACGACTCAAAACGCTTTAAATCCAAACTAAAAATCAGCCCAGGGCTCGAATCGTAAAATACGATCACGGATCGGCAACCATACGAAAGAAAATTACGTGATACGTCAAACGTATAAACAAAATGGGATTATAACATATGTCAAGTACGAGTTAGTCAGTCGTGTTATTTCGTAGCGAGCGGACGTGCAAACCAAACCAGCGAGTGTATGCCGTATTAATAAATCATATTCATTTTCATATTCATTCATGTACTACTTTTAATTACTTTTATACTTTATATTCAATAAATACATATTCAATTATATGTAATAATCAACATTAAATTGGTATCGAGTCATCCTTGACAACAATCAGAAGGGGATCGCGAACAAATTTCACAAGAATTAACGTGAAATTGCAGAAGCAGCAACAAATCACGCCAAATTTAAAATTGAACGAGCTGTTGCAAGTATATTTTTTTCATAGAAAAATCAGCAACAACAAAACCAATTGCGCAGCGGCAGAGCAATTCCGCTAGCATACGAACAGACAGTCGCAGTGGCGCCTTTTTTGTAGCAACCGAGAGCAGCCGTGAATAGTGAGAGGGACTGAGCGATAGACGCTCACAGTATTCATCCAAGTTAAAGAAACATACGTATGTATGTATGTGAATGCTTTGGGTTGGGAATTGAAGTGTGACTTCACAACACAACCGAGCAACGTTGGTAATTTTTTGAGCACGAATCATCGTGGCGAAAAACGGAGACCAAAAAAAGTTGGTATAGCGAAAAAAAGATTTCAGCAAGCAACAAGCAAGGTGATATTTAATATTTGCTCCGGTCATTAAAAAAAAAAACGAAAAGGAAATTGCAATTGTGCAGAATCAACTCGTAATAATGGCAAGTAAAATTAAATTTTCAACACGTAAGGTAGATCAGCTAAATCGTTTGTTACAACAACAAGGATTATCAGTTTCTGGCAATAAGTCACGCAAAGTTGCTAAGCTGATAGAAGTTTACGAGGCAGATGAATTAGACGAGGACGAATCCGAGGATCTGCAAAACAACGAAACGAATTGGCAGAATCAATTCAAAGAATTGCGTGATATAGTAACCAGCATGGCGGAGACGGTAAGTCAAATAACAACAGCGCAGTTGAATCAGGCACAGCAAACGCATATAAGTAGCGGAGCACCCAAAAACTCCGGCGCAACATGTAGCAATGTGCAAGCAATCTCCGGCGCAACATGTAGCGATGCAAAAGCAAACTCCGGCGCAACATCTAGCTATGTGCAAGCAAACTCCGGCGCAACATGTATCGAAACGTCATACACAACAACAAGCAACATTGTGCCAGTATCATATGGCACATTACCAGCAACATATACTACAGATCAAGCAACATTCACGTCGGTAGTCGGAACAGGCAACATGGTGCCTGCAAGTTACAATGTAATGACAGCAATACAGCAACCGTCGAATTTAGAGTGGGGAGGAGTAACAGTGGGCTCATCCACCGCACACACGGGCCAGGTGAGCCATGAACTAGGGCATTCTATACCAGCAAGGCAGTATAGTAATACGATTAGGTACACGATGAGGGAAATTATAAGCATATTACCCGAGTTCAATCCACTTAAGGGTTATTTAACAGCAAAGCAGTTTATCGCAAAAATTGAAAAATTGCGTGCGATATATCAGTGGACAGAAGACGAAATATTATTTGCAACACAGCCAAAACTAAAGGGTGTCGCAGCTGATTGGGCAGATTCTCAACCCTCTTTCAGTTCATGGCGACTTTTTGTTGAAGCCTTGACTAATGATTTTCCAAGTGAAATAAACGTAGCGGATGTACACCGTGAAATGGACAGACGCAAAAGAAAGCAAGGTGAGTCTATGAAAGACTATTATTACTTCATGCTTAATATGGGTCGTAGAGCAGAAATGGACCAAGCATCTATTAATTCGTATATCATTGGGGGGCTCAACGATCCGCATTTGTCGCGGACGTTGTTAGCCATAAAATTTAAGACATGTAACGATCTGTTGAAAGCAATTGAAAGTTTATCAGCAACGTCCGTTGGAGTTAAACCAGCATTCAACATACAGCAACAGCATCAACAGAAAGAAATCGAAACAGGTACAGGACAGGTGAGAAAGTCCATTAGGTGTTTTAATTGCAACGATACTGGACATTTAGCAGCGAAGTGTCCTCAACCATCACGTAAACCCAGCTGCAGCAAATGTAATAAGATTGGGCACGGGGCGAAGTCGTGTAACGCAGGTAAGAGTACCGTAGCAAGTTTGGTTACACCATGCGTAACGCCCCCACCATTTATGAAACAAGTTATGGTTTGGGGCAAGGTAGTGTCAGCATTTGTAGATACCGGTAGCGACTATTCACTGGTGTCAGCGACTGAGATTCCTAGTGAAGTAGAACGTGAGCACGAAACTCATCAGCTCACAGGCTTCGGAGGTGGAGTCGTCGAGACAAAGGAAAAGGTAAAAGTAAATGCAATGGTTGACGATCGCTTAGTAGAATTGTCGTTGTTGGTAGCACCGGATCGATTTATGCCATATGAAATGTTATTAGGTCGTGATATTATGCATGACACAAAGGTAGTTATTGAATCAGGTGTGCTAAAGCTAGAAGCATCTGATAGTAAGTCTTCAGTCAACGTATTAGTTGAAAGCATAGAGCATGATGGGGTCAAGCGTTTGTTGAACAAGTATTACGATTGTTTCTCTGAAGATCTAAGGTGTATAGGTCGGTGTAAAACAACCGAAATGGAAATCAAAGTTACAACCGAAGAACCAGTTGTGGGTAAAAGGTATCAAGTTCCGTTGTCACATAGGCCGATATTGTCGTCGATAGTCAAAGAGTTGTTAAGTTGTGACGTTATCCAGCCAAGTTCTTCTCCGCATGCAGCACCAGTAGTTTTGGTGAAGAAGGCGAACGGCGAAGATAGAATGTGCGTCGACTTCAGGGCCTTAAATGCAGTGACCGTAAAAAAACAGTTCCCTATGCCAATTGTGGAAGAACAACTGGCACGATTAGGAGGTAATCAATGGTTTACAACGCTGGATATGACTGCCGGGTACTACCAGATACCACTAAAAGAAGCTAGTCGGCCATATACAGCATTTTTGACTCCGGATGGTCTCTTCGAACACAAAGTCATGCCGTTTGGGTTAGTTAATGCCCCCATGGTGTTCCAAGAGATGGTAGTCAACCTGGTAAGAGATTTGAATCACCGGGATAAAATTATCAATTACGTGGACGAAGTAACCATTGCCACGGCAACCGAACATGAAGGCATCGAGGTATTAGAAGAATTTCTAATGGCAGTACGAAGGGCCGGGTTAACATTACGCCCATCCAAGTGTGCGTTCATGGCAAAGCAGGTAACCTTCTTAGGACACTGTGTGAGTGATGAAGGCATACGGCCAGGACGTGACAAAATTCAGTGCGTGGAGGAATTCCCTACACCAACTACAGCGACAAATATACGTCAGTTCCTTAGATTAACAGGATTCTTCAGAAGATTCATCCCAGGGTACAGTAACATATCGAGACCATTAACCAAATTACTCAAGAAGGACGAGGTGTTCAAGTGGACACAGGAACAGGAAAAAGCGTTCGGCGAATTGAAGATGGCATTGACACGAGATCCAGTATTGGCGATGTTTGACAATGCCAAAGAACATGAAGTGCACACAGATGCTAGTAGCCATGGTTTTTCTGGTGTATTACTACAGCGGGAAACAGAGGGATTAAAGCCAGTTCAATACTTCAGTCGTCAATGCAGTGCAGCTGAATCCAAGTACGCCAGCCATGAGTTAGAAGTGTTGGCCATCGTCGAAACTCTTGAGCGATTGAGAGTGTATCTTTGGGTAGGCCATTTATTGTGGTAACCGATTGTCATGCCGTAGTAGCAACTAAAGTAACAACGCTTCTTCAACCACGAATAGCCAGATGGTGGCTAAAACTCCAAGAGTTTGACTTCAAGTGTGTGCATCGTTCAGGGGCGCAAATGGCTCATGTAGACGGGCTAAGCAGAGCGCCAGTACAACCCGAAACGGTGGTGACTACAGTTGCAGAGAGGATGATGAGAGTTACACCGGTTGATGACAGTTCTGATTGGTTATACGCAATGCAAATTCAGGACGGCAAAGTGCGAAAGATTGCGGATGTGTTGCGGAGTGGTCGTCCACCCGACAACGATGAAGAAAAGCAGATACAGACAGACTATCATCTGCAAGATGGTCGAGTATATCGACGCGTCAACCAGAAGTTAAAATTGGTAATTCCACAGGCAATGAGGTGGCGTATTACGAAAGCGTGCCACGATGATGTTGGGCATTTTGCACTTGAGAAAACGATTGATCGAATCGGGAGACATTTCTGGTTTCCTCGGATTCGAAGGTATGTAAAAACTTATATTAATGCGTGCGAAGAATGTTGTCTCTTTAAGGTAAAGGGAGGTAAACCGGAGGGTCAACTACATCTTGGTGAGGTCTTGCCTATTCCGTTCCGTAGCATCCACATCGATCATTTGGGTCCGTTCCCCAAGAGCAAGCGGGGCAATATTCATGTTTTGGTGATCGTGTGTAGCTTCAGTAAATACAACATTTTGAAACCAACGCGCAATACCAAATCCGAACCCGTGGTGAAAGCTCTGGAAGATGCAATGGCAATTTTTGGACAACCGTTACGTATTGTGACCGGCCGGGGCACTGCATTCACATCCAAGATATTCCAAGACTTCATTGGCAAATATGGCATTCAACATGTGAAAACTGCTGTGAGAACTCCTCGGGCCAATGGACAGGCAGAGCGGGTCAACAAGACGATACTTAGTGCCATAAAATGCAGTACGAAGACAGAGAAGGATTGGGACTTGACCTTACCTACTATTCAATGGTCGGTCAACTCTCAATGTCATAGCATAACTAAATTTTGTCCAAATGAACTGATTTTCAACTTCAACCCGAGAGATGTTTCCCAGAATCGGGTGATACAAGCAATACATGACAACATCGAATGTAATGACATCAGTGTAGAAGAAAAACGTTCGGAAGCAGTAGTGAACATCAACAAAGAGCGTAATCGGTGGAAACAGAGGTACGACGATAAACATACAAAACCGCGTGAATACAATGTGGGAGATTTGGTGTATCTGGACTACGTACCCACAGCAACGCGTGTGTCCCACAAGCTTGATCCGTCATTCAAGGGTCCTTATGTCATAACGAAGGTTTTGAACTCTGACCGATATGTGGTGGAAGATTTGCCAGATAATACAGTAACTCAGCGAAAATATTGCAACGTGGTGAGCAGCGATCATATGAGGCCATGGCGCATTCTTGATCCCGAACTAGACATTATTGATGAAGGTGACTTGGCATCGTCCGAGACGGACGAGGGGTCAGGAGAGGCCGAGCTGTCAAGTACGAGTTAGTCAGTCGTGTTATTTCGTAGGGAGCGGACGTGCAAACCATACCAGCGAGTGTATGCCGTATTAATAAATCATATTCATTTTCATATTCATTCATGTACTACTTTTAATTACTTTTATACTTTATATTCAATCAACATTAAATTGGTATCGAGTCATCCTTGACACATACGATAGCAAACGGGACGTAATTTCTTTTCAATTCACAATAAATTTTAGGATCCACATTAGTTTGGATTGTATTTTTAGCTCACAATAGATTTTGAACTGTTAAATTGGTTGCCAAAATTATAAAAAAAAAGTAAATAACTGCTATGTACCCAATTTTATTGTTTTGTTTGAGCTCCAGTAATAGCGAAGGCGATGAAAAGATAGTCCGAAGGCGGTTAAGAGAGTGTAGTAACCATTTGGACTTATCGAACAAAGCGTAAGCATATTATTTATGTATTATTCCTTTGTAACAAAAAATTATTAGTTTCTTGAAGAGATTTCGCTTAACTTACGAAGCTTTTAGTTACTTTCTGGGGAAGTTAAATTTGAAGCAAGCCGATACCAAAACGGGTGTCTCGCCATGAATTCCGCCAATATTTCCTTTTGGTTTGGATTAAGCTTGTTTGAATCCGACCTTTGTTAATATGTAATAAGAGTTTGAAATTTATTATATTTATTTTATTAAAATATTTTAAGAATTGTCTTACATTTTCAATAAAATATGTATGTATACGATCGCCAGTTTGTGTTCGAATGAAAGTGGAACGTAACGTGTACGTTCAATCACTCGCAACGTATGTTTGCGTACCAAAATTACGATCGAAGTAGTACGTTCACGTATGTCATAATCCAAAAATCATGTTTTTACGTGACGAGTTATACGATCACGGATGTTACGATTTGGCCCCTGGACTATCACCACTTCACTTTAATTTCACGTTTTATTTCTTCCTTTTGAAAAAACTATAAGGTGGGACCACATTCACATTTTAAACTGTTTTAACATTTTCGAATTAAATACAAACATTGTAGGTTGCCATACCTAAAATATTGTATTGATTGAGGAAATGATTGAAGACTTAACGAAAATTTTCTGCGTTTCGAGGTTTAACTTTATATGATAAAGCTTGCAAAATTTAGCGTTAAATTTTAAATTTAGCTCTAGGAGGATATATTCCATGGTTCAACTGTACACTTGGCGCATCTGTACAAAAACGAAATATGTCTGTTCAAATTGTCAAAATCTGTGTATTGGTGTTGGTGCGAATGGTATGGAATGGAAACATAAAACTTAGCAGATTTTGTATGTGTAAGAAAATGTTGCCAATGTGTTGGTTTCATTTTGAGTTTGCCATCTCTTATTGACAATCCCATCGACCATGCAATGAAATAAATAAAATCAGCTGATGAGATGAGCCAACCATATAATTGAGCCATGATATATGCTGTTAGAGAAATTTCAAATTTATAACTATTCTAGAAAATTTGTTTGAAATTGCTGTTGAAGTTTTCGTTATGCTATTCGTTTTTTTTTTAATAGCGGAAATAAAGACGAAAATAGCTAATAAAACTTGCAAACTTCAGATTCCCGAAATTTTTCTAAAACATTTTGGAAATTTGTTCACACAGTTCTCGTTATGCGAAAAATTTTCTGGTGCTACTTTTACTTTACTCGCAGGTGTATGTGATCTTAAGTCGACATTGGAAATGTTTAGTGTAAAGCAGGCATGCTTAACGAACGAAACGATATCATTTCGTTACGATAATCAACGCTAATAAACGAAGCGAAGTCACTTCGTTTCGTTTATTAACGTTAAGATCGTCAAGTTAACGTTAATTATTAATTAATAGTTAATTATCGTAACGAAATGATATCGTTTCGTTCGTTAAGCATGCCTGGTGTAAAGTGTGCCTGCCTAGCGCGTCTTTAGATATTTTTGTATTACGTGCTACGCGTCACCCATATTGTCGTCAAGCCAAAAATCACCCACTGGAAGAAACTACAGGCCTGCCAAAATACTGCTCTCAGAATCGCCACGGGCTGTCTTCTTATGTCCCCAGAACACCATCTGCATAATGAGGCGAGAATACTCCCCATCAGGGAGAGAAATGAGATGCTGACAAAACATTTCCTGTTGAATACCCAGAAACCTGGGCATCCCAACCAACAGACATCTGATTGATGAACCAGCACCGCCTAGGGGCTTAAGGAGTCATCTCCGTAAGCATTTTGAGGAAATACGGCACCTGAGAACCCAGCCGTATGAAGTGAAAAAACACAAGCAGGTCCTTGGTGAACTCCATAAACAGGCGTCGGACCTTTATGCCGGGAATTGCCCGGTGAATCCAGTACTTAACGAAAATTATCCAAAACTTGCGGAAGAGGAACGCATACTCCCCAGGGAAACGCGTGTCACTCTTGCTCAACTTCGTTCTGGATACTGTAACAGGTTAAATTCTTACCTATCCAGAATCAACCCCGACATACAAAATGTATGCCCCGCTTGCAATGTGTCCCCACATGACACCAACCATCTCTTCAATTGTAATGTGGAACCAACGCCTCTAACACCCCTTTCCTTATGGTCCACCCCTGTTGAAACGGAAAGTTTCCTTGGACTCCCGTTAGAGGATATTGATGACAATTTGTGACCGGTCGCGGCTATTAGGTGGGGCGAGCATTGCTACAACAACAACAACAACATATTCGTATCCAAAAACTTGAAAAGTACGGTGTAAAAGATAAAGAGAGCAATTGGTTAAATGGGGTTAAATGGAAATCGTACCGAAAATCCAGAGCCGTAATAAAAATCCTCAAATCCCTTGCTGGCAGTACTTGGGGAAAAGACAAAGAAACGCTCATTACCACATACAAAGCCATTGGCCAGCCGATTGCATGATACGCGTCCCCTATATGGTCGCCAAGCTTAAAAATTACCCACTGGAATAAGCTACAGGCCTGCCAAAATACAGCTCTCAGAACCGCCACGGGCTGTCTTCTTATGTCCCCAGAACATCATCTACATAATGAGGCGAGAATACTCCCCATCAGGGAGAGAAATGAGATGCTAACCAAACAGTTCCTGTTGAATACCCAGAAACCTGGGCATCCCAACAGACATCTGATTGATGAGCCAACACCGCCTAGGGACTTAAGGAGTCATCTCCGTAAGCATTTTGAGGAAATACGGCACCTGAGAATGAAGCAAAAAAACACAAGCAGGTCCGTGGTGAACTCCACAAACAGGCGTCAGACCTTTATGCCAGGAATTGCCCGGTGAATCCAGTACTCAAAAAACAGTACCCAAAAGTTGCGGAAGAGGAACGCATACTCCCCAGGGAAACGCGAGTCACTCTTGCTCAACTTCGTTCTGGATACTGTAGTAACAGGTTAAACTCTTACATATCCAGAATCAAACCCGACATACAAAATGTATGCCCCGCTTGCAATGTGTCCCCACATGACACCAACCATCTCTTTAATTGTAATGTGGAACCAACGGCTCTAACACGCCTTTCATTATGGTCCACCCCTGTTGAAACAACAAGTTTCCTTGGACTCCCGTTAGAGGATATTGATGACAATTTGTGATCGGTCGCAGCTATTAGGTGGGCGGAGCATTGCTACAACAACAACAACAGAGCAATTGGTTTAAGACCTATTTAGATTGAAGAACTCAAAGAACTAAAATAAATAACGCTGTGTCCGAATATCTATGTGTGAAAACAGGCGTCCCTCAGGGATCTGTGCTAGATGCGCTAATGTTCATAATTTATATAAATGATATGACTGCTGTAATAAAGAATTGTAAAACAAAAATTAATGACTGACATCGAAAATGTAAACAAGTGGTTAAAGATGAACAAGCTTAAATTAAATGAACGAAAAACTAAATTGATGGAAATAAACATGGCAAGTGAAGAAGATATAAGAATCAACGATGAAATCATTGAAAAAGTTGAAAGTGTTAAATACCTTGGCGTTATCATTGACAAAAAGCTAAAATACAACAAACATATAGTTTACATATCTAAAAAAAATGGAAAGAAAGCAGGTTTCTTAAAAAGAATTGGGAAAAAAATTCACTTGCTGCTTGCGGCTAAAATATATAATATAATTATAAAACCACATTTTGAGTACTGCTCAACAATTCTTTATACGTGTTGCAATAACGGCCATATTGAAAGGTTCCAAAAATTACAGATGCAATAAATACACACCTGTGAATTTTATGTTGGAAGCACTACGGTGGTTAAGCATCTAACAACGTCTAGAGTTTAATACCCTAGCGTTGATTTACAAATCCAAAACAGGGCAAAGGGCAAAATACATACAAGAGAAAATTATATACGTTGGCGAAGTCCAACCTGAGGAACGTGAACAATTTCAGACTCCAGCGCCACACAACTTCAGCGGCCCAAAATACCTTATTCTACAAAGGACTAAACTTCTTTAATTCAATGGCATCGAACATAAAAAACGAAAATAGTCATCACTTATTTAAAATTAAATGTATCCAGTATTTACGAGACGTAACATAATCTAGCTTATCATTTTGTAATTCTTCATAAACATTTGTAATTTACGGTAATATTATTACTAAATAAATAAATAAATCAATGAATCATTGCAGTTTGAATAATTTTGTTAGTATATATGTAAGATTCATTTGTAAGAAATAATAAAAAAAAACCTCATAATTATGCATGCTTCTGTAAACAGAAAACTACTTTTTATGTGCAGTTTTCTTCATTTTGCAAGTTTTAATTTTTAACCTTAAGGGTGGTTATTTTTTATCTATTTTCCTGGAATTGTAAAGATTTCTTTCACCGTTTTATTTAGTCCACTAATTGTAGGGTACTCCTTCTATTCGCGAACGCTTGCCTGAAACGGGCATGTATAATAACTATGTTTAAAGAATTATTAAAATTAATTTCTTTTTGACCATTTTAATGCTAATTTGTCGCATTTAATTTCAGCTCAAGAGTTCTCACTCAATTTACTTTTGTTAATCACCTTTGATTTAGCAGCTAATTTGTGCTATTTGCCTTTGCTTGCAGCCTTATCAGCTTCGCTGTTCTTAAATGTTTTTGATTTTTTACGCTTGAATCGCAAAGCATCCACAGTTTTAAATCGTTCATCTTGTATTAATTCTGACTCCTTCTCGGCCCATTCCTTTTGACGCTGCTTTCTTAATTGACGAGCTGCACGTATTTTATCTCGTTGCTTTTTGAGAAAACTGAAAATTACGAGTTTTAAATTCATAATTGAAAAATAAATAAATGCAAGGCACGATAACCGCCGAAGAGATTTCAAGCCGAAATTCTCTTCCAAGTTTCGTGGTGCTCCTTTTTAATTTTCCCTAAAATTGGCGGGAAGAGCCCTCGCATGTTTTACGCCGACTCCGAACGGAATTTGCAAGGCAGATGAGTTTTCACTGAAAAGCTTTTCATGGCAGAAATTCGTTAGGAGTGTTTGCCAAAATGATGCCGTAGGACGACCCCGGCAAGAAATGCTACGTTCTAATTGAAAAAAACTTGTTTCTAAATTTTTGATATTGCTTTGCCTGGGGCGTGAACCCACCACACCACGACGGTTACATTCATAATTTACTTTGGTAAAATGCTACTTACGCTTGCTCCATTGCGTCTGGATCATTACCCTCTAATATCCATTGCTTGCGCCTATAATTTTGCGCACGTTCATCGAAATCGTTGTTATCTAATTTTATTTCGGATTCACGGCGTGTTACATTTACTTGCATAAAAATGCGCTCCACCATGCGTTCTGGAATATACAAAAGCTCATGAATATTTGTAAACGTCGATGGAGATAGCAGACAAAGGGGGCCCCAATATCGCAAGGAAAGTTTGACCTTATTACGTTGTAAACGTGCAGAAAGTTGGTACAGCCTTGGTTGGTAGGGAATTTTACTTACGATCGATTGGATGCTCTGTTAATTTCGTATTAATTGCCGCTTCAATTTCTCCCAGTAAATCCAGGTCACGTGGGAATCTAAAAATAGAAATCGCAATTCCTTTGCGCCCTGCACGCGCAGTGCGACCAACACGATGTATATATTCTTTGGGAGTACGTGGTAGGCGATGATTCATAACTAATTGTACACTAGGTATATCCAAGCCACGTGCAGCTACATCTGTGGCGATGAGGGTACGCACATGATTGGATTTAAAACGATTTAATGAGGCAACACGTTCCTTTTGTCGCATAAAACCATGTAAGCAAGCATTCTCAATGCCCATATTATTAAGAGTCATAGAGAGGAGCTGACAGTATCTAAAAATAAGGATATGAAAACAACAATATATATTTACAAATATTGTAAAAATAAAGTTGTTACTTCTTTGTATTAGTGAAAATTATAACATTTGCATTGTCGTACTCTTCACGAAATTTGCGCAACGCTTCTATTAATACCATATCACGATCATAATCTGCACACAACAAATAACGCTGGTCAAGTGTTTCCACTGTTGCTACTGCAGAATCATCTGACCATTCAAAGCACTAAAAATAAAAATATTTAGACATTAATTGCGCTCAAATCTCTAATAATTTACTAACATCTTTTGCTATAGGAAATATACTAGATTCCTTAATGAAATCCTTCATAGTCGCCGAGAAGAATAAATTTTGCCTCTCTTTCGGCAGACAACGTTCAATTATTGCCAATTTTTCATCAAAATCACCATTTAACATACGATCTGCTTCATCCACTACTAAGTATTTGAGATTATCAAACGAAAATGTATCACAACCAGTTAGGTGATCTGCTAACCGCCCTGGCATTGCAACAACAATGTGAGGACGTTGCATAAGTTTTTGGCTTTCGATCATTTGATCAGTACCTCCAGATACGACGCAGACGCGCACCCCCATTGGATGACCGGCAACTAGAAATTGTTCCGAAATCTAAAAACAAAAAAATGAGATAGTGATTATTTAGCTTGGCTATCCTAATTTAGTCCTAAATAAGTCACATTTCTTCCATCCTAAATGTTCCCAACCAGGCAAGTACGGAGGTTAGGAGCGAAAAATTCAATTATATCTAGCTGTCAATTGCATCTATTAATATCACGTACCTGATAAGCAAGTTCATGCGTCGGTGTAAGCACTAGTGCGAAATGACTTGTCGGCTCTTCGCTAAGTTTTTCAAGTATGGGTAATGCAAATGCGAATGTTTTACCAGATCCCGTTTTGGCTGCTCCAATGCAGTCTCTACCCTCAAGTATGACTGGAATACATTTTTGTTGTATGGGAGTTGCAGTTTTGAGGCCTAAAAGACAAAAATTAAAGCAACTTAAAATTATTGTCTCCCACTATATTTACCCAATTTTTTTAACTGCTTTGTTAGCCATGGCCTCAGCCCCAAGATGGCAAAAGGACTAGTATCCTTTTTTAACATTTTTAAAAATAAATGTATTTAGGAAAGAAGTAAACAAACATGCCTACGATTCAACAGCTGAGAATGCACGTGGTGTGGTGAATAAAATTGGAAAGGAGGGGAAATTTTATTTCTCGAGCTGTCAGATGTATAAAAAAATCACTTAATCGACTTTTTAGATTTGGTGAAAGGCGAGAATCGACAAGGCGAATGTTGTTGTTGTTGTAGCGATAAGGTTACTCCCCGAAGGCTTTGGGGAGTGTTATCGATGGGATGGTCCTTTGATATAAATCCGGTACGATCCGGTAACAGCACCATTAAGGAGCTAGCCCGACTATTTCGGGAACGATTTATAAAACCTTCTGGCCATCCCTCCCTACCCCACCCCCAAGTCGCATGAGGAGTTTGGGGTCGCTAGAGCCTCGTCAGTTAGTGAAACAGGATTCGCAGCGGATATGTGAGGTTGACAATTGGGTTCGGAGAATCTATATATTGCGCTGGCAACCGGAAAGGGTTCCGCTACACAGCCCCTTGAATCTGGTATTTTAGTCGCCTCTTACGACAGGCTTACCTACCGCGAGTATATTCTGACCCCCCTAACACGCTGTAATCCATACCAGGTGGTGGCAAAGCGAATGCAACCAATTCGCCGTGCCGAAGAATGTCAAGTCGAAAGAAAATTTTCATTGATCTCGATTAACTGGCATATTATAGTACATTGTATGGAAAGTAATCAAGAAGAAAGAATCAGCTGTTGGGATAACAACACCTGGTACTGAATTCGCCTTGATCCATAGTCAGGCGAGATGGATGTGAAAGGCGAAAGGGACATTGTGAATTGGTTTTGTTAGTGAGGCGATGCGCCGAAGCGCATATTATGTGGTTTTTACGAAATATCGTACAAAATTTGCAACGCTTACAGAGCTGTGCTGTCAAGTGTCAATTAGACAATTCTAGCGTTCCATTGAGTCAAATCAAATCTCCTTGGAACGATCAGGATAAGTATTATAGAGTTGGCAGCACTCAACGAATGCGTACACATAATAGGGTGCCTGGTATTTTCAATATTTTTTCCCCGAATCGCTCTACAAAACTTTACTTTTGTATTGGATTTTGCACTTAAAAAAAAAGCTAGAGTGCTATTGATTAAAAAACGGGTCGGCAGTTAAAACCAGGGACGGAAACTATTATTTCTTTGATAATATAATTCCTTGCAAAACTACTAATTTTGGACTTTCAATATATTTGGATCAAAATAAATTTTATTTTTGGATTTTTATTTTTTGAGTCCGATAGAACTAGTTAAGCTCGGACTTTTAAAAATAAAAGTTAAATCCACACTTTTATATTTTAAAGCCAAAATAAAAGTTCGGCTTGATAACAAAGAAACGGCTCATCCGAAATAATATTTTTTTTTTTTAATTGGGATTAGTCGTTTTTTGTTATCAAGCCGGACTTTTATTTTGGACTTAAAAAAGTCCGGATTTAACTTTTATTTTTAAAAGTCCGAGTTTAACTAGTTCTATCGGACTCAAAAAATAAAAATGCAGACTTTACATATATATGTGGACTTTTATGGAAAAAGTTCGAAAAATTATAAAAAGGATGCATGATTCGACATGATATTGCTATAGGGATACCTGAGAAATCAAACATTTTCATCTAGGACAATTTTTTGACCCCGACTCGGTACCAAAAGAAGCGTTTTCAGCTATCGTACCAAAGCTGATATACAAAATATTACTTCTGTCAGGAACTTTGTGCAAGAAGCCTTTGCACATTATGTTGTTGATCTTGTATTTTTCAAGTGAAAAAAGTAAAGTTTTTTTGCAACCCTATTTTCAATTGCAATGTGGAACCAACGCCTCAAACATACACCCATATCTCTCTAGTCTAACCCTATTGAAACTGCAAGTTTCCTCTGATTCCCATGAGATCATTGAATAATGCCCATAAATTCTTTCTGAAGTTTCAGACCAGGACAAGTTTCTGGATTACCTGGTAACCGACAACAAAGAGTGGTTATGTGGGGGACCCTTCTAATTGGTAGATGGCGCTGGAGATAACGATTCTGATATCCTAATCAATGATGACGGAATATGCTATCCGCTATTCTTGACTAAAAAGTAGGAGAGTGTTTGAAAAATTCGCCCTTCAGTTGGGAGTCTTTTAAAACATTTGTCAGCCTCTCTACTTCAAAACACCGTTTAATGTTGCGGAAGAGTTTGATTTTATGCTATGTCTTAATTTAAGATCATTGCAAAGCTAACAATGCCATGAGCACACCACCAGCTACCTAAGAAATAGCGAGGATCTTTTCGAGCCTTCAAACAAGAGTGTCGCCTTACGACTCAATGCTGTACAGTAAAATTGCAGCGAATGGATACAAGTGATTTTCTCCTCTCTTTTGAACGCAAACGCCTTTACTTCGACAGCAGTATTTAAACTGGTTATGTCGTACTTAAAAGTAACAGCACTAGGTCAGTTGATTTAATTATATAGATGTTTCACGACTGTTTTTAGATGCTTGTAGAAAACTATGGTTAACTAATACATGAAACAATTTAAAGCACAAATTTAAATATTTGTTTTACATTTTACGAGCATAATTTATTAACTTATATCTTAATAAGGAATAACAAATGCGCTCTTGTGTCCACATGTCATTTTAAAATGGATAGCTCACCACACTCCATTAGTAACAAAAAATTTCAGGCGCTTTTGAACATATCGATACAAAAGCTTCAGTAAATATATGCTGATGATAAAATGAAAATACTCGAAACTTTTAGAATATCCCGAGCTGCATTTGTTTATTCGTCATATCCTCGGAACATTTACTTCTTGGCGGAACCAATCTTAGCTTTGGCGGTACCGCGCACTTTCTTCATTCTGTTGCGACGTTCCTTACGTTGTTTACGTGTCTGTTTCTTTTGTTCAAAGAGTCCATGGCGCGCCAGGCGGTATTTAGGTTCGAATTTCTTGGCAAAGTCCAAAGTATCGTAAATAAGTGCGAAGCCAGTTGAGCGGCCCCCACCGAAATTTGTGCGAAAACCGAATACGAAGCACACATCAGGTGTTACTTTATACATGGCAGCTAATTTTTCACGAATATCTTTTTTGTTGACTGAAGCCAAACCGGGATGTAACACATCGCAAACCATTTGCTTCCGTGCTAACAAACGATTGGTCATAAATTTACGGGTGCGAATTGTAGCAGTTGTACCAGACATTTTTGCGGCTGTAAGGAAATTAAAAAAAAATATTAGCAAAATATAATTTGTCAAAGTATACACCGCACTGCCCTAGCATCAACATAACCTCACTCAAATGCTAGCGCTCCGCACTATGGATTTGACATTTGCACAACAAAACTGTAATCAAAGAATCCACGTGTGCTTCATTAGCAAATTAATATATTTAAGTATTTTAAACAGCAGGAACAACACAGCGATACACAACACGTTTTTGAACAATTTTGAGTAATTTACTAAACAATTTACCTGTAAAAATACTTAAAAAGTATTCAAACACGTCTTTGAAACAAGCACGATTTTTGAGAAAGGAAGATGTTCTTCTTCTTACTTCAAGTTGGCTGAACTGATTTGTCAACGTGACATTTGTGCACATAGGTGTTAAGGCCGCGGCACAAAAACATTTTTCATATAGAACCGTTTAACACAAGCATAATCATTCCAATAATATCGCCACAATCAACCAAGATGTTGCGTTTGTAAATATGAAGGAACTTCAGACTTAGCAATTGAAGTTTATTTCGCCCTGCCTCTTCACATACGAAATTTGGCGAAGCACTGTTATAAACATTTTCCCTATACAAAAAAAATACTTGCTAACATATTTTGTGTTGTTGTTGTTGTTGTAGCAGTGCTTCGCCCCACCTAACAGCCACGACCGATCACAAATTGTCATCAATATCCTCTAACGGGAGTCCAAGCAAACTTGCTGTTTCAACAGGGGTGGACCATAATGAAAGGGGTGTTAGAGGCGTTGGTTCCACATTACAATTAAATAGATGGTTGGTGTCATGTGGGGACACATTGCATGCGGGGCATACATTTGGTATGTCGGGGTTGATTCTGGATTGGTAAGAGTTTAACATGTTACAGTATCCAGAACGAAGTTGAGCAAGAGTGACACGCGTTTCCCTGGGGAGTATGCGTTCCTCCCAGGCATGCTTAACGAACGAAACGATATCATTTCGTTACGATAATCAACGTTAATAAACGAAACGAAGTCATTTCGTTTCGTTTATTAACGTTAAGAACGCCAAATTAACGTTAATTTGACGATCTTAACGTTAATAAACGAAACGAAGTGACTTCGTTTATTAACGTTGATTATCGTAACGAAATGATATCGTTTCGTTCGTTAAGCATGCCTGGTTCCTCCTCCACAAGTTTGGGTACTTTTCTTTGAGTACTGGATTCACCGGGCAATTCCTGACATAAAGGTCCGACGCCTGTTTGCGGAGTTCGCCAAGGACCTGCTTGTGTTTTTTTTTTGCTTCATACGGCTGGGTTCTCAGGTGCCGTATTTCCTCAAAATGCTTAGGGAGGTGACTCCTTAAGCCCCTAGCGGTGTTGGCTCATCAATCAGATGTCTGTTTGGATGCTCAGGTTTCTGGGTATTCAACAGGAACTGTTTGGTTAGCATCTCATTTCTCTCTCTGATGGGGAGTATTCTCGCCTCATTATGTAGATGGTGTTCTGGGGACATAAGGAGGCAGCCCGTAGCAATTCTGAGAGCAGTATTTTGGCAGGCCTGTAGCTTATTCCAGTGGGTAATTTTTAGGCTTGACGACTATATGGGTGACGCGTAGCACGTAAACGGCTGGCCAATTCCTTTGTATGTAGTATTGAGCGTTTCTTTATCTTTTTCCCAGGTACTGCCAGCAAGGATTTGAGGATTTTATTACGGCTCTGGATTTTCGGAACAATTGCGTCTGCGTGCTCACCAAAATGTAGATCCTGATCAAACGTCACACCCAAGATTTTGGGGTGTAGGACAGTCGGTAGCGTAGTGCCATCGACGTGGATGTTCAAAATGGTCGACATTTGGGACGTCCATGTTGTAAATAAGGTCGCGGAAGATTTAGTCGGTGATAATGCCAGGTTTCGCGAAGCGAAAAAACTGGATAGATCAGGGACGTAGCCGTTTATTCTGTTGCAGAGCTCATCGATCTGTGGGCCTGGGCCTGTGGCCATTATTGTGCAGTCATCGGTGGTGGTAAAGGTAGCTTAGATATGTAGAAATTAAACAAAAGTGGGGATAGGGCACCACCCTGTGGCACCCCTTGTTTAATTCTTCTTGGTTTTGGTGCTTCGTTTCTAAATTGCACCGATGCCTGCCGACCGCCCAGATAATTTGCGGTCCGCCTTTTAAGACATGGGGGAAGGGTAGACCCTTCCAGGTCTTGCACTAACGTGCCATGCTTAACCGTATCAAAAGCTCTTGATAGGTCTAGCGCTACGAGTACTATTCTATGGTGGGGGTTTTGATTTAAACCGCAATTTATCTGGGTGCTGATGGCATTTAGCGGGGTGGTGGTGCTATGGAGTTTTCTGAAGCCATGCTGATGACAGGCTAGCTGCAAATTTGCTTGGAAGTAGGGGAGCAAAATGGTTTCAAGCGTCTTTGCTACTGGCGATAGGAGAGATATCGGACGATACGACTCTCCTATGTTAGCTGGTTTCCCAGGCTTTAGTAGCGGGACCACCTTGGCCATTTTCCATTTTTCGGGTATGACAAAGGTGGAAAGAGACAGGTTGAAGACATGCGCTAAGTATTTGAAACCCTCTTTCCCTAGGTTTTTAAGCATCGGCATGGCTATGCCGTCTGGGCCAACTGTTTTGGATGGTTTAGCGTGACCAATGGCATCTTCAACCTCTCTGGCGGTGATGGTAATTGGTGACGCGCTTAATTTATTTTTATGTGCGTGTCTCTTGGCCCTCCGTCTATCTTTGTCGACCGTAGAATGCATTAAATATTGACGGCAGAAAGCGCTCGCGCATTTTTTCGAATCCGACAGCACTTTATCGCCGAAGGCGATGGAAACTTTGTCATTGTGCTTAGACGGATTCGATAGGGACTTTACGGTGGACCAAAGTTTACCCACGCCGGCAGAGAGGTTAAAACCTCTTAGGTGCTCCTCCCATTTCGCCCGCTTGTGTTCATCCACAAGCAATCTGATGCGTTGGTTTATATCCCTTATTTGGGGCTCGCCTGGGTCGAGCTGTCTTATAAAGTCACGTTCTCTCGCTAAATTTGCGGCCTCCGCCGGGAAGTGGGGCCGAATTTCGGGAGTTCTCCCGGCGGGAATGAAATGTGCCGAGGCGGATTCAATGACCTTGCGGAAAGCACGCTCCCCTTGGCGGGCATCAGTCGGGATAGGGAGGGCAGCAAAGAGGTTGTCTGTAAAAGATTTGTATTCCCCCACTTTCCTTTTTTAAAGTTTATGAAAGTGCGTTTTTCTGTAACGATGAATTCGGCGGTACGCTCGAACGAAATAAGTATAGGCAGGTGGTCGGATGCCAATGTTACCATCGGCTAATATTAGGGCGGTATCCACTGGGGCAACAGGTGGCAGGAGGGATGTAGATGTTGATGATTTCTAGGTTTGCATCGCCTAACCGGACAGATAGGCCTTGACGTTCTAAGACATTGTCCCTGCGGTCGATGCCAAGATCAAATATATGATATTGCACAGAGTGGTGTATGATAAACGAGAGGCCGCCTCCATTTTCGCTCATGCGATCTTTCCTGTTGTAGGGTCTTTATTAAGTTGTTTATTTTATTTATATTAATACTTTTACTCGTTTCTTACTTGTGATTTTTCAATTGTTTTAAAATAATTAAGTTACCTTTTTTTAAATGAAAATTTTTGAAGTTATCAAAATAAGAAAATTTTGGAGTTTATAAAATTTTGTTAAACAAACTGATTTTTTAAATAATTAAATAAAAATATTTATATTAAAATAGTTTATTTTAAATACTAGCTATATATGGCGATCCTTCCATCGAACCAAAGGAATTGTATAAAAACTATCCTCGAACCTTTTAGTGTATTGCGTATTTTCATTAATATATTTAAAACTTGTGTGCAATAACAATGCATCCATCTTATACAAGTTGATTGCTCGCTGTTCGCCATATTTAAATACCCTATAAACTATAAATGACGATCTTCGAACCTTTTAATATAGTACGTAACTAATGAACATGTACCAATGGTGGACAAAAGTGAATATATAAAATACCAAGCAAAATAGTGTAAAATGTAAAAATAAATCGAAGTCCAAGCAACTCATTCGTTACAACAAAACAAAACTAACCAGACATTTTAAACTTTTTATCTAACAATTAAATATATTGTTATTTACAACATTTAATACAGTATGCTGTTTAAGTTAGTTCAGTCATGAGAAACAGAAATCACCGGTCCTAAATAATTTAATTAAATAAATATTAAATCAATTATCTTACAATTGAAACAAATGAAAATTAAAGTGTATAGTCCATTTGAAAAATATTTGCCAAAATTAATTCATCTATACATGGGAACAAACTAACCTATCCTGATTTACTGCACAAATAAGAGTTAATACATATTAAACAGTTTCAAAGGTCTCATCTTTAAGTAATATTACGTCACTCTCAAGTACTTCCTACCTATAAACGACTCTTTTATTCGTTTATTTAATATTTTTATTGCTGTTACAACGTATGCTTCCTTTTGTTTTTATTAATTAATTACGCATAATATCGACGTCTAATTTTGATCTAAATGCGGATGATCTCATACAGCAGTTCTTTGAACGAAAATTACAATGAAATTTTTATAAATGAAAGCCATTGCAATACCAACAATCAACAATTTAAATATAAATAATTTATAAATATCACTGTATGTAAGTACGAATATAAATATATATTTTTATATGAATAAACATTTTTAATCAAAATTAAATAATATTAAATTTATATATATATATAAATATAAATATAAATAAATAAATATATATATATATATATATATATATTTATATTTATTTATAAACAAATTATTTTAATTTATTATAAAATTTTATTATTTTTTTTTTGTTTTGTTGTTAACTTTACTTCACGTTAAGTATTAGTTTTTCTCTTGTTAACTTCCTTTCCAGGGAACAATTGCATTTTTAGATTTTAATGGTTTTACGTTTACGTTAACGTTACCAATTAAAACTCGTTCTTTTACATCTTCAGAGAATTTAAATAATAACCCGAATAACGCAATGTCTTTAAATCAAACACAAAATACAAACATTAATACTACTCCAGACACATATTCAGACAATTCTACACAAGGAGATAACTTTAGATTCCATTCAACTAAATCCCTTAAATTACCTCAATTTTGGTCAGATTGTCCTGAAACATGGTTTTTACTTATTGAAGGACAATTTGAAATAAATAACATTATTGATGATAATATCAAATTTCAAAATGTTCTTATTTCACTTCAACAAGAAACAATATCCAAAATTGTTGATGTTATCAATCCTCCTCCCTCTATTAATAAATATGATACAATTAAAAAAATTCTTTGTGAAAGATTTTCTCTAAGTGAAGAAAAAAGACTTGAAAAATTATTTTCAAATACTGAATTGGGAGATCGATCTCCATCTGAACTTTTTAGATATATGAAATCACTAACAAGTTCATCATCTATTTTTAGTCAGGAATTACTTTTCAAATTATGGATCAGAAAATTACCAAAAGATATTCAAATACATTTAACTTCAAGTAATATTAAAAATATTACTGATATAATTTCACTTGCAGGTAAACTTTTTGATTTAATTAATAAACCACATTCTTCTAAAATTTCTTCAATAGCTAGTATTGAAAACAATGTTCTTACACAATGTGTAAAAAATTTAACTGATTTAACTACTACAATTTTTCAAAATTTAAATCAAATTACTACCGATATCAATGAATTAAAAATTCGATATAGATCTAGAGAAAGAAATCAATCTAACTTCAGAAATTTTTCTAGATCTAGAAGTTTTAATAATGATAATAATATATGTTGGTATCATCGAAAATTTAAACATAATGCTAACAAATGTATTAAACCCTGTAATTTCAATGTAAATAAAAATAATCTTAATTCAAAATCAAATTCTTTAAACTAAACAAATCCGTTATGACTGTGGGTAATAATGGAGTTAATAATCAATCGTCCCACCGTCTATTCATATTTGATAAATTCAATAAATTAAATTTTTTAATTGATACAGGTGCTATAGTTTCAGTTATTCCTTCTTCAAAATTTAAAACTTATAAACGTTTTTCTGACCTTAAACTTTCGGCAGCTAATGGATCTAGCATAGAAACTTTTGGAACAAAAGTTTTAAAAATTGATTTAGAAAAATTTGGTATTTTGGTAGATATTAAAAATAAAGAAATTACAGATTTGAAAACAAAATTAAAAGTTTCTGGATCTTCTGGTTTTTGCGATATATTTTCCCTTAAGATTTCAGAAAATAAATTTACAAATATTTTAAATGAATTTCCTCTTATTACGTGTGAACCTAATTATACTGAAAAAGTACAACACAAAACAGTTCACCGAATAGAAATAAAAGGAGTATCTCCTTTTTCTAAACCTCGTCGCCTAGATCCTATTAAATTAAAAATAGCAAAAACTGAATTTGAATTTTTAGTCAAAACTGGCATATGTAGACCTTCTAACTCTCACATCGCTTCATCGCTTCTCCACTCCATCTGGTCCCTAAGAAAGATCCAAATGACTGGAGACCTTGTGGAGATTACAGACGACTTAATTTTATAACAATACCAGATAGGTATCCCTTACCTCATATTCATGACCTTAACATAGATTTAAAAAATAAAAAGATATCACCAAATACCAATGGCAGAAGAAGATATTCACAAAACAGCTATAACAACTCCATTCGGAATGTTTGAATTCGTACGAATGCCATTTGGATTATGAGACAGTGCTCAAACATTTCAATGTTTCATAAACGAAGTATTTTCAGGATTAGATTTTGTCTTTGTCTATATTGACAACATATTAGTAGCTAGTAACAATGAGGAAGAACATATAGAACATTTAAAAACAGTTTTTAAAAGACTTGAGAAATATAATTTAAATATTAAACCTACAAAATGTATTTTCGGAGTTGAAAAATTAGACTTTCTAAGTTATGAAATTTCTAGTGAAGGAATCAGGCCTTCTTTTGAACGAGTTGAAATAATTACTAATTTTGAAAAACCTCTCTCAATTAATAAATTACAAAAATTTTTAGGTATGGTGAATTATTACCATAGATATATTAAAATGTTAGCAAAAGAACTTAGTCCACTACATGAAATGTTAAATTTTGCTATCAAAAATAAACTTAAAGAATTAAATTGGACAGAAAAAACTACTTCAGCTTTTGAAAATGTTAAGAAACTCTTTACACAAAAAACACTACTCACTCACTTTGATAAAAATGGTCAACTATCACTTGCTGTGGATGCATCAAATGTTGCAATTGGAGCAGTTCTACAACAAATAAGTAACAACTCCTTAGAACCACTTGCATATTTTTCAAGAAAATTAACTCAAACTGAAATAAATTATTCTACTTTTGATAGAGAACTTCTAGCAATATACAACTCTATTAAACACTTTAGACATTTTCTTGAAGGAAGAACATTTACTATATACACTGATCATAAACCTTTAACACATGTTTTAAATTCAAAAACAGACAGATCACCTCGTCAAACTCGTCATCTTGAATACATTGCACAATTCACCAATGACATTCAATACATTTCTGGCAAAAATAATACAGTAGCTGATACTCTCTCACGGATTCCAGATATTAATACAATTTTAACAAAAGATATTAATTTTCAAACATTATATGATGAACAACAAAAAGATGATATTCTTAAAAAATTAATTCCAGATCTTAGTTCCAAAAATAATTTAAAAGAAATTAATATTCCTCTTCTAAATCTCAATATTTGGTGTGACATTACTCAAAAACCTTTTAGACCATATGTTCCTAATTCAATGAGAAAAATTATATTTGACAAAATTCATTGTTTATCTCACCCAAGTGTTCGAACAACTAGACGTCTCATACAATCTAAATATTTTTGGCCAGAAATGCGTAAGGAAATTAATAATTGGGCTATTAGTTGTATCAATTGTCAAAAATGTAAAATTCTAAATATACGAAAAGTCCTATTCAAAAAATTGATATTCCTTAGGACGATTTGAACATATACATATGGATTTAGTTGGTCCACTACCTATATCTAAAGAAAATCGGTATATATTGACTATTATCGATAGACATACACGTTGGCCAGAAGCATATCCATTAAAAGATATTTCAGCAAAAACAGTACCAACTACATTTGTTCAAAATTATGTTCCTCGTTTCGGTATTCCACTCAAAATTACAGTAGATCAAGGTCCATAATTTACATCTAAATTATTCACTGAATTAACTGTTTTATTAGGGGCTCATAAAATTCACACTTCTCCATATCACCCACAGTCAAATGGAATGATTGAAAGATTTCATAGAACTTTAAAAACTGCAATTACAGCTTCGGACGACTCCACACATTGGTCAGAGATTTTACCTTGGATTCTTTTAGGTTTACGAACTTCTATTAAAGAAGATTTGAAATGCTCTTCCGCTGAACTTGTATATGGACAAACAATTAGACTTCCTGGTGAATTAATTGTTTCTAATTATAATAATGAAATTGATAACACAAATGAAACTCTTACTAAAGTTAGAAAACATTTCTCAATTGTTCGATCAAAAATAACTCATCATATCAAAGAAAATGATTTTATTCCCAAAAATTTAGACACTTGTGAATACGTATTTCTTAAAGTTATTCATATGTCTAATTTACAACCACCTTACGAGGGACCATTTAAAGTTATTTCCAGACAAATTAAAACATTCAAAATTCAGCATGGTAATACTATTAAAACTGTTCCATAGATTTACTTAAACCTGCACATACAATTATGACTAATACACGAAAAAATACACTACAAAAATACACTACACTCCACAAAAAAAATTTCATTTAACATTAATTAATATTTAATTTTATTGATCGTTTCACTGGAGTGGGAGTAAATGTAGGGTCTTTATTAAGTTGTTTATTTTATTTATATTAATACTTTTACTCGTTTCTTACTTGTGATTTTTCAATTGTTTTAAAATAATTAAGTTACCTTTTTTTAAATGAAAATTTTTGAAGTTATCAAAATAAGAAAATTTTGGAGTTTATAAAATTTTGTTAAACAAACTGATTTTTTAAATAATTAAATAAAAATATTTATAATAAAATAGTTTATTTTAAATACTAGCTATATACATTATACCCTGAACAGGTTTGCAGTGCAGATCTTGCTGTGAGTTTAGTCTCTTGAATCGCAGCAATGCGAATGTTGTGCCGCTTTATGAAATCGACTATCTCCGTGATCTTCCCAGTTAGTCCATTACAGTTTAACTGCAGAATTCTGAAGTGCATAGGGGGAGACGTCGCCACTCTGGGAGTAAGTGACGGGTGACTACGCCTGGGTTGAGGAAGGCCAGGACGCAACTACTGTTGTGGCCCTGGGACTGGGCGTCCTTGAGCAAGAATTGGGGTACCCGGTAGATGGCGGTTTGCGACCTGGCAACATGGCGCAATGAAACCCATCGGGGGGGGGGGGGGTTGCTGTCGCGGAGACCAGAACATCTAGGAAAGTGGCACCGCCCAAGGCAGGAGCTGCATTGGGCGGATGTAGCATACATATATATTCTGTGCTGGAATACGGTGCAAACAGGGTTAGGGACTAAGAGTCTGTTTCCCTGACATACACTATTGCTGCCGAAAAAGAGGGGGGGGGGGGGGGAGAGAAGACGGGGGCAGTGGCTGATGCTCAGCATTGCTACCGACTCTACTACGAAGATAGTAGTTATGAGTGGTAGCAGCTGCTTGAGTTGTTGGCGCCGCGGGGCGCGAGCAGCAGTGGGTACTAGTTGTGGCTTGCTGAGCAGCTGGGCTGCTGGAAGTTAGTGGGGGGGGGGGGGCGCTAAGTCGTAGACTACGGGACGCCCTTGGACGTGAACAGCACGGAGCCACAAAAGATTTATAAAAGTTACGTGGACGTCGGGTTTTGGGATCAAGCCCAGAACAACCTGTCCGATGCAACCATCCCTTACACGAGACACACTGAACAGAGTATGGCCGTCCTAAAAAGATTCTTTTCCGGCAGATGCAGCAAAACCATTTCTCAGTACCGGGGTCAGGAGACGGACCCGGATTGGATTCGATACCTTCCCGGAGCAAGAGAATATGGAGCAGTCCCGCTGCAAGGAGCTGCTGGGAGGATGACAATTTGTGGAAGGGACTCAACAAATTAAATGGGGTTACACTAAAATGACATTCCTCGGTCGGGAAAAATCCCGAGTCGCTCCGGTACATGGAACCGACTGCCTTGGGAAGCGACATATTTTGTGTCCTTTTCGATTGTTATATTGCAGTTTTAAATTACAAAAATTTTTAGAAAATTTACCAACCAGTGGAAAAAATAATTTCACTTGCAAAGTATGCCAACACCCTTAGCCAAAGCAAATGTCAAATTCTTCTTCTTATGATTTGCTTGCAACAAAATTTGGGAGTTGGCTACTTTTCAATATCAGATGGCGCCAGTGTCACTCAATCCACCGTTCTCCATAAAAATACGTGCAATCTACTCATAATGCATAAGCATGTGTTAAACTCATCTATATGAAAAACTGCCTATGTGGCGGTGCTTTAAAAGCTTGCAACAAAATTTGGGAGTAAGCTTCAACTGCTAAGTCTGAAGTTTTGTTATATTTATGGCCACATTACAATAATTTCTCACTTTCTTGAGTTTTGAGGCACAAGCGAACATCATCGCAATTGCGCATGATGTTGCGTTGGTAAATATAAAATAACTTCAGACTTAGCAGTTCAAATTTGTTTCGGATTGGACAGCCTTTACGGTGAACTTCACCGTCTTCCTACCTTCCTTATAATTACTTTTACATTGCGACATTTTAACAACATACTCTACCGCTATCTAACGGCCGCTATATAGTGGCACCGCTTTCGAGGAAACCGAGCCTCAAGTGTATAAGTGTAGCAGCGGATAACTGCTAACACGCATCCAAAAATATCGGGAGAGGTGTAAATAGACGCGTTTTGACCTTAGCATCTATAGCCCAAAGGTGAAAAAAAGTATTGTCAAGAAAGCAAAAAAATTACCCGGACCACTCCAAAACCGGGGAGGGACTCATAATAATTTTTCACAGAACACCTTTCTGCATTGACGGTCTTTAGCCGCTCCTATAAATAGGATAAAATTCCAGGGCATCTGTCGATTGCTAAAACGCGTCCAAAAATATCGGGAGCATTGACCACAGGCGGAAAAAAACTATTTTATTACTACCTTTATATTAAGTCCCTTTCATGTTTGTCCCCTCATTTCCATACGAATTTTTGACCCAAATTTTTTCGGCAAATTCGCGTTGAGCTAGACACTTGATACTTAGAACATAGTTCAGATTTGGGGGACATTACAATACAAGAAAAAATCCGCTAGGTGGCACACGGATCGAGATATACAGAAAATTAATTTTACACTGGAAATTTTGCGATCGACTTTTAACTAACTTCTCGGTGAGACTTGCAAGTCGATGGCACTACAAAATAAAATGCCGCCAAGTGGCAGACGAATCGAGATGAACGAAAATCCCTGAAAAAACGCAGGGAAAAGATTCCCGATTTTTAAGTAACTTCCCGGTGACTAGAGACTTGAAACTTGGACCGTGAGTCAGAACCCGGTGACAATGCAATATTTGATCAGAAAAATTTCGCAAGGTGGCGCATGGACCGAGATATTAAGAAAATTAGTTTGGTGCAGAAAAAAGGTTGGAATTAGTGATCCAGTCTCAGATCAGATCAGACTTAGGTGGAGGGCAGTGTGACGAATATTAGCAACACTAAGGCATACTATCTTCTCTAAGCCGATACTAAGCAGTCATTTGTATCTACATAAACAAATCAATCATTATGTCTACATATATGTACATTCTACATACAAGAAGCGGAGAGATATGCACAAACAAATGCATATATCTGAGATGCTCACAAAAGTATGCAATCATCGGCCGAAGTATCAGTTACATATACACGCGCATATGAGAAGCTTTAAAAGTGCATCTGTAGTTTATAGCTGGTAAACAAGTAGTAAATTCTAGAAGGAGAAACGCCTAGAAGTATGCCAACGAGGAAACCGAAGAGTATAAAAGCAGCACCAGCTGAAGCATGGGCAATCAGTTTGATTTAAGCACGCTATTGGTTGCGAAGTATAAGTGTTATTGTACTTTCAAAGTAGTCTAATAAAGACCATTTTGCATAATTGAATTTCGGAGTTATTTATTCAACAATTTAGCGATACGAACGTTAGTAGAAGGTGTTAAATAAGCGGAGTTTCACTAAATTCATTACAATTGATGTCAGAAGTGGAATTGTTGAAGATTTCGAATACAACTTGTACATGGCAAAGTGGAGTGAATTGAAGATCCAGAAACCGAAGGAGTTGGAGAGCCGTGGATTGAATACAACCGGCAATAAACTCGGACTACAAACACGACTAAGGGAAGCGATGGAATTCGAAGGAATCGACGTTGATGAACACACTTTTTATCCTGATGTGGAAGAGTCAGCGACAAAAATGGAGGAAGAGATAGAGACTCCGAATCCATTGGCAAGTGTTGACACTAACGCGATACCAGCAGTGCTGAACAAATGTTGTCACAAATGTCATCTCAACTGGAAGAACTGAAAACGTATATGTCATCACAGATGGAATCCCAAGAGAAACTAATAACATCTAAGGTTGCAGCACAGGAGACGCGTATTTCCGAAATGTCGGCACAAATTTCAGCACAGATATCATCTCAGACCTCCACACAACTAGAAGAGCAGGAAATCCATATATCATCTAAACTGGAAGCGCATATGGAAGAAAAACTAACCCAGTTTCATGAAGGCTTCAGTGATCGAAAGGATAAAATAGAGGCAGAGATGGATGCTCTGAAAGATAGGATCCAGCAATTACAAGTAAATCGCCTGGCTGTTCCAGCGAGCAATCCGAAGGTAAAAACTCCATCTTTTGACGGTTCTGTTCCTTTCAAGGCCTTTAAGCTACAGTTTGAAAAGACCGCAGCAGTGAACAACTGGAATGTTGATGATAAAGTTGCTGCACTCTTCATGGCATTGAAAGGGCCCGCAGCTGAGATCTTACAAACCATTCCAGAGGGCGAACGGAACTATTATGAAGCATTGATCGGCGCTCTAGAGAGACGATACGGAACCGAGCATAGGAGACAGATATGCCAAATGGAGTTACTGAACCGCTTTCAGAGGGCTGGTGAAACATTGCAAGAGTTTGCGTCGGATGTTGAAAGGCTGGCACATTTAGCGAATGCGGACGCACCCGTGGAATACACCGAAAGGGTAAAAAACCAGAGCTTTATAAATGTCATAAGGGACGTGGAAACGAAGCGAGCGACATACGCAAACCCAAAACCTACATTCACAGAAACGGTATCACATGCTCTGATTCAGGAAACAGCATTGCTTCTGTGTAAGCCAGCATTCAAAGCACGCCGTGTGGAGGTAGAAAGGCCAGACTGGGTGAACACAATATTGGAGACGCTGAAAGGATCGCAAAAGCGGAGTGCAAGAGTTATCAAATGCTTCAAATGCGGGAAGCCCGGTCACATTGCACGTCATTGCGATCTTGATCCTAGTGGTTTCGACAGCATGGGTGGTCTTAATAACAGAGCTGGAGGGGATGAGCAAGAGCGAGTGAAATGTTGAGATCGAGAGCTAGCTCGAGCCATTGAATGGCCTGTGATATCTGTGTCGCAAATTGGAAGGAAATCAAGCATTCTTACCGTCAGAGGGAATGTGGATGGCAAAGAACGTGTACTGACTGTAGATACGGGCGCTTTTCATTCCTTGATTCGATCTGATTTGGTAAACAGGAGAGCAAAGCCATTACCTGGAGCAAGGTTGCGTACGGTCACTGGCGAGTATAACCAAGTCCGGGGAGAAGAGATCTGTGAAGTCTTAATTGGAAAGGACATGGTTCTACACAAATTCGTTGTGGCGGAGATTGTTGATGAAGTCATATTGGGAGTGGACTACTTAGTTGACCATGATATCAGGATCGATATGCAGAGAAGGATTATGCGCTATAAGAACCAGGATATACAACTTAACTTCAGTTCAGAGAAAGGGTTCAGCAGTAAGCAAGTGCTGGTGGAGGAGATCCGACAAAGACCACAAAAGTAAAAGAGTATATCGGGCAAAGGTTGATGGATCGAATGGGCTAAATAAAGCGAAATCAAGGGTACCTGCGAGCGAAACACTGGCCTTGACAAAACCAAATGGACGCACAAAAACGAAGGAAAGAATTTCCCAGAAAGAATACAAGAATACGAGGGTAGTTTCAAGCCAGGCCGCACTACTGTTGTGAAACGTGGGAACGATACTGACTATGCAAAGCCAACCCGCAAGCGCAAGCTCTACGTAGGTGTTCATTGGCCAAACAACAGGGTGTGAGGGAACGAACCTGGATAATGAGTAGTAAGAGGAAACACAGGTACGACGAGAACAAAAATTCGGAAGGTTTCTTGGAGGGATATTTGGTACAGTTATACAACCCTCACTTGCGGAAAGGTGATCTCTCCAAATTTCGGTGCAGTTGGGAAGACCCGTACAAAGTTGTGAAGAAGACCAGTGATACCATCTACCGCATAAAAACCATTGGGAAACCACGAAATAGAAGGGTGGTTCATTTGGAGATGCTAGCGGCGTTTAGATCAGGAAATTTGTCTGATCGGGACGATCAGACTTAGGTGGAGGGCAGTGTGAGAATATTAGCAACACTAAGGCATACTCTCTAAGCCGATAATAAGCAGTCACTTGTATCTACATAAACACATCCATCATTGTCTACACATATGTACATACAAGCGGACAGATATGCACAAACACATGCATATATCTGAGATACTCACAAAAGTATGCAATCATCGGCCGAAGTATCAATCATCGGTCGAAGTCACACTCATATATACACGCGTATATGAGAAGCTATAAACGTGCATCTGTAGTTTATAGCTGGTGAGTTTATAGCTGGTAAACAAGTAGTAAATTCTAGAAGGAGAAATGCCTAGAAGTATGCCGACGAGGAAACCGAAGAATATAAAAGCAGCACTAGCTGAGGCATGGGCAATCAGTTTGATTTAAGCACGCTATTGGTTGCGAAGTATAAGTGTTATTGTACTTTCAAAGTAGTCTAATAAAGACCATTTTGCATAATTGAATTTTGGAGTTATTTATTCAACAATTTAGTGATACGAACATTAGTAGGTGTAAAATAAGCGGAGTTTCACTAAATTCGTTACAATAGCAAAAGGCAACTCATTTGCGCCCAGTCGACAAAGTATTTTGTCAAGATTTTGCTTTAAGGCTTATTGAAAGGTCACATCAGCACGCAGATCCCACTTAAATTCCAATATGCAGGCAAGTAATCAAGTGCGTCCGGCTTTATCTTCACCAACTATTCGAGAGCTCTACTGTCAGTCCTCACTTAGTAATTTTTTAGGCGGAATATTGTTATTCTCAATTGTTGTTGTTGTTGTTGTAGCGATAAGGTTACTCCCCGAAGGCTTTGAGGAGTGTCATCGATGTGATGGTCCTTTGCCGGATACAGATCCGGTACGCTCCGGTAACACAGCACCATTAAGGTGCTAGCCCGACCATCTCGGGACCAATTTATATGGCTACGTAAACCTTCAAACCATCCCTCTCTCCCCACCCCCAAGTTCCACGAGGAGCTTGGGGTCGCCAAAGCCTCGTCTGTTAGTGAAACAGGATTCGCCTCGGATAGGTGAGGTTGACAATTAGGTTAGGAGAAGCTATAGCGCTGGCAACCTGAAGGGTTACGCTACACAGCCCCTTGAATCTGGTAGTTTAGCTGCCTCTTACGACAGGCATACCTACCGCGGGTATATTCTAACCCCCTAACCCGCTGGGGTTGTTATTCTCAATTCGTCATAATCGGTGGAGCTTGTACTGCGTCATCAGGGTTTGGAGTACCGGATTAACCATAACTAGCGCTATATGCATAACAATGAGTAATCTCTCCACACTCTGTCTTGAAACCATCCGTCATCCTCCGTATTTTCTGCTGCAATAAGCTAGCATCTGAAGCTTTTCGATGTCATCACATTTTGCTTCAAGTTTCCTTCGCAAGGTGCTTAAGTGTTCTGCCCAAGTCGTTCTGCTCTCAAATCGTAGTCCTTAACATGGTTGCAGTGATTATCAACTGCAAAATAGATCTTATCCGAAGTTTGTTAAACAGCTTTTCAATGGTAGACGTTTCTACGTGGCGGACTCCAAGCTCAACATCCAACCTGCGTAAGTGATTGGGATTTTAGGGGCCCCTTACGAAAAGCATGAAATACACTTTTAGAGATTCTTAAAAACACTTCTAGTCAGGTTTATTATTATTTTTTTTTTAATTTACATATATTCATTAAGTTGCACTGTTTTCTTTTTTACATATATATATTGTATATATTTACTTATCTTTTATGCAATTTCGTATAAAATCTCGTTTCCTACTGCAAGCCGACACCTTCTCGTTCCAGTAACCATGAGGGCAGGAAGTAAACATTTCGTTACGTACACAAAATCGCATGATTTCTGGGATTGGATGACATCCTTGACGGCTAAATCGTTTTACCATATTTCCGAGAACATCATTTGCTAATATTGAAAAACATAAAAGTATGCAAATATAAGTATGTAAATATATAGTGCATAGTAAATTTTTTGTGTAGGATTATGGATATTAGGGTGAGCCAAATATATTTTTATAACTGATTTAACGATTTTGATTCCCCTGGTATTACCAATGGGCTCCAGCGAGCCCAACAAAGAAGCCACTGACGACAGGTTTGGTGGCTAAAACCGTAAAAACGGTTAAGCGCCAATCAAGTTAAGTATGAAAAAAAAATATTTTTTCCAAGAAATTTTAAAAAATTTGTATCAATTTGGACCAAGGGGACCAAACTGTTACGTGTGATCATGGATTCACTTCAGCCGATCACGGATGTATCGATTCTACGCCAGTGATGAAATTGTATCTACTCCATTTAAATAAAACCCGTAATTGTACTACCTCCAGTGAAATAATAGAGAACTGTTTTAGGGATATTAACAAACTTTATGACTTGAAACTAGAAAAAAGACTATCTCCGGAGAGAACTTACCGATTGCAGATTTCAGTAAAAATTGCCTAAAATTTCATGATAAGCACTTTAAACAATTGATTAAATTGAAAAATATAGTAGCGGAAAACTTTATAGTCTCTACAAAACCAAACCAGGGCACGTATCGTGTTATACGATCACATATCGAAAAGCAATTTCATTCAAAAGATGAATATGAAACTGTCAAAAGATGCTTAAAAACTATAATAAGGAGCTCAGAATTTTGTGTAATAGCAATAACAAATACAAGCTAAGGATCGGGAGAAACTTTTTCACTCTATTTGCTATCTAATAATGAAAATATAAACTACGGTTTTTGATGTTGCATTTTTGCAATGACGTAGCAAATGCATAGCCGCATATTTTGTTAGTGTACTGTAATAAATATGCTAGGGAAGTATGCAGTGCAATGACGCTGATGCTTTTGCGCAAAATCCTTAACTCCCTTATTAAGGAGTCACCAAAAAGATCCCGGAACGACGCCCTAATGACCCCGGGAGGACCACGAGGGAGTCCCCAAAATAATCCCGGAACGACCCCCAAATGACCCCGAGGGAGTCGCCAAAGCCATGCTGAAATCACCTTCCAAAGACCCCGGGAGGGCCCCGAAACTACCCCCGAAATTATCCCCAAAAACTCCAAGAGGATCGCGAGGGAACGCCTGGTATGGACCCCAAAAGATCTCAAGAAGACCTCGAGCGAATCCCCGAAATTACCCAAACATTTACCCAAGAGACCCCGGAAGGATCCCAGGGTGTCCCAGAAATTACGCCCAAATGACACCTAAAAACCCCCGGGAATACTCGCCAAAATCATCTCAATATTACACTCAGAAGCTTCAGAACTACACGCGCACTGTTTACGCATATGGGTATATTTTTTCGGTTGCATATCTCAGCATCATTATATTGCAAACTTCTGTAGCATAGTGGAACGCAACATAATCGGAATTTCGCCAATAAATGTTTTTTGAATTATGGATCTAATGAATACTGGTAGCCACCATTTCATATATGTCCCTAATCCTATTAAACATTTCGATAACGTTTTACAAGATGGTGCAACACCTAATTTTTATCAAAAATTATCAAAGCAGGTATCAAAAGACGCGTCTCGACCTCCGTTTTAAGAATGCGAAAGCGGAAATCAAAAATTTTATTTATGTAGAAAGTTATTTACAAAAAAACGTGTAATGACCCCGAGAGGGTCTGAAATATTGGGCCCCATCCATAGCTTTTTTGCACAGAATATCTGTCTGCGTTGGCGGCCTTCGGCCGCGATTTAAAAAAAATAACCCTGGTGGGTCCGACGCCTGTTTCGGAATCAAAACTAAATGCGCGCAGAACACTTTTCTGCATTTGTGTGTGTGTGTGTGTACACTAAGTCTGGCAAAAAACAACAACCACATGAAAAGTTGATCCGATTTTTGCTTATATCATTTGACAGAAATAAAAATTTTAATTTTCGCTTTCGGATTCTAAAAACGGAGGTCGAGCTGCGTCTTTTGATAACACCTTTGATAATTTTGATAAAAATTAGGTGGTGCACCGTCTTGTAAAACGTTACCAACATTTCAGAGCTATGGCAATTTAAAAAATTTACTTTGATCACGGATCGTATGACACAAAACGGGTTCAACTCACGAAATTAAGGGCCTCATTCTCTATTACAAACCGAACGTTCGTTTCGCCTCAGAGATTAAAAGCCTTCTGCGATTTACAACCAGATTGACTGAATTTTTGTATGAGCCTTCCGCGATTTACAACCAGATTGACTGAATTTTGTGTGTGTTAGTGCAGTCGGGTGGCTTCGTGACACACGTATTTGTTGTCGGCTACACGTTGATGAAAATCAAAAATTTTTGATTTTTTCATTTGACGCTAGCTTATTTGATAGTCGCGGGGTGTGATTGACAAAACGCAGTGTTGTATTTAGTTTGTGTCGACATTCAAAATGAACAAGTGCGCGGAAGAACAGCAATTCATATTAAAATTTATTGAAAATTATCAATGTTTAGCAGCTTTATGGAATGAAAAGCTTTTATTATTATTTAATAAAATTTTTATTAATTTTTTTATTATTTAATAAAACTGCTGTAGTTGCAAGTAAAAAAAAGTCATCATCCGATGACGACATATTCACGTCCGAACGCTACGGTTTCTCAATGCAAATGTTGATTGATGGCTTTTTATTTGATAGTCGCGGGGCAAGCGTCAAATACCCGACACGCACACATACAAAAACTCAGTCAATCTGGTTGTAAATCGCGGAAGGCTTATAGTGCAAATACTCTAGCCATTAAAGCCTTCCGCGATTTACAACCAGATTGACTGAATTTTTGTATGTGTGCGTGTCGGGTATTTGACGCTTGCCCCGCGACTATCAAATAAAAAGCCATCAATCAACATTTGCATTGAGAAACCGTCGCGTTCGGACATGAATATTCCGTCATCGGATGATGAATTTTTTTACTTGCAACTACAGCAGTTTTATTAAATAATAAAAAAATTAATAACAATTTTATTAAATAATAATAAAAGCTTTACATTCCACAAAGCTGCTAAACATTGATAATTTTCAATAAATTTTAATATGAATTGCTGTTCTTCCGCGCACTTGTTCATTTTGAATGTCGACACAAACTAAATACAACACTGCGTTTTGTCAATCACACCCCGCGACTATCAAATAAGCTAGCGTCAAATGAAAAAATCAAAAATTTTTGATTTTCATCAACGTGTAGCCGACAACAAATACGTGTGTCACGAAGCCACCCGACTGCACTAACGCACACAAAATTCAGTCAATCTGGTTGTAAATCGCGGAAGGCTTTATGTTAAGGCCTCCTGCGATTTACAACGAGATTGACTGAAGTTTTGTATGTGTGCGTGTCGGGTATTTGATGCTTGCCCGCGACTAACAAATAAAAAGCCATCAATCAACATTTGAATTGAGAAATCGTAGCGTTCGG
Organism: Eurosta solidaginis; assembly: GCF_040869045.1. Taxonomy (NCBI): domain Eukaryota; kingdom Metazoa; phylum Arthropoda; class Insecta; order Diptera; family Tephritidae; genus Eurosta; species Eurosta solidaginis. The sequence continues at coordinate 199,908,470 of NC_090321.1, read as the reverse complement.
ACGTGAATATGTCGTCATCGGATGATGATTTTCTTTACTTGCAACTACAGCAGTTTTATTAAATAATAAAAAAATTAATAAAAATTTTATTATATAATAATAAAAGCTTTACATTCCATAAAGCTGGTAAACATTGATAATTTTCAATAAATTTTAATATAAATTGCTGTTCTTCCGCGCACTTGTTCATTTTGAATGTCGACACAAACTAAATACAACACTGCTGTTTTGTCAATCATACCCCGCGACTATCAAATAAGCAAGCGTCAAATGAAAAAATCAAAAAATTTTGATTTTCATCAACGTGTAGCCGACAACAAATACGTGTGTCGCGAAGCCACCCGACTGCACTAACACACACAAAATTAAGTCAATCTCGTTGTAAATCGCAGGAGGCCTCAAACGATGGCAACATTTCATTTGATAACTGATTTCGCTTTCCGATTTGCAATTAAGTAAGAAACGAAAAGTCCGAACGAAAATGATAGAGAATAACATTGTTAGACGAAATCGTTTGGAGGCGAATCGTTCGTCTGAGCTATCGTTCGCAATACAGAACGAAGCCATAAATTTTATTTTATTTTTAAATATTTTAACAAACACGCCATATTCAATAAGTTTTGTGAAAAAAATCACAACTTCTGAGTGCCACCCTAAAGTTACCAAAAAGCCCCTTTGATAACCACTTAAGAGGGTTGAAGAAAAAAGTTAATTAAAAAAATTTCCATCTAACCTTTAGCAATGCACTTTTTAAAAGCACGTTTATAAATTTCTTTGAAAGTCGATTGTTGTAAAGCACTTTCACTCTCAAGGTAATCGATTGCACGTTCGTAACTGCATTTTCCTCCATGACATATTCCGGATCTATTGAAAAGGCATTCCACAAAGCACTATATAAAAATAAATCGAAGTAGATAGGTATTTGTAAACACTGTTTTTTTCAATAGGGGGACTCATGTAACCGTATAAATGCCTTATAAAGTGTGTAAACGTATAAATTTATCTAGTGCGTAAACGAGCTGTCAAATTTTGTATGAAAAATCATTTACACAAATTGTATAAATTTACGCGCACATTTCATTGTGTAAACGCGGTAAACTCCAAGGAATGCAACCTTGCAGACATTACAGCAGGCATTTTCATCAGAAATCCCCAACATCAGCAAGTAAATGTATTTTAGTTTTGATTTTTCACTTAATCTTGGCATTTTTTAATTTGTATAACAATCAAAAAAATTTGTTCGGCAATAATACAGCTGATAAACATTCAAGTTTATCAATAGTATTACTAGGTGCGTTCATATAACAGCGTGTGTAAATGGATATAATTTTACACCTTATAAGTTTATATGCTTTCATGAGTCCCCCTAATATTTTTACTTGTGCAGCGTCATTATGTAGATTATAACATTCGTCCAAAATGGGATTTTGAAATGGTTCCGGAAAACGGCAGCAACTTTGGGGGGCCTAGTAAAAAAAATTACTTTATTTATGTTACTAGAAATTACTAACAAATATTTGGATTTATTCAAAATAGGTAAATCGTTTAATAACAAACAATTGATTTCGGTAGTTTTGAGCATTCCGTTGTGATCTTTTGCTCTGCGTGGCACTGGAATTCAAAGATAGATTTAATTAAAGATAATTGAGCTTTGCGTGTGAAATTATAAAAAACGCTTACGAATCCAGCCAGCATCCAAATAGCAAGCAACATTGTTTTGCGAAACATCTTTGCAAAAAAAAAATAATAATTTTTAAAGAAACTTCAAATATAAATTATTTATAAGTCACTTTATTGAAATTCACACTCTAAGTATATTAAGTGCACACAATTTTAGTGATACTTCCCGTTTTTCTGTTTCATCTAAATCCACTTATGAGCCTCGGTTCGAACTGAAGACTGTCGTAATCGTTTGCTTATCGTGCGTGCGTATCTTTTGTATCTTAGAAATCTAGCTACCGGCGGATAATTCTCACTCTATGTGGATGTGTGAATATTAGGGTTTTCTTCTTTTGAGGCGTTATTATTTTGTCCCTTAGACCTTTTATACATGCACTAATTCACAACAAATCCTCAATCTACGCATTAACATATATCCCATCACTGAAACTAGATTATTTTATTTTTTTTTGGTTTGGTTTAATAGCACGGACGTTAGTCCATAAAGCCAGGTTAAGTCACGGATGGTTACTTCTTTAGATTGTTGTAAAAAAGTTTATATGTAATTTTGGCGTCACTAGTACACTATGGTAATACCATAGCGGCCAGAACCATGTGTTGCAGCTTGCAATTTGGTATTCATTGTTGTAATTGTTCGTATTTTAAAATATTATTGGTTTTAAAATGGCACCACGCCAGGTTATATTCAATTTGATTGTTTTTTGAATGGCACCACGCCAGGTTATATTCAATTTGGTTGGTTTTTGAATGGCACGACGCCAGGTTATATCCAATTTGGTTGATTTTTGAATGGCACCACGCCAGGCTATATTCAATTTGATTGGTATTTTAGATGGAACCACGCTAGGTTATATTCAATATGATTAGTTTTAAGAGATTGTGAAACTCTATATGATGACTATAAATTTATGTAGAAGGACAATTACTACCCCGTTAATTGTTCCGATTGTCCTCTGTGGCATAATATATTAATGGTATGTCATATATTCCAAGATTTATGGTCAATTGGATATTATGTAAATTTTTTGTTTTAACACACATATATATCCTCGTAAATAATCCAATCTTTTCGCCCATTTTCAGTTTAATTTTTTTTTTATTTTAGTAAGAAAAATTTCGTCGTATTTGGTTTTATATTATAACAGGTTTATGTGAAATGATTATATGTGACCCGGTCTATGAAAAGGTGGTTTATGACTCAAAAAAGAAATTGCGAGAAAGAGCTGTTAGCAGCTGTTTATTTTTTAGTCATAAGCCACCTTTTCATAGACCGGGTCACATATGTACATGACTATACATTTATGGATTATTCACTCCGATAATTCTTTCCGACACAATTCCTCTTTAGTACTTAGGCATATGATCCTCTGTGGGTGCTCCAAGGAGTACTACAGTGAAAGTACTTTGGAAAGTACTCTCACGTATGTACTCTATGGAATACTTACAAACAAAGCGAGAGTGGGATCACCTACTCCTCTCCTAGGACATCGCAATGTTAAATGGAGCACATTTTTTGTATGATTACAGATTAGTTTTGGAATACTCCTATACTCCCAAAGGAGTATTCCTTACATTATTTATGGAGTACTCGCGTTTTTTGAAGTGATGGTATCACGCAAATATCTTTTTGTTAGGAACATTGAGGGGTAAATAGGAGCTATATTGCATCACCGTTAGTCGTCTTACATAATGCCTCCAAAAAATATAGTCAAAAGATCGAGCAAAATATATATAAATTGAGGTCGCAATGTTAAATATACATTTATTTCAACACTTCTGTACCGATTATATCAAAATTTTAACAAAATATGGAGATATATGTTAGCTATGTTAAATTTTTTTGATACACGAGACCCGGTTTTGTAGATATCGGTAAAAATATAAAACCGAATAACCGACAAATATTTTTTTACTGCAAATTTTGCAACACATTTATTTTAACACCTTTCTACCGATTCTTTTGAAACTTTAAAAACATATAGATATGTGAACGAAGTATGTTTAAGTAAAAAATTTGTTGATACCCGAAAGCCGGTTTTAGAGATATCGGCAAAAATATGAAACCGGGTAACCGTCAAATATTTCATACCCGTTTGTTAATTTTTTCTCTACACAACCGTAGTATACCATCAATTGCCTCATCTTGGAATATTCACGCAAGGGAAGTTATTGATGTTTGTACATGGGGCAAATATACGAAATTTTCGTCAAAAATTGGCAATCGTCAAAAAGACATTTTTTTTTTTAATTTTTGTACAAAATTTGTGTTTCTATTCAATTACTTTTAAATAAAACCTGATTTAAAAAAAATGCCTACACTTTTTGGCGATTGCTAATTTTTTCGGAAATTTCGTATATTTGCCCCATGTACAAACATTAATAACTTTCCTTGCGTGAATATTCCAAGATGAGGCAATTGATGGGTGGTATATAGAGAAAAAATGAACAAACGGGTATGAATAGAGTTGGGATTCTACCGGGTATTGACCATTTTTATGGGTATTTTCTTTTTTTGGGTTTGGGTATTTAAAAATCATTTGAATCTAGGCTGCTTGGAATTACAATTCAGTTGAATTAAATGTATACGTCATTTGAAATTAAAAAAAATTCGTTTTGATTTTAAACATATAACCCAGCAAACACTCGGAGTCAACAATTAATCTGAAAGGAGCCCAAACTTTGGATCGTTTGCACTCGTTATGAACTCATTTAAGAGCCTGAAGCAAATGCTATATGCTCATATTTTGCCTTTAACATAAGTCTTATACAGGCCTCCTTGCGATATAATACATGAGCCTTATTGGCGTCGTATACTGCTAATTTTGAGTCTTTTAATGACACTACTTCAGGGCGTTTAGGAAGAATTTTGGACATATATCCGAAGCGGAAAACATAGGGGAGAAAATTGTTGTGATTAAACTCCCATGAGGATAAGATAGAAATGAAATAAGTATTAGTTGAATTATTTATTTATTTAGAATAAATTGTCGTAGAAAAATTTCTGAGTTTTTATTCTAGAGCTGCCTAGAGTACTGATTTTAATATTTTTCGTTTGTTCATAATTTCATCAAATTGGAGTCATAAAAGGCTTTAAGGTGATAGCATTTTTGAAGCTGATATTTTTCGGACCCACATTGAACTCCAGAACTGTAAGAGAATGTTTATAGGGTACACATATTTACGCAAACAAAGCTCCCTTCAAACATACTCACGGCGCTCGTAATTCAAGAATCCGAAACGAATCCAATATAAGTGGGCAATGTAGGAATAGGAAAAGCGTCGAAACGCGTAGGAGGGTAAAAGAAAATGTTATTTTTGCTTTTATTTAACGGCCTAAAAGCTCCTAACCTAGCATGCAAAAATTATCATTTATCAACTATTTATGTTCGTCACAGCGAGTTTGGAACAAATTTTGAAACTTTGTTACGACAATTTTTCATTTTAATACAAAATGAATTACATTTGTACATTATAGTTACCCTTGCTATTCTTTTTTTGTATAAGCATCGACGTTTTTCCGCTCATGGATGCTTCTCGACATCTTTAATTTGACCGCAAAGCTGCCACGCTCTGTTCAGGTGTGTCGAACTATATGTGGCCCCAAAAAGCGCTGACGATGCCTAATAAATAGGCCATATAGGTCTCATATAACCAGAGTTTATTAGAGTTAAAAATGACGTCGGTGAGTTCCAGTAGAGTATAATATGAGCTGTTTAAAAGGCTTTTAAGACATATGTCGGCCTCTTATTTAGGCTCAAATGATATATGTTAATAGGCTCATATAGGACGACCATTGCAAGAAGGAAGTACATTGGTTACAGCATCCCAAATGAGCACATACCGACTGTAAACGTTCCAATTTAGATATTTATCCGACTCTTGTTTGACTTAAATTGTTTACTGGGTAAACTTAAATTTTTACAACGGATGTATTATTGGCTAAATATTTTTGAAAAACGCTGGATTACAGATTAAAACTAATTCAACCGATAGCGTAATGGCTAACTACAAACCAATATAGGACAAATTGGGTACATTTTGGATTGAATTTGTGTGTTTGTTTCCCATATTTTCCAAAAGATTATGTTTACCCTTCTTTTGGGTAAATATTTGGGTATCTACCCATTTATACCATATATACCCAATTTACCGGGTATTTACCATTTGGGTATTTACTTATTTCCCATCTCTAGGTATGAAGTGATAAACGTAAAGTTGTAGCTGTGCCCACAAAAAAACATGCTCCTGAAAAAAATTTACGCAACCAAGCGCTTCCACTTTTCTGCCTCTACCTTCAAAACTGAAAGGGGCACATCGAATTTGAAGGCCCAGGTATTTTAAGTCCCTGATAGGCTATTATCGTGCATAATCCAAATTTCAATACTCAGTTGCCTTAAAAAGTTATAAGCAAGAAACTGTCAATATTGAAAATGGCAAAAAAAAAAGTATCGCTAATTTGATTGATGATAGTTTTGAGTATTGGAGGGGAACATTAATTTTGCTCATACTTTTAGAATCTCCGTCTCAAAAACAGCATTCAGTTTAAATTCCATAGCGTTTCAGCGATGCCTCAAAATTTTGTCGAAAAAATTCAAAAAAAAAACAAGTAAGGAAAGCTAAGTTCGGGTGTAACCGAACATAACATACTCAGTTGAGAGCTATGGAGACAAAATAAGGAAAATCAATCTGGGGTAACCCTGGAATGTGGTTGTATAACATGTGTATCAAATGAAAGGTATTAAAGAGTATTTTAAGAGAGAATAGGCCATAGTTCTATGGATGAACGCCATTTAGGGATATCGCCATAAAGGTAGACCAGGGCTGACTCTAGAATTTGTTTGTACGATATAGGTATCAAATGAAAGGTGTTACTGAGCATTTTAAGAGGGAGTGGGCCTTAGGTCTATCGGTGGACGCCTTTTCGAGATGTCCCCATTAAGGTGGACCAGGGGTGATTCTATAATGTGTTTGTACGATATGGGTATCAAATGAAAGCTGTTAATGAGTATTTTGAAAAGGAGTGATCCTTAGTTCCATAGGTGGACGCCGTTTCGAGATATCGCCATAAAGGTGGACCAGGGGTGTCTCTAGAATGTGTTTGTACGATATGGGAATCAAATGAAAGGTGTTACTGAGCATTTTAAGAGGGAGTGGGCATTAGGTCTATAGGTGGACGCCTTTTCGAGATATCGCCATTAGGGTGGGCCAGGGGTGACTCTAGAATGTTTGTACGGTATGGGTATCAAACGAAAGGTGTTACTGAGCATTTTAAGAGGGAGTGGGCATGAGGTCTATAGGTGGACGCCTTTTCGAGATATCGTCATTAGGGTGGGCCAGGGGTGACTCTAGAATGTGTTTGTACGATATGTGCATCAAACGAAAGGTGTTACTGAGCATTTTAAGAGGGAGTGGGCATTATGTCTATAGGTGGACGCCCTTTCGAGATATCGCCATTAGGGTGGGCCAGGGGTGACTCTAGAATGTTTGTACGATATGGGTATCAAACGAAAGGTGTTACTGAGCATTTTAAGAGGGAGTGGGCATTAGGTCTATAGGTGGACGCCTTTTCGAGATATCGCCATTAGGGTGGGCCAGGGGTGACTCTAGAATGTGTTTGTACGATATGGGTATCAAATGAAAGGTGGTAAGGAGTATTTTAAAAGGGAGTAATCCTTAGTTCTATAGGTGGACGCCTTTTCGAGATATCGCCATAAAGGTGGACCAAGGGTGACTCTAGAATGTTTGTACGATATGGGTATCAAACGAAAGGTGTTACTGAGCATTTTAAGAGGGAGTGGGCATTAGGTCTATAGGTGGACGCCTTTTCGAGATATCGCCATTAGGGTGGGCCAGGGTGACTCTAGAATGTGTTTGTACGATATGGGTATCAAATGAAAGGTGGTAATGAGTATTTTAAAAGGGAGTAATCCTTAGTTCTATAGGTGGACGCCTTTTCGAGATATCGCCATAAAGCTGGACCAAGGGTGACTCTAGAATGTTTGTACGGTATGGGTATCAAACGAAAGGTGTTACTGAGCATTTTAAGAGGGAGTGGGCATTAGGTCTATAGGTGGACGCCTTTTCGAGATATCGCCATTAGGGTGGGCCAGAGTGACTCTAGAATGTGTTTGTACGATATGGGTATCAAATGAAAGGTGGTAATGAGTATTTTAAAAGGGAGTAATCCTTAGTTCTATAGGTGGACGCCTTTTCGAGATATCGCCATTAGGGTGGGCCAGGTGTGACTCTAGAATGTTTGTACGATATGGGTATCAAACGAAAGGTGTTACTGAGCATTTTAAGAGGGAGTGGGCATTAGGTCTATAGGTGGACGCCTTTTCGAGATATCGCCATTAGGGTGGGACAGGGGTGACTCTAGAATGTTTGTATGATATGGGTATCAAACGAAAGGTGTTACTGAGCATTTTAAGAGGGAGTGTACATTAGGTCTATAGGTGGACGCCTTTTCGAGATATCGCCATTAGGGTGGGCCAGGGGTGACTCTAGAATGTTTGTACGATATGGGTATCAAACGAAAGGTGTTACTGAGCATTTTAAGAGGGAGTGGACATTAGGTCTATAGGTGGACGCCTTTTCGAGATATCGCCATTAGGGTGGGCCAGGGTGACTCTAGAATGTGTTTGTACGATATGGGTATCAAATGAAAGGTGGTAATGAGTATTTTAAAAGGGAGTAATCCTTAGTTCTATAGGTGGACGCCTTTTCGAAATATCGCCATTAGGGTGGGCCAGGTGTGACTCTAGAATGTTTGTACGATATGGGTATCAAACGAAAGCTGTTACTGAGCATTTTAAGAGGGAGTGGGCATTAGGTCTATAGGTGGACGCCTTTTCGAGATATTGCCATTAGGGTGGGCCAGGGGTGACTCTAGAATGTTTGTACGATATGGGTATCAAACGAAAGGTGTTACTGAGCATTTTAAGAGGGAGTGGACACTAGGTCTATAGGTGGACGCCTTTTCGAGATATCGCCATTAGGGCGGGCCAGGGGTTACTCTAGAATGTTTGTACGATATGGGTATCAAACGAAAGGTGTTACTGAGCATTTTAAGAGAGAGGGGGCATTAGTTCTATAGGTGGACGCCTTTTCGAGATATCGCCATTAGGGTGGGACAGGGGTGACTCTGGTATGTTTTTGTACGATATGGATATCAAATTAAAGGTATTAATGAGGGTTTTAAAAGCGAGTGGCCCTTAGATGTATATGTGAAGGCGTTCTCGTGATATCCACCAAAATGTGGACCAGGTGATCCAGAAAATCATCTGTCGGGTACTGCTAATTTATTTATATATGCAATACCACTAACAGTATTCCTGCCAAGATTCCAAGGGCTGTTGATTTCGCTTTGTAGAACTTTTTCATTTTCTTCTACTTAATATGGTAGGTGTCACACCCATTTTACAAAGATTTTTCCAAAGTTATATTTTGCGTCAACAAACCAATCCAGTTACCATGTTTCATCCCTTTTTTCGTATTTGGTATAGAATTATGGCATTTTTTTCATTTTTCGTAATTTTCGATATCGATAAAGTGGGCGTGGTTATGGTCAGATTTCGCCCATTTTTTATACCAAGAAAAAGTGAGATCAGGTAAGTACGTGGGCTAAGTTTAGTAAAGATATATCGGATTTTGCTCAAGTTATTGTGTTAATGGCCGAGCGGAAGGACAGACGGTGGACTGTGTATAAAAACTGGGCGTGGCTTCCACAGATTTCGCCCATTTTCACAGAGAACAGTTACCGTCATAGAATCTATGCTCCTACCAAATTTGAGAAGGATTGGTAAATTTTTGTTCGACTTATGGCAATAAAAGTATTTTAGACAAACTAAATGAAAATGGGCGGAGCCACGCCCATTTTGAAATTTTCTTTTATTTTTGTATTTTGTTGCATCATATCATTACTGGAGTTGAATTTTGACTTAATTTACTTATATACAGTAAAGATATTAAATTTTTTGTTAAAATTTGAATTAAAAAAAATTTTTTTTTAAAAAGTGGGCGTGTTCTTAATCCAATTTTGCTAATTTTTATTTAGCACATATAGAGTAATAGTAGTAACGTTCCTGCCAAATTTCATCATGATATCTTCAACGACTGCCAAATTACAGCTTGCAAAACTTTTAAATTACCTTCTTGTAAACGTGGGCGGGGCCACGCCCATTGTCCAAAATCTTACTAATTTTCTATTCTGCGTCATAACGTCAACCCATCTACCAAGTTTCGTCGCTTTATCTGTCTTTTGTAATGAGTTATCGCACTTTTTCGGTTTTTCGAAATTTTCGATATCGAAAAAGTGGGCGTGGTTATAGTCCGATATCGTTCATTTTAAATAGCGATCTGAGATGAGTGCTCAGGAACCTACATACCAAATTTGATCAAGATACCTCAAAATTTACTCAAGTTATCGTGTTAACGGACGGACGGACGGACGGACGGACGGACGGACGGACATGGCTCAATCAAATTTTTTTTCGATCCTGATTATTTTGATATATGGAAGTCTATATCTATCTCGATTCCTTTATATATGTACAACCAACCGTTATCCAATCAAACTTAATATACTCTGTGAGCTCTGCTCAACTGAGTATAAAAAATCAAAGAAAAGAAAGAGTGTAAAAATCGACGTTTTTTACGTTTAGGAGTTCTGCAAAAACTTACTATCAACTTTCTTGATTCTTAAAATCATCAGATCGGATAGTCAAAAGGTCAAACTTAATATCCTTGTACTTTTTTCTGGCCTTAAGTTTTTTGCCCGTGTGTAACACTCGAGTATCCAAAAAAAGTAAAATTTTTGTGGGATTTGCCCATATAAAACGATAGCTCATACATAAATGTATGTTATATGTTTAAATTTACATTGTTTTAAATTTATTATTTTAACATTATAATAATATTTGAATGCAATTATATGTATTTGCCACTAAAATTCGTATAAAACGAAGGTTTTATACATATTGTAACGAATTCTCTTGCAATTTCCCTTATTTGCAACCTTCTGCTAAGTTCGAATCACTAAACTGTTGAATAAATAACTCCAATATTGAATAATGGAAAAATGACCTTTATTAAAGTACTTCACAATAACACTTATACTTTGCAACTAGCTTGCTTAATAACCAAACTGACCGATAGCTTAAATCAAAATGATTCCTCGCCTCCACTGTTGTCGCCCTTTTATACTGTCCGACCTCCTCGTTGCATATTTCTAGGCTTTTCTAATTCTAGAACTTACTAGTTAGTTATAAATTTCTCAGCTACAGCTACAGATGTATAATTTTTATAGCTTCTCCTATACCCCATGCGCTTGTATGTGTGAGCAACACTTCCACAATCACAATTGCATACCTTTAGGAACATTTCAGATAAGATATCTGCATGTGCTTGTGCGTTGCTTCTCCGCCGCGTGCACGCGTATGTGTAGACATAATTATTGAATTATTGACGTGAATTCACGTCACTGCTTCGGGAACGTACCCAAACTACGTGACCCATTTTCTACAACTCCCCTCGGTGACCATCGGTAGTATATTTTTCATGTGGTTGAGCTGCAAGGAATTTCAGCCAAACCTTACACGACGAGATTTTAAACGCGAATGAAACTATATTATTATGTAGCTGTGAAATGTCAACGTTTCCCTTTTATTTTGTGCTTTCAGTTAGGGATGGTTCTAAGATGGGAAACAAAATCGCCACCTCTAAAACTAGTTTTTAATTATCGATTATCGAAGGGAAAAGTTTATATGGGAAATCTAGTTATTTAACGACCGATAAGGAGATTAGATGAAGATAATCTCATTATATGTAAACTGTGTATAAGTTGAAAAACCAAATCTGTAGAGAAAATACAAAACTGTGGTGTTTAAATTTCAGGCTTAGCTCATTCAAAAACTCGTTTTCCCTATATATAGGCTTGTTCTAGAAATCACGCGACTTGAAATGATATAGCAGTTCGCTATACTATCATTCGATATATGTGACCCGGTCTATGAAAAGGTGGCTTATGACTAAAAAAAACAGCTGTTTACAGCTGTTTCTCGCAAAAAAAAAGACTACAGCTGTTAACAGCTGTTTGTGGGAATTTCTTTTTTGAGTCATAAGCCACCTTTTCATAGACCGGGTCACATATGTAGTAATTCGCGATTCGTTCATGTTACTGAAAAGAGTTAGAGGTAAACGACTTTCACTAAAGAGTAAAGTTTATTGTTTTTTTATTCAAGACGTCATTCATAAAACTATAAACAACATGCAAAAATATTTGATTAAACAAGTAAGGAAGGCTAAGATCGGGTGTAACCGAACATTACCTACTCAGTTGAGAGCTGTGGAGACAAAGTAAGGGAAAATCACCATGTTGTAAAAAGAACCTAGGGTAACCCTGGAATATGTTTGTATGACATGTGTATCAAATGGAAGGTATTAAAGAGGATTTTAAGAGGAAGTGGACCATAGTTCTATAGATGGACGCCATCTAGGGATATCGCCATAAAGGTGGACCAGGCCTGACTCTAGAATTTGTTTGTACGATATGGGTATCAAATGAAATGTGTTTATGATAATTTTAAAAGGGAGTGGGCCTAAGTTCTATAGGTGGACGCCTTTTCGAGATATCGTCATAAAGGTGGACCAGGGGTGACTCTAGAATTTATTTTGTACGATATGGGTATCAAATGAAAGGTATTAATGAGTATTTTAAAAGGGCGTGGGCCTAAGTTCTATAGATGGACGCCGTTTCGAGATATCGCCATAAAGGTGGACCAGGGGTGACTCTAGAATTTATTTTGTACGATATGGGTATCAAATGAAAGGTATTAATGAGTATTTTAAAAGGGCGTGGGCCTTAGTTCTATAGATGGACGCCGTTTCGAGATATCGCCATAAAGATGGATCAGGGGTGGCTCTAGAATTTGTTTGTACGATATGAGTATCAAATGAAAGGTGTTAATGAGTATTTTAAGAGGGCGTGGGCCTTAGTTCTATATGTGCACGCCTTTTCGAGATATCGCCATAAAGGTGGACCAGGGGTGACTCTAGAATTTGTTTGTACTATATGGGTATCAAACGAAAGGTGTTAATGTGTATTTTAAAAGGGCGTGGGCGTTAGTTCTATAGGTGGATGGATGCCTTTTCGAGATATCGCCATAAAGGTGGACCAGGGGTGACTCTAGAATTTGTTTGTACGATATGGGTATCAAATGAAAGATGTTAATGAGTTTTTTAAAAGGGCGTGGTCCTTAGTTCTATAGGTGGACGCCTTTTCGAAATATCGCCATAAAGGTGGACCAGGGGTGACTCTAGAATTTGTTTGTACGATATGGGTATCAAATGAAAGGTGTTAATGAGTATTTTAAAAAGGAGTGGGCCTTAGTTCTATATGTGGACGCCTTTTCGAGATATCGCCGTAAACGTGGACCAGGGGTGACTCTAGAATTTGTTTGTACTATATGGGTATCAAATGAAAGGTGTTAATGAGTATTTTAAAAGGGCGTCGGCCTTAGTTCTATAGGTGGATGCCTTTTCGAGATATCGCCATAAACGTGGACCAGGGGTGACTCTAGAATTTGTTTGTACGATATGGGTATCAAACGAAAGGTGTTAATGTGTATTTTAAAAGGGCGTGGGCGTTAGTTCTATAGGTGGATGGATGCCTTTTCGAGATATCGCCATAAAGGTGGACCAGGGGTGACTCTAGAATTTGTTTGTACGATATGGGTATCAAATGAAAGATGTTAATGAGTATTTTAAAAGGGCGTGGACTTAGTTCTATAGGTGGACGCCTTTTCGAAATATCGCCATAAAGGTGGACCAGGGGTGACTCTAGAATTTGTTTGTACTATATGGGTATCAAATGAAAGGTGTTAATGAGTATTTTGAAAGGGAGTGGGCCCTAGTTCTATAGGTGGACGCCTTTTCGGAATATCGTTATAAAAGTGGACCAGGGTTGACTCTAGAATGCGTTTGTACAATATGGGTATCAAACGAAAGGTGTTAATAAGTGTTTTAAAAGGGAGTGGGCCTTAGTTCTATAGGTGGACGCCTTTTCGGAATATCGTTATAAAAGTGGACCAGGGTTGACTCTAGAATGCGTTTGTACAATATGGGTATCAAACGAAAGGTGTTAATAAGTGTTTTAAAAGGGAGTGGGCCTTAGTTCTATAGGTGGACGCCTTTTCGAGATATCGCCATAAAGGTAGACCAGGGGTGACTCTAGAATTTGTTTGTACGATATGGATATCAAATGAAAGGTGTTAATGAGTATTTTAAAAGGGCGTGCGCCTTAGTTCTATAGGTGGACGCCTTTTCGAAATATCGCCATACAGGTGGACCAGGGGCGACTCTAGAATTTGTTTGTACGATATGGGTATCAAATGAAAGGTGTTAATGAGTATTTTAAAAAGGAGTGGGCCTTAGTTCTATATGTGGACGCCTTTTCGAGATATCACCATAAACGTGGACCAGGGGTGACTCTAGAATTTGTTTGTACTATATGGGTATCAAATGAAAGGTGTTAATGAGTATTTTAAAAGGGCGTCGGCCTTAGTTCTATAGGTGGATGCCTTTTCGGGATATCGCCCTAAACGTGGACCAGGGGTGACTCTAGAATTTGTTTGTACGATATGGGTATCAAATGAAAGGTGTTAATGAGTATTTTAAAAGGGCGTGGACCTTAGTTCTTAAGGTGGACGCCTTTTCGAAATATCGCCATAAAGGTGGACCAGGGGCGACTCTAGAATTTGTTTGTACGATATGGGTATCAAATGAAAGGTGTTAATGAGTATTTTAAAAAGGAGTGGGCCTTAGTTCTATATGTGAAGGCGTTTTCGAGATATCGACCAAAATGTGGACCAGGGGTGACTCTAGAATTTGTTTGTACTATATGGGTATCAAATAAAAGGTGTTAATGAGTATTTTAAAAGGGCGTCGGCCTTAGTTCTATAGGTGGATGCCTTTTCGAGATATCGCCATAAACGTGGACCAGGAGTGACTCTAGAATTTGTTTGTACTATATGGGTATCAAATAAAAGGTGTTAATGAGTATTTTAAAAGGGCGTGGGCCTTAGTTCTTAAGGTGGACGCCTTTTCGAAATATCGCCATAAAGGTGAACCAGGGGTGACTCTAGAATTTGTTTGTACGATATGGGTATCAAATGAAAGGTGTTAATGAGTATTTTAAAAAGGAGTGGGCCTTAGTTCTATATGTGGACGCCTTTTCGAGATATCGCCGTAAACGTGGACCAGGGGTGACTCTAGAATTTGTTTGTACTATATGGGTATCAAATGAAAGGTGTTATTGAGTATTTTAAAAGGGCGTCGGCCTTAGTTCTATAGGTGGATGCCTTTTCGAGATATCGCCATAAACGTGGACCAGGGGTGACTCTAGAATTTGTTTGTACGATATGGGTATCAAATGAAAGGTGTTAATGAGTATTTTAAAAAGGAGTGGGCCTTAGTTCTATATGTGAAGGCGTTTTCGAGATATCGACCAAAATGTGGACCAGGGGTGACTCTAGAATTTGTTTGTACTATATGGGTATCAAATGAAAGGTGTTAATGAGTATTTTAAAAGGGCGTCGGCCTTAGTTCTATAGGTGGATGCCTTTTCGAGATATCGCCATAAACGTGGACCAGGGGTGACTCTAGAATTTGTTTGTACGATATGGGTATCAAATGAAAGGTGTTAATGAGTATTTTAAAAGGGCGTCGGCCTTAGTTCTATAGGTGGACGCCTTTTCGAAATATCGCCATAAAAGTGGACCAGAGTTGACTCTAGAATGCGTTTGTACAATATGATTATCAAACGAAAGGTGTTAATAAGTGTTTTAAAAGGGAGTGGGCCTTAGTTCTATAGGTGGACGCCTTTTCGGAATATCGTTATAAAAGTGGACCAGGGGTGACTCTAGAATGCGTTTGTATAATATGGGTATCAAATGAAAGGTGTTAATGAGTATTTTAAAAGGGCGTGGGCCTTAGTTCTATAGGTGGACGCCTTTTCGAAATATCGCCATAAAGGTCGACCAGGGGTGACTCTAGAATGTGTTTGTACGATATGGGTATCAAATTAAAGGTATTAATGAGGGTTTTAAAAGGGAGTGGCCCTTAGTTGTATATGTGAAGGCGTTTTCGAGATATCGACCAAAATGTGGACCAGGGTGATCCAGAACATCATCTGTCGGGTACCGCTAATTTATTTATATATGTAATACCACGAACAGTATTCCTTCCAAGATTCCAAGGGCTTTTGATTTCGCCCTGCAAAACTTTTTCGTTTTCTTCTACTTAATATGGTAGGTGTCACACCCATTTTACCAAGTTTTTTTCTAAAGTTATATTTTGCGTCAATAGACCAATACAATTACCATGTTTCATCCCTTTTTTCGTATTTGGTATATAATTATGGCATTTTTTTCATTTTTCGTAATTTTCGATATCGAAAAAGTGGGCGTGGTCATAGTCGGATTTCGGCCATTTTTTACACCAATACAAAGTGAGTTCAGATAAGTACGTGAACTGAGTGTAGTAAAGATATATCGATTTTTGCTCAAGTTATCGTGTGAACGGCCGAGCGGAAGGACAGACGGTCGACTGTGTATAAAAACTGGGCGTGGCTTCAATCGATTTCGCCCTTTTTCACAGAAAACCGTTATCGTCCTAGAATCTAAGCCTCTACCATATTTCACAAGGATTGGTAAATTTGTGTTCGACTTATGGCATTAAAAGTATCCTAGACAAATTAAATGAAAAAGGGCGGAGCCTCGCCCATTTTAAACTTTTCTTTTATTTTTGTATTTTTTCATATTTATGGTATGGTGCAATCATTACTGGAGTTGAATGTTGACATAATTTACTTATATACTGTAAAGATATTAACTTTTCTTTTAAAATTTGAATTGTGTGAAAGTGGGCGTGGTCGTTCTTTGGTTTTGCTAATTTTTATTAAACAGGCATATAGTAATAAGTTTAACGTTCCTGCCAAATTTCACATGATATCTTCAACGACTGCCAAATTACAGCTGCAAAACTTCTAAATTACCTTCTTTTAAAAGTGGGCGGTGCCTCGCCCATTGTCCAAAATTTTACTAGTTTTCTATTCTGCGTCATAAGTTCAACTCACCTGCCAATTTTCATCGCTTTATCCGTATTTGGTAAGGAATTTTCGCACTTTTTCGATTTTTCGAAATTTTCGATATCGAAAAAGTGGGCGTGGTTATTGTTCGATATCGTTCATTTTAAATAGCGATCTGAGATGAGTGCCCAGGAACCTACATACCAAATTTCATCAAGATACCTCAAAATTTACTCAAGTTATCGTGTTAACGGACAGACGGACGGACGGACATGGCTCAATCGAATTTTTTTTCGATACTGATGATTTTGATATATGGAAGTCTATATCTATCTCGATTCCTTTATACCTGTACAACCAACCGTTATCCAATCAAAGTTAATATACTCTGTGAGCTCTGCTCAACTGAGTATAAAAACAACCTACACTTACCCTATAATTAGGGTTAAATGCCTTAACTTAAAACGTGAATATAATGTGGGCACTGTGACCACTAGCGCACAAATAAAACGTACAAATTGCCTAATGTGTGGCCCAGAGCCTTCAGGGATAAAGCGAAGTCTTTCCAATGCTGGCTAATGAGCGACACAGAGCCTTTGACAAACAAGCGAGGTACTTTCAATGCTAAAACGAAGATCCAGTACAAAAAAAAAATAAATGTTAAGTGGAACTGGCCGGTCAATAAAGGCCTGACATGTATTGATTGTAACCATAGTCTTATCAGAATTTGTTTGACGACGGAACGGAAATATCCCACATTAGGTACCAGGACTTGTGTTATAGAATAACTCCATCATCTTGACAAATACTAGACCTTTTCTAGAACCTAACTTAATTGCTGTCTCGAGATCGGGCAACTCTGCACGAGCAAAGAAAGGCGTTTCTTCCTGCAGCTTGTACTTCCTACATCAGCTGCTAATGAAATATAAGCATGTGTCGCTAGAAGGTAGTTCCCAGTTAATATCCTTATCGGGAGCCTTAAGTCTTATCTCTTTAGAGATATGAGAAACTTTGTGAGCCTAACGTCATAAGATTGGCACATGATCTTAGAAATTTTGCAGCCCGCGCTTCTGTCCACGCCCTTCCTGCTTGATGGATCATATGCAACTCCTGTCCCCTTCTGATTTCTTCCAAACGGATTGCGGCACCCACCGTCGTTTCATCGAGTGCTGCACCCTCCTTTGCAAACTCATCGGCATTTTCGTTACTTCCCATTCCTATATGACCCGAAACCCAGTAAAAATGTATGGTTTGGCCTGAGCAAAGTCTCTTCAATGCTTGTTTCCACTCTAGGACACTCCTTGATGAAATATTGTGTGAAATTATTGCCTTAAAGGCCGCCTGACTATCAATATATATATTGATGCGACCGCGGCTTAAGCACGCTGCCTCCAGGATTTCTGATGCTTTCTTCATGGCTACAATTTCCACCCGAAAGACACAGCAGTGATCTGGTAGCCTTATTTCTGGATTGACGCAGAATCGAACCATCTGTATACATGTGTATAATATGTTCTGCCATTTTCGCACCCTTCCGCCAACTTTCCGGCTCTATTGTGACGCCAAAATCTCCTTCGAAGCTCAGGGATGGGACCATGTAGTCCGTTCGCCCTTTGTAAGCTTTTAAGCCTTATTGCACCTGCGTTGAATCCGGTTATGAATAAGTTTTTCGAACCGTTGTATCGATAGGATCCACTTTTTTGCATTTCTTACTTAAATATGTAAGACTTTTGCTTTTTACCGTTCGTTTCATTTCCATTGCTTCATTCGGTCATGTTTTATTGGCAAAAAAAAAAAAGAATTAAATTTCTGAAACGGTTTAATGAACATCCACTTATGCATAGTTATACTCGTACTTATTATTATGATGTTTGTTATTGTATTGCAGACAGAGATATGTACATCAAATTCGGGTTGATTGCCTCAGATTATGATGCAAGTCAAACCAATTAGTTGTATACCAGAAGAATACTAGTTTGCCAAAAATCCCATCTAGTTAGAGTTCTGTCTTTTTTCCATATTAGCAACTGGTATTTTTAACACGGTGATGCCCTACGAAATATCAATCGCCAGTGTTTGCATCAGCATCATACCTGATGCCGAACTAGTCATTATATACACCAGAATTGTACCTGATTAGGCCTAGGGCTTTCTATGTTTATCTGGATCAATCGGCTGAGCTGGTAGGTGGCGTGTCTTATCGTAGTGCTTACGGAAATGGTTCCTTATCCATCTGTGAGACGGGCTAGACCAAGCGGTTATTTCCTGGGATTCCCCGCCTTGTGAAAATTCAGCAAAAACTCCTTTAAGTTGAGGTCTTTTACCTTACTATGTAGGTAAGAAGACACGCCTGGTAGTTCAGTGCGCAGTATTTGGCACGTCTGCAGTCTATTCCAGTTTGTTATGGCTTGAGGATTTTGTTGTGGCTTTGTACTTTAGATACGATTTCGGAAGCATGCGTCTTGAAGTTGAGAGTGTTATCGAACGTCACCCCTAAGATCTTTGGGTGATTGACAGTCGGTAGCTTAACGCCATCGACGTGAATGTTCAATATTTGCGGCATCTGCTCCTTAAACGTCTTAAACAGAATGGCCGTGGGCTGGGTGGAAAACTATTAATTTTTGAAATATAATCCGTCTATTGAGGGGTCAGGGCTAGTTGCCATTATCGTGCAGTCGTCGGCATAGGATATGTTGGTATCTTGTTCTGTGGGTGAAGGAGCTTTGATATATACAGATTAAATAGAATCGGGGATAGGATACCACCCCTTGTTTAATGCTCCTAGGTTTCTAGGTTTCGCTCTTAAACTGAACCGATGCGGTCCATCTTTGTAGACAAGGGGTCAACTTTCTATGTCTGGGAGTAGTGTGCGATAGTTGACAGTGCTAAACGTTTTTGACAGGTCAAGTGCCACGAGCACCGTCCTATGATGGAGTCTTGGGTGGTTCAGTCCGCAATTTATCAGAGTCTTAATGGCGTTAAGCGCGATGGTAACGATATGCATTTTACGGAAGCAGTGCTGATGGCTGACTAACCGAAGAATTGCGTTTAAAATTAAGGATGCAGGTTTCCAACGTCTTCACTACTCACTAAAGGAATGATAACAACATCGTAAGCCGGGTTTTTAGGCTTTGATGGTGCGATTATCCCTTCGATTCTTCATTATTCTGCAATGGAAAAGGCAAAAAACGACAAGTAGAAACATGCGTCAGGTAGCTTATGTCCTTATGCTCAAGATGTCCTAGCATTGACAAAGCTCTTCCGTCTGGTCCTTTTGATTTAGAAGGTTTGCAATAACAAGGTATTATCTTGGTAAGATACGGCGTATATCAAACCTCCTACCATTTTTATACTCAGTTGAGCAGAGCTCACAGAGTATATTAAGTTTGATTGGATAACGGTTGGTTGAACATATATAAAGGAATCGAGATAGATATAGACTTCCATATATCAAAATAATCAGGATCCAGAAAAAATTTGATTGAGCCATGTCCGTCCGTCCGTTAACACGATAACTTGAGTAAATTTTGAGGTATCTTGATGAAATTTGGTATGTAGGTTCCTGAGCACTCATCTCAGATCGCTATTTAAAATGAACGATTTCGGACTATAACCACGCCCACTTTTTCGATATCGAAAATTTCGAAAAACCAAAAAAATGCGATAATTCATTGCCAAAGGCGGTTAAAGCGATGAAACTTGGTAGATGGGTTGACGTTATGACGCAGAATAGAAAATTAGTAAGATTTTGGACAATGGGCGTGGCACCGCCCACTTTTACAAGAAGGTAATTTAAAAGTTTTGCAAGCTGTAATTTGGCAGTCGTTGAAGATATCATGATGAAATTTGGCAGGAACGTTACTACGATTACTATATATGTGCTAAATAAAAATTAGCAAAATTAGATGAAGAACACGCCCACTTTTTAAAAAAATTTTTTTTTAAATTATAATTTTAACAAAAAATTTAATATCTTTACTGTATATAAGTAAATTAAGTCAAAATTCAACTCCAGTAATGATATGATGCAACAAAATACAAAAATAAAAGAAAATTTCAAAATGGGCGTGGCTCCGCCCATTTTCATTTAGTGTGTCTAGAATACTTTTAATGCCATAAGTCGAACAAAAATTTACCAATCCTTTTGAAATTTGGAAGGAGCATAGATTCTATGACGTTAACTGTTCTCTGTGAAAATGGGCGAAATCGGTGGAAGCCACGCCCAGTTTTTATACACAGTCCACCGTCTGTCCTTCCGCTCGGCCGTTAACACAATAACTTGAGCAAAAACCGATATATCTTTACTAAACTTAGCCCAAGTACTTATCTGAACTCACTTTATCTTGGTATAAAAAATGGCCGAAATCCGACCATAACCACGCCCACTTTATCGATATCGAAAATTACGAAAAATTAAAAAAATGCCATAATTCTATACCAAATACGAAAAAAGGGATGAAACATGGTAACTGGATTGGTTTATTGACGCAAAATATAACTTTGGAAAAAACTTTGTAAAATGGGTGTGACACCTACCATATTAAGTAGAAGAAAATGAAAAAGTTCTACAAGGCGAAATCAACAGCCCTTGGAATCTTGGCAGGAATACTGTTAGTGTTATTGAATATATAAATAAATTAGCAGTAACCGACAGATGATTTTCTGGATCACCTGATCAACATTTGGTCGATATCGCGAGAACGCCTTCACATATACATCTAAGGGCCACTCGCTTTTAAAACCCTCATCAATACCTTTAATTTGATATCCATATCGTACAAACACATTCTAGAGTCAACCCTGGTCCACCCTAATGGCGATATCTCGAAAAGGCGTGCACCTATAGACCTAATGCCCACTCCCTCTTAAAATGGTCAGTAACACCTTTCGTTTGATACCCATATCGTAAAAACATTCTAGAGTCACCCCTGGCCCACCCTAATGGCGATATCTCGAAAAGGCGTCCACCTATAGACCTAATGTCCACTCCCTCTTAAAATGCTCAGTAACACCTTTCCTTTGATACCCATATCGTACAAACATTCTAGAGTCACCCCTGGCCCACCCTTATGGCGATATCTCGAAAAGGCGTCCACCTATAGACCTAATGCCCACTCCCTCTTAAAATGCTCAGTAACACCTTTCGTTTGATACCCATATCGTACAAACATTCTAGAGTCACCCCTGGCCCACCCTAATGGCGATATCTCGAAAAGGCGTCCACCTATAGACCTAATGCCCACTCCCTCTTAAAATGCTCAGTAACACCTTTCGTTTGATACCCATATCGCACAAACATTCTAGAGTCACCCTTGGTCAACCTTTATGGCGATATCTCGAAAAGGCGTCCACCTATAGAACTGAGGATTACGCCCTTTTAAAATACTCATTACCACCTTTCATTTGATACCCATATCGTACAAACACATTCTAGAGTCACCCTGGCCCACCCTAATGGCGATATCTCGAAAAGGCGCCCACCTATAGACCTAATGCCCACTTTCTCTTAAAATGCTCAGTAACACCTTTCGTTTGATACCCATATCGTACAAACATTCTAGAGTCACCCCTGGCCCACCCTAATGGCGATATCTCGAAAAGGCGTCCACCTATAGACCTAGTGCCCACTCCCTCTTAAAATGCTCAGTAACACCTTTCGTTTGATACCCATATCGTAAAAACATTCTAGAGTCACCCTTGGTCCACCTTTATGGCGATATCTCGAAAAGGCGTCCACATATAGAACTAAGGATTGCTCCCTTTTAAAATACTCATTACCACCTTTCATTTGATACCCATACCGTACAAACACATAAACACATTCCAGAGTCACCCCTGGCCCACCCTAATGGCGATATCTCGAAAAGGCGTCCACCTATGGACCTAATGCCCACTCCCTCTTAAAATGCTCAGTAACACCTTTCGTTTGATACCCATATCGTACAAACACATTCTAGAGTCACCCCTGGCCCACCATAATGGCGACATTTCGAAAAGGCGTCCACCTATAGACCTAATGCCCACTCCCTCTTAAAACGCTCAGTAACACCTTTCATTTGATTCCCATATCGTACAACTAGAGACACCCCTGGTCCACCTTTATGGCGATATCTCGAAACGGCGTCCACCTATAGAACTAAAGCCCATTCCCTTTTCAAAATACTCATTAACAGCTTTCATTTGATACCCATATCGTACAAACATATTCTAGAGTCACCCCTGGTCCACCTTTATGGGGATTTCTCGAAAAGGCGTTCACCTATAGAACTAAAGCCCATTCCCTTTTAAAATACTCATTATCACCTTTCATTTGATACCCATATCGTACAAACACATTCTAGAGTCAGCCCTGGTCCACCTTTATGGCGATATCCCTAAATGGCGTCCATCCATAGAACTATGGCCTACTCTCTCTTAAAATACTCTTTAATACCTTCCATTTGATACACATGTCATACAACCACATTCCAGGGTTACCCTAGGTTCATTTTCCTGCATGGTGATTTTCCTTATTTTATCTCCATAGCTCTCAGCTGAGTATGTAATGTTCGGTTACACCCGAACTTAGCCTTCCTTACTTGTTATACCTTTCATTAGAATGAAATGGTATATTAGCTTCGTCATGAATCTCAAAATTGTAAGTCCTTAAAGGAAAATAGATAGACCCACCATTAAGTATACCGAAATTATCAGGATGAAGAGCTGAGTTGATTGAGCCATGTCCGTCCGTCCGAACGTCCGTCTGTCCGTTAATACGATAACTTGAGTAAATATTGAGATATTTTCACCAAATTTGGTACACGAGCTGAGCTGGACCCAGAACAGATTGGTATTGAAAATGAGCGAAATCTGATGATAACCACGCCCATTTTTTATATATATAACATTTTGGAAAACACAAAAAACCTGATTATTTAGTAAATAATACACCTAGAATGTTGAAATTTGACGTGTGGACTGATATTGAGACTCTTGATAAAAATTTTAAAACAAATTTTTAAAATGGGCGTGGCACCGCCAACTTGTGATAAAATCAATTTTACAAATATTATTAATCATAAATCAAAAATCGTTAAACCTATCGTAACAAAATTCGGCGGAGAGGTTGCCTTTACAATATGGAATGCTTTGAAGAAAAATTAATGAAATCGGTTAAGGACTACGCCCACTTTTATATAAAAGATTTTTAAAAGGCTTGTGGACGAATAAAATAAGCTATATCTTTGCAAAAAAGCTTTATACAAATGTTATTTCTTTTCCCAAGTGGATTTATAACAATAAATAGGAAAAAAGGCATATTTTAAAAAATGGGCGTGGCACCGCCCCTTTTACGACTGAGCAATTTTCTATGTTTCGGGAGCCATAACTCGGAAGAAAAATTAACGGATCGTAATAAAATTGGGTACACAAATTTTCCCTATAGCAAGAAATATTTCTAGAAAAAATGGACGACATCGGTTAAAGACCACGCCCCCTCTTATATAAAAGATTTTTAAAAGGGTCGTAGACGAAAATAATAAGCTATATCTTAGCGAAAAAGAGCTTTGTATCAATAGAATTTTACTTTCTAAATTGAATTATAACATTAAATTGGAAAAAACTAAAATTTTTGAAAATGGGTGTGGCACCGCTCCTTTTATGACTAAGAAATTTTCTATGTTTCGGGAACCATAACTCGAAGAAAAATTTACATATCGTAACAAAATTGGGTACACATATTATCCTTATAGCAGAAAATATTTCTAGTAGAAATGGACGGGATCGGTTAAAGACCACGACAACTTAGATATAAAACAAGTTTAAAAGGGTCGTAGACTAGAATAATAAGCTATAACTTAGCAAAAAATTGTTTTGAATCAATAATATTTCACTTATCAAGTTTTGTTGTAAGAGGATATGGGGAGACATGTTTTTTTTAAACGGGCGGTGCCACGTGTTATGTAGAAAAGTAATTTATCTGAAATGAAATGTACAATTGAAGCTCACGCTGAGTATATAATGTTCGGTTACACCCGAACTTAGACACCCTTACTTGTTATTTTTTATTTATCTTAAAAATCGCTAAGGTGTATATATCTGTTCACTATACATTTCTCATCTTATACAGCCGATTATTTGAATATTACGAATGGGATGATGATATTATTGTTCAGCCCCATGCATGAAAGGTATGCAGTCTTCGGCACAGCCGACGACAGTCCCGTCCTTACTTGTTAGGATATTGATAATGGCAGCCAGTTATAAGGCTGAAACTGTTTTAGAACCTTTTAATTTTGACTATGACTATGCGCCGATATGTTTATCTAGTACCTGTTTTGATATTCGATTTTGTTTCCAAATCCGATAAAGGATATTTAACAAATCCAATTCCGATTCCGCTTTCGATAAACTGACTACCGTAGCGTCCCTAAAGTTAGTCAAACCAAACAAAGTGTATGCTGGGTATTTTTAATAAGTAGGTAGATGGTAGGCTGGAAATAAAATGAACAAATCCGCATTCAAAATTTTGTTTAAGTTAAATTCTGGTTAAAACTAGATGAAAATGTTTATTGTTTCCGGCAAAAGTATGATGCGAATAATTTTTTTGTTGTATTTAATACTTTTCTTTTTTTTTCAAACCACCGTATGAGATCTGTTTGTCTCGGGAATTGATCCATTTTAAGAACTAATATATAATATACAAATTTGTTATGAACATAGAGAAGGCCTTAAATTACGAGGAGTATGCCTTTTACAAGTCCATTATAACGCATCCCGTTTTGTCTAGCGGCATTGGTGCCTTCTTAAATTGTGGGAGGGTGGGGGTTATATGAAGGCCCGATTTAAGTGAAAAGAGCACAATGTAAGCCATAATACTATCTAATCTACTGTAGATGTTGGCCTTAAGCAAATGCTCTGGCGGTTCGATGAGATTCCCGTAAAATTCACACCGTATGCAGATGACGTTACAATAATCATAGGCGGCAAATGACTGTCACCGAGGAGACGACGGATATGTTTATGTTCACTATGAGGTATCAAATCAGGGTCGGATCCAGGTCGATTTGGGAGGGGGAGGTGATTTAGGTCTACTTTTTAAGTAAGATAAAGTGACCGTAAAATTTTTCATACAATACACTCATCTACAAAAGTCATCATCACTCAGATTTTTCCAGTTTTTACTAAGTTGTGCTTTGACCTTCATTATTTTCGATATTTTTATAAAAATATGTATTATCATATAACACCAACAATCCAAATATACACTTAAGACTTTTTAGAAAATTCGGGAAATTCCGCAAATTTCCATGCAAATTTTTAGCTTTCAGTAAGAATTTTTAGAATTTGTCTCTCAAATCCTTCTTTCGTTTTTTTAAAAGGAATTTTTGTTCAGAAAAAAGATGTGGTGTGGCAACCGTGATCATGAAATAGACCAAGGCTGCCAAATTTCAGCGAAAAGCAATTCTTTCTTCAAATACCAGAATGCTATATTTTTTCTGCTGATTTTACCCACAGCGAAACAAATGGAAATTGGAAATGAATATATAGCTAAACTATCCATTTCATAAAATATTTCAACCAAAGCACCTATTATAAATTTCAGATCTTGGGAGAGGGGGCGATTAGGACGATCTTATAGATTATACATACATAAAAGCTTAAATTTTTATATGTAATTAAAACAAACTTTCATAATTTTCATAAGTTCCAGATCAGAGAGGGGGGGGGGGGGGGGTGAGGCGATCCACCACTGTATCAAATACTAGATTGACTAGACTCATATAGTAGCAAAAATATCTAGGAGCGATTTTAGACAGGAAGTTATCGTCAAAGCTCTATGTGGAAAAGAGAGTGAAGAAATAATAAATAAATAAATGTAAAGCGGGATAACCTCCGAAGAGATTTTGGGCCGGGCTTCCATTTTAGACCGATCTTCTCTTCCAATTTACGTCGTGCTCCTTTTAATCTTTCCTACAAATTGGCGGGACGGGACCTACTTGTTTTCTGCCGACTCAGAACGGCATCTGCAAGGCAAATAAGTTTTCACTGAGAAGTTTTTCATGGCAGAAAGACACTCGGAGTGCTTGCCAAACACTGCCGAGGGGCGACCCCGATTAGAAAAAATTTCTTCAAATTGAAAAAAATTGTTTCTTAAATTTTGTTGTTGCTTTGCCTGGGGCGTGAAGCCAGGATCTTCGATGTGGTAGACGGAGCACACTACAATCGCACCACGGCGGCGGTGGGCTGAAATTGGGGCTTATCACCCTTCCTCTCGCATTGGATGTTTTAAGCGGCTTTCAATGGAAGGAGCATGTCTGAGTTATATAGCAGATCTACAAATCTGGAGATCACGGTAGCGTTTTCCAGCAAAAGTTTCAGCATTGGCCAAAGCAGCGAAATACTGGAGAAAAACAAACTGCATTGACAACCGAATCTAAGGTCGTGTTAGCGTGCAATTAAGCCCTAGAAAGAATTGAAAAATTGAAACAAAGAATGACTTATATCTACATATATTGAATTCCTAGTTACATAGGCATAGATGTCAACGGAAAGGTGGATGAGCTGACAAATGAGCTATGGCGTGAAACAAAGCGTGTAAAAATCGCGGAAGTCTTATGATACTAGACCAACAACAAATCACTGGAATTTCTATAATGAGCATGCTTAGGAATAAATAAAACAAATGTAAAATCGCATGACGTAGAGGTCTGTTATGATAAGATTTCCCATAACAGATTACAGATTAAGCGCAGAGAGCTTTTTGTTGGAAAAAATCTGCCACATACGATGATCGAAGCATCATCTCCTTACGCCGTGAAATTGACTGGCTGATTACCAGCGTCCACAGGATTGGTAATAGCTCAGTTAACAGATTTTGTAGCCTCGCAATGGGGTCTATATCGCGATGTAATATTTCTACAGCTTAGCATTCGTGGTCCTTTTCTACCTCCCCTGCTTTAAACTTTTTAGCGTTATTATCCATAGAACTCCTCTTTCTAAGGCGCATATAAATACTACCAGCGCCCCAGGATTATCTCCCAAGCTGTGAGCGCAACAAATCCTCCGATTTCCTATCAACTTAGGGTATGTAGTGCTACCCTCCGTGGTTCAGGATACATGAAGCTCCTTCCGATCTCGTGTTGGCATATTCGGCTTTTGACGCTGCAGCATGTTTAGCATGTCCCTCACCACACGTGGTATTCAAACCTTGTCTTTTAGTATCGTGTGGGTCCGGGCTCTATCCACCACCCTAAAATTTGTGGTTTCTTGCCTACGAGGGTCGGGAGCGATTCCCTGCAGCCATTCTAAAGCCTTGTTATTGGTGCAGGGCATCAGTTTAACTCCATTATACCATTTAGCTGTTTTCAAGTCTGGTAGCTGTTTATTTAGTTCATTATGAATCATTTCAATCATGATACTTATCAGGGCCCCTACTTGAGATCTCCACCTTTCGGTAGACACCCTTCAGTATCACCTAGTAAGTTGAAGTCTGATTTTTAAAACATTTTAGCTTATTAACCTTTTCGTCTTTACTTCTTATGCCATTATTGCCATCTTCTTGTTGCATTGCAGCTTTTGAGGTATATGGTTTTTCAGCACTTACACTTCCCTCTTCGATTTGGTTAACAGATTTAGAAGTATGACTTCTGTCTTTCCGACTAGCTTGTCTGATCGATGTGGGACTGGGGCACTCGAACTCCCCTTTCTGATTTTTAAAAGCTGGCTTTCTTCTCGATGCGGTAGCAAATTTGAGAGTTCGTCGTAGCAAAAGTCTTTGTCAGTAAACTGTCTCCGACATTTTTCCACACTCGCACAGGCCCATAACACACGCTCGGTCTTGCGTTCGAATCATCGTCATCCGCGTCCAAATTAACGCTGATAGCGATTCAATCTCCCCAGGCTTGCGACCCCATCGATTTTTCCTTCTCTTCCTTCCTTTGTTCTGAAATGTTTGAGTTAATCTTGGCCGTGGGGCCACCTGCCCAGAAAAGGGATAAAAACAGTTCGCCACAGCAGCACCCCTTACTGTAGTGAGGCCATCGTAACTTCTAGACGGTATTGGGAGTACAGTCGAAAATACCCATTTATGGAAACCGTTCTGTGGGCACGGTCCGCATAATACTCTGGATTGAGAAGCTGCCAGTTCTTGGTCAACGACTTTCCGCCGCCCTACTATGAGGAAATTTTTGTTGTTACTTTTTCCAAAAATGTGATGTCTCTTTTTATACTCAGCTGCGCAGAGCTCACAGAGTATATTAATTTTGTTCCCATAACGGTTCCCCGTAACGGCATATACTAATCGAGATAGATATTACCATATATAAATTGATCTGGGCGAAAAAAGAAATTTGTTTAGCCATGTCCGTCCGTCTGTCAGTAAACACGATAATTTGAGTAAATTTTGAGGTATCTTGATGAAATTTGGTATGTAAGATCCTGGGCACTCATCTCAGATCGCTTTTAAAAATGAAAGAAACGAAAAAAATAACCCCGCCCACTTTTTCGATATCGAAAATTTCGAAAGACCGAAAAAGTGCGATAATTCATTACCAAAGACGGATAAAGCGATGAAACTTGGTAGGTGGGTTGACCTTATGACGCAGAATAATTTTGTTTAGACAGTGTAAATTTTAGACAATGGGCGTGGCACTACCCACTTTTAAAAGAAGGTAATTTAAAAGTTTTTCAAGCTGTAATTTGGTAGCTGAGTACGTAATGTTCGGTTACAGCCGAACTTAGCCTTCCTTACTTGTTATTTATTGATCCCTTTCATGGCTCTGGGCACTGAATTGATTAAATAACGCAACTCCGTATCTTTGAAATTTCACTATATTTAATTTACGTCCTGTAAAGCAAATAGAGGGGTCCCTAGAACACAAACAGTATGCTCTGGGTGCCTTTCTAGACATCGAGGGGGCTTTAACAATGTCTTACCGGGGGAAATCGAAAGAGCTCTGGTGGGTTTAGCAGTCGAGGCGGCTCTGGTTGAATTTATTAGCAAACTTCTATGCGGCAGAATTGTCACAGCGGAGTGGGGAGGGGCCATAATTAAGAGGAATGTGCGCAGAGGCACGCCACAGGGGGGTATCCTATCTCCTCTGCTCTGGGTTGTGGTAGTCAACGAGCTTCTTGTGGAGCTGGAAGCCAATTGTTGTCGGGTGGTTGCCTATGCAGATGACCTCGATATCCTATCCGATTTCTGTGCACCCTGCGCGATGTTCTGCAGGGCTACCTGGATACTGTGGCTAGGTGGGCTGAATCATGTGGATTGGCGGTGAACCTGTGAAAAACGGAATTGGTTCTTTTTAAAAGGAGATATAAGATGCCCGATTTCATAACTCCCTCCATTGGAGGGGTACCGCTGGTACTTTCTGATAGGGTTAAATATTTGTGGATTGTTTTGGACAAAAAACTGTCCTGGAGACCCAATGTGGAAGGTCGGGCCAGGAAGGCCCCGTTACCTTGTACTGCTGCAGAGGGGCTATCGGAAAGAGATGGGGACTCTCGCCAGGAGTAGTACACTGGCTTTATGAAATGGTGGTCAAACCGATTCTGCTATATGGGGTGCTGGTCTGGTGGAAAGCATTGGACACGGCGAGCACCTCCAAAATGTTAATGTCAGTGTAACGGACGGCGCTGATCGGTATCAGTGGCGCTCTCAGAACAACACCTACCTTGGCACTGAACGTCATGCTGAACATATATCCAGTAGATATTGCGGGAAAGGCGGCCGCGGCAAGGTCGTTGGTCAGGCTTCGTGATATGGGCTATGGGCTTTCTGACTTCGGACACTCTAGCCTTCTTACCAGTTTCGACTTTATCCCGGACAGAACGGACTATTGTTTGCCGATAACTGCTCCCTATACAACCTCCACCCCAGTCATTCCACCGAGAGAGGAGTGGGGAAGACGAATTATCTGTGGCATGGGACCAGTTAACTTGTTCACGGATGGGTCGAAGCTGGACCGAAAGGTTGGTGGGGGGGGGTCTTTTGTCAAGAGCTAAATGTAAGCCGCAAGTTTAAGTTGGCTGATCACTGCAGTGTATTCCAAGCGGAAGTTGCTGCGATTAAGAATGCGGTGGATAAAATGCTATCCAGTGCTGTTACTGTTAGGGAATTTAACATCCACTCTGATAGCCAAGCGGCTATCAAGGCCTTGAGCTCAACTAAAGTGCGATCGAGGGTGGTCTGGGAGTGCCTGAACTCGCTTGCGATTGCATCGAATTATTTTACAATTAAGATTATCTGGGCCATAGTGATATCCCGGGTAAATGTCAAGCGGATCTCTTAGCCCGCATCGGTACAACTGAACCGGATGAAGATGGCTGTAGGGATTTCAGGATTCCGCTGGCCACCTGTGGATTGCTCCTCCATAGATGGGCCTCGAGTCAGCTCAGCAAACGTTGGGTGGACACCACGTCGTGCAGGGTAGCAAGATCTTTCTGGCCGAAAGTGGATGGCAGGAGGTCTGCTGAAATAATTGGGTTCACTAAGGCTCACCTATCGATGGTCATTGGGGTTCTGACAGGGCACTGTCCCATGGGTATCCATGCAGTACGTCTAAATATACTGGAAACTCCATCCTGCTGCAGCTGTATAGAGGATGATGAGGTGGAATCATCAAATAACTTTATGCTTGATTGCCCAGCTTTTGCCAGAACTAGGCGAAAGTACTTCGGTCGCGACTCACTTGGATCTCCCGAGGATTTAACCAAAGTTGAGATCGGTATCATTGGGAGCTTTATCGTTGCTACCCAACGATTCTCTAAGTAGCTAGATCTAAGTCACAGTTATTTTTGGTGTATGTGGTATCACAACGGACCTTCGTGTTGTCCAAGTGAGCTATCCTTATCAGGGGAGCTACCACCTAACTTAACCTAACCTAATTAACGTCCATATTGCACACAGTGCGTTGCATCACATGTTTCAAACATTGACTGCATTTCATTAAACGTAATTGATTTAGCAAATATTGTGCATTCATTCATTCCTCTCCACCTATTGACGTAAAGCCAATGTTGAGTTCTCCTTAAATTTCTATTTTTAAAACTTAATGCTGCACAAATTATGAAAAAGCAAATATGCATGCATTTTAAAGTTATTTTTAAATTAATTAAAATTGTCGGTATTCTTGGCTTTCGAATTATTTTGAGGAAATATTTAAATATTACTGTTAAAATATTTTCCATACTCAGTTTAATAAAATAAGCTTAGTCAAATGCGTAGGTGAATAATTGGCTAAAAGCTGGCATGTCTGACGCAAAATATGGTCAAATGCGTACATTTCATCATCACTGCTCTGGTTTCTGTTATGGACAGCAGCATACTTCGTCAACATAAACAAGACTAAATTGAACGTGCTGGCCTACACAAAAGACGTAGTACTGGTAGCTAGTCGATGTCCAACGTCATTAGTGGCAGACACTAAAGTGATCGGGCAGCTTGTGGCCACTTGTGTCTTACAAGCAATTAGCTGGCCTACTGGCCTACTGTCCATTCCTTTCCCAATGACTTTGTCGAAGGAATGAGGGTATTGACACCCACATAAGGGACAGAAGTCGGCAAACTATAAGTATACTGACAGTGATAATGTCGAAATTAGTAGGAATGCTGGTGCGCTCGAAGCTATAAAGATCATAGTTCATACACCGAAGGCCATAGCTTAAATCTTTTCGAAAAAAAAAAATTATCTAGTTTCGTTTTGCATCGTCACCATATTCGGATAGCTCTGCAGCACTCCGCGCATGGGGTTCACTCTTTTCGGCGTGACTTCGTACACTCTTCACAATACACCCTTCTTCTCTGCATTCAACCATAGTCGCTATGGAAGCCCCAGGAAGGATAACGCCCCTTCAATGTAAAAAAAATGCACAAAGTGAATCATCTTTGTTCTCTAGAGGCTTTTCTATTTGCTTTACAATAAAATGTATGTTGGCTTAACAATAGGTATGCGTACCACACGTGAAAACGAGAACTCTACTTGCTTTTGACTTGAAGGTAGCTTTGACCTTATTCAAAGACTACGGTTGTTATTGTTGTAGCGATAAAGATACACCCGGAAGGTTATGAGGAGTGTTATCGATGGGGAATAATTTCATATGGCCACATTGAACCTTCTAGGCCATCCCGCTTCCAATCTTTACACTGCTGGTTCTACTGAAAAGCCGCATACTGTAAGCTCTAAGGTCGTGGAGAGTTTCCGACCATCGGTAGGCTTGTTTTTCCTCATGTTGAAATACACAATTGCATATCTAGGTTAAAGCCTGTACCAAAGTGTCTATCGCAGTTTCGAACAAACAAAAAGTCACCAAATGCATACAAAGCCATCCCTCTATAATATAAGTAAACAAAGAGTCACTTCTCTTGGTGATACAGGATTTTCCCCATATGCTGTGGTGCGCATTCTTATAGGTTCCAGCTATCACATCATTCTTCTCTACGCGGCGGCCATGATACATCGTCATTGGACGGAGTCAACCATAACTTGCAACTTGTTATTGAAGACCGAGGAGATTCGTCACACTAACCGTAGTTGCATATAGCCGGGCCTGTATAGAAAACTTGGGGCGACTGCAATTACAAAGTTACTCTTATCATTAAAAATATAGGACGATAGGCTCAAAGCTGGTGTTCTCATTGGACACTCTTCTGGCGTCACATGCTTTGAAATTAGGCCTTATTACTAATAGCAGATGTATGAAATGCGGGTTGGAGAAGGCTATGATTAAGCACGTTTTACGCTCGTGCCATGCACTCGCCAGGGTAAGACTGCAATATTAGGAATGATACAGCTATCAGATCTGGAAGCAGTAAGAAAGCTTTTAGCATTTGCCAAGAGGACGACTTTTTTTTATAAAATAGGTGCTGGTTTTGATATGATTTTTCCGTTTTAACGTTACACAAACTTCTTGTAACACTATGGACTCATTCAGTATATGTGAGATCGTCGCGGACCGGGCAGTTCATCCTAACCTAACAGAGATATTGGACAGTCAAGAAAAAAGTGAAATAGAGTAATCACAAAAAGTTCCTTCCAATTTCCGTATTTACCGACTCTTCAGCTTCGGCCAAAACCTCGGCCGATTTTTTGGCCAAATCCAATTATTTAGCCACATGTAAAATTACGGAGCGGTGACATAAGGTCAACGGCCATAACTTCAATTGGTCACAACGTCAAATTTTAAATTTTTACAACGCCAACGATAACGACAATATGACCATCCTGACTTTCCGAAATGATCATAAAATCAACTCTTTTCTCCAGTGGTTATAAGGTGAGTAGTTTTGTTTTGCACCTCCACCAATTAAAACATTAACAACTGTTGAATTATAGTTTTGTTGCATTGTTTTTCACTCTATCTTTGTTCAGTCGAATTAAAAGAGAAACTTTTTTATTTAAAACTTTCGGTCGCGGTACTTCTCTTGTATTTTGGTGCAATTATAGTGAAAAACTGGACAAAAGCCTGGCCCAATAAAATCATTTTTAAGTGGTGATGAGAGCAATTAATCTTAATGGCCATTTAAAGTGATCATAACATCAATTGCCCATTTGAGTGTTGACCTTATGTCACCCCACCGAATTTATTGCCAAAAAATCGGGAAAACGAAAACGAGCATTCGGTTAGACTCAATTTGCACTGTCTACTGCGATATGACAAACCGAAAGTCCATGGAAGAGTATCGGTTTTCAAATAATACAACTTTTTTATGAATAGAACAAACATTGAATTAAATTTAAAATGCTAAAAGTAAGCCATTTTACTGAAAAAATAAAATAACATAAAAAATTTTTAAACACTTCCTTTATATAAATGGACAAATATCAGCGAAAAATGTCCACTTATATAAAGACATATTCTTGCTAAACTTTGATTTTTAAGTTTTGACATAGAAAATGCAAAAATATTTATGAGAAGTAAAAATATTTATTTTATTTTATTTTTATTTTCTTCTTTTCTTACACTTTCTCGGTGTCTTAACCTTATCTGTTAAGTTCTACGCTTGTAGCTCAATGAGAACTTACATAAAAATCAATCCCAAAATTCCCTCCGTTCTGTTTGATTTTTCTAAATATCTCAGTCCGTGCGCCCTCTAGCGAAACTTTTTGTTCTGTGTCATCGGCTGCCGTCGAATTAAGCCCCAAATGTGTTAGCCTCTAGCTCATCGAGAAGTTACTTAACCCCCGTTTCAAATTTCCAAATTATTATCTAATTTTTTCGATCCGTGCGCCACCTAACGGAATTTTTTCTCCTTTTGTTCCTTTGTCACGGTGTCTTAACCTTTATCTGAGGTTTCATGTTTGTAGCTTAATGAGAAGTTACTTTAAAATCGATCTTAAAACACCAAATTTCCAAATTCTTATCTAAATATTTCGATCCGTGCGCCACCTAACGGCATTTCTTTCTCCTTTTCTTAAATTTTCTCGGCGTTTATCCTATCTGTGAAGTTTTACAGTTGTAGGTCAATGAGAACTTACATAAAAATCAATCCCAAAATTCCCTCTGTTTCGTACAATTTTTCTAAATATCTCATCCCGTGCGCCCCCTAGCGAATCGTTTTGTATCGTGTCATCGGCTGTCATCGACCTCTGCATTAAGTTTGAAATTTCAAGTCTCTAGCTCATCGAGAAATTACTTAAAAGCTGGTTTGTAAATTTTCAAATTCTTATCTAATTATTTCGATCCGTACTTCACCTTTCCTTTTGTTGCATTGTCACGGTGTTCTAACCTATGTGTAAAGTTTCAAGTTTGTAACTCAATGAGAAGTTACTTAAAAATCGATTGCAAGATTTGTATGTAAAGCGGACAAACATTCAACCGACCTAATATAAAGGAAGTAAAATAGATTTGTGACATATACTTAAGTAAATGAAGTTAACACAGCTTCTTGATTTAACTTAACTTTGAGTATATTTTTTCCATTTCACGTTTCCTCAGCAAAACTATGACTCCATAGAAACCTAACGCAAGCACGCCCACAATTAACAGGGCAACCGTAAAATAGTAAATAAATAAATCGAATAAATGTAACTGATTAGATGGCATGCCAACGCCAATTGTTCGCAATTGTGCGCCACCCTCATGTCGCAATACATAATTCATCCAATAAATGCACGTCTCCAAGGCACCTAAAGGCCGATCACGAAAGGTTGTAGATACCCGACGAATTGTCAGCGCATATGTGTTATCCTCTTTAAGCGTTTGCAAAGCCCATTTCAGTGACGTTTCTGTTAGATTCGCTTGGTTTATTTGTATACCAACACCAAGCTGCACGGCCAATGCCATATTTTGCATTTCATTACGAAATATGGGTAAACCCAACATTGGCACGTGTCGTACTATACCCTCCTGCAGGCTAAGTAAATCTCCATTCATTATAAATGTACGTACATGTGGATGTGCCAGAATGTCTGTTTGTGTTGTTGCGTGTTGTACCATTATATTTGCAGGTAAATTCTTTAAATCGGTATAATCGTGACATGTCCATAACACGCGTTCTTTCATTTTTACCAAAGTATTTGTAAGTAAATCGAATATAGATTTGGGTATATCGGCGCAAAGTTGTTCATTACCTAGATTTATGTAGATAACGCCAGTACGCGATTCTTCCAAAAAGCGTCTTATAGGCCAAGGTAATTCACGTGGCGGTCGTATGTGCATGCCACCAGCTGCGATTGTGTTGGCTAACATTGGACGTGGCGTTATAAGTGGAACGTGACTATTGAGCAGGAGTATCGCTAGTTCAGCTTGTAGAGTGGGTATGTTGAGTACGGAAGCTCCTGTGAAAATATCAAATATAGTATGAATATATGAACAAATTTATATAACAAAAAGTAAATTCTAAGGCTTAAGGATATATATGTAATTATACCCAGTTGTGCAAACATTACTTTGTACAGCTCTTCGCACACAACATGCGTAATTAGAATTTAAAAAGGAAGGGGTTTGCAGAAGGCTGAGGCACCACTCAGTCAATGGAGATCCCACACAAACCTCAACTTATTTAAAATACAGTCTTTAATAATATTGAGTTGACCGGCCAATAAAGACCTTACATACATAGAGGTGCCAGCATTTGTTTGAAGACCAAAGGGAAAACCCCCAATTAAGTAGCAGGTCCTATGTTATAAAATACCTCTGTACTTTTGGAAAATGCCAGACGATTTCCCGAACCTCGGGATCTGCCAACTCTGCCACTCTTAGTAGCTGAAGCTTTTACCTTGCTAGCGCAGGACACGAACACAACGTGCTAAAAACGTTTCTTCCTGCAGCTTGCATTTCCTACATCTGCTGTTAATGACGATGTCTAAAGAATAAGCGCTTGACGCCAGAAGGCAGTGTCCAGTTAGTCAAGAGCCTTAAGTCTTTTCTGTTTAGAGATATGGGCAAATTTGTAAGTCTAATATCGTAGGATTTTCAAACGAACACAGAAATTTTGCAGCCAAGCGCTTCTATCCACACCTATCCTGCTTGATGAATCATATGCAGCTCCTGCCTCATTTTGATTTCGCCCAAACGGATTGGGACGTCTATTGTCGTTTCAGCGAGTGTTGCATCCTCCTTTGCCAACATATCGGCCTTTTCTTTACCTTCTATCCCTTTATGACCGGGAAGCCAGTATATATGTACGGTTTGGCCTGAGCGAAGAATTTCCAATGCTTCTTTGCATCCAAGACGCTTTTTGAAGAAATACTGTGTGAGATTATTGCTTTAGTCTCAGCCTAACTATCGATGTATATATTGACGGGACTGAAGCGACTTCTGTTATGCTTATCATTTAAGATCGGCATACCGCCTCAAGTTTTTTGGTATATGTACCTTTTTGTGTCGCTGTCCACCAAACAAGGATTTCATAGCAAAGTAACGGTTTGACACACCAGCAGTCCCTTGGGCTCACACATTTGTTCTGTATGCGGCTAGCACTAGAGCTGTAGCATTGTGTAGTCATAAGGGAGGTGCGGCAGTCGCACCTCTAGAGCTGATTGAAAGGTTCGTATGGTCCTAAGACAGCGATTGGAATGCAACGTTATAAATGGATTGTGATATATCCACTTCTCCGTTTATTTTGGGGTCGAAGGTGGAAAACTTCTTTCCTAGGACGGAGGCACAAGGACCTCCTGCACAATAAGCGGCTTTACCTCAAATAGGTGATGAGGAGTTACGTTATGTCTAAAGCATAGCCGAGTTTTGTTGAGTTGAGAGGAGAGGTCAATAAGGGGTTATGGAAGCTCATACCGGAATACTTGGAGTTTATATTCAATAAATGAAAAAAGGATTGTGAGTAGAAGAAAGATGCTTAGTCGTTCTCCCGAGGTCACCCGATAAAATCAAGCCTCCCCAGTGTTATCGGGGCACCAGCCTAGTCCTAGTGCTTGCCAAAGTACGGGAAGAGGTGATTACAACCCATTACCCTTTTCCCAAGATTTGGGTACAACATTTCCTTCACATTTTTGTTTATATGGAGGTGCTAGTCTGGTCATCGTAGCCAGTTTGCTTCACAGGCTTGGTACTCGGACTTTATACTCCCCTGTCAGTCACTCAAAAGCAGACTTGTCATCTCCAACGTATTTGTCAGCGAACGGCCTTCGAATGTCACTGTCTCACGGGACAATGCCAAGCGCCCGCTCTCTCGGTTGGTTGCTAGTTACGACTTACTTGGTGCTCGATAATTCCAGGAGAGCTGTTCTACCCTCTCTACAAGAATGACTTCGCCATGCTTCTTCTCATTAACTTCTGCTCTCCGCTAGGGCAGCAGCAGCTACGTTCAAATGTAGCAGAATATACCCGCTGGCTTCAAACCATCCCGACAAAGAAGGAACAAACGAATCAAACAACACTTCTTATACACATGAAGTCCGGTTACATCCGAACTTACGCTATACTGTTGTGTGTGTGTTGCTCCGATACCACCTTTACTTGATACCTGTACTCATATAAAAGGATTGAAGAAAGTAATTGATACCGAAATAATTATTGAGGGAAAGTACCCGCTATTTACTCGCATCGCACTCATTAAAAATCTCAGCAAAACTTATGAAAATTAATGCGTACCCCCAGCGGGTTAGGGGGTCCGAATATACCCGCGGTAGGTATGCCTGTCGTAAGAGGCGACTAAAATAACAGATTAAATATGCTGTGTAGCGCAACCCTTTCAGGTTGCCAGCGCATCATATAGCTTCTCCAAACCCAATTGTCAACCTCACCTACCCGTGGCGAATCCTGTTTCACTAACAGACGAGGCTCTGGCCACCCCAAATTTGGGGGTGGGGAGGGAGGGATGGCCTGAAGGTTTAATGTGGCCATATAAATCGTTCCCGAGATGGTCGGGCTAGCAACTTAATGGTGTTGTGTTACAGGAGCGTACCGGATCTGTATCCGGCAATGGACCATCACATCGATAACACTCCCCAAAGCCTTCGGGGAGAAACCTCATCGCTACAACAACAACAACAACAACAAAAATAATCCCTTACTTATTAAAGCAACTATATATTTCCCTTCTTTTCACTTGCCTTCGAAATGCGCCAAATGTTTCCGTATCAACTGCTCCTGAGCACCCCAATTACTTTTCACAAACTGTTTGCGACGTGACAAACAGCTACGTACTGTCCCCAAGCGTGCCCAATAGCTCATTTCCCGTTCGTAGTGTACATAATCGTTAGGCGAACAAGCAACAGGTACAATTTGTTCTAGCACGTGTTCCATGTAGTTCTCGAAATTTGTACTCACAATACCAATGGTGGGTTTATTGTAAAAATGCCCCACAGCCAGCAGAGCTTCCGTGTAGAATAAATCGACAATCACCAGGTCATAATCGAATTCTTCGATTGGTAAATGAAGTAACTTTTGCATGGCTGCATTGGACATGAAGTAGTCGACTGCTGCACCTCCCACACTGGCCATTGACTTTTGCATTGCTGACTCGGTTAGTTGACTTAATTGGAGATGACCACCTGCTTGGCTGCCGGTAACATCTAACACTGTGGATAAAAGGGAGAATAAGTAATTATAAGAAGGTAATAGGAATATAATTAAATAACGTTTTAAAATCTGCAATGTAGGAAGGTACAAATTGAGATGAACAAGAAAATATGCACGAAGTTCAATAATTTCCCATTCATGTAATGCACGTGCTAGTGGGAGGAAGTTCATGTGACATCAACAGAATTTGTGGGCTGCATTTATATGATGCGGTGGGTATATATTTTCATTATATGCATTAACGCGGTTTAAGCTAAACTTAATTGACGGCGTGAATTTTCACATTGGGAGCTGTGGCAAATAGATTGAAAACTTTAAAAAATTGGATGCAATGTTCGAAAATATTCGAAAGAAATTCCAAAAATAAAAGCTCACGCTGGCAAGGGGTTAAGGTTCTTGCTCTAGTTATCATACTTCGGATCAGTGGCTGCAAACAGCCATGTGGTCGAATGTGATAGGCGGTCACATTCTGCACGAGATGCCTCTGGAGATGACAACTCGACAAAGCACTACGTGAATATATCAAAACCCGCAGACGACGCTAACTGGCCTATTTATTTTACCTATGGTTTGACCACCACTGGTTACTCTCATCTATGCGGGTTGCCTCATTATTTGGGTATGAAATCCTACTAAGATGGTTGTTGGGCTAATACTGTAGCTGCCTCTGTTTCGTTAAAGTCCAGGAAGACCTCCGAGTATGTTCTGGATTTATTAAAATTAAGTTGGCGTTGTATAGGCAGTTGAAGTTTGACCCAGTTTATCGCCCAGTATGGTGATTTCTATAGCTTGGACGGGACGCAACTAGACGAAAGAGTACGGCCAACCACATAGATAAAAGAAGGATTGCAAGAACCCCCAGCGGGTTAGGGGGCTTAGAATATACCCGCGGTATGTATGCCTGTCGTAAGTGGAGACTAAAATACCAAATTGATTCAAAGGGGTTGTGTAGCGCAACCCTCACTTACCTGTGGCAAATCCTTTCTTTAACAGCCGTTGCTCTGGCGGCCCCCAGTTTCTCATGGATCCAGGGGGTGGGAGGGCGTTATGGTCTAGAAGGTTTCATGTGGTCATACCAAATCGTTCCCGAGATGGTCGGGCTTGCTGCACCTTA
This sequence comes from Eurosta solidaginis, assembly GCF_040869045.1. Classification (NCBI taxonomy): domain Eukaryota; kingdom Metazoa; phylum Arthropoda; class Insecta; order Diptera; family Tephritidae; genus Eurosta; species Eurosta solidaginis. The sequence goes on along the minus strand of NC_090321.1, from coordinate 199,867,629 downwards.
ATGGTGCTTGTTATCGGAACGTACTGGATCTTCATCCGGCAAAGGACCTTCAACATCTATAACACTCCCCAGGGCCTTTCGGGTAGTATCCCTATCGCTACAATAACAAAAACAACAAGGATTGCAAGAAACCTCGACGAATCATCTTCGTGAGACTATCTTAAGTGGCGGAATTTCTTCGAGTTGCGGAGGGGCATCGGAACCGATAATCCAAGCAAGCTCGGTGCAGGGAGCCGCTATTAGTTTCAGTACTAAAAGGGCGGTGAGGGTCATCAGCCGAGAGCTTGTGTTCACGCCTACAGGAAATCTGAGCAGGTTTGCTGATGAGCCATTGCAATATTTACTTTAAACCACAGAGCCAACTGTGTAATCATCAGAAAAGCTTATAGATCGCGGAGTGATTGACAATCACTAAATGTTCCGGGAAAATTACGTCAGTGCATTTTCCTGCGATGGATTGGTGTCTATCGACGGCGAGGGAAGGTTAACCGAAATGCGAATGAGCCCAATGTAAAAGCTTTTAAAAGTGAGTGGAAATACTAAACTCAAACTGAAAAATCGGTCATAAATCTCACTTACAATGTTTCCAAAATTGATATTCAGGCTCCACAATAATTTCCTTAATATTTTCCACACGTTCATTTAAGCGATGACTGCTGTACACTGTGACCTTGAATAAAAAAACCGAATCATCAAAATAAAATTTACGAACACATACATAAAAATGCACACACATACATACATTATGCTCCCGTTTGGCCAACTCCAATACCAAACTTTGCATTACAGCAAAATGACCTTCACTTGGATGAGCAAATAAACCAAGAATTTTGGCTGCGTTGACTGACGGGCTCCATGTAAACGGACATAGTAAAGCCAATGCAAAGGGCAGAACGATGCGATGATTTAAATCTTTCCACTTGATGTAAATAAAAATATAAAAATAAGCAAGAAATATAAGTAGGTACATAATGTCATTTTATTAATCTTTTTAATATTACAAATATGAAAGTGGGGATTTAAGGATGTGTTGCTGTCCAAATGTTTGTTTTGAGTGGCTGGACAATTTTAGTTGAAATAACTAATTTTGGTCTAAGTAATTTTTATTTTTTTGTTTATAAAAACTAGATTCCTTGAAGAAGACGCGGAAGGGTCGAAACTCGTAGGATGGTAAAGGGAAATAACCCCCAGCGGGTTAGGGGGTTAGAATATACCATTGGTAGGTATGCCTGTCGTAAGAGGCGACTAAAATACCAAATAGATTCAAAGGGTTGTGTAGCGCAAACCTTTGAGGTTCCCAGGGCAATATATATGTAGCTTCTCCAACCCAATTGTCAACCTCACCTATCCGTGGCGAATCCTGTTACATTAACAACCGAGGTTCTGGCGACCCCGAACTCCTCATGGATCGAGGGGGTGGGAGGGCGGTATGGCCTAGAAGGTCGAATGTGGTCATAACAAATCGTTTCCGAGATGGTCGGACTTGGTACCGGAACGTACCGGACCTGCATCTGGCGAAGAACCATCAACATCTATAACACTCCCCAAGACCTTCGGGGAGTGTCCTTATCGCTGCAACAACAACATAAAGGGAAATAAAAATTTGGCCTACAAATTTATTGGTCATTAGGCTCGGTACCAGTTTTGCTTAATTTTGGAATTGTGTTCGAGGTCATATCGAAACTATTTTGGGAGTATCTCTAGATAATTTTGGAGTTGTTGAAGAGGTAGTTTCGAATTTTTTCGAAACTATATTCGGGTAATTTTAGGATAACTTCTGATCCATTTCAGTTCGAAATTCGGGACTTTTTCAGGATAATTTTGAAAGGGGTTTCGAAAACCTAGTAGAACTATTTCGGAATAGCTTCGGGACTACTTCCGGATAATATGGGGCCTTTTCGGAATTATTTCGGAATTATATCCGGATCAGTTCGAAACTAACGCTGGATAATTTCAGCATTGTTTTCAGGATAATTTTGGTACTATTACGAAATCAAGTCGCAATTATTTCGGAACCATCTCTAGACGCGCGGTCGCCGTGGTGTGGTAGTCGCGTGCTCCGCCTAACACACCGAAGATTCCGAACAAATGACCAATAAATTTGTAGGCCAAATTTTTATTTCCCTTTATGTTGTTGTTGTATCGATAAAGACACTCCCCGAAGGTCTTGGTTCTTGGTACTATTACGGAATCAAGTCGCAATTATTTCGGAACCATCTCTAGATGGGCGGCCGCCGTGGTGTGGTGGTCGCGTGCTCCGCCTAACACACCGAAGATTCCGAACAAATGACGAATAAATTTGTAGGCCAAATTTGTATTTCCCTTTATGTTGTTGTTGTAACGATAAGGACACTCCCCGAAGGTCTTGGGCCTTGGTACTATTACGAAATTAAGTCGCAATTATTTCGGAACCATTTCTAGACGGGCGGCCGTCGTGGTGTGGGGGTCGCGTGCTCCGCCTAACACATCGAAGATTCCGAACAAATATATATCAATAATTTAGAAACAGGTTTTTTCAATTAGAATAAGGTTTTCTAAACGGAAGTGATTTGGCAAACACTCCCAGTATATTTCTGCCATGAAAAGGTTCTCAGTCTGCCTTGCTGATGCCGCTCGGTGTCAGCGTAAGACATGTAGGTTTCCTTCTGCCAATTTGTAGGAAAAATTATAACGAGCACGATGGAGGTTGGAAGAGAAACACCACCTAAATTCTCTTCGGAGCAGGCATGCTTAACCAACGAACCGTTATCGATAATTAACGTTAATAAACGAAACGAAATGACTGAATGCTGTGTTGATTATCGTAACGAAATGATATCGGTTCGTTGGTTAAGCATGCCTGCTTCGGAGGTACATATATCGCGCTTTGCATTTTTTGGTTTTTTTTTTTTATTTCTAGAGAATTTCGAAACCTTTTCTTGGTTGCTTCGTAATCCTTTCGGAACTATTTCCGAGACATTTCCATGATAGTTTTGAGATTATTTTCGGATAAGCTCGAAAATATATTTGGGACTAATTCGGGTATACTTCAGGATAATTTTAAAAGCGACCCGAGACTATTTTTGGTTTATTTCGGGACTGTTTTGTGGATAATTGCGGGTACGTTTCAGGAAAACTTCGTCATTGTTTTCAAGGTCCTTTTAGGGGCAGTTTTCGTGCTTATCTCGGAACCATTTTAGTAAAATTTCGCATTTGGTTTCGCGCTTCTTTCAGATTTTTTCGGAATCATTTTGGGTGTATTTCAGATAGATTGTGCGACTATTCTGCCGTCGTAATAAAGAATGTGGTAATCGCGGCCGCCGCCGGGGTGATGGTAGCATGCTCCGACCACCACACGGAAGATCCTAGGTTTACGCCCTGGGAAAAGCAACATCAAAACTTTAGAAACAGATTTTCTTCACTTAGAAGAACATTTTTCTAAGCGGGGTCGCCCCTCGGCAGTGTTTGGCAAGCACGCCGAGTGTATTTCTGACATGAAAAGCTCTCAGTGAAAACTCATCTGCCGTGCAGATGCCGCTCGGAGTCGGATAAAACAAGTAGGTTCCGTTCCCCCAATTTGGAGGAAAAATTAAAAAGAAGCACGACGCAAATTGGAAAAGAAGCTCGGCCTAAAATCTCTTCGGAGGTTATCGCGCCTTACATTTTTTTTATAAAGACAACTGACATATCCTCTCTGAAATCTAAAAAAAAAAAAAAAAACAAAAAAATTAAAAAATTTACCTTCTAAACATGTTTACGTATTTAACAATGTAGTATATGTGACCCGGTCTATGAAAAGGTGGCTTATGACTCAAAAAAGAAATTGTGATTATTTCTAACTGTTATGTAGAATACTCAGCTGATGATTTTTATTCTGTAGCTGAGCAGTTTTAGATCTCGACGCTTAACAAACCTCCGCTTATCAACTACTCGGCAAAAAGAAATCCGTGCGTTATGCGACGCTTGGGCGTGGCTTAGAGGGTATTAATCCATTGGGTGTTATTATTATTATTTCGGGATCGCCTTCGGAAAAATTTCGGGATCATTTCGGCATTCTGTATAATTTTCGGATTATTTCAGAGCTGGTCTAATAAAGCTTTTTTTAGCACGATTTTGCTTATATTTCGGAAATGTTTGTTATCCATAGAAAGGAACACAGATTCATTGAAATTTCAGCTGTGGCGGTTTGAGTGACATATTTACTTTACGCTAACTTTAATGGATTTTCAAAATAACAAATATTACTTGTACAATAAAAAATAATTGCATAAAAGAATACCTACAATACATGTCCATCACACCAAAAAAGATAAAACGGTTATACATATATAAATGTAAATGGCTTTAAATATGTTTGTAGGTTCTTTTCCTTGGAAAATTTAAATAAAAAGGTAATGCAATTTTCATAGTTCCCTTAGATATTATAAACCATACAATTTCTGTTTAGCTGACTAAAGCTCTGAACTTTACTTGTACAATCACTTTGATTTGATTGCCTATTGTTAGATGGTTCTCATTACAAGAGGGTCTTTTATGTTGCTGCTGCCTTCTTCATACCCACAGCCAGAAAAGTTTTACATTTCTATTTCAATCAAAATTGCAAACGCTAAAATGTTGTAGCCAAATATTTCTATTATCTTATTTAAATCAGCGCATTTAAGGCTTTGCAGTTGAAAGAAAGAGTGAATATAGAAATAAAAGTTCTGAATGTGACAGAATTAGATGCTTTTGCATTTAAATTTAAATAAGCGAATAAGGTAGGCTGCCTGGATGTTATTGCAGACTTAAGAAGGTAAAATACAAAAGACACATTATAAAAAAGTACCTCACATGATCATAATTTTTGCATATGCCCACTTAAGCCGGGATTTTCAGTGCGAGTTTAAATTCCAGTTAAAGTTGACTAGAGTTTAACCCTGCCACTTTTGAGCTCAACTACAGTGCGATCGAGGGTGGTCTGGGAGTGCCTGACCTCGCTTGCGATTGCATCGAATTACTTTACAATTAAGATTATCTAGGTCCCGGGTAACTGTCAAGCGGATCTCTTAGCCCGCATCGGTACAATTGAACCGGATGAAGATGGCTGTAGGGATTTCGGGATTCCGATGGCCACCTATGGATTGCTCCTCCATAACTTGGCATCGAGTCACCTCAGCAAACGTTGGGCAGACACCACGTCTTGTAGGGTAGCAAGATCTTTCTGGCCGAAAGTGGATGGCAGTAGGTCTGCTGAAATAATTGGGTTCACTAAGGCTCACCTATCAATGGTCATTGGGATTTTGACAGGGCTCTGTCCCATGGGTATTCATGTGGTACGTCTCAATATACTGGGAAATCAATCCTGCTGCAGCTGTATGGAGGATGATGAGGTGGAATCGCCAAATCACTTTATGCTTGATTGCCCAGCTTTCGCCAGAACTAGGCGAAAGTACTTCGGTTGCGACTCACTTGGATCTCCCGAGGATTTCTCCAAAGTTGAGATCGGTATAATTCGGAGCGTTATCGTTGCTACCCAACGATTCTCTAAGTAGCTAGATCTAAGTCACCGTTATTTTTGTTGTATGTGGTATCACAACGGACCTTCGTGTTTTCCAAGTGAGATTTCCTTATCAGGGCAGCAGTCAATTAGTTACTTAATCTACTCGTGTCCCAGGTACCAGAATGCGAGAAGAATTCATGAAACCCTTTACAAGGAGCTCAACATACAACCATACAACATAATATATATTTCACGGAATCAAGAATTGATCGAGTCTTTCAAGAAATTTATTAATAATATATTTAGTACACTAAAAATCTTTAATTCATTGCAATAACAAATATTCATTACTGTATGCTAAGTTAAATACCTGAAATTTAAACTCACGTCTGATTCCAGTTGCAGACAGTATTGTTTCATAAAATCATATCACCAACTATACTCATATGCATGTATATATTAAGTTATAATAATTTTAAATTCAAGTTATGTACATGAAAAGATACAAGAAAAGAAATAATACATATTCTCGAAGCGTGGCTAGCGTATAGAGACCTAAGGAAAAAAAAAAATTAGGGCAGCTACCACCTAACCTAACTAAGCTTAACCATGCCACTTCGGCCGCTTAAACTGAGATGAGCAGCAAAATTTTATGTTATCGAACAAGGCAAGGTTAAACACGGGTCAACTTTAACTAGAGTTAAAACTCGCTCTGAAAAACCAGGTATTAATCTAATTTATCTAATCTTACTATCTGTATTTCGGAACTCTGTGAGAATAACACATTTTCTTGGCGTTTTCTTCAAGATAATGCGGAGGCTAACAGTTTGTTCAATAACTAAAAATTTTGAAAAGTGTTTATATAAATTAAGATTATGATTCATCCACAAATTTAGCATCATCCCTCTCAAAAAAAAAAAAAACAAATAAGTAACAGTTCGACAAAGTTTAGACCTCAAATTAAGTCAATACTTTTCCAAAGTCCTTCAATACACTGAATCCAGTTTCGGAATTTTAAAGTTGATTCTGGTTTTTGAGAAATTTGCACCTGAAAATGCTAAAATTAGCTTTTTCTGCTATATTCAATAATTTTCGTTACCAAAACATTTTTTTTATTGCAAAACAACACAGATTCGAAAGCGCAAAATGTAATTTTAGTTTCTAGAAGGCTCCTCGACCAGGGGCTAAAGATCAAATACGACAGAGGTAGAGAAGAGATTCGTCGGCTTCTTTTCGGTAACAACCGTTACCGCTAAGTTATTATTTCATTATCGGCTTGCTACCGATGGCAAATTCTTATCGTCATCTGCTTTTAAACACCGAGCCACCAGCTTCTTATTAGTAGCTTCCCGGCTTGTTATCGATATTAAAGTTTTATCGGCATTTGTTTCATAACAAACCGAGTATTCGTTGTTAACAAATTAGTAACACTTTAGTAGGCGGCCGATGTGGTGTGGTGGTAACATGCTTTGCCTAACACACAGAAGATCCTGGGTTCAAGCACCGGGCAGCAACAACACAAATTTAGAAACAGTTTTTTCTTTTGAATTAGAAACAAGTTTTTCCAAACTGGATCGCCCCTCGGCAGTGATTTGGCAACTATGACGAGTGTATTTATGCCATGAAAAACTTCTCCATGAAAACCTTGCCTTGCCGATGCCGTTCGGAGTCGGCATAAAACATGTAGGTTCCGTCCCGCCAATTTGTAGAGAAAATTAAAAGGAGCAAAAAAAACTAGGCCTAAAATCTCTTCGGAGGTTAAAACACGTTGCATTAGTTTTTTATTTTAGCATTCTGATAGGAAACCAATAACTTTTCGATAACGAATTTATAAATTTTGGACTACAAATCAGCACTTTTTCTGTAATAGATCAGTAACTTTTTGATAAAACACCGAAATCTATTTGATAATACACCAATATATTTTGGATAACAAATCCATAACTTTTCGATAAGTAACCTACAACACGATAATAACACATTTCTTATACTTCGATAACAATCGATAACTTTAAATAGCAAATTGATAACTTTTTGCAAATATATCAGTAACTTTTCGAAAAATAATCGATATAATCAATCATTAACCTCTTTTATCGATATAAAATGAATAACACTTCGAGAAAAAAATCGATAACTATTCGATAGGAAATGTATAACACGCCCATGTACCGTCGATAACAAACCGATAACTCTTCGATGAGAAACCGTTAACACCTCGATAACAAATTTATAACACGGCGTCCGGTTTTGGTTCCTGCTTCTGTTTTGACTCTCAAACATCGTTTTTCTTCTTTTTATGTGGGCGCCGTCCCAGTAGAGAAAATGTCTTTATCTGCACTGGTGTATTTCTAGTGGATTTGGAACCATTACTAGTTCACCTGCAATCTCTTTTACTTGTTTTCAAATGGCGATATCGTTAGTGGTGGAAATTAACACCCGCAGGCATTACCTGTCCTATAGTTTCGAACTAGTGGAAATATAGCTACTATCAAACTAGTATTTTTGGTACTTTAGGTCTAGATCTGAAACGGAATTTTGTATCAACACTTGCTGACGTTCAAACAGGAACTGTACATCTATGTATGTATATGATTGGGTGGTTCAAAAAACGTTGTTAGCGCAAGTCAAAAATTTCAAGGTATGAAATAAAAAAACTTAATTATGAAATAGAAAACAGTTTCTCCTTGTACTTCATTCAATGTATCCACAAACAATGATTTATGGTGGAAAATATAACATTGGTAGAATTGATAATCAAATGAATTGAGCAATGTAAGAGAAAAATATTAGCGGCGTTTACAATGTTTTTTGAGCCACTCATTCATATGTGTGATAAAAAAAGTCTTTGCCAATTCCATATGGGAGTTTCCATTATTGCGCGATACTTTTGTGTAAAACTTTCATAATTTTAAATAAAACTGTCAAAGTAATGATTCAATTATTGTATGCAAAATGGACTTCAAGAAGTTAGAAATATAATGAGATAAATAACAAGTTAGAAAACTAGTTAATAGAAACAGGAAAGGTCAAAAAAGAACGTTATGGTCGCGACATTATAAATTTCATAAATTGTGTCGAACTCATGTCTTTACCATACCTTGTAAAATTTTCCCACTAAAGTCACTAAAACCATCTTACCATATCTTAATTTGAAATTGCATCTATTGATACCGGAATCCAAGAAAAACGACTACTTGACCCTTCTTGATATATTAGCACTTTAAAATGTTACGATCGCGATATGATTGTTTTTTTTTAGTGTTTATTGGGCACAATCTCCATAACTGGTTGTTGTATACAAACGAAATTCATCCTATCTTGGTAGTCTGAACAGCTCCTTTCGTGTGATACCCATATTGAAACAAAATATATTAAGGTCATCGTGGTCCAAACTTTGGGCAATATCTCAACAACGAGGGCTTACAAAGAAAAATTAATTGTACCAATAAAATTAGTGGACTTGACTAGTGTCCTAATTCCCGCTTGATTTAAATAAAATTCAAATTTGAGTATAGTGCCTTCAGTCTCAAAGAAAGTTTACCCAATGTTACCATCGCAACACTTATTAAACTTTGTCCCCTTTTCCTGTTACGGTTGCGACACCATTTCTTTTAAAACTTCGATTTTAACTAAGAGCCGTACATACTTCCGAAGATCTTGAGATTTGTTTCAAATTAAGGGAACAGTACCTATTTCAAATTTATCGCAGCTTATTTCGATGTGAAATAAGGGCAACTAAAAGAAATCTTCGCAACTACGATTACGGTTTTAAATATTTTTCAAATTATCTTGTTATCCACTTTAAACTGAGCTTACAACTTCGTCACAATATCTAAATGCAAAAAATTAATATATTATAATGCAGTAGCCTTACTTGAACGCATGTACACGTTTTTGTACAGTGCATGGCGGAATTTGTTTACTAGCTCAGACGGCAATAGTCTGATTTGGTGTAAACTCCCATATGGACACATCATAAGCGTACGCACTTTGATTTGGCTTATCAATGATCCGCACAAGAGTCAAACACAATACATAAACTCTTACACAGATTCTATTTTAGATTGAGTAAAATTTCTTAAATATGTTTCCACATAAATATTTTTTTTTGAATAAATTATTTGAGAATGCATTTTTCTTTTTTTTTTTGAAATATAAACTAGCGAGGCTTTGCCTTCAATGGCTTTCATTTATTTAATTGAATTCTTACGGTATTTAATTTTACCATTTTCTTCCAATTGATATTGTATTCTTTGGTGAAATAAATATTCATGAGATTTGTGCACTTTTTTTAAATATACTTTTCTTAAATTAAAACACTTCACATTTGTTTGATTTGCAGCATTTTAAAATTAGCTCGCACCCGCACCAATCCGGCATATAGAACTGATATGTGGCGATCAGTGGATCGCACAATCCTGGAATCCAGAGCGTAAATTGATTATGCACAGGCGTTCATGTGCTCTTTGTACATAGGTCACATACATATGTATATACATTAGACTGGGTCGATGTATTAACCGATATCGCGCCATCGATTTTTCGATAGGTTTTGGGCTCAGGAAAAAAAGTTCCACTACGCATACCCAAAAAATAATTTTCGAGCCTGCGAAAAAGAAAATGGCGAAAGGGTAAATTTTTCGACCAAAATATTCCCCAAAACCCAAAAAATATTTTTTTTTTTCATAAAACTGTTATCGCCAACGTTTTCACAACAGTTTTTTGAAAAAAAAAAAAAATATATTTTTGAGTTTTGGGTAGTGTTTTGGTCGAAAAATTTACCCTTTCGCCATTTATTTTTCGCAGGCTCAAAAATTATTTTTTTTGGGTATGCGTAGTGGACATTTTTTTCCTGAGCCCAAATCCTATCGAAAAATCAATGGCGCGATATCGGGTAACTTTCGTCCATACAAATCGACACAGGTTAATGTATATACATACATATTTTAACAAGTGTATGTATGGGTATTGCGTTGACGAAAAATATACATATGTGTAATTAGAATCGTGTATAATAACCTCCCAATGCCCTCAGCGCTGGAGATCGATGTTCTCATTGCACAATCAAGACTATGTGGGTACTAGCGCTTACGGTAGTCAATGTAGTTGTAGCTGATCGTAATGATTCTCATGAGACTGAATGAATTTTTTTGGTTTCATGTGGCATGCTACAGTGAAACAAATAAGAAAGGCTAAATTGCGCTGTAATCTATCACTTTATACCCCTATGTGGGTTTATTGCAAAAACTCTATACTTTGCTGATTTATGAGATATATGCAAGTATATGTTGAACAGCGCGATACATTTTTCAGTAGGGTGACAAAAGATCGATTGACGTTAAGACCATAAGATCAATTGGCCCTATCAACACTTCAAATAGTCATAAGCTCAATCGACTTCATGACTTTTCTTAATTTAAATTTATGCCTAGTTTGAAAATTTCCTTGACTTTATGACCATTTTGTGAAAGAGATCATAACAATAAATAGCAAATAAAGATCAATAGAAAGCCAAAAAACTGCTGCAAAATTGGTTAGGTATTTTGTTAAATATGTTCTTCTTATTTGAAAGGAGTCCCCATCGGTTCAGCTTTTCATACGATTTTGCGCCTTAATGAAACTATTATAAGAAAAAGGAGCGTGACGTCCGAAAATTTGTAATGTATAAAGTTACTATTCAGGTAATAAGAGTGGACTCTTCCGACTGCTTTTGACCGCCTTATATTCTCTCATTTATGCGCGTATATATCAACTTGTCTGGAGCAAAGCGCCGCCTTTGCCATGCGTAAAGGGTTGGCGGACTTCGATAAAAATTTTGAAAGGGACGGAACTATTCATATATTCTTGGACCATTTTGGGACTACTTGAACACCGAAATGCTTGAACTGTCGCAAAATTGTCCCGAAACAGCCTCGAACTTATTCTGAAGCTTTCCCGAAATTATATCTAAAACAATCCTGAAGTTATCCTGAAGTTATAATTTGTTCCGAATTGGTCGCGACTGGAGACTGTTCCAAATGATTTTGAAGTGGCTCTCTAACTTTTCGGTTTTGGTTTGGAAATGTTCTTGAAATGATCCTAAAGTTGTCTTGCAATGATTCTGGAGCCATCCCAAAATTTTCAAAAAATGAATACACATTTCAGTGCGGGCGTTTTTATATGACAATCCGAAAAGATTGGGACCAAGCCTGAATTAAAATCTTTTTTTATATTTTCATACGTATTTAGAATAAAACAAAATTGAGGTGAAACAGCAGTTTAATTCAGGAGTTTACGACAAAATATTGAAAATTTTCTTACGGTTCCACCTTAAGGACACCACTTTTTCAAAAAATGGGCAATTTGCAATACTAATCAATTCTGTGTCTAATTGTGTAACAAATCAAATATTTTTTAATGGACAGGCGAACGAGCATGGTTCAATTGAAATCTATTTCTACTTTGATATATATTCATGCCTAAGCGACTACATCTGGGTATAAAAATGTGAATAGCTATGGGTGAATGATTGTGTGGCTACTACCCAACACTTACATATGTATATGTCGTATGAACAAACATATTCACATACTACCTATTATAGTAGATTTTAAAACTAAATTGTGCTGACTCCTAGAAACTAAAACTAAAATTTGAGCTTTCATATAAACTTTTTTATGCCATGATAAAAGAAACAATTTTTGAAGCTCGCAATTTGTGAATGCTTTTTTTGTTGTTATTAGCATCTCATTTCTATATATAGCCTTTTGCCGCTGCTTCGTTTGCACAAAATAAAAGTGATAAGGGGCAAATGGTTTCTGAAAAATCCCGGAGAACTTTTAAAATTATCCGAAAAAAACATGAAATCATGCCAAAATATTCGTGAACAATCCCAAATTGCTCCTGAAAACAATTTCGATACGGGGATGGTTCCGAAACAATCTTGAAACGGTTCGAAATAAATTTCGAATTGTTTTCTAAACAATCCCGAAATGTTACCGAAATAGTCTTGAAATAATCCAAATGACACCAAATAGTATTTTAATAGTCATGAACCTCGAAATGTATTGGCAGCATTCGACTGATTCGATGATAGAAATTATACCTAAATAGCATCTAAAAATCGCAGAATAAACCCAAAACGGTCCGAGATAATCCCAAAAGGATCTGAAAACTATATTTAAATACCTCCGCATGTTACCTAACCGCTTCAGCGGCACTGTTGTTTTTTCATCTCGTTATTGCTGATCGAACCTCGTCTCAGTTGGGTGGTAGTATATTAATTGCAATTTCTTCGAATGTGAGTACGGCTTTTTCATCTTTCTTGGATGCTTCAACACTACCAACATTTAACACAGCAGCAAAGTGTTCTCTCCATAATCTAAGCATTCTCTGGACATTGGTTACCTGGTAGAGGCTTTCGCTCTCACATAAATTCGATCGGGGCTTAAAACCCTATATTTGTCGCAGAATTTGTTGGTAGAATTTGCGGTACCTATTCCTGCTGGCTAGTAACTCAAGCTCTTGGCACCCACGCTTTTTTAACTCTCTTTTTTTTTCGCTTCTTTCTTTCTTCACTTCATTACGCATACTTCTAGTTGCAGGTATTTTATTTCGTGATAACCGGTATTCCCAGGCGGATGTACGAAGCTCTCTAGAGAAATGCCACCACTGCCCATGTAATCTATGAGGTTGTCTTTTGGCTTCCAAAAGTCGGGTGTGGGAGCCGAGTTGCGAAATCTTTGTTTGCGTTCCTTACTTTATTGTTGCTTTTATGTAGTCGTGCAGTGGCTGGTGCGAATGTCAAGTGCGTCAAAATAGTGATCCGAGTCGACATTGGGACCTTGAATCGTGCACTGGAAGCCTTTTTTCATTTAGGGGCATCTGTTAAGATGTATAGATCTTTTTAGGATTAAACCTGGTTCTGGATATGACCCAGTTTCGCGTGGCGCAGAAGTCGACCAGCCACAATCTATTAGGTCAAATATCTTCGTGCAGGCAGAACTTGCCGAATATGCTGCCATATACCCCTTCCTTGCCCACCCTGGCGTAGAAGCCGTCAAGCCTGACTTTCATGGCGGGGACAACGTTCGTATATGCATTCTAGGCGCTCGTAGATTGAGTCCTTCCAACTAAAGTTATTACACTCCGTCGACGAATGAGTTATTAAACAAATTTGCCTTCATTGAAAACGCTTTATTCTTGCTTAGTAGCACAACTTACAAAAAGGACACATTTCTCCAATAGAAAGTATCCGGAAAAAGTTAACTGGTCCACTTATGTCGCCACTAAAAAGAGAAATGAGTAGGTAATAACAACAATAAATAGAAAACTATTTTCCTAATGCTTAAAAGTACCTGAAAATTATAGATGCATGAGTTTAAATCGACGTCATGACCATGAAATGTTTACGCCAAGCGAAGTCATTGTCCTTTTGCAGTATGAAGACCGTAATAAATTTGAATGGTAGTAGGTTGTACATTGAAACGAACGCAAACAGCTCAATAGCAGCCAAAATGTTGGAAAGGAAATCAGCGACCTTTTGATGTAGTTTCGTACATGCGTTGTCGCTTATGAATAAGGAAAAGAGTACAATGGAGCGATAATCAACCATCGACCGAGCGGCTGGTGAATTTGAATAGAAAACAAATGTCTTTGTATATTGTTTGTGTAAACAACAACAATGGATGAATGTCATTGATTACTTTATCAAGAAGTGGTCACGATTGCTACAAGGATGAACAAAAAATAACCAACGAGCCCAAAAAAAATAACCAAAAAGTAACCAACGATCCAAAAAACAGTTTTTATGATTTAACAAAAACAATAATCATGTGTTACATAGGCATAAGCATTCAACTCACTCAAAATCAAACAAAACACCAGTTCATTTGCTATATAAATAAAGTTATACATATGTTCATTAAAAATAAATGACTTAGTGCGGTTTTTAAAAAGTTGTACTTTTCTAAGTTTTAGATTGATATTACGGTGGCTTTATGTCAGACTTCAACTATCCCCCTGTCATGGCACAATTCTTTTGCCCTCATCAAATTGTTCACAGTAATGAACTCAAGTTTATTTCGTAATTTCGATTTAATTAAACTCAGTTGAAAAAACTTACGTTCTGCAGATGCGGAGCTGTGTGGAAGGCACATCAGATTAAATACAAAGTTGGATAAGTTATTGAACGCTTTTTTAAACCCATTTTTAAAAAGACTAACCTGATCCCAAAAAGCATCTAAATCCAGGTCACCTTTTAAATGATTTTTGGATAGTCTTAATAGGTTCCATTCCGTTATAAACGATTCTGCATCTGAGCACAATACATAGAAGAAATTATTTAAAAGTTGCATAATTGCTGTATTCGTTTGACATAGCGTATTTTTTGGAATAATAACTGACAAATCTTTAATATCTTGTCTACTAAAATCAAAGCGCATTTTTAACTGTTTCAGCACTTCAATATAAAACTCACGTATGGCATTCTTTATTTTAAATATTTCCATCTCTGAAAACTTCTTACACTGTAGGTAACTTTCAGCCTTAACTCCAATAAATATATCTTTTACAGGTAAACATCTACTTTGATCACAGAAGTCAAGGTTTGTTAGGTTTTGCACATTTTCTGCATATTGGTTATCCATATAATTACATGCAATTAGTTTAAAATTGATTTGGATTTGCAAATACAAGAAGGGTAGTCGAACATTTTCTGACTGAAATTCTTTATTTAAATAAAAAAACACCTTAACTTCTTGATCGCCCATTAAATTTGATAGATCTCTTGCTTTTATACCATTAACTTCTAGTACAGAAGACAAAAGTACAATTGTAAGGCTTCCCATTGCTCCAATATTCTATTGATAATGTTTTCGAGTGCTAGCCATCTAGTCAAGGAAAGCCCTAAAATTTTGTGTGGCGGTACATTACAATAATCTTGAAACTCTTTTAGTTCACAAATTCTTTTAGGGCTGTATGAGAAAATTTTTTATATATTTCGACATAAAGTTTCGATTTCCATAGGGAGTTTCATGCACGCATAACTTGAACACAAATGCAACGAATAGCAACTACATTTTAAATAAAAAAAATTTGTGTCTTTTCCAAACTTGGCCTTTAAGCTATTGAATTCTCCAGCCATTGTACTTGCACCATCTTTTGCTAGTCCAATAAGATTTTCTAATGGGATATTGTTGTCATCAAGAAACGATTTTATGCTTTGATAAATAGACTCAGCATCTGCTTGTACCAATTCGATCAACGTTAAAAATCTGTCATTTATTGTTCGAGATATCCTATCAAAATACCGTACTACTAAAACCAAACACTTTCTATTTGAAATATCCGTTGTCTCATCAACGATTAGAGAAAACTTTGAACATCGCATTGCACACCTTATTTAGTTTATTTCCGTGCCTAATTTTTCAACGATTTGAGTGGTTTTTGTCCGCCCGCTCTTCAAAGCTTTGGCTATACTGGAATCTGGACAACATTCCCTTACAAAATTCGGCAAATAATCCATCAGCAAAAATGGAAGGTTGTGTTTAACAATAAACATAGCTAAAATTTGCTCGGCATTGCCTACTTGTCTACAAAGATTTACTTGCTCACCACCTTAATACGAATCTATTTTTAACTGGTTCTTTTTTGTTGCTCCAGTTGAATATGTGACTGCTTTTTACTATGTTTTGTCAAATAGCTAAAATGGTTCATTAAAAATGTTTCACATATTTTGCAATATGACTTTTCCTGTTTTTCCTCGAGCCAAGAAAACTTTTCAGCCCACTCTACACGAAATTTACGCCGCAGTGTAGTTTTCTCACTAAAAATTTGGAAAAAAAAACTTGACAAGTCTTTATTGAATTATGATCTGTTTGTTGCACTTGTTTGAAATTACAATTAATAGAATACAATAGCTGGTTAAGCTATTTAAACACTACTGTGATACTACAATACAAACCTTTGACTTGGGACCGGCTCTTCTTTTTCGACACAATCATCATTCCCGCAGCTACTACTTTCTGCTTTTTTCTGTCGAACAACGAATCTAATAAAATTTTAATATAAGTAAGTAATTATGATAATTTGCAAAATATAACTTACTTATCCATTTGCACAGCCAAATAATTTACAATTTTCTCGCACAAATTCAATTGAAAAAACGCTCGTTGCTAGTGATGAGAGTGCTTATTTATATTTATGTTATCGAAACAACACAGTCGTTATTATTTGAAGCTAAGATGTATTCATCTTAAAGTTTGTTACCGTATAGTCAGAAACAGTCAGAATGGGTCAGCAAAACTGCCAAAAGCTGACGGGTTTCATACAAGAAATAGGTTAGTGCTAACATTTTCTGACTGTTTCTTGGAGTAAGTGAATAGACTGTTTACTTCTGCATATTCACATGAACCGGTAATTGGTTAGCCAGTGTTGAAAAATGTTTTATATTAGTATTGTAGAACAATTATTTCTATACTTCCTTGTGCAGCAAAAATCTCGAAAAACAGTAACCAAACGCGTCTGAAAGTAACAAAGTAACCAACGGCGAAAAAAATAACCAAGTTTGGTGACTAATAACCAAGTTCGGCAACCGTGGAAGTGGTAGACTCTGAGTAAAAAGATATTACAAAAACATTGGCAGCTTTGGGAATAGGAATAGCGCATATATTAAGGTAATATAAAAACACAATAGCAGGGACAAAGACTTTGAAAGAAATGCGCGGATATGGATTTAGTGTCAAAAGTGTTTTATCAACATTTTATCGGCAAAGAAAGTGCTGTATTGACTCCTCTTCCTGAATATCCTAACAATTTGCGAAGAAAATTTTTATCCAAACATGATTACCATAACACCTCATTGTCGTCCTGTTCCGTCCCCAGCAAGTTAGTTGCCCCCCATTTGCTCCCGGGGATGAAAAAGTGATAGTCGTACAAGCAGTCCACCTCGTAAAAATCCACTGCGGAACCATTTCTGGCCATTGCACCGGCTAAATTACTCCCTTAAACTTTTCTGTGTTCGGGTACCCAGCAAAGGAAGTAGTTGAGTTGTGCTATGGGCAACAGTGAGGGCCGACAAATCCGCACTATTTGCGATTTTATTAACTAAGACTTGTATGCAGTAGCATTGTTATCTGAGAGGATGCTATATTGGTTTAGTCTAGCTTCTCAACGTATTGCGCTTGATACCGCAAAGTTAGTAACGCGGTAAAAATGATTAACCCGCAGGTGCTTTGAGCACAGCCCAGCTTCGGGTTCATGGACTTTTAACGTTTCTAACTACAGGTATGAAGGTTGGCGACGGGCAGACTGCCCACTACATCAAAAAGAGAACAGGATTGTCGTCATCGTGCACTGTGGAACTCTTCTTGACATTGAGGACCTATTCGCAAGCCCCAATCGACTCTCCACTGAGTTTAGGGCTGGATCAGCCACTTAATTAAAGCAGCTTCTAAAGAGGAGGACTACCCAATCAACTCAACCAGACTCTTTTTTTTAACACAGTACGCATGTGGACCCTTAAAGTAAGCACCTTACCAGTAAGTCATCGCTCTAATATATACTGTAGTACTGCAGAGAGTACTGAGCCTCGTGTAGGAAAGAAAGTGAATCCTGTCAAAAGTGAATAGGTTCTACTTACCAGGCGCTACAAAATACCATCATTCAGGACGTTGCTCTTGAATTAACTTCTGATAAATTTTCAATAAAGGTTTAATATCTTGACGTTATTTTGGAACCACGAAGGCTATAACTGTCCTCTCTGCTTCTCAAGCAGCCATGTGTAAAATTTCGAGTCTAAAGCCAAACTTAACTTCGAAGGCTGTACACAACGTTGGTAAGACTTATCTTATTTCACGGTAGCACGGTTCGTCGGCTAGCTTTAAAAAAACAGCGATACCTAATAATCAACCGCAAAGCTTTTACCAGTGCTACTTCCGTTAACACCCACTACACTTTAGAAGTCATGCTCAACTTTCTCCTTACAGATATATATGTTGTACTCCAAGCAAATTGTAATGCAGTTGGATTGGATGCAGTTATACCTGGGAGCGTCATCAGATTTAGCCATGCCACACATCTGGGAACTTATCCCGGAAATCATTAGTGTGTGTTGTACAGATAAAGAGAAGATAGAAAGTGTTCAGCACTTTCATTGCAGATGCCTGGTCTAGCTAAGACTCACATGGAAATCAAAGGGATTCTGCTCTACATTAGACGGAAATCAAAAAAATGTGCGCTACATTAGGCTTACGACAAAGTGCTCGCTATAAGCTTTGCTAGGTGAGAAGCAATTTTTATTTCCATATATTTTACAAGCTTCAAACGTTTCTAGCACTCTAATATCTTTTAGCATTTTCCATAAGAAATAATTTTCATAGCTTTCTATCTTTATACTATAACAACGCTTCTCGCTTTCACTCTGTCGTCAGCCTTAGATTGAGAACTTTTTTCAATTTCTTACATATTTAGAGGAGGAAGGGCTCATCCAGTGGCATCACAATATGCCCGTCGGCTTTTGCTTACTTATTGCTTAGTTATATAAGCTAAGCTCTTAGTCGCAAACTTTTTGTACCACCCTAACTTACTTGCATACATTTTGTTTGTTTTGCGTAGCTCACGTCACAATGCATTGCATACTTTTGGGCACGTTGACACTTTGGGGGAATAAAGAAGGCACGGAAATAAAGGAGCTGCGGCATGTGTTTCAGTCTAGCAAACTATTCCCAATGCTCGCGTAAGTCTATAGACTTTGACTTTTGATATTTTAGAGCTTTTACCAGAGACAAGATTACCATAGAGACATTGCAGACACGAAAAATAGTGTGAAGCAAGCTTCACAAAACCCCTAGTAGGTCAAATTCACCACTTACCACAGCAGAATTTGTTAAACTACCACTACCTGTATTTGTTATTTAACAATTATTTTTACACTTTTTATTCAGCTAATGTGTTAAGAAATTTAACTTTTATTATCTATAACTCCAATCAGTGTATTTGTGTGCTTAAATTTTGTTAAAAATTGTGTTAAAGTTTTTGGTGTGGTGGAAGTGACCTACTAGAATTTTGTGAAGCTCCGCTGCTTTCCACTGAAGTTCGCGCATGCAACATCTTTATATTAAAAGATTTTTGCTTTTACTGCATATTTTACTGTGATTTATGTACATATATTATGTAGTTGTTACAAATACTTCTAGCATATTTTTAGGATATACGTATTTATACATAACTGTTTGTATGATTACATACATATGTAAGTATATGTAATATTGGAAGCCAACGTTTAATATTTTTTATAAGGTCAAAATAACAGGTGAATGAGTTCTCTTGCGGTGCTTCTCACTCTTTTAATTATTTTCATTTCGTCTTTGATTAATTTGACATCTTTGTAGGAATTCATTTATGATTGATTTGCTATTATTATAAATACGTTGAAATCTTTTTCACGACATTAACTTAAATAGATTTGAACTGTAGATATTTCTGTCACGAACCTTTGCATAGGTCGATTTAATGGCTTTGAATTTTATTGCATTTGCCATTTAATAAAATTTCGGCCACAAGCAGTCAAGCGAGAATTTTGTGAATTTCGATATCATGGTCATTTGTGCGCTGGGCTTGGGACTCACCTCGCTTTCATTTACTCTCCTTATCAAAGAAAAAAGCGACAGATAAACTGCTACTTTGATGACGACTGTCGATGCACCTGGAATTTTAATCCCCTCAATGGTTACGGTGCTTCAAACACGACAGGTTGATCCGCTTGGGAAGGCGAAATATGACTTCACCGCCATGCAGAAAGCACCATGGCCGGAGCAATAAAAAAAAAATAAATTAAAGCGCGACAACCTCTGAAGAGATTTAAGGCCGAGCTTCTCTCTTCAGTAGGCGTGAAAACAGAAGCGCAATTCGGAACCACAGTGTTTGTTTTGTGGTAGGGAAGAAAGGTCTATCGCTTACGTCTGTAAACGAGCATCTTGCCGCAATAAGGCGAAGTTTTTCGTTTCGCCTACGGACCAATTGATGACGACTCGTTTTGTGAGAACCTAGAAACTACATACCATGCCTTCCCTAGCCATGACATCAAGCTTGGCGATGGGAGGCAACGAAGGTGTAGGCTAAAGCGTTCGTGCTGTCCGAATATTGCCGGTGCACCTGGTGTTGTTGGGTTGGTGTTTGTGTTTTGACAGCACGGTGCAACGAATGAACCCGTCGGAGGATTTCCATTACTGAGGTCAGAACATCTGTGAACGTGGCAGCGGCCATGGCATGAAATACATTGCTTCTATCCATGCCACGAAGATCGTAATGATGGGTTGGATGCAGCCGTGTGAGCTGCATGTGTCGTTTGGCGCGAACAGCTGTGGGCAGCTGAAGAGGACTACTGAGCACGGTTGCTGCTAGAAGGAGGCGGAAGTACACGTGCGACGTCCTTCGATGCGAACAGCAGGGAGTCAAAAAAATGTTGTATAAAAGTTGCGGAGTCAGCGAATAGTGACATCAAGCACAGCACAACCCCTAAGATGCAAGCACGCACGTGGCACACTGATAAGAGTTTGAACATCACCGGTGGGATCAGAGCAGGAGGGTATGGTGCAGTCCAGCTGCAAGAAGCTGCTCCAAAGATGAACATTTCGGGAGAGACGTAGAAATTTCACTGAAATGGTAGCCCATGTTTGGGTAAAAAATCTCGAGTCACTCTGGTAGGTAGACCCGGATGCCGCAAGAAGCGGTCTTCTTTCCTGCCATCGGAAATTTCAGGTCTTCATCTCCCAACATGTTGAAGTTGGTTGACTTCGGCGGTGCTCGAAATATAGACATCTGCAGTAGCAACTTCCAGCGTAAAAAATACACCGCAGGTATAGCGCCAGGGTGCTCGATATGCGCATGTTACGAAATAAACAGCTGATGATTACTCCACTTGCATATCACATCATTACCTGAGTGTATTAACCGCGGAGCGGTGGTAGAATGAGCAAACACTCTGTTAATCGCCCACTTCCTGGCGGCTCCATCATCCTTTTCAGCAAGGTAGTTGAAAGGTGGGAAATAGGGTCTTTTGAGAAGTTAAAGTCTCCAGGAGTGGACGGCCTTTATACTGCCGTTCTATAGCAAAGGACACTGGTATATATCCCGAGAGTGTGGAGAATAGCAAAAGTGGTTTTTATTCCCAAAGTAGGAAAAAAATTACTCCCTGACGAAGTTCTTCAGACCTATATGTCCAAGATACTTTGCAATAAAATCAGCGGAGAAACGAGGTAAGGTCGAGGAAGCTGCAGCGAATACCATTACATCACGGACAGCACAATGACAGGACGGGCAGGCCGACGAACATCGCCTTAAATCTGCTGGTATCCAAAGTGCGTTCGAATTAGGAAAAGGATTCTTTTGGTCTTCTTAGACATATACAGATTATAACAGTGTCAGTCGTGCACTGGATAGGAGGGAAATAAGACTAAACATAAACTCTATCAAGACATCCATCCTTTTCTTAAAAAAACGAAGATACCTTCGTGGAATGAAGTCGCGCACAAAACTTCAACGTTTGGTATTCGTTTACATCACTGGAGCAATACGCACGTGCACAACTGTGGCGATGGAGTTGCTGTTCAGGCTGACCCCGCTGTACATGGTAGTACAAGATACAGAACGCGCACCCTGGCAAATATTTCTAGAGAGCGATTCAGAGGTAAAGTAGTTCAGTCCCACAACATGGATAGACTGACAGAGCAATTCCAATATCTACGGAACGACATTTCCAAAATCCTAAAATCTTTAAAGAGAAGGGATGTAAGGTTGCACGGAACACCTCTAAAGTTGAACTCGAAGGCACCAAAGAATATGCGAACCTAGAACCAAAATAGGCTTACCAATGGAACGGTTCCTGAGCATCTTGCAGACAGAATTATTCGCAATAAGTCTGTGGAGAAATGAATCTGCAACGTGGATACTCAAACGAGAGCATCGTGATACTCAGTGGTAGTCAGGCGACACTTAAGGCAATATCCTCGACTGAGATAAAACCATCACTGGTCATTGATTGTGTGGAGAAATTGAATCGCTTAGCGACCAGTACTAGCCAACATCAAACTGGCTTGCTTCGGCCCAGAAGTTATTCTTTCCGCCACCTATCTATTCTTATAGAAGAAAGAAACCCCAACTTCGTTGATTTGAATTTCCTTGTGATTTTCAAGTTGCAGCAAGTTAAAAGTCCTACAACTCCTTCATTGAGAAAGTTTTAGATATTTTGCTTCACGTTGGCTTTGACTCGCCATTGTAAACAATATGTCAAGAGGAGATGGAATCGTTCGACCGGGCAGCGCGTACAAAAATAATGTGCTCCACTTTATTCAACACTCCATGCTAATTATTTAATTTAAAAACCCTACAAGACGCGTGAGCAGAACGCTGATGTGTTCACCAACACATTCACACAAAAGTATTGCGATTACTAATACATAAAAACTTGGTGTTGTAAATTTTTTTTTCATGTTTGCCCGAAACTGTGCGTACCTGTCCATAAATAACTCAATTTGTGTTCCCTTGCATTATTTTCGGTCAGTTTTGGGAACACGAGAACGATATTTGGAGAATATCAGAACAAAGCTATTATTTTCTAAAACGCAAAAGACTTAAAAATTTCAGAGCGCGATGGGATTTTTAAATTAATTAATTAATAAATAAAATAAAGGTTGATATAATAAAAAAAAATATGAAAAGAAGGCATTTTGCTAATTGCTTATCGAAAGAGAAAAAGCTCTTTGACGATGACGTTAAAATGTTTAAAGAACTTGAGAAGTCCTCTCAAGATAAAGTGCAAAGTGTTGCTAATTCTTTGGAAAGTGTTGCTAATCCTTTGGAAAGTGAGGCTAATCTTTTGAGTAGTGAGATTTTGCAAAGTCAGTGTTTGCCAGTTGATAGTGTTCGAAGTGATAGTGATGAAAGCGTAGAAGAGTGTTTAGGTGCCCAAAGTTATTATGTAGAAGAGGGTGCAGGTACGGATCTGAACGACTTGTTAAGAAGTTGGGTCATAGATTTTAAAGTTCCTCATAATATTATAGACGGACTTCTTCAGGCACTCAAGGGTGGGATAAAGGATGTGCCGTTGTGTGCCAAAACTCTTTTAGATACCTTTCGAGAAAAAGTCAGTGTAGAATCTATGCCAAATGGTGAATTTTTGTACTTTGGTATACAAGACCAACTAGTTTCTAAACAATTTTCATTTTTGGAGGCACAAGAAGAGGTTTTAATTGATGTGGGAGTAGATGGTCTCAAACTTTTTAACAGTTCAAGTCGAGTTTTATGGCCTATTCTTGGAGCACTAGTACATTTTCCTAGTGTTGATCCTTTTGTTATAGCTAGCTTCTCAGGTTTTAAAAAGCCTGAAAATATTAATGATTTTATGGCTAAGTTCGCTTCAGAGGCAAAATCCCTGCGAGAAAACGGTATTGCTGTCGGTCCCAATAAAGTGTTGTTAAGATTTGATGTGCCTGTGTTCACTTGCGACTCCCCAGCTAGGGCGTTTGTTAGTGGTGTTATGTCATTTAATGCCAAACATGGATGCCCCAGGTGTCATATAGGGGGTGACTGGGATGGGAAAGTATATTTACCCACAACGTCTGGTATACCCAGGACGGATATAAGTTTTGAGAAAAGAGATCACGTGTCTCACCACAGTCCTCAATGCAGGCAACAGAAAACCGTTTTAGAAGATGCCGGCTTTAAAATGGTTTCTCAGTTTCCACTAGACTGTATGCATTTGGTAGATTTAGGTGTCGTAAAAAGTTTTTTAAAAAATTTGAATAGCGATGCAAATATCCGAAAGATAAATGAAAATATTAAATTTATTTCTAATTACTTTCCGTCTGAATTCTGTCGTACTGCGAGAAGTTTAGATGAAGTTAGTCGGTGGAAAGCAACGGAATTCAGACAGTTCCTGCTATACACAGGCATTTTGTTTTAAAAGACTGCATTAGTAGTGAGTTGTACTTCCTTTTCCTACTACTACATACCGGCATTTGACTTCTTTCAAGTGAAAGGTCGTTTAGGTCTGAGGCTGATGTTGCCCAAGATATATTAGAGCATTTCGTCACGCAGTTTAGTGTAATGTTTGGGAAAGAAAGCGTTACTTTCAACATTCATGGTTTATTTCACTTGTCAGAATGTGTCAAAGATCTTGGTCCTTTAGATTCATTTTCTGCTTACAGGTTTGAAAATTTTATGCAATTTTTAAAAAAGATAGTAAGAAAAGCAAATCAAATATTGCAACAGATGTTTTTAAGGTTGAAAGAAAGGCAGGATGTAAGTTCATCGATTCACAAACCTTCCAAGCTAGGCTCTTTCGATATTGATTTAAAGAAAGATAAAGACTGTTTTTGTTATAGCAAAAAAGTCGGCCCTATAAAGGTAGTAGAACTTATAGGGTCAGGAGAATTGGAAATAGTGCAATGTACTGTTTTTCGGAAAACGCAAAATTTTTTCGATGTACCTGTTAGCTCCTCCGATAGTTTAGGTATTGTTGTTGCAAGTGGGCCAAGCTTAAATTTGGTTGATTTAAAGAGAGAAGATCTTGATTACAAGTACTTCTGTATCCCTCAGGAAAGCAAATTTTTGCTTATACCCCTTCTTCACCACCTATTTCATGAGTTTTCCCATTAAGCCACTTTTTCCTAACCCTTGTTTCATAAACTTTCAATAAAGTAACACTTTCCACACTTTCGAATAAATAAATCTTAAAAATATAATTAAAACGTATCCTTTAGCTTTTGATTCTAAAATTTTTGAAGAGTCCAGTTACAAGAAGAAGTGCAGTTATGGAATCTACAAATAATGGTAAGAAAATCTCTTGTACATGATTTGTACATAAGTTAACTTTCAATAATTTTCAGCGAATTCTTCCAATAAAGTGTTTGCAACGAATAGACGTTTTATTGAGGCTACATCTGAAGCCGAAGGTGCTGCCATTTCCTCAGCAGGAATGGTAGTCGATCAGGCTGAAGGACTGCTACAAGGAGATCAGGCTGAAGATGTTGGAACCAACCAAATTGAAGTCAACCTGGCAGGACCTAATGGAGGTAAATTTTTAAAATTTTCATTTTTTTTTAAACCCCCCTTCTAGAGTATTAAAAATAAATAAATAAATGTAAGGTGCGATAACCTCCGAAGAGATATAAGGCCAAGCTTCTCTTCCAATTTGCGTCGTGCTCCTCTTGATTTTCCCTACAAATTGGCCGGACGGGACCTACATGTGTTATGCCGACTCCGAACGGCATCTGCAAGGCAGATGAATTTTCACTGAGAGCTTGTCATGGCAGAAATACACCCGGAGCGCTTCCCAAACGCTGCCGAGGGGCCACCCCGCTTAGAAAAAATTTCTTCTAATTGAAAAACCTTATTTCTAAAATTTTGATGTTGCTTTGCCCGGGGTGTGAACGTAGGGCATACGGTGTGGTAGGCGGAGCACGCTACCATCACACCACGGTGGTCGCAAGAGTTTTACCTTTCGTTTATACACAAATCATTTGCCCACATATAGTTAAAAATCAAATATTCCCATGTTATTTGTAGGTGAAAACAAAAATCGTGATAATACACTACATTAAAATTAAAAGCTTAAATGTTCACAGCCATCTCTTTGAATGTCCTTAACCATATTTTCACTATACCAAAAGAGAAAGCTTTGTATTTATTCAGCCCGCCCTAATACATTTGCACATCGATTGCTGCCCTACCTCAGAATGGGATTGCACACCGACCTTTTTCAGACTTATTTTTTAGGAAAACAGATAATCCAGATGCAATATTTCTATATTTTTCCACTGCCCAAGCAAAGAAATGATTGCCAAGATGAAAGCCCCATGTAATATCATGCCAGAAGTTACATATACAAGTATAGATGCACCCTTTAATACAAAGACGGGTATAATATCCAGGTGTAACAAGATAATTAAATTTAATAGCGCAGGATTGAATAAAGGGCCCTCTGGTTTAGCAAAAGAATTCCCACAGTGCAACAAGTCATAACTGGAAACATTCCCCGACATAACGTCGCTGCACTTTCCACCACTATTAAAGCAGAACCAGATATAGTAATCACAAAGAAATTTGCTATGTAGAGCACCCCATTGCGGTAATTCTTTACTTTAGCTCACAACTGCTAAAACTCGACCGTGTTTTGATCCCAGGACCATGAATCCGAAAGCGGAAATTCAAAATTTTATTTCTGTCAAAAGATATTTCCAAAAAACCAAAAAATGGCCCCGAAGCACTGCGAAACCGGGGGTGGGATCCATATTTTGGTAGTAGTGCAGTTTACGGTACCCACCCTAAAGTTGGGCCAAGATTTTCGAGTGAGGTATTAATCTCGAGAACAATAATCCGAAGGCGGAAAAGAAAAATTGTATCTCTGTCCGGAGATATTTGCAGTTGAAGTTGGCGATTTTAATGTGGTTGTTGTTGTGGTTATACCCACAAAAAAAATTGTGCATCACCGTGGCGGTAGCCACGGTTATACCACACACCCGGACTTGGCATGGCGTAGCCCAGGGTTATTTGTTATAAGCGCGGCCGAAGGCCGCCAACGCAGAAATGTGTTCTGCGCAAAAATACTATGGATCCCACCCCCGGTTTCGGAGGGACCCGGGGTCTTTTTTCGGTTAATATCTTTTGAATGGATAAAAAAAGTTAACTTCCGCTTTCGGATTTTTGATCTAGACGTGAATACGCGTCTTTTGATACCTCACTCGAAAATTTTGGCCCAAATTTCGGTGGGTACCGTAAACTGCACTATTACCCATATTTTTTGCGCAGAACATCTTTCTGCATTGGCGGACTTTGACCGCGCTTTTAAAAAACTACTCTGGGTGGGTCCAACACCGGTTTGGAGACCACAACTATATCCGCGCAAAACACTTTTACCCACATTTTTTCTTGTGGGTACCACGAAATCATCAAAACAACAACCACATGAAAATTTTCAAATTTGTTTGCAAATATCTCCGAAACGAAATAAACTTTTGAATTTCCGCTTTTGGATTCGTGATCCTGGGTCCAAAGCGCGTCTTTTAACACCTCTCCTTATATTTTTGGACGAGTTTTAGCAGTTCTGAGCTAAAGTAAAGAATTACCGTCTTTGCTATCAATTCACTGCACTATTTATTTATTTTGCATTATAACAAAAGTTTTTTGGGCTTGAGAACTGTCCCACATCCAGTTTGATATGGGTTAGAGTTATTTAATTACTCTATACACCAAGTTAATCACCAGTAAAGTTTTTTTCATTCCTAAGTGTCTTTTAAACTTGCACGAATATTTTATACGCCAATTACACGGCTCAAGTATCCTTGTGCCAATTACCAATTTGCGCAAGGATTTGCCCGGTGTGTGCACAGGTTGCGCTATTTGCGCAGAAAACTGTGCTAAAATCAAAACGATTTTGATATTTACGCATGTCTGCAAATATTGCACATGCTTTTCTCTTCTTGTGTGGTGAATGTGACACAGTTTACCTGTGGTTTCTGATAATATAACATCAGTAATTGTTGCTTAAAAATGTTAATATCGAAGGCTTAAGGACCATCTCTAGCTTGTAACAGGAATTCACACAAATTCAATAATACATAATAATTTTTTATACAATTATAACAATGTTTCATTTGTTGCGCTAGTTGAAAAATGAATATTGCGCAGTGCTGCAATGAGTTGAGCTGGTCTTGCAACTAAAATATATATATTATAAATACAATGGAAAATAAACGCTTCTGGTGCGAGTTTTTCGACTTATACTGTGAATTACCAGCACTGTGGAAAATAAATAGTGTTTTTTTATACAATTAGTGCCTTTTTTATACAATTAAAACACATGTTTCATTTGTTGCGCTACATTAAAAATGAATATTGCGCAGTGTTTTTGAGCCGTGTATGTCAAAATTTTTATTTGCACAAATTCCGTCGTTTTATATTTGCGCATGGCTTTTGTGTCATGTATGGGCCGTCTTAGCCAAAGGTAGATATGTGCAACAAAATTAGCTTGATCAGCTGACTTCTATCGTTTTCAATTCCCCAACAAGAAAGCTATCAGTTAGGTAGCTGTGATGTATATTACATATTGCGGCATATTCATAGACGAAATTTAGTTGGTACATAAAGTTAGTTGAAGCTTTTTCGACAGATAGCCAATAGAACATTATGTCAAAAAGCTGTAACTAACTTTTAGTTCTTAACTAAGTTTGACTATGAATACGCCCCATTGTTTTGTATAAGATATTAAACGTATATTATTCTTTTTATAGATGTGCTGAGAGTTTTGATGGAGATTATTTATAAGATGGATCAAATTGAACAGAATGTAAGAAGTAGGGTAATAGGAGACGGAGGAAAAAGAGCATTAAAATTCAGAATGATTTTGTATTTAACTAGATATTTGTATTTTACAATATTCATGCAAAGTACTTTTTGTATTCTTTAAACTTAGCAACGTACACTCAGCTATAATCAAAGCGTACTAATGAAAATGGTGGAGGAAATTAAGCAAGATGTAAGTATTGTTTTTATTTAATTAATTTTACTTTTAACTTCAATTATTCTCTAATGGCTTAGGCTTTTTTGTGTGTATACAAATCTTTGCTATGCAGAATATTAGTTTCATTCCCCTAACGATAGATTACTTACTTCTTACTTAATTGGCGCTTAACCGTCTAACCGGTTATGGCCGTCCAACAACGATAGATTATTATCTTAAATATACAGCCCAATTCTCAATCTTTTCCCCGGGGAGATTTCTCCCGTTATTTGCCATCCTCAACCATTTTTGTATGGAGAATGGGAAAAAGATTGAGAATTTGGCTGATAACGAAAAAAGGTACCGACCATATCTCAACCAAACTACTTTGTTGCTAAAGCTCACATCTCAGTATATAATGTTTTGTAACACCGATTTTCAACTCGTTTCTTGTTAATATATATACTTTAACAATAAACCTTCATTTTAAACAGACGGTACCGAAGAGTGAAGTTTTGGCGCAACAGCACTTAATGCGAGAGTGCAAGGTGACGCTGAAGAAGGTGGAAAGCTCTGTGTGCAAAATTACTGGGGAAGTCAGAGACAAGTACATGGATGAAGTTGCCAGCGCATTGCCTCTCCAGAATGTGTTAGAGGTTCTAAGGGTGGAAGAAAGATTGAAGGTAGAGGAGTATGCTGTAGCAATGGTAATTTGGCTCAAAAAGTTCTCTTTTACCGTAATTTAATTTCGCTTTCATACTTTAGAAGGCTCATATGTTGAAAATTAAGGGCATTTCAGAGGACATACCCCGAGTAGTAAAATAAATTTTTAGTGATACGTTGATGGAAGAGTACAACTGGGCGGGAGCAGCTGGAAAGGAAAGTCTCCAAAAGCTTTTCTTGTTCGAGACATTTCTTCGCGGTAAGATGTTATAAAGAGAGATGTATTATAAATTGTATTCCTATTTTGATTTTTGGTACGTTTTTAGATGTATTCATACACCAAGGACATGCATCGTATGAAAAAGGAATGAGAAAGGCGGTTGAACTCAGCCACCACAGGATGGCACAAAGGAAATTCGGCAAAAAGCAAAAATTAGTTACTGCACAGACAAGTCCACAGCGCAATGAAATTTTTCCTCTTTTCTTTTTCATTTAAGTTGTAGCTTTTGAATTTTCGGTTTTTTATATGTTTTTGAATTTTTTTAGTTTGCGGAATATATTTAAGTTAATTAGTTACTGTTTTTAAGTTAGGCTAATGTAATATATAAATGAAGTTTTTAAGTTTTCGTTATATTTTTAAGTTAGGTTAGGTGGTTAGGTTGGGGTGGCTGCCCGAGGGCACACTTAGGCCAGTAGTACTAGGCCCGTTGTGATACCACGAAAAACACCGTTACCTCTCCTCTTCGAACCATTTTGAGGACCTGATGAAATCTACCAGGTCCTTGACGTCATGCTCCACAACCTGACTCATAGTATCAAGAAATGGAGCTCCCAGAAAGCGCTGCCGTGCTCCGCTTAGCGCTGGGCAGTTGCAAATGAGGTGAACCACCGTTTCCTCCTCCTCATCTTCTTTACAACTCCTACAGCACCGACGATAAGGCGCTCCTAGCCTTTCTGCATGCCTACCTATGAGGCAATGACCCGTTAGTGCCCCTACAAGTGTGGAAATTGTATCCCTTCTTAGGTTGTAAACGTGACGGGACCTTTTAGGATCCCATTTAGGCCAGGTTTCTTTCGACGTTCGACATCCCGGTGTTTGTAGCCATCTTTCGTCGGCTTGACGGTAGATGTGCTCTTTTAGCATTAGCTTGCATGTGGACAGGGGCATACCTAAGCGTTCTTGTCCAGGAAGAACCTGCTTGGTTGTACCCTGCCTAGCTAGTTCATCTGCAATACAGTTTCCCTCGATATCCCTATGTCCAGGGACCCATGTGAGGTGTACACGGTTCTGTTGAGCCATCTCTTGAAGAGATCGGCGACAGTTTAGTGCTAGTTCAGAATTGAACGAGTGGGAGCCCAGGGATTTTATGGCAGCTTGGCTGTCGCTGAAGATAAAAATTTCTTTGCCGACAATGTATGTCCCTATCCTAGCTGCGGCTTCCATTATGGCTGCAACTTCTGCCTGGAATACACTGCAGTGGTCGGGTAGTCTGAATGAGAGCTGGAGGTCAAGGTCCCTTGAGTATACTCCACCCCCAACTCTCCCGTTTAGCTTGGAGCCGTCCGTGTATATGGAAATGCTGTTGCCCATAGCAAGGCACTTGTCCGACTCCGTCCAGTCATCCCTGCTGGGTATGTTTATCTTAAAGTTGGTTTCCGCAACTGTTGTGGTCGCACAGCGATCCGTGCTAGGAGGGAGAAAACTGTATTTGTTTAGTATACTTGAGTGTCCTGTGGTACTGTTGTTCCAGCACGACAACTCCCTTAGACGCAGGGCTGACGTTGCCGCTGCTCGATGACCAGCCAGATCCAGTGGAAAGATGTCAAGAATGACCTGAAGAGCTTCGCTAGGCGTTGTTCTTAGAGCCCCGCTTATGCTTATCATGCTGGATCTGTGGACTTTACCCAACAAGTTTAGGTTTGACGCCTTGCTCAAGGCTGGCCACCATACGACTACTCCATACAGCAGTATGGGTCTGATAATCGCGGTATAAATCCATCTGCATATGTTGGGGGTGAGTCCCCATTTTTTGCCAATGGCTCTTTTACACGTATATAATGCAATGTACGCTTTCTTTTGTCGCTGGATAACGTTGTCCTTCCAGTTCAGCTTTTTGTCTAAAACTACGCCTAAAAATTTGGCTTTATCTGCCAGGCTTAGGCGCACCCCGTTTAGTTCAGGTAGGTTCAACGATGGTATTTTGTATCGTTTGGTATATAAGACAAGCTCTACTTTATCGGAGTTGACGCTGAGTCCACATCGGGAAGCCCACAAGGAAACCTCTCGCAATGCTACCTGCATCAAGTCGCACAAAGTTTGAGGAAACTTGCCTCTGTAGATAATCGCTAGGTCATCAGCATATGCCACGACCTTCCCGCTCCCCCAACTAGTATCTCTTAATAGCGAGTTTACCGTTAGGTTCCATAGTAAGGGGGAAAGGACACCACCCTGGGGCGTGCCCCTTGCGACAAATCGTGTTACCTCAACCTTCCCCAGTGAGGAGAGCACTTTCCTTCCCCTGAGCAGTTGATCAATTAGTCCCACTAGGGGTCTATTTACGTCCAGATCAGTTAAAGCAATGTTAACGGCGTCTGGACTTATGTTGTTGAATGCTCCTTCAATGTCTAGGAAGGCCACAAGACAATAATCCTTTTCGAACAAGGATGTTTCTATAGTAGAGACTAGGCTGTGTAGCGCAGTCTCCGTAGATTTACCTTTGGTGTACGCGTGTTGATAGTCCGAAATGAGATTCCTATCAATGCTTGTAGTGAGAAAATCGCTAACTATTCTCTCTAGGGTCTTGAGTACGAAGGATGAAAGACTGATAGGTCTATAGTCCTTCGGCTCGTAATGAGAGGCTTTGCCTGCCTTAGGAATGAATATGACCGTGGCGCTCCTCCATGCACACGGAATATAGTTCATAGCCAAACAAGCGGTATATATGTGCCGCAGCCAGTTGGCTGATACCTCCAAGGAGTAGATAAGTTGAGCGGGTACAATCCCGTCTGGTCCAGCAGCCTTAAAAGGTTTAAAACTTTTGACTGCCCTCCTCACTCTCTCCTCAGTGATGGGTATATTCACAGCTTGGTTTGCTGCAGGTACATCCGGTGCGTTTGTCATATTTCCCGGGAAATGTGTGTCCAGGAGCAGCTCTAGAGTTTCCCCTTCTGTGCTGGTCCAGGTACCATTCGGTCTCCGCAGAAAGCTAATAGCTGTTTGCGTCTTAGAAAGCACGCACCGTAGCCTGGATGTGTCCACGACACTCTCGACTCCAGTGCAGAAGTTTCTCCATGAAGTTCTCTTCGCTTGTCTCAGGACTTTTTTGTAGGTTCTTAGTTTGTCCTTGTATTCTAGCCATTGTGACCCGTTATCAAGGAATTTGGCTTTGTTAAACTGTTCTCTACAGGATTTACGAAGTAGGTCCAGATCATGGGACCACCAGTGAGGTTTACGCTTACCGCGCGGTTTTGGCAATGGACAGGCCTGTTCTAAGGCTTTTGAGAAAGCCGATGTGAAGGTTTCTACCAGACCCTCTAGCTCCATCGTTGATGAGAGGCTTTGTGGGGGCAGTTCTGGTAGTTCTCTTGCTAACAGCTCATTATGTAGTTCCCAGTTTGTATTACGTGGGTTACGTCTCGCAATGGGCTGATCGACGAAGAACTCTAACATTACTTCAATATAGCGGTGGTCTGAAAAGGAATGTTCCTCAAGAACACGCCATTTTTTAACCCACCCATAAACGCTTTCGCTACAAATAGTGAGGTCAATAACCTCTCTACGGTTTTTAGTAATAAAAGTTGGTTCATTACCTACATTGCAAACTACAAGGTTAGTTGTTAAAAGGTACTCAAAAAGTGACTCACCCCGAGTGTTTATGTCGGAACTACCCCACTGCACGTGGTGGGCGTTTGCGTCTGTCCCAATTAACAGATGGCTTGAGTCGGCCACCAGATCCTTTACCGTCTTTTGTGGAGGAGGTTCCTCTGCGTCGTACGGCATATAAACGGAGGCTAGCGTTAATTGGGTGCCTCCGCTTGACAAACTGGCCGCTGTGACGTCACCATTGCTATAATTAGGCAAGAGAAAGATATTTAGCTCTGACTTTACTAAAATGCATGTTCTCACTTTACCTTCATCTGCAGCTCGGATGAGCTTAAACCCAGTGGCCCCCAATCCGCAAATCCTTGAGTTGTTCACCCAGGGTTCTTGGATAAGGACCACTTCGACGTCGCCTTTAGAAAGGCGACTGATGAGAGCAGCCGAGGCTGCCTTACTTTTGTGCAGGTTTATCTGGAGCAACCTCAGCATGAGCTTGCTCAGACTCCCCTGCCTCCATCACCGTGATGTTGGGATCCTCTCCGTCGCTATCCAGCAGAGCATCCTCCATCGACAAATTGCCCAGAGCCCCTGCGCAATTTGACGTGGCGGAAACCAGGCTTTCGGCGTCGGAGATTTCCGCTTCCACTTCGGGTGCCTCAATGTCCGTGTCCAAAGAGGCACTCGAAAGGGATGCGCGCTGTGCGTCCCCACGGTATACGTGAATTACGACCTCCCCGAGGCCGTAAAACACTCTTCCTTTGCTCCGTCTAAGGGGCTCGAGAGCTTCCTTATTCAGGGCTAACACGACCTGTCTCCTAGGTCCTTCAGCGTCCTCGACTTGGATGACACTCCAGTCCTGCGTTGGGAGAGCCGGGTTCATCAGTTGCAGCATCCTGAGAATTCTCTCAGGTTCTGCTGGAACCGCTGGAACCCATGCCCTGGCCCTTGGCCGAGCCGGAATGTCCTTCCAGTCAACGACCTCGATAATCGCCCCGGGATAGACTTGTCCCAGCTTTGCGGCTGCTGCCTTGTACAGCGCAACAGACCTTGCGTCCTCGCAAGCGAGTACCTTGATTTGGCCCTGGTACCATCCTGCATCAGAACCTCGCGGCGGACTACCCGGAGACTCCATCAGCACGTCGAGAACGGCGTTGCCGATTTCATTCCGGACGTACGGCCACTGGTCTTTAGGGATTGCACCACGGTCATTCCCTCGGTCCAGGATTCCTATAAGGATCCGGCCCTTGGCTACCTCGGCAAAGCTGGGTTTGGCTACCGCGGGGTGATTCTGGTGCCTTTTCGGCGGTGGTTTGATATCCTCATCGGACCTTTGACGTTTATATGGGGTTGCGCTTGTTGGCAGAGAACCCCGAAAATTCGGCAGTAGAGCTCGCGCCCTTTCCACCGAATTCCTGGCGTTCTCTGACAGCGTTTCCAGCGGAACACCCTCATACCTTGACAGGACTTTTGCAGCCCTTCTTTTGTTCCTGTGGAACGATCCCTTGTGGGAATCTTCTTGAGAAGGGGTCCGACCCGTAGTTGCCCTCGCGGTCGTACCCCCGGATGATGTCTTCATTATGGCTCCTTTCTCCTTTGGCTCAGTGTGACCAGATCGTGGGACCCCTGTCACAGCCGTGGGGAGAACAGTCGCCATACCGGCGTCAGACGGGCGCCCAGCATCAGCAGGCGCGTCAGTGTTCGCCGTTGCCAGCGCAACTACCTTCGCCGCCATACTGGTGCTTGCCCCCGTCCGATCACCTAAGACGGTGTTGACTGAGGTTGCCCTCTTGTCGTCCCTGGGGAGCCGACCCGTCGTTTCCAACGCAGTCGCTCCCCCGGTTAAAGTAGCTGTTGCGGCCCCGTTTTCCCTTGGCTCGGAGTGGCCAGGTCCAGAGACCCCTGCCACAGCCGTGGGAAAAAAGGTTGCCGTTCCGGCGCTTGGTCGGTGTCCGACAACAGCAGGCGCGTCAGGGTTCGCCGTTACCAGCGCAACTCCCTTCGCCGCCATACTATTGCCGCCCCCCACCAAGTCGCTCTTCACTTTAGCCTTGGTAGCATTGGTAGCCCTCCCTCGTTCACTAGGGCGTATGGATGCCAATGCTGTTGTCCTTCTCCCTGTGGAGGAGAAAGGATTATCATTTTCTTGTTTTTTTTTATTTTTGTTGTTCATCTTGTTCGTACGACCCCTTGCTAGACGAGGCCAGCTTAGGGTCACCTTATTGAAAGGGGGAAAAGTGTCGTCCGCCGCGGCAGAGCCCCTTACCGCGGTAAGACCATTTTTACTCTCTGAGGCGGCCCGGTGTCAGAGAGGCTCCGTACAAATACAGCCAGATTAACCTCCCGGCTGCAAACCATCCAATGGGCACGGTGCCGCATAACACCCTGGATTGGGAGGGGACAGATCTTGGTCATCGCTCACCCCAGGACTAGGCCACCGCAGCCATGGAGATCCATGTGAACCTGCATCCTACTGGGTGGCATAGTCCCGTGGTCAGCGACTAAGCCCTCGCATCGCGGCAAGATGTCTGCCCTTCGCGAGGGTATTTTTAAGTTAGTCAGTTACTTTTTTTAAGTTAGAATAATGTGATATTTAAATGAAGTTTTCTAAGTTTTCAAAATATTTTTTAATTTAGTCCCAATGTTTAATTGAATTTTTTATATAGTTTTTATCATAACTACCTGAGACAAAAAGGACAAATAACTAATAAATAAAAGCCTTTTTGACAAAAAAGAAATAAAATTTTAATTAATAATGAACACATAAAGAAAAGCAATCTGATACATATGTAAATAGTTTAAGTTAAAATTAAAAATGCAATTTATGTTTTTTTTAAAGAAATAAAATTTTTATGAATACTGAATCCATAAAAAAGTAATGAGATACACATTTAAATAAGTAAAAATTATAATAAATAATTATAGTTTTTTTATCATAAGTACCTGAGAATGAAAAGACAAACAATTATTAGCTTTTTAAAGAAATGAAATTTTAATGAATACATAAAGAAAAGCAATGTGATATATATGTAAATAGGTAAAGTTAGAATAAATAATGTAAATATACTTTATTTCAAGAAATGAAACTTTAATGAACAATAAAAACATTAAAAAAAGTAATCAGATATACAAGTAAAATTAAGTTAGAATAAATAATGTGATATATATATTTAACTGGACGTTTTGAGATCTTTTTATAGTCTTTTATCATAAGTACTATATAAAAGTGCACATATATTGAATAATAAACGAATTTTTATATACATCTATATGTTTTTTATTTATTATGATGCATCTTCTGTGATCGATTTGCACATCCGGTTTGATGGATCCCCCTGACTAATGTTTACATCATGTTTGATGGTTCCGCCCTGACTAATGTTTACATCAGGCTTGATGCCTCCGCCCTGACAATTGTTTACATCCGGCATGATGCCTCCGCTCTGACGAATGTTTACATCCGGCATGATGCCTCCGCTCTGACAAATGTTTACATCCGGCATGATGCCTCCGCCCTGACAAATGTTTACGTCATGTCTGAAGTCACACGTATACAGCCAAACCCATCAGGTTTGTCATACTGCTAGAGAAAACCTGATGGGATATTCGTACTGCGCCCTGATGTGACTTTCTTACAGCACTTCCTGACAGATGATCAATCATCTGATTGTCAGCTGTCTAGTAGGGAAGTTTGTGTCCTTATCACATAGCTCTATAACCATTTACATTATTTAATTAATTTCCCTTGTACGTCATTCAAAAGAAAGATAACCATTTGCCTGGAATGATATACAGAAGTTATAATGAAAAGGGTAATAAGCAAAATAAATTGTATTAAATGACAACAAAGGCTTAAGCATCAGTGAACTTCTTGTGTTATTGTGCGTATTGTGCTATTCATCCTACTATATATTGTATTCCATGGTCGAGTTCAAGGCAACTTAAGTTATATCTGGATATTTGTATTTGACAGCAGATGCCACTGTTGTCCATATTTGGGCCACCCAAAATTTATTGAATGTCAATAGGTATCGATAAACGTCATTTGAGGCGACAAAGATTAATAACCTAAGCAGCATCTTATTGTTTTAAGTGCCATTTACTTATCTATGCGCATAAATATCAAGAATAAACCTGTCTTCATATACTTACATACATGGCTAATTTTATGAAAACATAGTCATAGATAACAAATAAAAAAAAAAATCGATAAATAAATAGAGTTTTCAAAGTATTGTTGTCCTAAAATTTTTTTTGGCCAATCAAACGAAAGCAAACGTAAATTTGAACAAGTAAGAACAGGACTGTCTTCGGCTGTGCCGAAGACTTCATACCTTTCATGAATGGGGCTGAACAATAATTTATCCCGTTAGTAATCTCCGAATAATCGGATGTATAAGATAAGAAATATATAGTGAACAGATCTACATACCTAAACGATTTTTAAGATAAATATAAAATAAAAAAACAGGTAGGTACTTTGTGTGAGGATACAAAGTTTCAGGTTTTTTGTGGTCTGCGTGTAAAAACTATGACTACGAATCAAGTATTCCAACAATATATGACGTAAACGTAACTATTTGGTGAAATTTGATGAATTTTTAAGCTTCTAGCCGTATATGCTATATACGTAAGCATTTGGTGAAATTTGAAGTTTCTTGCTGTTAAAATGGGGTAGAAATTGCGAAAAGTTTCTTATCTGAACAATCGGTTGTATGAGATATATACTATGTATACAACCGATCTCTATGATTTTTTCAGATAACAATATATGCTATATGCGTAAGCATTTGGTGAAATTTGAAGTTTCTTGCTGTTAAAATGGGGTAGAAATTGCGAAAAGTTTCCTATCCTATGAGATATATACTATGTATACAACCGATCTCTATAATTTTTTCAGACAACAATATATGCTATATACGTAAGCATTCGGTGAAATTTGAAGCTTTTGGCCGTTAAAATGGGGCTAAAATTACTATACTATATATATATATATATCACCATATATATACTATATATACTACCGATCTTTATGATTTTTTCAGACAACAATATATGCTATATACGTAAGCATTCGTTGAAGAAAAATTTAAGGTTAAAACAAAATTTTTTTAACTGTATTTGAGTGATGGGAAAATATATTTGAGAAATGGGCAAATATATTTCAGAATAAATCAAAAATATAATATAATATATAATTTCTAAAATTTGTCCTTTTATCAAATTCACTTGTTCATTTCTGAAATACATTTGCCCTTTTCTCAATTTAATGTATCTATTTCTTTAATACATTTGGTCTCATCTTAAAAATATTTGCCTTCTTCTCAAATTTATTTGTCCATTTTTGAAATACATTTGCCCTTTTCTCAATTTCACTTGTTCATTTCTGATAAATATTTGGCCTTTTCTCAAATCAGTTTGCCCATTTCTGAAATTTATTTAGCCATTTCTGAAATACATTTTCCTTTTACACAAATAGATTTGCCCTTTTCTAAACTCAAATGCCCATTTCTGAAAACATTTGCCCTCTTCTTATTTCATGTGTCCAGTTCTCGAAAACATTTGCCCTCTTCTCAATTGCATTTGTCCAGTTCTGAAACACATTTGGCCTCTTCTGGAATACATTCGGCCTTTTCTCGAATTCATTTGCCCAGTTCTGAAACACATTTGGCCTCTTCTGGAATACATTCGGCCTTTTCTCGAATTCATTTGCCCATTTCTGGAATACATTTGCTCCTTTACTCTATTTAATTTGCCCATTTCTGAAAAACATTTGCCCTTTTCTCAAATTCATTTGCCCGTTCTTCAAATAAATTTACCCATTTCTCAAATATCTCTATCTCGCACAGGGTTTACATTGAAATGAAAGAAAAAGAGCATTTTAATAACAATGCCGATGATAGTGA
The DNA here is from genome assembly GCF_040869045.1 of Eurosta solidaginis. NCBI lineage: Eukaryota > Metazoa > Arthropoda > Insecta > Diptera > Tephritidae > Eurosta > Eurosta solidaginis. Next base: position 199,828,306 of record NC_090321.1, on the reverse strand, counting down.
CGATGCTTATTTATGGTTATCGTCAAGGTTGCGAAGCAAGAAAACGCAAGGAAAGGATCAAAAGGAAGAGGAAAGCAACAGAAGTGAATGGAAAGTAAGGAAAAAAGAAATGGAGGAGTGAGAAAAGTAAATATAAGAAATCAGAACGAAAGCCGGAACCAGAACCAAAACCGGACGACGTCTTATCAATTTGCGTTTGAAGTGTCAATGGATTGTTATCGATATGGACCCTTATACGAGCTATCGGTGTCTTATCGACGAGGTATCGACGAAGTATTGATGCGGTATCGATTTGTCATCGAAGGGTTCTGAACTTGCTATTGATATTTATTAGTTGTTATCGATTACGTATAGAAAAGTTATCGATACGTAATAAAAAATTTTCGATTTCTTATTGTTTAGTTAGATGGAAATAGAGGTGGAAGCACCCAATATATCCATATGTATGTGTATATAACTAAAATTTTCACTACAAAGCCAACTAGTCATTTTATACGAAAGCGTAATGCCTACATATTTATATGCATTTGGCTGTGTGTAGCTTTGTGCAGCAGGTTTGATTGAGCATGCCACTTATTTATCTATGCTTGATTCATAGTTTGTGACGATTTTTTTGTTATGGAAGTCCTTACAATCACAGTTTTTGCTATTTATTGGATTTTATACGCTTCGTCAAGTCGGCTATAGAAAGCTTTGCTTGTAGTCCGATTAAACTCCGAAATGTTGGCAGCAAATTAAGAAAGTTGAAGTTAAAATTAATTATTGGTCATTAATAGTATTGTCACATACCAAACAATAGCTGGACATCTTTTTGTTATCAAACTTTTGGGTTAAGTAGTAGAAACCGCTTTTAGATTGCGTTTCCAGGCGATTGATTGACACTAACATAACCACAACAATAAATTGAGTAGAGAATTTCAAGTCATTCGTGAATGCGAAATTGAGTGGAACTAATATTTATTGAAAATTCTCATATACATACATATGTATGAATTAGAGATATATGCCGCCGCCGCAGCCGATTATGGTCGTTTTTCGCAGGCCGCCGCCGAAAATCAAAAATATCGGCGCAGCGGCGGCGGCGTCCGGCGCGTTTCTATATTTTCTACTCGTTTAAGACTGTTTAAGCCATTTATTGTTCATGTCGAAAATTGGTCGGATATGATTGAAAGTGATATCAACGGATGCGCATCACTGCCAGTTATAAGAAACTAATTTCGAAATTTAACTCTTTCTAACCGTTCAAAAGCTATTTAAAAAAACAGACGTTTTCGATGTCAGCTTAAAACGGACTCTGCATCACCGAATTCACCAAGTTATTAAAACAAAACACTACAAGAAAAGTTTGATAATAAATTTTTATGCTCACTTTGCATATTTTTTTCAAAAAATTAATAATGAACAATGAATTCAAATAAAATGACCCAATGCCAAAATGTTTTCAAATAGTCCTCAAGTTGTAAAAAAAGCAAATTACCCAAAAAAGGTGCTGATTTTTTTTTGTAAATTTTATATTGCGATTGGCTGAAAGAATAAGCAAAGTCAGTGATGCAAAATCCTTTAGTAGATTCTAGGTGCATAACATAAATTATTCTTACCTCATACTTAAGTTGAAGATATATGTACGTATGAGAAGAGTTTGAAAAATCACTTGAGCCTACATTCAAACATCTGTTGTTTTTTTGCGAAACTATACAATAGCATCTGAAATGTTAATTTTGATGTTCACACTTCATCCTTCAACATCAAAGCCTCCCGGTTTGGCATTTCCTAAAGTTGGCGGCCCTATTCAAAACTAGTCCCTTAGAGTGAATCACATTGATTGTAGCCTATCAACCAAGTTTAAATATCACATACACGTTACGGCTCCTTTTACAAATGCGAATACGTAGGCACATATATTTACCAGGTGAGGCTTTGTCCTTCGCAAGAACACTCAAAGTGGTGAAGCAAAAACTTAAGACAGACGAACTAATGACCGTGTGTGCTACTACCCTAACGTAGTGAACAGTCGAACTAGTCTTAAAACTGAAGATACGCGGTCATCCATAATAAGCTCTTATATCATTAGGCCGGAAAACAGCCGTTAACATCTTTCAACTTAAAATCGGTCGACTTTCCTTCTAAAATATCGTTTTGATTTAACGAAGACTATTGAAATAAATGATGTGAACACAAACGTCTGCAAACTTTGGTCTACATTTAAAAAATTTTATCCAGGGTAAAATTTTTAATTATGTATGTAGATGCGCCGAGGATTATACGATTTTCACCCATTACGCAATGACATCCACTTAGATTGCTTATGATTTCGAGGGCGGCATCCGTGGCCGAATAGTCACTCCCTAACGTTTCAAGGTGCTTCTCTGGTGTAGCTAAGCAACATAGGGCGACAAAAACATTCGTTAGAAAGTCTTCGGCGATACACCTAGAGCTTCTAGGAAAGTAACGTCGACGAAGGTATGAGTTCGAATGCGCAGTCCTATAGCTTCTGTGCTGGCATATGGCGTTGTAGCGACTGGTGTTCGGGATTGCTACTGTTCGCACATCGGGAATTGTAGCTCTTAAAAACAGCCGAAAAAACTGGATGCGCCCTGTGCCACGAGAGTCATGAGTATTAATATACCATTAATAGCAACCGTAAGTCGCCTTTGTGCGTGACCGCCAAGGAGCTACAAATGGTTTAAAGAAATTGTGTGTGCGCGACGATTATGAGGAGTTAACCCCAGGTGAAACTACGCTTTGCACGAGATATACAGACAAAATTGTGACCATTTTATGTAACTCTATTTCTTTTCAGCAGACGCAGCAGTACCAACTCCAATGACCGGGGTTAGCTTCTAAGCCTCTCTGGAGTAAGTGAATGAGGGACAATCCCTCTGCAAGGAGCTCCTACTGAAAATTTTTGAACGATCTGCGGGATTTTGAGGCAAAAGCCAGGATCTTTCCAAAATGGCCAAAACGTTGATTTCCTTAAATACATACAAACAAAAACCTTTCCTAAATATTATTTTTTTAAATAGAAAAATCAAGAAATGTAAGAACACCGGCGTACGCCGGTATATAATAGAGCCTACGCCGCCGCCGCCGATAAAGTGATCGGCGTAAACCTCTAGTATGTATGTAGTTACACATTCATATCTCATAGCATATTTGGTTAAACGCTTAATGTGTGAAAAATGTTTATTTACTTTGTGTGCGAGAAAAATATGTTCTTTGTTGTGGTTTTGCTTGTCTGCATGATTTTCCTCGAATTTAGTTATCTCATTGTGTGCGTGTAAAGAAAAAATATGAACAAAGCAGCAAAAAAATAAAAACATCAATGCGAATTTGAGGGGTTTATGTATATTTTCTATTTTATTAGTATCGAGTAATATTACAATATGCCTACATGGTTTCAGTTCATGTGAGTTCAGAGTACAAATTCATACCTGTAAATATTATGATAAGCTCGGCAATTGTGATCCATGGCGTATGAGTGACGATTTTTCTGCTGTTAACGATTTTGGTCGATAACCTGTCTCATATACGTCTAATTTATCAATACTTCCTATTGGTGTACTCAATACATAGGAACAATATTTGATTGTGCATATATTTAAATAAGTTAAAATGTGCAAAGAAGGACATTTATATATTGTGACGAATATTAGCAACACTAAGGGATACTATCATCTCTAAGCATATACTAAGCAGTCACCTTGTATGTACATAAACAAATCAATCATTATGTATACACATATGTACATACAAGCAGCGGAGAGATACTCACAAAAGTATGCAATCATCAGCGAAGTAGTTCTCACATATACACACGCATATGGCTATGAGAGAGACTATGAATTACAAATTCACATGCATATATCTGAGATACTCACATAAGTATGCAATCATCGGTGGAAGTATTACTCACATATACACGCGAATATGGCTATGCGAGAGGCTATAAATGTGCATCTGTAGTTTATAGCTGGTAAGTTTATAGCTGTTAACCAAGTAGAAAATTCTAGCAGAAGAAACGTCTAGGCATTTGCGAACAGAGTATAAAAGTAGCGAAAGCTGAGTAATCTGGAAGCAGTTTGGTTTAAGCACGCTATCAGTTGCGAATTATAAGTGTTATTGTGAAGTATTTTCAAAGTAGTCTAATAAAGACCATTTTACATTATTGAATATTGGAGGTATTTATTCAACAATTTAGCGATACGAACGTTAGTATAAGGTGTAAAATAAGCGGAGTTTCCCTAAATTCGTTACAATATATATTTCTTATGTGTGTGTATTTCACTGAACTCCTTTAATCGATGTTGATAAAATGTTTTGTGTGCGTTCGGGGGAATTCGAGAATGTTTTAGGTTCCCACTTTGATCCTTTTTCTTTCTTTTCTAACTTTCAAAAAGTTGTTACTTCTTACACTCCATCCCCCACTCTTCCCCTTTTCTTTATCCTTTAATTAACTTCTCCCTCTGCGTCTTTTCCCTCTCTTCGTATTTTCCATCCCTTATTTTCTCTCTAGCTCTTTCTTCCTTCCCCGCTCCATCTATTCATATCTCTCTATCTTCGCCTAACTCTATTTCTTTCTCAGTATCTTTCTCCCTTCCTCGTTTTATTCTCTACAGTCATTCTAAAAATCTACATGGATGGGAGAGGCACATGGTAAAGGTCGAAGCGAGAGACAGGTACATGAAAAGACGAACAAGATAAGAAAAAGAAAGCGAATCGAAAAGGATAAGAATAAAGTTAGGGATACGGATAGCAAGAGGTCCAAGGGAAACAGGAAGGAGATAGGTGGAGGGCAGATGAGAAGTACAAGAGTTAAGTAAGAAAAAGTAAGGACGGGACTGTCTTCGGCTGTGCCGAAGAGTTCATACCTTTCATGAATGGGGCTGAACAATAATCTTATCCCGTTCGTAATCTCCAAATAATCGGATGTATAAGATAAGAAATATATAGTGAACAGATGTACATACTAGAGGTTTACGCCGATCACCTTATCGGCGACGGCGGCGTAGTCTCTATTATATACCGGCGGCGGCGGCGTGGGCGGCGCGCCGGCCTAACTATTCTATTCTAAATGGTTATCGCAGCATGCCTAAAGCGTACTGATGATGAAGGCTTAGCACCCTTCGAAATGGATCTATCTGCGCAGCTATGGCAGGTTGTCTGAAAAATTTTCTACTTGCTATTCCAAAAACAAAATACAATTTTTCAAATTTAGAAAAATTAAAAAATAACAATAATTATCATTAGAAAAAAATTTTTGTTCTGGCCTTGAGCTCGATTCGAACCTTGAATGATTTATCAATAGGCCGATAAAAACAAAAAAAATTGTATATAACTTTTCTTTTAGTGTTTTGTTTTAATAAATTGGTGAACCAATTTTCGAACAATAAATGGCCTTAACAGTTTTAAGCGAGTAGAAAATGTAGTAACGCGCCGGGCGCCGGACGCCGCCGCCGCCGCCGCCGCCACCGCGCCGATATATTTGACATTCGGCGGCGGCGTGCGAAAAACGACCTTAAGCGGCGGCGGTGGCAGCGTTTATCGGCGGCGTATATCTCTAGTACATACCTAAGCGATTTTTAAGATAAATATAAAATAAATAAAATAATAAAAAAAATTTTTAAGTTAAACGGTTTTATTTAAAACAATACTTATATGAAAAAATAATAATACTAAAAGCTAGAAAATAATTAGGTAGGTCCTAGGTACTAGTCATCACACTCCTCACCAATCTAGGGCGCTGATCAGACAATTAAATAAAAGCGTTGGGCGCGTGAAATTTCTAAAAATGTGAGGCGTAGCATAACCTGATTAAGGTTCAGTTGGTATTATATATGACTATCAAAAGAAATTTGACGGGTCCAACGCTTTCATTTAATTGTCTGATCAACGTCCTAGATTGATGAGGAGTGTGATAACTAGTACCTAGGACCTATCTAATTATTTTCTAGCTTTTAGTATTATTATTACTTCTTGTAAGTATTGTTTTCAATAAAACCGTTTACCTTTTGTTTTTTTTTTAATTATTTTATTTTCAAGTTTTTAGTCTTTATTTAATTGCCCATTATCTCTCATTCTACTTACTTCATTTAGTGACTCATTATTACAAGGACTCTTTCCTGATAATTTGGTACAATCTAAGTTCTCAATACATAATCCTTCCAAAGACTTTACTCGACTCTGCGCCACGTATGCTTGTCCCTCCTCCAACTCCAAAATATTTCTACCGGACTGTATGTAATATTTGTTCCAAATATGAACCAAATCGGACTACAAATGCGATTTTTGTGAATATCTCGATCCTTGCGCCACCTAGGGGCGATTTTTTCATAGGTCGTCTTCTATTCTTGTATGTATTATGTGTTCCAAATATGAGCCACTTCGGACCGCAAATACGATTTTTGTGAATATCTCGATCCTTGCGCCACCTAGCGGCGATTTTTTCATAGGTCGTCTTCTATTCTTGTATGTATTATGTGTTCCAAATATGAGCCACTTCGGACCACAAATACGGCCGTGCAGCCTGTCAAGTCAACCTAAATAAAACCGTTTAAAAAATACGTAGGTACTTTGCGTGAGGATGCAAAGTTTCACGTTTTTTGCTGTCTTCATGTAAAAACTATGACTACGAATCACGTATTTCAACAATATATGACGTCAACGTAAGTATTTGATGAAATTTTATGAAATTTGAAGCTTCTAACCGTAAAAAGGGGCAAAACTGACAGTTTATATGGGGTATATAATATATATACCACCGATCTCTATGATTTTTGCAGGCAATAATGTATGCTATACACGTATGCATTTGGTGAAATTTGAAGCTTCTAGCTGTTAAAATGGGGCAGAAATTGCGCAAAGTTTCTTATCTGACCAATCGGTTGTGGGGGATATATACTATATATACGACCGATCTCATTTATTTTTTCAGAGAACATTCTGATAAATTGAGGAATATATGACAAAAATCCTCTTTTTCTGAAAAATCGGTTGTAAATACACCCGCTCACCAAATTTTATCAAGACATCTGAAAAATTGAGGGACTAGTTTGCATACAAACAGACAGACGGACAGACAGGCATGGCTAAATCAACTCAGCTCTTCATACTGATTATTTCGGTATACTTAATGGTAGGTCTAACTATTTGCCTTTAAGGACTTACAATTTTGAGATTTGTGCCAAAGTTAATATACCATTTCGTTTTCATGAAATGTATAAAAAGGCAGGAACAGGAGAATTTGGAGAAAAACGGGAGAGAAAGGGGCTGTGGAGGTTAAATAGGAGAAAGCAAATTTCAAGAATTATAACTTAATAAAATGGAGTCTTCAAATATGGAATACGAGTATGACAAAGTTTTCGCGCATCTGCAATATCTTTTTATACCCAGCTGTACTTGTACACAGGGTATTATAACTTTGATTGGATAACGGTTGGTTGAATTTACTCAAGTTATCGTGTTAACGGGCGGACGGGCGGACGGACGGATGGACAGACATGGCTCAATCAAATTTTTGTTCGATACTGATGATTTTGATACATGGAAGTCTATATCTATCTCGATTCCTTTATACCTGTACAACCAACCGTTATCCAATCAAAGTGAATATACTCTGTGAGCTCTGCTCAACTGAGTATAAAAATTAGTTCAGAGTAGAACCATCGGTATCTATATATTAATACGCTAACAAAATTTCCATACAAACAATTGACAGGCGGTTTCGCATAGTTAGCATACGTAAAATCATATAAAAGTGATATGAATCGATTCGTATAGATCAGCCGCTGTGTATAGGCCTATTTTTGTTAACAAATATTACTCCATTTGTTTATAATTAATAGAAAAAGTTTTTTGGAAATCCAGCAATCTCTCCAAATATCGATATTTACTTTCTTCCACAAAAGCGCGCCATCTTTGGACAAATTATGTAAGTGCTCTATCCGAAGATTAGAATCTTCATATTCCCACAATGATCACATTAAAACCCGGAAAAAAGTCTAAGTGCACTTACTGCGTTTTTATATGGAACTGTTTGTTCACTTCACTTAATTTCAAGTAATTTCACCATAATTCATGTCAATTTCATTTGATTTTACATAATTTTTATATTTCTGTTGAAGGAGCTCCATACCAAAACGTTATAATTACATGTGAAAAGTTTAAGAAAATACAATCAGAAAGTACAAAGTCTTAGATAAAATTCAAAATTTTACAGAAAAAGTTAAGTAAGTTAGACCAGTCTGCTATATTTCCAACACTTGATGCATAGACTGAGTTGAAAAAAATACACGTTGGTCGAATTTCGACCACAGGCGATACTAGTATGTATTATTGCGCAGCCTTGTACCACTGTTAAGCACACAAAACAAACAACAACAGCATTTAAAGTGTACAGCTGGGTATGCAATGTTCGGTTTCACCCGATGCTAGACTTCTTTACTTTTTTTTTTAATTTAAACTTTTTTTTTCAGTACTTTTTACAAGGTGTGTCACTTTGCAGTTGGAATGGTTGAAGTGACCTTATCTCCAATCCAAGTGCAAGCTTTTACTATCTATGGAGGTAAAAAATCGATTAGCCCAATGCTGTTATTTGGACGGCTGAAGAGGCTCTGTCTCAAGTCCATCTCTATTATTATTATATTTTATTTCGCGATGGAAATGCCTGGTTTACCAATGCACGCTTCCGCCCATTTTTCGATACTTTGGACCCACGATGGTTTTGGGAGTGTAATCTTTCCCAAATATGTTGCGCATCTGAAGCTTTGGACATTCAAAAATAATGTGGTTCACATCCTCTATTGGTTTGCCTTCGTAGTGATCGCACATGTTACTTTATTCATTGAACTAGAGAAGGTGTACCTGAAAGCATCCATTGCCAGTTAAGAACTGAGTTAAGTTCGTATCATTCAGCGTTTCAGGACAGGGATGCATAGATGTGTCTAGCGAGAGTGGTCTGAGAATTATAGATAACGCTTATGATTTCCTCGAACTATTTTAGGGCGAGTAACATATGGGACGCGGCGGCATCCTAGGCATCTACCATAGGGATATAATTGTAAACTGAAAGAGGCTGGCTACTTTTGAGACTAAACCAACCTAACCTACTGTCCCACCTAATATAACCCACCCCAATGCGACCTCACCCAGCGTAACCTTCCTAACCGCGCTATTTCTTATAGTTATTATATTATACAAAATCGCTATAAAAAGGCGTCTGCTGTGAACACAAAATATTTCGTTAATTTGTAAAATTTAGATTCTTTTTTAGGGTGTGGCAGATCACTTTGATGCTTGTATTTCAAAATATCGTTTTGTTTAACTGAAATATTTACTTACGTGGTTGAAATTGGTTAGCTTGAGGCATTCGCACTGTCGATTATTTAAAACAACCAAAGGCTTTGATATTTTTTTAAATTTGGTAAATATGTTTGTGAATTGCCAGAGGTAAAAAAATGAGAAGTTTTCTTTTCATAGTTGAAACTCTTGCATTTTTTTGTTACAACATGAAACCATTTACAATGTAAATATGTATGTATGTATATATACGAATGCGTGTGTTTGACAGATGAGTTAAATACTGTAACGAATTTAGGGAAATTCCACTTATTTGCAACCTTCTGCTAACGTTCGAATGGCTAAGCTGTTGAATAAATCACTCCAACATTCTGTATGGCAAAATGGTCTTTATTAGACTACTTTGGGAGTAGTACAATTATACTTCACAATTAAACTTCACTTCGTAACCGATAGCGTGCTTAAATCAAACTGATTACTGATTACTCAGCTTGCGCTGTTTTTATACTCTCCGTTGCTTCATTCGCATATTTCTACTAAAGTCTAGACGTTTCGCCTTCTAAAACTGCTGTATCCCCTGCTTGGTAATTGATTATAAACGTGTGTATGCGTGAGTAAGAACTTCGGCTGATGATTACATGTGTTTGTGAGTATCTCTTCGTTGCCTTGTATGTATGTGTGTAAATGATGATTGATTTGTTCATGTACACAGGAGTGGCAGCTTGCTTTATTGTTGTTGTGCCTTTATTTACTAACAACATAATGACGCTAATATTCGTCACAATACATATGTGACCCGGTCTATGAAACGGTGGCTTATGACTCAAAAAAGAAATTTCGAGAAACAGCTGTTAAAGATAGACAATGCATTTCTTCAGCTTCTTAGTAGTAGTCTCTTTTGCATTATAAACAGTCATGCCCAAAAGGCAAAGCACAAACCAGTTTCTGACCGATAATTTGGCTCCATTGCCATAGAAAAAAATGCTATCGAAAAAATCTGAGGATGCTTCACCAGCCACCAAAGTGGCATCGAAGGAACCAAAGGCTTCATCGTCTTTCATTTGTGCTCTTCTTTCTCTACATTTTTCGTACACTTCTAAGCAAGTTAGGACTTTCTAGTTTTAACCACGTGATAGAACGTCTCAAAAACTATCGAAACCAGAAAAAAAGTGGAATTTTTTTTTGAGTCTTAAGCCACCTTTTCACAGACCGGGTCACATATATTCTTACGGGATGGACTCCATAGGCGTGCACGTAAGCGTTTGAAAATTCAACGTGAAGCCCGAAAAAACAAAAGGGTTAGTCTGACATGAAGGGTTAAACTCGTATATGATAAATTTTTGAATTTAACACTGAGCTAAAAATTACATTGCCTTTCTGCAAGTGGGCTTCAATGTTCGTAACGTTTCTCTTTATATGTATCATTTACATATATGTAACTTAAACTTCCTGATTTGTTTTCGACTAAATTCAAGCCATAGGATCAATTTAAAAAAAAGTTTCTTCACTTTTGGTAAAAATTCCGAAGTATTCTCTTGGATCGAGTATACTCGATACCTTCTACTAAATATGAGTACTAGCATCCGTACTTTTTTCTGAGGATTTTATATAAGTACCGTTATCGATACTTTTTCTTCTATCACTACCCAACATGCACAAGTACAACTTTTTTCCAACCTTTGAGAAACATGTAGTTCTCAAAAGGAAATCCAACTTTTACAACAATTGGAGATCAACCCGTTTTTCCAAAGTTTGTTTTCAAATTGAGTGCTCTTGGAGGTCAATTTGAGGTATTTATTACTTAAAATTTTTTCAGATGGTAATGCGATTATTCATTTATGTGTGTGGCAATGCCGGCCAATCATCTGTCAAAAGATTGGATAGCTTTGAAACTTAAAGTAGTGAAAAAAGTAAATTAATTGATATATTTCGGGGAAGTACCCAATTTTAATATTGGAAGTATATAATTAATTTAATATATATATGTGCAACTACTAAAATGCATAAAAAATAAATAAATGTAAGGCGCGATAACCTACGAAGAGGTCTAAGGCCGAGCTTCTCTTCCAATTTGCATCGTGCTCCTCTTGATTTTTCCCTACAAATTGGCGGGACGGGACCTACTTGTTTTATGCCGACTCCGAACGGCATCCGCAAGGCAGATGATTTTATACTGAGAGCTTCTCATGGCAGAAATACACTCGGAGCGCTTGCCAGACACTGCCGAGGGGCGACCCCGCTTAGAAAAATTTTCTTCTAATTGAAAAACCTTATTTCTAAAATTTTGATGTTGCTTTGCCCGGGAGTTGAACCCAGGGCATACGGTGTGATAGGCGGTGCACGCTACCATCACACCACGGTGGCCGCCATGCACAGACGCAAGAAAATTAGAAGTGATATAAGGCAGGTGGTGGCTTTGCTGTGGGAGCGCTCGCCAACAATTTAAAGTTTGCCAATGGAGCCTTCCACGTCAACTGCTGCATACAATCCTCCTTTGGAAAACTTTTCAAGTGAAGAAACTTCCTCGGAAAGCGATTCAGAGGAGATTGCTGATGATTTGCCCAACTTAAATTGTGAGTTAGCTCGTTGGGCAGTAGAATTCAATATTACAAATGCAGCAGCCAATAGCCTTTTAAATATATTGGGTAAATATATAAACTATTTTATCAATATATTCTATTATACTGTATATTTCGTACTCTTTTTATACTCAGTTGAGCAGAGCTCACAGAGTATATTAAGTTTGATTGGATAACGGTTGGTTGTACATATATAAAGGAATCGAGATAGATATAGACTTCCATATATCAAAATAATCAGGTTCGAAAAAAAATTTGATTGAGCCATGTCCGTCCGTACGTCCGTCCGTCTTTCCGTTAACACGATAACTTGAGTAAATTTTGAGGTATCTTGATGAAATTTGGTATGTAGGTTGCTGAGCACTCATCTCAGATCGCTATTTAAAATGAACGATATCGGACTATAACCACGCCCACTTTTTCGATATCGAAAATTTCGAAAAACCGAAAAAGTGCGATAATTCATTACAAAAGACAGCTAAGGCGACGAAACTTGGTAGATGAGTTGAACTTATGACGCGGAATAGAAAATTAGTAAAATTTTGGACAATGGGCGTGGCACCGCCCACTTTTAAAAGAAGGTAATTTAAAACTTTTGCAAGCTGTAATTTGGCAGTCGTTGAAGATATCATGATGAAGTTTGGCAGGAACGTTACTCCTATTACTATATGTACGCTTAATAAAAATTAGCAAAATCGGAGAAGGACCACGCCCACTTTTAAAAAAAAATTTTTTTAAAGTAAAATTTTAACAAAAAATTTAATATCTTTACAGTATATAAGTAAATTATGTCAACATTCAACTCCAGCAATAATATGGTGCAACAAAATACAAAAATAAAAGAAAATTTCAAAATGGGCGTGGCTCCGCCCTTTTTCATTTAATTTCTCTAGGATACTTTTAACGCCATAAGTCGAACAAAAATCACCCAATCCTTTTGAAATTTGGTAGGGGCATAGATTTTATGACATTAACTGTTTTCTGTGAAAATGGGCGAAATCGGTTGATGCCACGCCCAGTTTTTATACACAGTCGTCCGTCTGTCCTTCCGCATGGCCGTTAACACGATAACTTGAGCAAAAATCGACATATCTTTAATGAACTTAGTTCACGTGCTTACTTGAACTCACTTTATCTTGGTATGAAAAATGAACGAAATCCGACTATGACCACGCCCACTTTTTCGATATCGAAAATTACGAAAAATGAAAAAATGCCATAATTCTATACCAAATACGAAAAAAGGGATGAAACATGGTAAGGTAATTGGATTGTTTTATTGACGCGAACTATAACTTTAGAGAAAACTTTATAAAATGGTTGTGACACCTACCATATTAAGTAGAAGAAAATGAAAAAGTTCTGCAGGGCGAAATAAAAAACCCTTAAAATCTTGACAGGTATTACATATATAAATAAATTAGCGGTATCCAACAGATGATGTTCTTGGTCACCCTGGTCCATATTTTGGTCGATATCTGGAAAACGCCTTCACACCACTCCCTTTTAAAACTCTCATTAATACCTTTAATTTGATACCCATATCGTACAAACTCATTCTAGAGTCACCCCTGGTCCACCTTTATGGCGATATCTCGAAAGTCCACCTATAGAACTAAGCCCCACTCCTTTTAAAATGCTCATTAACCCCTTTCATTTGATACCCATATCGTGCAAACAAATTCTAGGGTCACCCCTGCTCCACCTTTATGGCGATATCTCGAAACGGCGTCCACCTATGGAACTAAGGATTACTCCCTTTTAAAATACTCATTAATACCTTTCTTTTGATACCCATATTGTACAAACAAATTCTAGGGTTACCCCTGGTCCACCTTTATGGCGATATCTCGAAACGGCGTCCACCTATGGAACTAAGGATTACCCCTTTTAAAATACTCATTAACACCTTTCTTTTGATACCCATATTGTATAAACAAATTCTAGGGTCACCCCTGATCCACCTTTATGGCGATATCTCGAAAATGCGACCACCTATAGAACTAAGGCCCACTCCCTTTTAAAATACTCATTAACACTATTCGTTTGATGCCCATATTGTACAAACAAATTCTAGGGTCACCTCTGGTCCACCTTTGTGGCGATATCTTGAAACGGCGTCCACCTATGGAACTAAGGATTACTCCCTTTTAAAATACTCATTAACACCTTTCATTTGATACCCATATCGTACAAACGCATTCTAGAGTCAACCCTGATCCACCTTTATGGCTATATCCCTAAATGGCGTCCACCTATAGAACTATGGCCCACTCCCTCATAAAATACTCTTTAATGCCTTTCATTTGATACACATTCCAGAGTTTCCCTCGGTTCATTTTCCTACATGGTTATTTTCCCTTATGTTGTCGCCATAGCTCTCAACTGAGTATGTAATGTTCGGTTACACCCGAACTTAACCTTCCTTACTTGTTTTCTCTAGGTTGTTGAACTCCAAACTATAGTTTGTGGCAATTCCACACGCTTCATAAAAATAGTGTGGTGAAAAGTGATGAGCGATGAAGCTGCCAGGCACTTCACTTGGAAGGGTACGCCCAACAAGAAAGCTATTAGAGTGCTCAGTACAACGGGAGCCTGAAGAGTAACTATTACAAGTCCATTATTATTATAATTGAAGTCCTTTTTATTTGAAAGGCTTACAATCAAAAATTTGTCAACACTTCCGATGAAGAATTTGAAAGGACTAATATGTCCTTCTTTCATCAAGCCAACAATCGCCTGGTAAAAAAATGCAATACAGCAAGAAAGAGAATGCTACTGAAGTTAAATAAAAATAAGATATTGATTTATTTTATTAATTTAATGATTCTAAGATAATCATAAAAAATTTGAACTAATTGTAATTCATTAATTCGATTCTTACAAAATTTTAAATATTCTTTGCACCAAAGCTGAGATATTTTTGTTCGTGCTCAAAGCACCGAGAAATATAGAAAAATGTAAAAAAAGTGGGGTTCAACCGGAGAAATTCTGAGATAATTGAAGTTATGTACGTGAAAAACGGCGTTTTTCCCTACTATTGAGGTCTTTTACAGGATACACAATTTTTTGGTGATTTCTTTCTCCAATCATATCATTTGATACTACTCTTACCCTTCAATTCAAGATATTACGATATTAATTACGAATCTTTTCGTAAAGTTATGGCTATTTTAAGTTATGTTCCTTGACGAAGTTGTGTAAACAGTATATTTGACACTTGAAAAGTGCATTGAAATTTGAAAAAAAGAAAAAAAATATCTCAGCTTTGGTGCAAAGAATTTTTTTAAATTTTGTAAGAATCTAATTAATGAATTACCATTACTTTAAATTTTTAAATATTTTAATTTATTTTTAAATATCTAAAATGAATTACTATTTATTTTAATTTATGTTTATTCTATTAAAATGAAACCAAATTTATATACAACGCAGTTATTTTTATTCAATTGGGATGGGAAATTTAATTCTTGAAGTTTTCTTTTTTATTTGAATCCAATTGGAGATTGATGTTGAGTTCAAGTTTATATCAAAGAATTTCTCAAGTGGATGGAGGTACAATGGATATTAAACATTGGAATTTGGAAAACGAGTTGGATTTCCATTTGGGTAGTAGCATCTAGCATTTACATACACTTACTCACAAAAGTATTTTGCATCCGATTTTTTGCAAATTTCAGAAAGTTTTCCTTAAGGTAACTTATTTTCGCAATTTTTTTATGAAAAAAAATTTATATATAATAGAGGTAATATAGGCTAAAGTTCAAAGTTTTACTAAAAATTCAGGAAAAATCGGCAAATTTTCATCAAAGTTTTTAACTTTTCCCCAAGAATTTTCAAGATTTTTCTGAGTATTGTCGAATTTTCCTGAATTTTCAGCAAAACTTTGCACTTTAACCTATATATATATTAACATTTTTTTTTCATAAAAAAAATTTCGAAAATAATTTAACCTAAGGAAAACTTGCTGAAATTTGCAAAAAATCGGATGCAAAATACTTTTGTGAGTAAGTGTCATACATATATATGTATGCAAATAATTTTGTGTTCTTGTCTTAATGAGATAATAAATTTCCGTAATATTAGGCACTTGACAGATAAAAGGGAAGTAAGTTTGTATGTTGGAATGGTGTAAATAGAAGAAAAGGAACAGCATTAACGGTTGACAAATACATTTTTCTGCAGTTAAGCGCAAAAGCAAAAGTTCAGTTGTTTTCTTGTCATTCGCCATTTATTTACTTCAACACTTTCAAATGGCTTACTCTTTTACGGCCTGCATCTCATCATCCAAAAGCTCCCTCTCAGTAGTCACCCGTTTATAATTTATGAATTTCAGCCCGAAATGGTGAGACGATTTATGGTATAAAATGACATCAAAAAATTAAACATGAGCAAAACTTAATAGATATATACAATAAAAGAAGTGAAGTAGGTAAATGTTCAGGAAAAATAAAAAAGGGCCCATATCAATTTTATTGTGAAAACCGTTTTCAATAACTATTTTATCGTTTTTGATGTGTAAATATCTTTGCTCACGGTATGTGTGAATTCTGATTAAGAGCGTAAGGAAGCGTAAGCAAAACCGTAGTCTCTGTAAATTGTGTGCCATATGGGGGATATATGTAGAACGCTATTGCAAGCATAGTGTGGGGTATTCGTATACTGTATGGAGTACTAAAGAATGTAAGCGTAAGTGTAGGTACTTCAAGGCACCTGGTTGAGTTCATATGAGTGAAATCACAGAGCAACTCAAGGCAAATATGTCACCTACATATTGATTAAAGTTTTTGAGCATATACACAATTTTTATGCATGCAAGTGTTGGAAATAAAAAGCCAGAGATATAATGGCAAACATGAGCAAATGCGTGATTTTTATTGCTGATAAACAACGTGTTTACAAAAACAAAGCACGTGATTGGGTATTCAGGTATAAGTTGAAATCTGTTTGTTATAAGGGATTTGTTAATTGTAACACCTTTGTACATTAATTGTTTAGGTTTATATGAAATAATAATATACAAAGAAAAATTATAATAAAATAAATAAAATTAAATTAAAAAAAAAAAAAATAAAATAAGATAAAATTATATAAAATAAAATAAATATAAAATAAAAAACAGTTTTAAAATAATATAAAATAAAAAATAAAGTAAAGTAAATTAAAATAAAAAATAAAATAAAATGAAATAAAATAATCTCGACATACAGAATAAAGAAAGGGATTCTATACATACAGCACGACTCATTGATGAATGGAAAATGAAAACACTCCATGGCAGACACCCCTAAGCTAATCAGGGATCGATGCCGTTGCTTCAAACCTAGGGCTGAAGAATTCAGGAATCTTTATGGAAACTGAGGGCCTCATGATGGCAATACAGAACCAAGTCATCGCCACAAAAAACTATTTGAAGTACATTGTACGCGCTGAAATTGACAGTGACAAATGCCGGAAGTGGCAACAACAGTCGGAAAGAATACAACATATAACAGGAGCTTGTGTTATGCTAGCTGCAACAGACTATTTAGAACGACATAACAACGTCGCGAAAATCGTTCACCAGCGCTTAGCAATCCGTACGAGTCTGCTTACAGAAGAGGTCCCGTATTATAAATATACTCACTCGGTAGTGCTAGAAAGTAGCGAATATAAACTGCACTGGAATCACACTATAATTACAGACAGAATTACACCCCATAACAGGCGGGATATAGTCCTATTAGAAAATAAAGAAAAGAGCGCGATTTTAATTGATATTGGGGTTCCCAACACGCACAACTTGAAAGACGTGCACACAGAAAAGAAAAGAAAGTACATAGGAATTGCTCAGGAAATGAAGCTGTTATGGCATAGAGCCAGTAATCATTTCATCAATAAGCGTGGTACCCAAAACCCTTATAACGACCCTGGAGAAACTAAAATTAGAGGATAAGCTTATACCTATTCAAAAGGCAGTAATTCTATCAACAACATCCATTGTTCGTTCGTTTTTAGACATTGACATGTAATTTACAGATTATTATGAATTTACCTATGTGTATTTAGTATAAATAGCTTTATATGTATTTTTGTATACAACCGATGTATAATGTATAGCCCAAAGTGGAGCTCAAGGAAGAATTAAAATAAGATAAAATATAAAATAAGTTAAAAAATAAAGTGAAATAAAATAAAATAAATAAAAATAAAAAATTAAAATAAAACAAAATAGAACAAAACAAAGTAAAAAAAAAAAACAAAAAAAAAAAATTAAATAAAAAAACAAAAATAAGTATAAAATAAAAAAAAATTATTAAAATAAAATAAGATAAAATAAAATAAAGTAAAATAAATAAAAATAAAAAATTAAATTAAACAAAATAGAACAAAACAATGTAAACTAAAGTAAAATAAAACAAATAAAAAAAAAAAAAAAAAAAAAAACAAATAAAATAAAATAAAATAAAATGAAATAAAATCTAACAAAATAAAAAAATTAAACAAAATAAATTAAAATGATATAAAAGAAAATAAAATTGAAAAAAATTAATTAAAAACAAAGTAAAAGAAACCAAATTAAAATAAAATAAATTAAAATTGAATAAAATAGAATGAAAGAAAACAAAGAGAAATAATATAAATAAAAGAAAATAAAATAAAAGAAACAAATGAAAAAAATAAAACTAAATAAAATTAATTTGGTTTGCTAAAATGAGCATTTGTGGCCATAAATTAAAACAGGGTATATTTGTTTATCCCGACGCGTTTCGACGTTACCTTACGTCTTCTTCTTTGGGGATCTGTTTAATGTTAAGTATATAAAATTAAATACATTAAACTTTATTTTAAGATATCTAACAATAAACATAAAACTGGCACATCACTTAACACTTATTTAGCTACTTACATTAATATTCACATTAATAATTATTTTTTTCCAGCTACTAATATAATTTTGCACAACATTATTAACATAGTTACATTAAACTGACATTTGTTTATTATTTTTTACATTCTCTTGCATCTCTGTATAATAGCTGAGTAGGCGCTGCTTATGTTGTCAAAATCTTCTTTGAAGTTCATCGCGTTTTGTAGTTGTTGTTGAATGCGAATACTTTCCAGCGTCATTCTCGTTTTCTCTCTGCGTTCAATGTCTAAAATTTTAACATTTGAGAAATCCGCTACGTGTTTGCTCTTTGTAAGGTGTTGTGCTAGACCGGTCGACGTTTTTTTGTTTTCTGCATCTTTCTTATGTTCATTAATTCTTATACCTAGTTGCCGTTTTGTTGTACCGATGTAACATTTGTTACATTTTTCGTTTTCGTTGCCATTGCAAGTTATTTTGTAAACAACATCTGTTTGTTCTTCTTTTGTAATTGGGTCTTTTGTTCTAGTGAAAATTTTTTTGAGCGTGTTATTTGGTTTATGCGCGTAATTAATGTTTTTGTTATTTACAGTTTTATGTAATATTTCATTTTCTGTAAGGCCCGGGATGTAATTAACGCCGATATATTTCTTTTTCGTATTATCTTGTTGTGTGTTGTTATCTTTTTGGTGAACTCTGTTCACCGTATTTTGGATGAGTCTATCCGTAAGAGAACTTGGATAGCTATTTTTAAATAGAATTTTCTTTATCTGTTTAATGTTATCCGTCAAGAAATCCTCATTGCTAAGTAATATTACTTTTCTTATTAAATTTGTTGTTGTGTTGATTTTTTGTTTCCATGGATGGTTTGAGTGGTAATTTATGATTCTTCCCGAGGCAATGGATTTTGCGTACCAATTCATCAGTAAATTTTTATTTTTTCTACTCACTTCTACATCTAGGAAGGCTAATTTGTTGTCTTTTTCCGTTTCAATCGTGAAGTTTATACTCGTGAGTTGAGAATTTAATGTGTTTAATATTTCTTCCGAGTCCTTAGATTTGATTATTGCGAATACATCATCTACATACTTGTTGATGTATTTGATGTATATGTCCTTTTTCTTCAATTCAGCTATGCTGTCGTCAAGAATTTTGTCTAGTACTATATCCGCTATAGTTGGCGATAGTGGATTTCCCATTGGCATCCCGTAGGTTTGTTCATACAATTTTGAATTGTACATGAAATAATTGTTTTCTCGCAGGCAAAATTCTAGTATAGTTTGGAATTGTTTCTTTGAAATATTTGTATGTCTTTCCAACTGCGTCCATTGTTTCATTATCGTATGTAATGTTTGTAAAAAGTGAAATTACGTCAAATGATATAAGTATTTCGTCTTCGTAAATATTAATATTTTTCAATCTTTCTTTTAATTGGAACGCATTTTTTACATTGTATTCATCAGATATTAAGTTTTTCAGTATGGCACCGGTATGTTTAGCTAACCTATAGCATGGTACTTTCGTAGATGATGAGATCGGTCGCAGTGGCATGTTATCTTTATGGATTTTTGGTAGACCGTATAATCTGGGCGCGACAGCCGCAGTACATGATAGTTGAAATTTTTCTTTTACATTAATTTTATTTTCTTTGTATAGCTCGTTAACGATGGTATTGTTTTTCCTCATTAGTTGTTGCGTTGGATCCTTCCTAATTATTTTGTAGACTTTCCTGTCGCTTAGTAAGTCTGTCATTTTTTCCTCGTACTCGGTTTTATTCATTAATACCGTTTTGTTACCTTTATTCGCCTGAGTCAGTACTATTTTGTTCTTGTGTTGACGTAAAAACTTCTTTGTGTCTTCGAAAATTCTCATAATTAGCTTATCTTTGGGGTTCTGGTTGCTTCGTCTTTGGTAGCTAGTGATTTTTTCAGCTATACTGCTTCTTATTGCGTCCTTACTTTTTTCATCTTCGATCTCATGTAAACCTTGTTCCAGCTGCGCGATAATATGTATTCGAGAAAAATTATCTTTTGTGACCGGTAATGCAAACTTTGTGCCAAACGAGAGCAATAAGCAGCTTTCTTGAGGTACGTCGATATTCGTTTTGTTAATGAACCAGTCCTCGTTGCATCGTATGCCAAATTTGTCGATGTTTTTTGTTATTTGTGTTTGGATCTTCTTTAGGTGTGTTCTTTCCGTGACGTTGATGAAGTATTTTGTGAAATGTTTTTGTTTTTCTACAATATTATCATAGTCGTGTTCATTTAATATATGTTTTAGTGTATTTGTTACGTATTTTAATTCGTTTTCAATTATTTTAATGTTTATATTAGTTTCCTTAATTTCTAGGTTTAATATTTTTAGTAGAAAACCGGTTTCCAATTTTTGTAGTTGGGTTTTGGTGGACTGGTGTTTAAAGGAGTTTGCTAAGAATCTAATTTTACCTCGTAAGTGTGGTGGTGTGATGCCGTAGCTCTTGCATTTGAGGAGAAATTTAAGCCTTTCTTTTCACTTTTCTTTTCTTTTCTTTCTTTTTCTTACAGAAAATGAAATATTACATAAAACTATAAATAACAAAAACATTAATTACGCGCATAAACCAAATAACACGCTCAAAAAAATTTTCACTAGAACAAAAGACCCAATTTCAAAAGAAGAACAAACAGATGTTGTTTACAAAATAACTTGCAATGGCAACGAAAACGAAAAATGTAACAAATGTTACATCGGTACAACAAAACGGCAACTAGGTATAAGAATTAATGAACATAAGAAAGATGCAGAAAACAAAAAAATGTCGACCGGTCTAGCACAACACCTTACAAAGAGCAAACACGTAGCGGATTTCTCAAATGTTAAAATTCTAGACATTGAACGCAGAGAGAAAACGAGAATGACGCTGGAAAGTATTCGCATTCAACAACAACTACAAAACGCGATGAACTTCAAAGAAGATTTTGACAACATAAGCAGCGCCTACTCAGCTATTATACAGAGATGCAAGAGAATGTAAAAAATAATAAACAAATGTCAGTTTAATGTAACTATGTTAATAATGTGGTGCAAAATTATATTAGTACCTGGAAAAAAATAATTATTAATGTGAATATTAATGTAAGTAGCTAAATAAGTGTTAAGTGATGTGCCAGTTTTATGTTTATTGTTAGATATCTTAAAATAAAGTTTAATGTATTTAATTTTATATACTTAACATTAAACAGATCCCCAAAGAAGAAGACGTAAGGTAACGTCGAAACGCGTCGGGATAAACAAATATACCCTGTTTTAATTTATGGCCACAAATGCTCATTTTAGCAAACCAAATATTTATAAATTGGCCCAAACAACATAATAAATAAAATTAAATTAACTTAAGAAAATTAAGTTGCATTTTAACCGATAAGTTAGGATTTTTATCGAAAACTTATCGCTTTATCAACGAAACGTTATCGATATGCTATCGAAATGTTAACGGAATTTTATAAATTTTTGCCGGTTTGTTATCGAAAGCTTATAAAATAATCAAGAAAAGATTATCGATATTTTATGAAGATGTTATAGATTTGTTATCGGATATTTACCAACTCTCTTATAGGAGTATTATCAGTAAAATTTTTTGATTTGTTGTCAAATTTTTATCAGTTTCTTTTCGAAATGCTATCGAAAAGATTTTTATTCGCTTTCAAAAAGTTATCAATTACTCACCAAAAGTTACCGATACGTTATAAAAAAAAAATCAATATATTATCGGAGTGCTGCCAATTTTTTATCGACGTTATGTCGATATTTATCGAAATGTTATCGATTTATTTATCGGAGTGTTATCCATTTTTTATCCTTATGCTATAGATTTGTTAACGATGACTCATCGGTTTGTTATGAAACAGATACCGATAAAACAGTATAAAATCGATGAAACATATGTAATCTTCGATAATAAGCCAATAGGAAGCCCGTATAAAGATGATGAGAAGCTAATAATAAATCGAAGGCTCTGAGGTAATCATTTGCTCTCTATATACATAAAAACCAAATTCTGTGTGTGTGTATGTTCGCTATGGAAACGTATTTCCCACACTTCAATCATCACCAAATTTTGGTTAAAGGTTCCTACGATCAACGGGAAGGTTTTAGGCCAAAAATAATTTCTATATATAAAACGGGCGTGGCACCTCCCATACAAATGGAATATATCACACTGCATATCTCTGGATGTAGTAATGGTAGGATAATGAAAATTGGTAAGGAGGTATATGACGTTAAGTGCTAACACCTCAAGTAAAATGTGGAATGGGGGAAAAAGGGCGTGGCACCTTCCCTACAAATGGGATTTTTCAGAACTATGGCTGCCGTACAAACTTAAGTTATTTTAATACCTAAAGTTTGACTGCATTGTTGAGTTTGGCTGTTATGCTTTTTGGGCGTTTAGTGTTCTGCCGCCGTTAAAAAAATTTGTTAGCTTCAGTCTATCTACATTTTCTAAAAAATCAAATTCTGTGTGTGTGTTCCCTATGAAAACGTTTTTCCCATACTTCAATCATCACCAAATTTTGGCTCCTTCGATCAAGACGAAAGTTTTTCATATTTCAGAATTAAGAATTTTAAATTTAAATGTTTTTGTTTTTTAGCTATGCGAACGAGCTATCTTAGCTCCAAAAAATTATCATGTTAACAAAATCAATGATCGCATTCAAAACCAATTTCCTGGTGAAGTGACGAAATATAAATCGATCGACACAGTTACAGATGAAGATAAAATTGTGAATTATCCAAATGAATTTCTATACTCCTTAGAACCGAAAGGAATGCCTGCGCATATACCAACTTTGAAAATTGGCTCACCAATCATGCTTCTTCGGAATTTAAACCCACCAAAATTGCGCTTAGAAATTAATGCCGAATATAATCGAAGGAACAATCATCAGCGAAAAAAGCAAAGGTGAAGATGTGCTCATACCACAGATCCCAATGATTCCTACAGATATGCGATTAAATTTTAAGCGCTTACAGTTTCCTGTACGCCTTGCTTTTGCAATTACAATGAACAAAGCACAAGGGCAATCGCTTACTGTTGCAGGGCTAAATTTAGAGTCTGTGCTTTTCCCATGGCCAGCTATATGTTGCTTGCTCTAGAGTTGGAAAACCAAAAAATTTGTTTAGCTTTGCACCATACGAATAAACCAAAACTATTGTGTACCCACATGCATTACAATAAGATACCAGAATAAAATGTTTTAACAGCAAATTTCACCAAATATGCGTGGAAAATTCAAATCAATTTACAGAACAATAAATTAAATTATCAACAAACAAAACAGAAAAAATTACGCAGCATTCATTCGATCACGGGCGTTACAACGTATGCCGGGTAAAGCTAGTCAATAATAAAACAAAAATTTGTAGGCATCGGCTTTTGCCGAAAGGAGGCGACGAAATTCTTTTCAAACAAGTTATCTCTGTTGTGGTTTAGCTTCAACCCCAGACGAGCTCTAGCTAACTTAAAAAAATATTTGACGTACAGCTGTTGGTTTTAGATTTTTATGGAAAGAATAGCTGTCTTTTGAGTTTTATATTTCGGTCTTTAAAACTTAGTTATTTCTCAGAAACTGGTATTTTCCTGCCTATATAAGTAAGATATGTATTTGCATCTGAAAATAAAAATAACTGTTATTTTCTACCGAAATAAAAAAACTCAAGAAGTGATGTATTTTTTAAATAATAATGCTTTTATAGAGTTCTAAAAATAACTGTTATTTTGCGATCTCTGGATAAAAACAGAAGAAGAAACTGTTTATGAAAAAAACAAAGACCACCAGGCTTTATCTTTCAATTGTGGATTTCCTTCTTACTTCCAAATACTCGCTCTAACTTATGTCCTTTGAAAAATCACTGAGCATGGATCTCTTAAGCTCTGTACTTTTCCGAACAAGTACGAGTTAACTTGTCATAGTTTTTTTCTATTCTACATGTACAATAAATTCTTGTTAGTAGGATTCTTGTTGACTGCAAAAATGTTGTTGATGCAGAAATGAAATGGCTTCGAGCAAAACTATTATATGTACATATGTATAAGTAACGAAGTAAATAATAACATTTCACATAAGCCAAATGACAATAAGCAAACTGAAATGGATTTGTCATAGTAACCAATAAAAAAAGAACGAATAAAACAGTATACATACATAACATATATACAGAAAACATAAATAAATACCAGTAAACATTCGGAGTCGTAAAAGAGTCAGAAAGGTGTCCTAAATTGGAGGGTTTACGCTCTTTATGAGCCCGTTTTGGAGTCCCAAATAAAAGCATTTTCATGTATCATATGGGGCTAAATAAGAGTCATATATGACACCAATAGGAGTCCCAAATTGTTCATTTTCGGCACTTATGTACCTGAATCCAAAAAAAGTGTTTTATCACAATTTTCAGAGTAATTTATGACTCTAATTCATGGCCCGTTTTCGCCGCATAATTGACACATTTTCGGCATTGGAATTTAAAATAATTCTTAACACACTTTGAAGACTTAATATCTGAGAGGAATTCTTACACATAAATAGAATCATGATGAAATTAATATTCAGGTGTTCTCATCCCGTTGACGTTCTCCCTTATTCTGACAAGTTCGGCATGCATAATTTAGAGGGTTGTCTATCATACATAACGGCCTTTGAATTCTACTATGATCGGAGTAGATTTTACTATACGTTTAGAAATATAATAACTATGTAAGCCGCTTCCACAATATTTTAGACATAAACATAAACATAACTTTGCATTGATCGAAAGATTATAGACAAAATTTTGCAGAAAACTTAATTTTTTGAGGAAATTTGTAGGAAAAATTTTGCAAATAAAAACTTAGTACTTTTGTAGTACAAGGAAATACTGGCAAATAGAGCTGCCGAAAAAGCGAGGTTATGCTGTTGACATCACCTTTCTTATTTCATCATGAATAGAATTAGAAAACAGTATTGGCGCTTTTTCCATAAGTAGGACATGCCGATGTCATTGCTATCAGCGCTAGTTGGAGACGTAGGGGATTTGACAACCCAGCCAAGAAATTACAGTGGTCTTATAATCAGAAAATACCCAAAATACTTACAAACTTGGTAAAATGCAGGGATATCCAGCGACAATATAAAAGGAACAGCAAGGAAGGATACAGCCATGGTTCAATCATGGGTTATAGCAAAAGCAATGAGCTAATTCAACGCGGTTGAAAAAAAAGTTCATTATAATTGAATTTTTTTTAAATGGAATGTCTGAAATAAAAATTTTTGAATTTCAATTCCGAAGCTGCCTTGTTTAACAATTGTCTTTGCTCATAATATTATTGAATTGGAGTCATAAAGGACTCCTGTGGGATCACATTTCTGAGGCTTATATTTTTCACATATTTCGGATTCATACCGGATTCCTAAAGCATGAGCGTTCCGAAAATGTTTGAGGGGATATTGAAGCATATACCAACGGATGTATATAAGAATTTGATTTGAAAGAAATTATGCTGAAAGCATCAAAGCGACAATTTATTTGGGTCAACTAAGTATTTTATTGTTTAATGATACATATTTTATGATTTTATTTGTTTTATTTACGAAATGCAAAATCTTGAACTCTTGCTATTTGCTAACAGCGAAAACCCTGAAGTAAATATTGATTCCGTGGGCTTTCTAGCCACTACTTTCGATGAAATACGCTTTATTCTGCATATTTAAATTGGTTCCGTTGCTATGTATGCATGTACATAAAGGGGTATCCAATAAGAATGTTGCGATGTTTAGTGGCTCATGGCATACATTTCGAAATAAAGTGTCATTACCAAGTAGGATGAATAGACAACTTTGTTGTTGTATGATTTAAGGCAAAATATAAGTTTTTCCACTTTTTGTGTACGGTTAAAAATTGAACCTAAATATAAAAGTTTTCTGAAACAAATTCTGTTTAAAATTGAAAATTTCCTTAAGCTTAGAAATATGCAGTGCGGAGATTGTGTTTTATTTTTAAACTTTATTATAACTTATATATTTTATTAATTTTAAACCACACAGTTTCGAATTAAAACAAATTTTTTTCAATTCAGTTTATAATGGTTTAATTTGGGATGCTTCTTAGTTTTTATTAAGAAGATGAACGAAGTGCTTTAAAACTAACACACCAAAATATAAGACTGGATAAATAAAAAAAAAAAAAAATAAAAATAATAAGACTGGATAAGGGGTCAGAATATATAGCATTTTCAGATCAAATGAAACTTTTTTCATTTCAAATTAAACTTTTTTCATTTTAAATGAAATTTTTTTTATTTCAAATGAAACTTTTTTCAAGTCAAATGAAACCATACTACTAAGGTAATTGTCAATATATTTATATCGTACTTTATAACAGTGGAGAAATCTTTTTTAACTATGCTGAAAAACATAACCGTAAAAAGTGATCTTTTCTACTCTATGGCGCAGTTGCATTGCACT
The DNA here is from genome assembly GCF_040869045.1 of Eurosta solidaginis. Taxonomy (NCBI): domain Eukaryota; kingdom Metazoa; phylum Arthropoda; class Insecta; order Diptera; family Tephritidae; genus Eurosta; species Eurosta solidaginis. The sequence goes on along the minus strand of NC_090321.1, from coordinate 199,801,109 downwards.
TCACTCGTTTGGGCCTTTGAAAATGTATATATTTGTTTTTATTCCATTATTTTTCATTGTATATTGTATTTAAATGTAATACTTAGAATATATATATTAGAATGGGTCGATTTATTAACCGATATCGCGCCATCGATTTTTGATAGGATTTGGGGTCAGCAAAAAAAGTTTCACTACGCATACCCAAAAAAATAATTTTCGAGCCTGCGAAATTTAATTTTTTTTTTTACTTTTTTTGACTTTGATTTTTAAGGGTTTTTTCATGACCTACTAAAAAAATTTTCGGAAATTAAGTTTCCTTTAAACTATTCTGATCTATTTCGTTGTAGTGCGAATAAAACAAAGTTTATTCCACCTTACGGCTCAACGTTTCGCCAAATTTCCTTGGCATCATCAGGGGCGTAATATTTTTAGATGTGGCGGTTGACAAAATTACAAATTAAAAATAAATAAAATTAAACACTATCATTTGATTGTATAATTTTCATGTATACCAACGTTTTTAGCGGACGTTTTTGGGTCGGACAGGGTATACATTAGGCTGGGTCGATTTGTGGGGAGGCAAAACAATCGCCCATTGCTCTATGAAAATCATATTCTAGGGATCAAAATAAGAAACCTTTTCCGAAGGAACCATATCTCTAAAACGAATTCTGATGTCCTCCTTTTGGGTCGTAGGGGCAAATTTTGAAAAATCCCACTTTGAAATGCCTATGTTTTTTCTTTTTGGAGTTTATTTTTCTCTTTAGAAATTTATTTAGTCAGAACAAATGACAGAAAAAATGAATTTAACTTAGCAATAGAAAAGAAATTTAAAAAAATTATTAGAAATTAGCGTTTATACAACCCCCTTTTAAAACCAAGGCATCACTGTGATGCATTTGGATGTCGTAAACATAGTTGTGTGGGTTTTTTATTCAACCGTTTTAAAAAATGAAGGAATCACTGTGACACAATTGCAGATCGTAAAATTGCTTGTGTTGTTTTTTTTAAGCCACCACAAGACACAGCAGGTAGAATTGAAATTACCCCTACCCAAAAGTTCCACCCAAAGGGGGGGGGGCATCAGAATTCGTTGCAGAGGTATGGTTCCTTCGGCAAAGTTTCTTATTTTGATCCCTAGAATACGATTTTCACAGAGCAATGAGCGATTTTTAGATCGACCCGCCCCATATACTATACATAGGAAAAGTTTTTTAGTAGGTCATGAAAAAACCCTTAAAAATCAAAGTCAAAAAAAGTAAAAAACAAATGAAATTTCGCAGGTTCGAAACTTATTTTTTTGGGTATGCGTAGTGAAACTTTTTTTGCTGACCCCAAATCCTATCGAAAAATCGATGGCGCGATATCGGTTAATAAATCGACCCATTCTAATATATATATTCTAAGTATTACATTTAAATACAATATACAATGAAAAATAATGGAATAAAAACAAATATATGTATATGTTTTCAAAGGCCCAAACGAGTGAAGTGCAATGCAACTGCGCCATAGAGTAGAAAAGATCACTTTTTACGGTTATGTTTTTCAGCATAGTTAAAAAAGATCTCTCCACAGTTATAAAGTACGATATAAATATACTCATTTAAAATGAAAAAAGGTTCATTTGAAATGAAAAAAGTTTCATTTGACCTGAAAATGCTATATCCGCGGTAGGTATGCCTGTTGTAAGAGGCGACTAAAATACCACATTCAAGGGGCTGTGTAGCACAACCCTTCAGGTTGCCAGCGCAATATATAGCTTCTCCAAACCCAACTGTCAACCTCACCTATCCGCGGCGAATCCTGTTTCACTAACAGATGAGGCTCTGGCGACCCCAAGTTCCATCGGGAGGGAGGGATGGCCTGAAGGTTTAACGTGGCCATATAAATCGTTCCCGAGATGGTCGGGCTAGCACCTTAATGGTGCTGTGTTACCGGAGCGTACCTGATCTGTATCCGGCAAAGGACCATCACATCGATAAGACTCCCCAAAGCCTTCGGGGAGCAACCTTACAACAACAACTGGATGAGAAATTTGTATACACATAATGTAAGAATTGATTAAAAATTAATGAGCTAGTAAGCAATATATAGACTAGGTTAGGTTGGGTGGTAGCTTCCCTGATAGGGGAAGCTCTCTTGGACAACATGAAGGTCCGTTGTGACACCACATATAATAAACTAAAATAACGGTGACGTAGATATAACTACTTAGAGAATCGTTGGGTAGCAATAATAAAATTCCGAATGATACCGATCTCAACCTTGGATAGCTCCCCGCGAGATCCAAGTGAGTCGCGACCGAAATACTTTCGCGTAGTTCTAGCAAAAGCTGTGCAATCAAACATAAATTGGTTTGGTAATTCCATCTTATCATCCTCCATACAGGTGCAGCAGGATGGAGTTTTCAATATATTGAGACGTACCGCATGGATACCCATAGTACAGTGTCCTGTCAAAACCCCAATGACCATTGATAGGTAAGCCTTAGTGAACCCAATTATTGCAGCAGACCTCCTGCCATCCACTTTCGGCAAGAAAGATCTTGCTACCCTGCAATACGTGTCCGCTCAACGTTTGCTGAGCTGATTCGAGGCCCAGATATGGAGGAGCAATCCACAGGTGGCTAGCGGAATCCCGAGATCCTTAAAGCCATCTTCATCCGGTTCAGTTGTACTGATTCGGGCTAAGAGATCCGCTTGACAATTACCCGGAGCACAAGGCCTTTATAGCCTCTTGGATATCAGAGGAGCTGTTAAATTCTCTAAACGTAGTAGTACTGGATAGCATTTCATCCACCGCATCCTTTAACACAGCAACTTCCGCTTGGAATACACTGCAGTGATCAGCCAACTTAAACTTGCGACTTACATTTAGCTCTTGACAAAGAAAACCGCGGCCTTCCTGGCCCTATCTTCTACATTGGGTCTCCAGGACAGTTTCTTGTCCAGAACAAACCCCAAATATTTAACCCTGTCAGAAAGTACCAACGGTACCCTTCCAATCGAGGGAGTTCTGAAGTCGGCTATCTTATATCTCCTTGTAAAAAGAACCAATTCTGTTTTTCCCGGGTTGACCGCCAATCCAAATAATTCAGCCCACCTAGCCAGAGTATCCAGTTAGCCCTGCAGAACATCGTGCAGGGTGTCCAGAAATTTTCCTCTGACTAGGATAGCGAGGTCATCTGCATAGGCAACCACCCTACAGCCATTGGCTTACAGCTCCAAATTTTTTCCAAATTGTGATCTTATTTTTCTCGAAAAGTTGCAAACATTGATCATATGATTTTTAAGTGGCTATCGTGGTCTCATTCTGTATCTCTTTCTATCACCCGCTGAAGATAGCCGGCACAACAATGCTATAATAACCCTGCAAAAATCGCGAGTACTCCATGAATGCATGTATGGAGTTCTTGCTATGGACCAACCGAGTGCTCCAAAATTAACCACAATTCATTCAAAAAATATGGTCCAATTAACATTGCGATGTCCTAGGGCTGGACCATATACTCCAGCTCCGCATTACATCAGAGTAATCCATGGGGTACCCACAGTCGAATAAACGTGTAGTGATTACAATCGTTAAAAACGAACAATGATAATCTTACAATATGTTCGTGTAGAAACATGAGTTGGTCCATTGCTGCATTACAGTGGAGTATAATGGTAAGTACTCCAGTGGACCATATGATCCAACGATTTTGACGTCAATCACATAACCTCACTTTTTCAGCTGCTCTATTTCCCAGTATTTACTTGTATTACAAAAGTAATGCTTTTTTTTGCTTTCTTGTTTTTGCTTTCATTTTCATTTCCTTAAAAAACATTAGTTTTCTGCAAACTTATTTCTATATTCTTTTGGCACTATGCGCCGCCATATTGAACATCAAACGCTTAAAAGTAGCCATCTTAAACATCCTGTCAGGCTGTTGTTTTATCCGCAATGATATTATTGACGTCGTTTCAACTGGTTGCTTTCACTTATCACTGTGTTTTCAAAAACAACTCAAAACCCTTTAATTGGTCTCTGACTTTTTTCTGTATTTTCTCACTTACTCTTACTAGTCAAGTTTGAAATATAAATACAATTTTATTCTATAAACCTGAAGGATTGTTTACAAGTAGGATATGTTTAAGAAGGAAACAATTCCTTTCTCTTTCTAACACACTGCCGTTTCACACTTCGGTCAGTGCCAAACTAGCGTGCAACCCAGTGGAACCTGCGTGGCACATGGGTTTGACACTGAAAGAAGTGTAAAAATTACCAGGGTCGCTGTCGTTGAAAGCGATGCAGGGAAACAAAACAAGGAGCGGAATATCAGATATGTGTTGCTATGATGGTAAATTTTTTTGAACGATTTTAGTATGAAAACGTAAAGTGCACCTATATGGGTACAACAGAAAATTGTACAACAGTCTTCTATTGGGGTATCTGATGACGCGTAGTTATTCCAGAATTAAGAATACAAACACGGGTGCTGAGTTTTTCTACCCGTTCAAAAGTTCTCCGCGAAAAACAGTTTGAAACCGTGGTCGACTGCAATAACCCGTCCAAAAATGTGGAAAGAGGTATGAAAAGACGCGTTTTGTTCTGGTATCGACAATCCAAAGGCGAAAACGTGTTCGGATTATTGAAAACGTGGCCAAACGCGTGTATTAATGCCTCCCCCAGCGGTTTTGGTCGTGATTTAGCAATCGTCCCTCTGTAATAAAGTATCACAATTTGATAACTAAAATTGTCCAAAACAAATGGATTTTAAAAACTGATGTAATTAAGTGCTCGTTTGAAAGTAAATAAGGGCGTTTCTTTGTAATTTACAATTCACTTTTTACGCAGTTTTCGTTAGCAGTTACCACACTTTTTTGGACCTAAGAAGTACAACAGTGCCAAATAGCATCCACGAACAAAACGAACAAGAACAAGCATTTTGAGCAGGTGAGCGTGGCTGTGTAAGTGCGTGCTGCTACATATCCTACTTGTAAACCTTTACAATGACCTGAAGTACTTTGTCGGGTTTGATAATAAGAGGAAAAAAGTTTGAAAACTAACGTAAACCGATGAAAGTTTTCAAAGATGGCCTTAAATTTTTAACCGTGTGTTCAATCACGGTCTTTGTAGAATGCTTCTATTGAGTGGACCTCTAATAAAATTTTCTGGCTAATACTTAATTATATACCTTTATAAAAGTGAAATGGTATATTAAGTTTTGTTTAGAAAAAGAAATAGAGTCACCAATAGGTATTACGAAATAACCAGGATGATTAGCCTAGACAACGAGATATGTAATTGATAAGTTGTAAAAATTTAATTTAACATTTGGGTCTTTGTGTCCTATTATGAATTAGGCGAAGGCGATGGGATCGGAAAACACTACAGCATATATATGCAACCAATATTTCTGATAAGTGGATTTTCGTCATTTATTCTACAGTTAAATAGCTTAAAACTTGAAATTTCAAGAGATGCTTAGGAATATATTGTGACAAATGTTGACATCACTTCGTAAATAATCACGCAACAACATAAACATGAAGCTGCCACTCTTATGTACATGTACACATTAAAGCAGAGCCGGCCAAAAGTTGCACATTGTGCAATTTGAGTTCGTATTTTCACACAGACACTAACGATGTGCGATCACGATCGTTTGCTTTCGCTTGTCACTCACTAAAATCAACAGTGAATGCAAAAGGAAAAGTCCATGCTACTTTTTGGGCCCATAATAAAAACAATATGCTGCAAGGTTAAGGTGACTTTTAATACGTTTTAGTTAGTATTATTAAGTTCCTTTGAACATACATATTAATATTGACGATTTAAATATTAATAATTAATAATAATTAATTAATTATTAATAAATATTGAAAATTTAATATAAGTAACTTTTTATACCTTCTACTTAGTTTTATTACCTTTTATATATTTTTTTTTATTGAATAACTTTATGTTTTGAAAATATATATTTCTATATTTACATTTACTTTGCTTTATAGTTCTTTCTTAATGAAAAAGTGATTTTTTAGTAAATTTTGCATTGAATAAACATCATACCTTCTTTTATAAAAAGTTTTATCTGGCTAGCTCGACCTCCGCGTTCTTAGTTATATGAATATAAGTAAATATTGTTAGGATTAGCTTGAAATCAAATAACCAGAGTCCTTTTTAATTTCGAACTTCACAGTCCACATTTTCTTTTAGCACACTGTGGGGAGTTGTCGCTCAATTTTTACACACACTTATGCAATTGTTTTAGTATTTGTGTGGCCGGCTCTGCATTAAAGCTAGCAACACTTATGTATAAGGTGAAGAAGAGATATCTCACACACACGCATGTAGTCATCAGCCGAATTTGTTACTCACTCAAACACGCGCCTACATATAGCTCAATTACCACGCAGGAGATACAGCAGTTCTAGAAGGCGAAACGTCTAGACCTTAGTAGAAATATGCGGACGAGGCAACAGAGAGTATAAAAGCAACGCAAGCTGAGGAATGATTAATCAGTTTAATTTAAACACGCTATCAGTTGCGAAGTGAAGTATAATTGTACTACTCCCAAAGTAGTATAATAAAGACTATTTTGCAATGTAGAATATTGGAGTGACTTATTCAACAGTTTAGCGATTCGAACGTTAGCAGAAGGTTCTTATGAGCGGAATTTCCCGAAATTTGTTACATATATACATATCATGCCAAATTTTTAAGCTATTGCATAGATTTTATCGCGGGCTTGGCGACTAAATAAAAAAGAAACCGTAACGGATATTTGTCAAAAAAGATCCGAAAAGGCTCGAAAAGGTTCGAAAAGATTCGTAAAAGTTCGGTGTTAGCAACAGGCTAAATACACAAAATTGGATCTCTATCATAAACAGCGGTGGGCACCACTACATTTACACGGTTACCAAATTGAGAATGTGTTGGTAAACACGAACGCGTAGCGAGCACGAAAGAAAAATCAATTATTTATTTAGTTTGATTTCAATGCTTGAAGGGTGAACACGTGTCACACGCACCTTTGGTACTCTGTTTTAAGCGCGCGTGCGACACTTCCTCACCCTACGACCATCGAAATCAAACTAAAAGAGCTTTTGTTGATTTTCACGAAGTAGCCATTGTGCTATCGCTTATAGTGTACATATATAGTCGCTTACAAGCCAGCCTAATAAAACTGCACTGCGTTTTTTTAACGCACGCAAACAACCGGCGTTTTTTGCCCTAACCCAAATAAGCATGCGTTGCAACAATGTAAAGCATGTGTGCAAACGTCAAATCTAAATGTCACACAGAACAATAATTGGAAATCGAGTTAGGTTTTCACGCAGCTAATTCAATTTGAGTTGCTCTCATACAAGTTGTATGTGCATGAGACATTTTTGACAGAAAATGACTTGCGTGCGTTTATATTAGGTTGGCTTGTTAGCAGGTGCTAAACTCACGCCCACCCCGGATCATAAAGTTAAAGTTAAAGTTAAGTGAATGTTAAAGTTAAAGTTAAAGCGAAAGTTAAAGTTAAAAATAAAGTTAAAGTTAAAGTGAAAGTCAAAGTTAAAGTTAAAGTTAAAGTTAAAGTTAAGGTTAAGGTTAAGGTTAAGGTTAAGGTTAAAGTTAAAGTTGAAGTTAAAGTTAAAGTTAAAGTTAAAGTTAAAGTTAAAGTTAAAGTTAACGTTAAGGTTAAAGTTAAAGTTAAAGTTAAAGTCAAAGTTAAAGTTACGGTTAAAGTTAAAGTTAAAGTTAAAGTGAATGTTAAAGTTAAAGCGAAAGTTAAAGTTAAAATAAAAATAAAGTTAAAGTTGAAGTTAAAGTTAAAGTGAATGTTAAAGTTAAAGCGAAAGTTAAAGTTAAAAATAAAGTTAAAGTTAAAGTCAAAGTCAAAGTTAAAGTTAAGGTTAAAGTTAAAGTTAAAATTAAAGTTAAAGTTAAAGTGAATGTTAAAGTTAAAGTGAAAGTTAAAAATAAAGTTAAAGTTAACGTTAAAGTGAAAGTTAAATATTAACTTCTCATTTATTCAATAAAAGTAAACAATTTGTTTTCTTATCGGTCACCACGCTTAAAAAGGTTAACTTGAATTAATATCAAAGACGAAACTTGAATTAATATCAAAGAAAAAAATGTTGCATAAATATTATAATTGCATAAGTTGATAATATGCAATAGCTTTACCGCGGCAGTCCCCGAGTGCCACACGTCTTTTTTTTTATTTTAATTACTTGGACGCCTTCATCAAAGAAATTTCTTTAACAAGGCTGTTGTTGCTTGAAATAATTGATTCTCTCGGTATGTCGATTTAATTTTTCTGAGCAACTACCTCCGAATCATAGTGATCACAAGTTTAGGTAATCTCTGCTTTTTTATGGCTTGGCCATTATGCAAAGGATACGACAAAACCAAAAACAAAAGTTTTCGAATCCTCGAATTTTTATCCATCTCGACATAAGATATTCAGCTTATGACTGAGCTGCATTCAAATATGTAGCTTCAGAATTCTAAATGCACAGTCAAAGTATCGAAACTGCTGATAGTAACCCAGGAAGAGGAAAGACAAGTTCACAGAAATCATTTAAGTTTCGGGTTTGAGCTTCCGAGCTTTATATAACTGAACTCGATGGATAACTCCAACTCGCGGATATAAAATGGTTTGAATAGTAATCAAATACTTAAGTTAGCATTTCTGCTAATTTAGTTCGTTTGTCACAGAACAATTAATCTTCGTCAATCTCGACGCGCTTCAATTGCAAAACCCTTTATTACTAAACGTATCTTAATGGTATGCATAAGTTGGGACAAAATTGTCCTTTTTGAACGATATTCTCTTTCCTCCGTCTAGCACTTCCTATCAATAGTTTACCATTAATGGCATTTATACGATGTATGTCCATAAATAGGTCAAGAGATAAATGGAATAAAATTAAGAACAAACAAATTGCAAATAAGTACTCGTTATACCATTATTCGAGCAGCGGAAGTGTGGGGCGTATATGTTTCAAATGGTTGGGCGGAGAAATAAAGTGTTGAATAAAATTCAATTTTTTTTTTTTGAGATTTCAACATTTCTGTGGGCGTTAGGGAAATCTTCATACGCCTTTTCATTTCACTCGTAGACTGTTTTTCATAGATTGATAAACCTACGAACATACTTTTAGGCGCTACAATTCGTTAAGCAGACGAAGCTAAATAAAAACGTAAAAACATCCTCTGAGGTGCAGTTCTATACTTACTTAGCAACAATTTCCGTATCGCATATATAGTTTTTAAAATTTAGTGCCAAACAAAAGGCTAAAAAAATAAAACAGTATATTCCAACACCATATCAACATAGGTCTCAAATTTAGAGCAGGTCTTTTGAAACTTTTTGTTGTAAACCAGTCGAATGCATCTTTTAACTATGAGTTAGTATGTGGCGCAGTTAATGATTTCATTGCTGTCTAGCCGTTATGTTCCGACACACAAGAGGTTTGCAGGCTTTCCAAATAGCTCGAACATCTGTAGAAATAGATAATGATATGAAGTAGAAATCCATAGAGATTCCAGCCTCGACACCTGAGTCCATCTTGGAGGCGTCGGTGTAGATTTATATGTAGTCATTAACTGCGATTGTGCTCCTTTTCCAATCATTCCTACTCGAGAGGATCATTTTAATACTTGAGCTTGCAAAAAGAAAAAAAATAATACATAACGAATTATTGAGAAGATAATTGCGACAAGCTCCAGTGGCGCCAACACATGCAGAGATTTACAAATATCTTTAAGCTGTTTTAGAAACTTATTTTTTTGTTTGCGCATAAGGATATATGCATTCGTAAAGATCCCTTAAGAAAGTCTTATCCGAGCATAGCACGTGGAGCTGAAGTTTTTGGTATTCGCGTTTACGTGAAAATCCAAGGTTATTGAGTTTCAACTTACCAAGTAAATCTACATTTTTCCCCTTCCACAATTGTGTGAATTGTATAATTTTCCTGTGAAAAAGGTACAAACTTTACTTTATTGAATTTCAGTAAATCTTAAGATTCACCAGCTTTGTTCTCTTACTGGACGATTTGCCTTATATCCAGCAGCAAGACACAACAAAGTAAAATAGAAAAAAATGTAAATTTACAAGAACAGTTATTACCCAGCAAAAAACTGGCATAAGTGGTAGTAAACGATAAAGACTACTCTCGTTCGCTCTTGAGCGATTAAGCTCAGAATAAAGTAAAAAATACAGCATACGCCTCATAGTAACGCCTCATTTTAAGCTTATATATGCTACAAATAAGTCTTATCCCTAAGGTAAAACAAAAAAGTAAATGCTGCCTTAACTTAAAGGATACGGGAGTGCCACGAAATCCCCAAAAAAAAAAAAATACTCAAACACAAAATCCCCAAAGAAAAAAAATACCCAAACACAAAATCCCAGTACTATGATAAACATCATGACCGTGTAAAAAATAGCAATATCTCTTTCCTCTTTCATTCATATTTATGTATGTATAACTATATACTCACGTTTTGGCAATACATATATTTACTTATCCATATATAGGACTGCTAGTCGCTCTAATTCGAACAAGCTAACAGAAGAGTGTACTATGCAGAAGGACATCAACGTGGCGGTAGCCACGGTTATACCACACACTCTGACTCGGCATGGCGTAGCTCAGGGTTATTTTTTATAAGCGCGGCCGAAGGCCGCCTATGCAGAAAGTTGGTTTTTTGGTCGCGGCGACTTTAAACCTAATTTGAATTTATTTCACACATAAAATGGGGATTTTGTGTTGGGGATTATGAGTTTGGGGATTTTGATTTGGGGATTTTGATTTTGGGGATAACGTGGTAGACCCAAAGGATACATGATAGACAGAACCCAGGTGAGGTTTGGTTAGGTTAGGTAGTAGCTGTCCTAATAAGGGGAGCTCACTTGGACAACATGATCGTTGTGATACCACATGCAATAAAATAAAGGTAACGTAGATATAGCTACTTAGAGAATCGTTGGGTAGCAACGATAAAACTCCGAATGATACCGATCTCTACTTTGAATAAATCCTCGGGAGATCCAAGTGAGTCGCGACCGAAATACTTTCGCCTGGTTCTGGCAAAAGCTGGGCAATCAAGCATAAAGTGATTTGGTTATTCCACCTCATCAACCTCCATACAGCTGCAGCAGGATGGAGTTTCCAGTATATTGTGACGTACCGCATTGTTACCCATGGGACTGTGCCCTGTCAGAACCCTGAGTCTTAGTGAACCCAATTATTTCAGCAAACACCCTGCCATCCATTTTCGGCCAGAAAAATCTTGCTTCCCTGCCAGACGTGATGTTCGCAAAACGTTTGCTGAGCTGACTCGAGGCCCAGCTATGGAGGAGCAATCCACAGGCGGCCAGTGGAATCCCGAAATCCTTACAGCCATCTTCATCCAGTTCAGTTGTACCGATGCGAGCTAAGAGATCCGCTTGACAGTTATCCGGGATATCACTATGGCCCGGGACGCAAATAAACTTAATTGTAAAATAATTCGATGCAATCGCAAGCGAGGTCACGCATTCCAGGCTACCCTCGATCGCACTGCAGTTGAGCTCAAGGCCTTGATAGCCGCTTGGCTATCAGAGTAGATGTTAAATTCCCTAACCGTAGTAGCACTGGATAGCATTTCATTTACCGCATCCTTAACCGCAGACACTTTCGCTTGGAATACACTGCAGTGATCCGCCAACTTAAACTTGCGGCTTGCATTTAGCTCTTGACAAAAGACCCCCCCCAAACTTTCCATCCAACGTCGACCCGTCCATGCCCCAGATAATTCCTCTTCCCCACTCCTCTCTCGGTGGGATGACTGGGGTGAAGGTTGTATAGGGGGCAGTTATTGGCATACAATAGTCCCTCCTGTCCGCGATAAAGTCGAAACTGGTAAGAAGGCTAGAGTGTGCGAAGTCAGAAAGCCCATATCACGGAGCCTGACTAACGACCGGGCCCGACCGCCTTTCCCGCAATATCTACGTGATACATATATGTTAAGCATGATGTTCAGGGCCAAGGTAGGTGAGAGCGCCACTGATACCGATCTGCGCCGTCCGTTGTACTGACACTAACATTTTGGAGGTGCTCGCCGTGTCCTGCGCTTTCCACCAGACCAGCACCCCATAGAGCAGAATAGGTTTGACCACCATCTCATAAATCCAGTGTACTACTCCTGGCGAGAGTTCCCATCTCTTTCCGATAGCCCCCCTGCAGCAGTACAAGGCAACCGCGGCCTTCCTGGCCCTATCTTCCACATAGGGTCTCCAGGACAGTTTCTTGTCCGAAACAATCCCCAAATATTTAACCCTATCAGAAAGTACCAACGGCACCCTTCCAATCGAGGGAGTTCTGAAATCGGGCCAATTCCGTTTTTCCCGGGTTGACCGCCAATCTACATGATTCAGCCCACCTAGCCACAGTATCCAGGTAGCCCTGCAGAACATCACGCAGGGTGCCCAGAAATTTGCCTCTGACTAGGATAGCGAGGTCATCTGCATAGGCAACCACTCGACAGCCATTGGCTTCCAGCTCCACAAGAAGATGGTTGACTACCACAACCCAGAGCATAGGAGATAGGACCCAGCTCTAGTCGATAAACTTTCCTAGTATGTTTAAGGAAACTGGATTAATACCATAATCATTTGGCCATATGAAATAAGTCTTATATAAATTTCTATTTTTTTGGTGGGTATGTATATGTGTATACGATATACATGCACACATAAATGTGCGGAGCTGCATAGAACGCTTGGTTGTTAAATGGTAGACTTTAGTAATCTTTAAGAGCTTAGGAAGTGGTAAAGATATGAAAAGTAATATGAAAGTGAAAGTAATGTCGGAGAGAGCAAGTAAGTAAATAAGAAGAAATATAAGCCGTTGGTAAACACATTTTATTCTGTCATATATTATGAAATTTTTGAAATTTTCTTGGAATTCCACGTTTTTAATTTTGTATCGCCTTTAGTTTACATGAATTAAGCTTTATACTCAGATTTTCTAATTTTTAAATGTCGTGAATTTGAGAAATGTAAGTATATTAGAGTGTGACATTATTCTTATTTTTGTTATAAGGCCTCAATGCAATGCGACCTTTATTTAGTAGTGTTGGGGATTATCGAATGAAAACTATCGAGTTATTCGATAGTTCACTCATTTTCATTAATTCGATAGTCATTTGAAATTCGTTCGTTACTAATTTTTTTAATCGTTCGTTCTATTTAATTTTTCACTGTGCATATATCAGTGATCTCAATTAAAAAGTTATTCAAATAAATTTTAAAGCTTAGCACACTTCAAACTAATCGACAAACGTTTTAAGCGTGGTAATTATCTCAAATTTTTATCTGAGGAATTGCTTTTAACTATTTAAATTGTGTAGAGATATTTATATTGCGACCTGGATTGAAGAGATCTTCCGTTTGCGATTTTTTTTTACCAAAAATGGCAATGAAGTTAAATGCCATATATACAAAAAAATATTTTTATTTTCTGGAAACACATCAAATTTTAATGACCATCTACGCCGTAAGCATCCATCTTCCTCAGAACAATGGAGTGTAACTTCACGAAAAATAGCGCCTGTAATTTCCGAAGAGGAACGTAGTTCCACTTCTCCTTCGTCAACTACTGCAGTAAGTACAGCGAGCACTTCCTTAACAGTAACTGTCGAAGACATTTGGAATAGTGGATGTTTGAGAAGGACTGTTCAAACAAATTATGTTGTTGGACAATATTGACAGAAATTCATTTTCACTAGTCTTCTGTCCTGTTGTTCTTGTAGCGGCATAAAGTTTCCCCAAAGGTTTGGGGGAATACTGACATATTGGCCATATGAATTGGTAAGACCAAAAAATTCAGTGGGTTGCGAACCAAAACTTTTTGCATATTATGCATACGCTTTGCATAATATTGTAACGAATTTACTGCAAGTCCTCTTATTTGCAACCTTCTGCTAAGTTCGAATCACTAAACTGTTGAATAAATAACTCCAATATTGAATAATGCAAAAATGGCCTTTTTTAAAGTACTTCACAATAACACTTAATCTTTGCAACCAATAGCTTGCTTAAACCAAACTGATTCTCGCGCCTCTACCGTTGTCGCCTTTTATACTGTCGATTTCCTCGTTGCATACTTCTAAGCTTTTCCATTCCAGAACCTAGTAAGTTATCAGCTACAAAATCACCAACCACAACTACGTTTATAGCTTCTCATATGCGCGTGAGTAATACTTGCACAAATTATTGCCCTTTATTGTGAGCACCTCAGATAAGATATATGCATGTGTTTGTGCGTCTCTTCTCCGCTGCGTGTAGGTACATATGTGTAGACATAATGATTGAATTATTGATGTGCAGCAAGTCACTGCTTACCATAGGCTTAGAGATGATAGTATCCCTTAGTGCTGCTAATATTCGTTACACTGCCCTCCACCTAATTCTGATCTTCCCGATCAGACAAATCTCTCGATCTAAACGCTGCTAGCATCTCCAATTGTACCACTCTTCTATTTCGTGGTTTCCCAATGGTTTGTGTGCGGTACATGGTATCACTGATCTTCTTCACAACTTTGTACGGGCCTTCCCAAATGCACCTAAATTTGGATGGAACACCTTTTCGCCGGTAAGGTTTGTATATCAGTACCAAACCTCCCTCCAAGAAACCTTCCGAATTATTGTTCTTGTCGTACCTGTGTTTCATCCTACTACTCACTATCATGGACCGTTCCCTCACACTCTGTTGTTTGGCCAATGAACTACTTCGTAGGGCTTGATCTTGACGAATTGGCTTTGGGTAATCAGTATCGTGTTGACGTTTCACAAAATTAGTGCGCGCTGACTTGAAACCAACCTTACATTCTTTCTGGAAAATTCTTTCAGTCGTTTCAGTGCGTCCATTAGGGTTTGTCAATGCCAGTTTTTTCTCGCAGGTACCTTCGGTTTTGATTTGTTTGGCCCATTCGCTCCATCAACCCTTGCCCGATCTGCTGCGTTTGACTTTTGTGGTTTTTGTCGAATCTCTTTCACCAGCACTCGCTTACTGCTGAACCCTTGCTTAAAACTGAAGTTAAGAGGCACATCCTTGTTCTTATACTGCATAATCCTTCTCTGAATATCGATCCTGATGTCAAAGTCAACTAAGAAATCCACTCCCAATATGACTTCATCAACTATCTCTGCCACAATGAATTTGTGTAGAACCATGACCTCCCCAATTAAGACTTCACATACCACTTCTCCCTGGACTTGGTTATACTCGCCAGTAATCGTACGCAATATTGCTCCAGGTAATGGCTTTACTCTCCTGTTGACCAAATCGGATCGGATTAAAGAATGAGATGCGCCTGTATCTACAGTCAGTACACGCTCCTTGCCATCCACATTTCCTTTGACGGTAAGACTGCTCGATTTCCTTCCAGTTTGCGAGATAGGTATCACACGACATTGAATAGCTGGGGCAAGTTCTCGATCTTTACACTTGACTCGCTCTTGCTTATCTCCTCCAGCTTTGCGTTTACAACCAGCCAAGTTGGAACTACCATGACCGGTGCTGCAATGACGTGCAATGTCACTTGGGATACCGCACTTGAAACACTTCATAACTCCGGAATTTTTTTGTTGTAATCCCTTCAGTGCTTCCAAAATTGTGTCTACCCAATCTGGCCTTTCCACTTCTACGCGATGAGCTTTGTATGCGGGCTTACTCAAAAGTGACTCTGTTTCCTGAGTCAGTGCATGGGATACCGTTTCAGCAAAGGTTGGTTTTGGGTTCGCATATGTAGCTCGTTTCGTTTCGGCATCCCGTATTCCATTTATAAAGCTCTGAATTTTAACCTTCTCGGTGTATTCCACGGGTGCGTCCGCATTTGCAAGATGAGCCAATCTTTCAACATCCGAAGCAAACTCCTGTAATGTCTCATTTGCTTTTTGGTATCGGTTTTGCAACTCAATTTGGTATATCTGTTTTCTATGCTCGCTTCCGTAGCGTCTCTCTAGAGCGCTCATCAATGTTTCATAGTTGTTCCGTTCGTACTCTGGAATTGTCTGTAAGATTTCAACTGCAGGCCCTTTCAATGCCACGAGCAGTGCAGCAACTTTATCTTCAATATTCAAGTGGTTCACTGCTGACGTCTTCTCAAATTGAAGCTTGAATACCTCGAAAGGAACAGAGCCGTCAAAAGATGGAGTTTTTACCTTCGGATTGCTCGCTGGAACAGCTGGGCGAATTAGTTGTAACTGTTGCATAAGACCTTTCAGCGCTTCTATCTCGGCATCAATTTTGTCCTCGAGTTGTAAAATTTTTGCATCCTGCTCTTCCAGTTTCGCAAAGAGCTGCGATGATACCTGTTCCGAAATTTTTGTCGACATTCCAGATTTACGTGCCTCTTTCGCTTCAAGTTGAGATAACATATATGTCTTCTGTTCTTCCAATTGAGATGACATTTGCGACGCCATTTCTGAAATGCGTGCCTTCTGTGACCCCAGCTGAGATGCCATTGTCGATGTTTGTACAGATATTGTGCTCGTCACTGTCTGCGGTGTTTAGTTTTTTTCTTCCATTTTTGTTGTTGTTTTGTCGCTATCATAATGAAAGACATACTCCTCAGCATTGATTCCTTCAAATACCATAGCTACACTTAGTCGTTTTTGTAGCTGGGATTTATAGCCAAAAGTAGCCAATCTACGGACTTCCAACTCCTCCTTCAGTTGCTGGATCGTCAATTCACTCATCTTTGCCATGTCAAAGTTGTATTCCCTATCTTCGGAATTTATTCAACAATTCCTCTTCTGACACCAATTGTAACGAATTTACTGCAAATCCTCTTATTTGCAACCTTCTGCTAAGTTCGAATCACTAAACTGTTGAATACATAACTCCAATATTGAATAATGCAAAAATGGCCCTTATTAAAGTACTTCACAATAACACTTATACTTTGCAACCAATAGCTTGCTTTAACCAAACTGATTCTCGCGCCTCTACTGTTGTCGCCTTTTATACTGTCTGATTTATTGATGTGCATCAAGTCACTGCTTAGCATCGGCTTAGAGATGATAGTATCCCTTATTGCTGCTAATATTTGTTACAATATGTAACAAATGCATTTAAGTTGAATATTTTCGTTATTTGCTTGAAGAAAAATTTACCCAATTTTAGTCACATTCAACATTTTGTCTTATATAGGCTTGTTCTTTAGCTACTCCGGAGGATAACCAAAACAATCCAGAGACTGTTCTTTGGAATAGTAAATGTACTACAAACAACATCGGTACTGGGCTCGTGCTAGCGAAAGAGCAAATCAAATGAATGAATGAATGAAAAAAATTCTTTCGATAGTTAAAATCATTCAGTAACTAACTATCGATAGTTGAATTCATTCGATAGTTCCCAACAGTATTATTTAGATCTGTTCTTTAGATATTGTGTTTGACCTTTCGGCCTATTACTGTATACGTGACATGAGGTTTTTCATAAATCTTATTACTTCTTCAAGCTTTTTACTCCATATTATAGGGTGATTAAGAGTAACATCGCCTATATTCAGAGTTTTTGAGCGACGCAGAGAATGTGAACCGGTGATTCATCTTCAAGTTCACAAAAGCTGCAGATTTGTGTTTCGGATAGATTTAACTTACTATGGTGATATCCTAGTCTACAGTGTCCCGTGTAGCACTTAGTGAGAGTCGGTCTTCTCTACTTAGATTTATGAGTTTGGCTGATACTGTTGCTGGAAGTATAAACAATTTGTCTTTGCTCTGGGCATTTAAGTAATCCAGAGTTATATGTACTGTTTATTTTCAGTTACTTGTGGTTTCGCTACAGTCTCTGGAGAGAATCGGGACAGGAAGAAGCATACATCTATATTGGGTCCCAGGGCATATGGGAATAGATGGGAATGAAAAAGCGGACGAACTACCTAAAAAGGGCGCATCCCTTGAAGCTTGCTCCGTAGATGTCCCAATTAGATTGGGCGAGATTAAGCGAAGTCGAGTGGTGCACATGATCGACCAAGCGGGAAAAGCGTGGGTTCAAGCGCGGGGCTGTAAAGTGTCGAAGATTATGTGTAGGTCTTACAACCTTAGACTAACACAGTTGCTCCTATCATTAAAAAGAGAGGACTGTAGACTCATGACGGGTATTCTGACTGAACACTGCCTGCTGGCGTCACATGCCTTTAAACTAGGCTTGGTCAATGATAGCAGATGTAGGAAGTGCGGGTTGGAGGAGGAAACGATCGAGCACGTTCTGTGCTCGTGCCCTGCACTTGCCAGGCTAAGACTCCAGCTATTAGGAGTGATACAGCTGTCAGATCTAGAAGCAGCAAGTGGCTTAAGTCCTAGGAAGCTTCTAGTATTTGCCAAGAGGACGGAGTTATTTTATAACTTATGTCCTGGTTTTTGATAGGGTTTTTCAGTTTGGTCGTTCAAACAAACTTCTGGTAACACTACTGACTCAATCAGTCTATGTGAGGTCCTCATGGACCGGCCAGTTCAACCTACCTACCTGTGGTTTCGCTAGGCATACATTTGTGAGTCCCCATCAGGACTCAGGACGAAGGCTTCCTTCTTGGATAGGTAGTCTATTTGTTCATTACCTTCATGTCCCTGATGCACGGGAGCCCATCTTATCATAACCTTATTTTTGGCTACCAGATCAATTAGGACTGCAATGCATTCATCCGCTAGCTAAGAAGTGGTTGTGTAAGAGTGCAAGGTATACAAGGTTGTGTGGCATAATAAGGAAATTGCTCGAGGAAATACTTTCCCGTTTTCTACCGCCAATTTCTTTGGCATAGATTTCTATATTCCTTGTTTCATAAAGAGTTCTGTTCATAATTAACACCTCAAAGTCCAGTGAGATGCTGAGCTTGGAGTCGTTGCATCACATGGGATCTTCTATGAAGTAAAGTCGAAAAAAAAAATATCTTATTCCAAGTTCCTTTACAAAACGCTGAAATAAGGTGTCCAAAAACTTCTCTATTAACTTAGACTTCTCTAATAACTTTATTGTAATTGTAACAGCTGTTACCGTAATTGTAATGACCGTAACTGTTAAGTAAACATTACTACTCTTTCTGTAACTATTACTACCGTAACTGCTGTTAACCTAATTATTGATGTCGTAGCTGCTGTTACTGTAACTACTATTACCTTAACTACTGTTATTGTACCTTATGTTAACATGGCCACTGCTATCGTAGATACTGTGGCGAATGTTGACATCACTATGCTGTTAGTAAATAATCGCAACAACAAAACACAGCAAGCAGCGACACTTATGTACAAGGCAACGAAGAGATACACATGTAGTCATCAGCCGAAGTAGTTGCTCACGCATATGGCTGGTAGAAAAGCATAAACTACAAATATACATGTATATTAGGGCGGGTCAAATTGTATGGTGAAAAATGGGGGCAAAAAAACTTCAGATGCACATCCAGTTTCTGAATCTATGGGTCATACTGATTAATATTGTCCATGGGACCATAGGTCTGAAATGAATTCCGAGCCTCCCTAATCTTGTTAGAAAATTTTATATCCCAATACGAATAGCGGCTCTCACAAATAAAATACATGAAAATAAATGTCAAATTCGGATTCGGATTGGGATATAAAACTTTCTATCAAAATTAGGGAGGCTCGAAATGCATTTCAGACCTATGGTGCCATGCACAATATTACTGAGTATGACCCATAGATTCAGAAACTGGATGTTCCTTTTCAACAATAAATTTTAACCACGCTAATGTATATATTATATATAGTAAACAAGCATGAGATACAACTGTTCTCGAATAGATTTTTGTGAAACGACTATACTTGAGGAGAAATGTGTGAACTAGAAAACCGAGAGTATAAAAGCATCGCAAGCTTAGGAATCAGAATCAGTTTGATTTAAACGCCCTTTTGTGAAGTACGTGATACTGAAGTATAATTGTACTACGCCCAAAGTAGTCCAAATAAAGACAATTTTGCAGTAATGAATATTGGAGTGATTTACTCAACAGTTTAGCGATTCGAACGTTAGCAGAAGGTGTATAAATAAGTGGAATTTTCACTAAATTCGTTACAATACTATTGCGCTGTTTCCAAAACTACCGTTAAATTTACCACTACTGTAAAATTTACCGATTAACTTCCGGTACCCCAAATATTATTACCGTAGCTAATATTGTCGCAGCTATTATTACCGAAACTTCTGTTACCGTAACTATTGTTGGCGTAAATGCAGTTACCACAAACTGATGTTACTATAACGATCGTTACCATTGCACTAGCTTAAATCGTGATCAAAAGTTTTTACATTTTTTTTCTACAGACTTATAAGTAAACGTGGCTGCTGACGTATGCCTTTTTATGAGCTCATAAGAAATTTTTAGGTCAAGGCACTACACAGCAAATTTTCCTATTGTAATCAATTTTTACCATTAATGCCACAGTTGGCGACTGCCGTCTGTTGTATGTATGCAAATCTCTTGGTTGTTAAGGATAATGTTGCCATTGCATTATATTGCGTGCGATGGCAATATCCGCTTAGTAGCATTGATGTAAGTGCATTATGTGTGACTATGTTTTTTTTGTAAAAGGTTGTCATTTGATGTGTGTTAAGGCTTCAAGGTCCTGGTGGGGCTTAATTTTTGTTTTAAGCTAAAAAAATCAGATTTTTCAAATTACGAAATTTTTTCGACAAATTTTATGATATTTTGGTTATAGCTTCGAAAATTGCTTCGTGATCATTTCGGGGGTTAACCTACAATTCCAAATCGATGCGTACAAAAGAAGGAAGAAACTTCCCAAAAGGAAAGTTGGTTACAAGCCAGGACACACTATTATTGTGAAACGTCAAATCGATACTGACGATGCAAAACCAATCCATCAAGCTCTTCAAAGTAGTCCATTGACCATACAATATAATGTGAGGCAACGAGCCGTGATCATGATTATGAGTACTAAGATAAAGGACAGGTACGACAAGGACAGCTATTCGGAAATTTTCCTGGAGTGAGATCTACTACTGTTATACAACCCTCACCGGTGTAGTTGGAAAGGTTCGGACAAAGTTGTAAAGCCCATCAGTTAGCGATGTCGTCTACCGCATACGATTAATTAGAAAACAACGAAATAGGAGAAGGGTGTTTCATTTTGAGAGGCTAATAGCATTTGAATCGAGCGCATAACAAGACATATTACTAACACACACATACATAGAAGGCAACAGAAACTATTTCACACACATTTAAGCATCAGCTAAGAGCTAAGAGAATATTTCACACGCATGTACACAGCAATAGAGAGCACATAAAGCACAGATATACACACATGTATGTGGGCAAAGCCAATATGAGATACAGAAACGAGAAATATATAAGCAACTATTCGAACTCTAAGAAACGTTAATCTGGACTATTATCTTACTAGGGTTACGCTTTATAATGAACTTCAATTTAAAATTTACCTACCTTAATTTCAATTCAATACATTTTCAACTGAGATAGTGCCTCCAATAAGCAAATTAAAATATAGGGCGTTTTCTTGCGGCTTTTCGGGGTAGGGTCAGTCGAATTAACCGGAAATGTGCTTTATTTAACTCTTTAGCTTGTATGCTGCCACCTGCGCGATTGAATTCAATTATGATTAAAAGCATCATTATTGGGGATTCCTACTGCAAACCTGTCTACCTCTTAACGTTTCATCTTCACACACCAACAACAACGTCAATGAGACTTGGCTGGCAACGAACATATCGTTCATATTTGTTTTGTATTAAATTTTATTGCGTTTTGTGTCATCAGAGGCTTTTAGATTATGTCGAAACATTGCTGCCTGGATACTGTGAAAGCTTTCGTGGTAAAACGGCACCCAAGGTTATAACTTACTTGAAAGAATATTTGGTTGCTATGTTGTGTTAACATAAAAGAAATTTTCAGTAAACAGCAGGGTAATCGATTTGATTGTAGATATTGTCACGGATATTACCATCACTAAGCTATACCATCACTAAAGCGATGCTAAGGCCATGCCAAGCAGTATTTACGTCAATAATCAAATCAAGTATACACATATATAAGGCAGCCCAGAGAGATGTCACATACAGATGCATTTACTTATACGCCTATGTGTACTCGAGAGACTGTAAACTACAAACATTCACATCAATAATTCAATCATTATGTATCTACATAAACGAATAAATAACTGCGTCTACACATATGTACGTATACGAGCAGCGGAGCCGCAATGCACAAACACATGCATATATCTTATCTGAGTTGTCACAGGAGAGAGCAATAATTTGTGCACGTAGTTGTGGCTGGCGATTTTGTAGCCGAAACTAACTAGTAACTTCTGGAAATCGAAGAGCCTAGAAGTATGCAGCGTAAACTATAAAAGCGGGGCAAGCGAGTAAGAAGTAATTCAGTTTGAGTTGAGCTATCAATCAATTTGATTAAGCACGCGATCTGGCGGCCAATAGTAGAGTTTCATTTGAGTTATCAGCCAGTTTGGTTATTAAGCCAGCGAGTAGCAAAGTATAAGTGTTATTGTGAAGTACTTTAATAAAGGCCATTTTTCCATTATTCAATATTGGAGTTATTTATTCAACAGTTTAGTGATTCGAACTTAGCAGAGGATTGCAAATAGGAGGATTTGCAAGTAAATTCGTTACAATTGGTGTCAGAAGAGGAATTGTTGAATAAATTCTAGAGGACAACAAGGACATAGCAAAGTTAAGTGAATTGAAGGTCCCGCAACTGAAGAAGGAGTTGGAGAACCGTGGATTGAGTACAAATAAACTAGAACTTCAGGCACGACTACGAGAGGCAATGGAATTAGAAGGAATTGACGTGGAAGAGTATGTCTTTCATCTTGATGGCGATGAGACGACAAAATTGGAGGAGAAAAATGAAACACCGCAGACAATGGCGAACAAAGACTTGAACATGATATTGGCTGCAATATCGGCACAAATGTCCGAAATGTCATCACAAATATCCACCAACATGTCATCTCAACTGGAATCGCAAAACACAGATATAGCATCTAAGATGGAAACACAACTAGAAGAACAGAAAACGTATATGTCATCTCAACTAGAAGAACAGAAAACGTATATGTCATCACAGATGGAATCCCAAGAGACACGTATAACATCAAAGATTGAAGCACAAGAAACGCGTATTTCGGAAATGTCAGCACAAATTTCAGCACAGATATCATCTCAGATCTCCACACAACTAGAAGAGCAGGAAGCCCGTATATCATCTAAACTGGAGGCGCATATGGAAGAAAAACTAACCCAGTTTCATGAAGGCTTCAGTGGTCAACAGGATAAAATCGAGGCCGAGGTGGATGCTTTGAGAGGACGTATCGAGCAGTTACAACTAAATCGTCCAGCAGTTTCAGCGAGTAATCCAAAGGTAAAAACACCATCCTTTGACGGTTCTGTTCCTTTCCAGGTCTTTAAGCTACAGGATCGCAAAAGCGGAGTGAAAAAGTTATCAAATGCTTCAAATGCGGGAAGTCCGGTCACATTGCACGTCATTGCGATCTTGGCCTTAATAGTTCCAACAATGTGGGTGGGCGTAAACGCAAAGCTGGAGGATATGAGCAAGAGCGAGTAAGAGGTAGAGAGCTAGATCCAGCTATTGAATGCCCTGTGATATCTGTGTCGCAAATTGGTAGAAAATCGAGCAGTCTTACCGTCAGAGGGAATGTGAATGGCAACGAACGAATACTGACTGTAGATACGGGCGCATCTCATTCCTTGATCCGATCTGACTTGGTCAACAGGAGAGTGAAACCGTTACCTGGAGCAAAGTTGCGTACGGTCACTGGCGAGTATAACCAAGTTCAGGGAGAAGTGATATGTGAAGTATTGATTGGGAAGGTCATGGTTCTGCACAAATTTGTTGTGGCGGAGATTGTTGATGAAGTTTTATTGGGAGTGGATTTTTTGGTTGACCATGACATCAAGATCGATATGCAGAGAAGGGTGATGCGTTATGAGAACCAACATGTGCCAGTTAACTTTAGTTTGGAAAAAGGGTTCAGCAGTAATCGGGTACTGGTGGAGAAGACTCGACGAAGGCCACGAAATTCAAAGGTAAAGGTTGATGGAACAAATGGGCCAAACAAATCAAAACCGAAGGTACCTGTGAGAGAAACACTGGCATTGAAAAGCCCTAACGGACGTACTAAAACGAAGAAAGAATGCAAGGGTGGTTTCAAGCCAAGGCACACTACTGTTGTGAAGCGTCGGAACGATACTGATTATGCAAAGCAAATCCGTCCAGCGCAAGCTCTGCGAAGTAGTTCTTCATTGGCCGAGCAACAGAGTGCGAGGGAACGATCGAGGATAATGAGTAGTAAGATGAAACACAGGTACGACAAGGAAAATAATTCGGAAGGTTTCCGGGAGGAAAATTTGGTACTGTTATACAACACTCACCGGCGGAAAGGTGTTCCATCCAAATTTCGGTGCAGTTGGGAAGGCCCGTACAAGGTTGTGAAGAAGATCAGTGATATCATCTACCGCATACAAAGCATTGAGAAACCACGGAGTAGAAGAGTGGTACATATGGCGATGCTAGCAGCGTTTAGATCGAGAGATTTGTCTGATCGGGACGATCAGACTTAGGTGGAGGGCAGTGTCACGGATATTACCATCACTAAGCTATACCATCACTAAGGCGATGCTAAGGCCATGCCAAGCAGTATTTACGTCAATAATCAAATCAAGTATACACATATATAAGGCAGCCCAGAGAGATGTCACACACAGATGCATTTACTTATACGCCTATGTGTACTCGAGAGACTGTAAACTACAAACATTCACATCAATAATTCAATCATTATGTATCTACATAAACGAATAAATAATTGTGTCTACACATACGTACGTATACGAGCAGCGGAGCGGCAATGCACAAACACATGCATATATTTTATCTGAGTTGTCACAAGAGAGAGCAATAATTTGTGCACGTAGTTGTGGCTGGCGATTTTGTAGCCGAAACTAACTAGTAACTTCTGGAAATCGAAGAGCCTAGAAGTATGCAGCGTAAACTATAAAAGCGGGGCAGGCGAGTAAGAAGTAATTCAGTTTGAGTTGAGTTATCAATCAGTTTGATTAAGCACGCGATCTGGCGGCCAATAGTAGAGTTTCATTTGAGTTATCAGTCAGTTTGGTTATTAAGCCAGCGAGTAGCAAAGTATAAGTGTTATTGTGAAGTACTTTAATAAAGGCCATTTTTCCATTATTCAATATTGGAGTTATTTATTCAACAGTTTAGTGATTCGAACTTAGCAGAGGATTGCAAATAGGAGGATTTGCAAGTAAATTCGTTACAATATATATTATTGCTTGATATGATTCGCAACTGCCACAACTTTCTAATATATCCCAGTTACAAATATAGATATGAAATTATCGTGAACAGAGTTATTAACTCTATTCACGTTTTCGTTGTTGTTGCAATTTATAGTTCAAACATCAAAACCAAGAAGAATTATACAGAAGTTACTATCGTTTCCTACGCCGATGACTGTACAATAATGGCCACATGCCCAGGCCCACAGATCGATGAGCTTTGCAACAGATCTCTCCAGTTTTTTCGCCTCGCGAAACCGGGCATTATCACCGACTAAATCCTCCGCGACCTTATTTACAACATGGACGTCCCAAATGTCGACCATTTTGAACATCCACGTCGATGGCACTACGCTACCGACTGTCCTACACCCCAAAATCTTGGGTGTGACGTTTGATCAAGATCTACATTTTGGGGAGCATGCAGCCGCAATTGTACCGAAAATCCAGAGCCGTAATAAAATCCTCAAATGCCTTGCTGACAGTACTTGTGGAAAAGACAAAGAAACGCTCATTACAACATACAAAGCAATTGGCCAGCCGATTGTATGCTACGCGTCCCCTATATGGTCGCCAAGCCTAAAAAGTACCTACTGGAAGAAGATACTGCTCTCAGAACCGCCACGGGCTGTCTTCTTATGTCCCCAGAACACCATCTACATAATGAGGCGAGAATACTCCCCATCAGGGAGATAAATGGGATGCTAACCAAACAGTTCCTGTTGAATACCCAGAAACCAGGGCATCCCAACAGACATCTGATTGATGAGCCAACACCGCCTAGGGACTTAAGGAGTCATCTCCGTAAGCATTATCAGGAAATACGGTACCCGAGAACTCAGCCGTATGAAGCAAAAAAACACAAGCAGATCCTCAGTGAACTCCATAAACAGGCGTCGGACCTTTTTGTCGGGAATTGCCCGGTGAATCCAGTACTCGGGGAACAGTACCCAAAACTTGCGGAAGAGGAACGCATATTCCCCAGGGAAACGCGATTCACTCTAGCTCAACTTCGTTCTGGATACTGTAACAGGTTAAACTCTTACCTATCCACAATCAACCCCGATATACAAAATGTATGCCCGCTTGCAATGTGTCCCCACATGACACCAGCAATCTCTTTAATTGTAATGTGGAACCAACGGCTCTAACACCCCTTTCATTATGCTCCACGCCTGTTGAAACAGCAAGTTTCCTTGGACTCCCGTTAGAGGATATAGATGACAATTTGTGATCGGTTGCAACTATTAGGTGGGGCAAAGCACTGCTAAAACAACAACAACAACAACAACATGACTACCCAGGAACCTTAATACCAAATTTGATTAAGATACCTAAAAAGTTACGCAAGTTATCGTGTTCACGGACAGACGGACGGACAAGGCTAAATTTCTTTTTTCGCACAAATCATTTTGATATATAGAACTTTATATCTGTCTCGATTAGTTTATGCCGTTACGGGGTACCTTTATGCGAACAAAATCAATATACTTTATGAGCTCTGCTCAGCTGAGTATAAAAATGATTGCGCCGTAAGATATGTTGTTTTTGAACGCCTGGCTTTCATATTATGTTCGCATAAAAATATGCAATGTTTATTTGGCTGCCTAAAGAAAAGTCAATTGCAAGAGTTAACTTACATTGCTCGGTCAACCCAGGTAATGAGTATTGCACTGATAATTAAAATATCTGCGGTGATCCTTTTGTACTCTGAAATATATAGAAAAAGGCCGAAAACCAAGGCATGAGTAAGATTTTGCCGATGACACGGTCGTATATGTTTTAGGTATAGCAAACTGAGATCAAATTTTCTTGTTTCAGTATAGTCGCTGCAGCAAATCGCAGTAGTTCCGAACTAATGTTGAACTATAGCAATAAGAAACGCCACTAGTTCTAACTCTGTTCCCTCGTAGTGCTTCCCATTGAAACTTTTATCGCTTTGATGTCCTGCGAAATGGTAACTGTCTTTCACTGCAGACCTGTGAAGTGCTTCAAACTAGGTTCATTGTGCTAATACTTAGCCATAACGAATAGAAGTCAAATGTTAAGCCAACAACATGTTCAAAGGTTATGCGGAGCCAATTGTACGGTGAAGTTTCCTTTGAGCGAAGTCAATGGCCATAAAAACAGTCACAACAGTAATTAATATTTACCTTCGAGAACAGAAGTTCTATATAATAATAACAAACATACATACCTACAAGAAATATAAAAGCAATCATACTGTTCTAAGTGCGTTTTCATGTAAATCAAATGTTAATATATTTCTTGTTTCTTTAACCAAACACAACAACACAAAGCCAGCAAATAATTTAGCAATAAGAGTCATCAGATTTCGAGAATGTGGGGTCGTAGCTAACTACTGAACATTAAATAGAAATTAAATTTGCGGAAATTCGAGAAGCTACGACCGGAAAAATTTGCTTTCCTCATATATATATAAGTTCTCAGTAGAAGCTTTGCCGAAAGCCATTGCCGCATGAAGACTAGACCGGCACTGTTATCACAATAACAATAACAACCAGCATCAACTTATTAAATAATAATGAACTTTAATAAGATGTAGAAGGTATATGAAGCTGAGGTCTTTAATTAGGCTAACGATAGACTGTAAAGGCTTTAAAGAATCGGAAAAAATATTGTTTTTTTAGATCAAACTACTCAGGATGGAAAAGTTCAGAAAGGCTTCTAATACCATTTTTAAAATTATCTTTAAAGAGTCCTTAAACTATTCTGAAAAGAATGCGGGGATATTGTCGAAATTATCTTGAAGTAATGGCCAAAAGATCACGAGAGAGTCTGAAATGACAGCGAAAACAATCTTGAAATGATGCATATATATGTAGCTTCTATATAGTCTGAAATTAGCCCTTAATGACTCATAACTCATCCCAAGACAGTCCCAAAATAGTCTATAAAAGTAATCCCGCAATGATACCCATATGTTATGGAAATACTTCCGAAAATCCGAAATAGTTTCGATATGAGCAATAAGACCATCACGAATGCTTCTTTCCATGGCGGTTTCTTTGAAATGGTGTCTCTATTAATTGATTTTAGAATTTATACTGAACTTACCCTGATATGATCTCAAAGTTTCCAAGAATAATCTAGTACATTAGACCATAAATATTGCAAATATGATACAAAACAACATCAAAATTATCCCAAAGACAATTACGAAGCGATCTCGAAGTGGTTTCGCAATGGTCTCGAAATAATGCCGAAAAAACTCCGAACACGTCCCGAACTTTTCTTCCAAACACTCCAGAAACCATCTCATCTTCCCTCGACAACGTCTATAATTTCGAGCCATACATCAGGACAAGTATGATAAGTGACTTGCAGAGCACGATTTTTGTTCGTCTAGAAAGGACTTTACATTCAATTGCCTACTCAGTCCAAAGTAGTTCTTTTTGGCAAGAGTTATTCTGCGTTTGATTTCCAAGCTGACATTGTTTTTGCTGGTCATGCTGATATAGACTTCCATATATCAAAATCATCAGGATCGAAAAAAAAAATTGATTGAGCCATGTCCGTCCGTCCGTTAAAACGATAACTTGAGTAAATTTTGAGGTATCTTGATGAAAGTTGGTATGTAGGCTCCTGAGCACTCATCTCAGATCGCTATTTAAAATGAACGATATCGGACTATAACCACGCCCACTTTTTCGATATCGAAAAACCGAAAAAGTGCAATAATTCATTACCAAAGACAGATAAAGCGATGAAATTTGGTAGGTGAGTTGAACTTATGACGCAGAATAGAAAATTAGTAAAATTTTGGACAACGGGCGTGGCACCGCTCACTTTTAAAAGAAGGTAATTAAAAAAATTTTCAAGCTGTAATTTGGCAGTCGTTGAAGATATTTTGATGCAATTTGGCAGGAACGTTACTCCTATTACTATATGTACGCTTAATAAAAATTAGCATCATCGGAGAAGGACCACGCCCACTTTAAAAAAAAAATTTTTTTTAAGTTCAATTTTAACAAAAAATTTAATATATTTACAGTATATAAGTAAATTATGTCAACATTCAACTCCAGTAATGATATGGTGCAACAAAATACAAAAATAAAAGAAAATTTCAAAATGGGCATGGCTCCGCCTTTTTTCATTTAATTTGTCTAGGATACTTTTAATGCCATAAGTCGAACAAAAATATACCAATCCTTTTGAAATTTGGTAGGAGCATAGATTTTATGACGCTAACTGTTTTCTGTGAAAATGGGCGAAATCGGTTGAAGTCACGCCCAGTTTTTATACACAGTCGTCCGTCTGTCCTTCCGCATGGCCGTTAACAAGATAACTAGAGAAAAAATCGATATATCTTTACCGAACTCAGTTCACGTACTTATCTGAACTCACTTTGTATTGGTATAAAAAATGGCCGAAATCCGACTATGACCACGCCCACTTTTTGGATATCTAAAATTACGAAAAATGAAAAAAATGCCATAATTCTATACCAAATACGAAAAAAGGGATGAAACATGGTAATTGGATTGGTTTGATGACGCGAAATATAACTCTAGAAAAAACTTTGTAAAATGGTTGTGACACCTACCATATTAAGTAGAAGAAAATGAAAAAGTTCTGCAGGGCGAAATAAAAAACCCTTGAAATCTTGGCAGGTATTACATATATAAATAAATTAGCGGTATCCAAAAGATGATGTTATGGGTCACTCTGGTCCACATTTTGGTCGATATCTGGAAAACGCCTTCACCTATACAACTACCACCATTCCCTTTTAAAACTCTCATTAATACCTTTAATTTGATACTAATATCGTACAAACACATTCTAGAGTCACCCCTGGCCCACCTTTATGGCGATACCTTGAAAAGGCGTCCACCTATAGAACTAAGGTCCACTCCCTTTTAAAATACTCATTAACACCTTTCGTTTGATACCCATATTGTACAAACGTATTCTAGAGTCAACCCTGGTCCACCTTTTTGGCGATATCTCGAAAAAGCGACCACCTATACAACTACCACCACTCCCTTTTAAAACCCTCATTAATACCTTTAATTTGATACCCATATCGTACAAACAAATTCTAGAGTCACCCCTGGTCCACCTTTATGGCGATATCCGAAAAGCCGTCCACCTATAGAACTAAGCCCCACGCCCTTTTAAAATACTCATTAACACCTTTCATTTGATACCCATATCGTACAAACATATTCTAGAGTCACCCATGGTCCACCTTTATGGCGATATCCGAAAAGCCGTCCACCTATAGAACTAATCCTCACGCCCTTTTAAAATACTCATTAACACCTTTCATTTGATACCCATATCGTACAAACATAATCTAGAGTCACCCCTGGTCCACCTTTATGGCGATATCCGAAAAGCCGTCCACCTATAGAACTAATCCCCACGCCCTTTTAAAATACTCATTAACACCTTTCATTTGATACCCATATCGTACAAACATAATCTAGAGTCACCCCTGGTCCACCTTTATGGCGATATCCGAAAAGCCGTCCACCTATAGAACTAATCCCCACGCCCTTTTAAAATACTCATTAACACCTCTCATTTGATACCCATATGGTACAAACGTAATCTAGAGTCACCCCTGGTCCACCTTTATGGCGATATCCGAAAAGCCGTCCACCTATAGAACTAATCCCCACGCCCTTTTAAAATACTCATTAACACCTTTCATTTGATACCCATATCGTACAAACATAATCTAGAGTCACCCTGGTCCACCTTTATGGCGATATCCGAAAAGCCGTCCACCTATAGAACTAATCCCCACACCCTTTTAAAATACTCATTAACACCTTTCATTTGATACCCATATCGTACAAACATATTCTAGAGTCAGCCCTGGTCCACCTTTATGGCGATATCCGAAAAGCCGTCCACCTATAGAACTAAGCCCCACGCCTTTTAAAATACTCATTAACACCTTTCATTTGATACCCATATCGTACAAACAAATTCTAGAGTCACCCCTGGTCTACCTTTATGGCGATACCTCAAAAAGGCGTCCACCTATAGAACTAAGGCCCACTCCCTTTTAAAATGCTCATTAACACCTTTCGTTTGATACCCATATTGTACAAACATATTCTAGAGTCACCCCTGGTCCACCTTTATGGCGATATCTCGAAAAGGCGACCACCTATACAAATACCACCACTCCCTTTTAAAGCCCTCATTAATACCTTTAATTTGATACCCATATCGTACAAACAAATTCTAGGGTCACTGCTGGTCTACCTTTATATATCTCGAAACGGCGTCCACCTATGGAACTAAGGATCACTCCCTTTTAAAATACTCATTAGCACCTTTTTTTTTGATACCCGTATTGTACAAACAAATTCTAGGCTCACGCCTGGTCCACCTTTATGGAGATATCTCGAAACGGCGTCCACCTATGGAACTAAGGATTACTCCATTTTAAAATACTCATTAACACCTTTCATTTGATACCCATATCGTATAAACAAATTGGAGAGTCACCCCTGGTCCACCTTTATGGCGATATTCGAAAAGCCGTCCACCTATAGAACTAATCCCCACGCCCTTTTAAAATACTCATTAACACCTTTCATTTGATACCCATATCGTACAAACATATTCTAGAGTCACCTCTGGTCCACCTTTATGGCGATATCCGAAAAGCCGTCCACCTATAGAACTAAGCCCCACGCCCCTTTAAAATACTCAGTAACACCTTTCACTTGATACCCATATCGTACAAACATATCCTAGAGTCACCCCTGGTCCACCTTTATGGCGATATCCGAAAAGCCGTCCACCTATAGAACTAAGCCCCACGCCCTTTTAAAATACTCATTAACACCTTTCATTTGATACCCATATCGTATAAACAAATTCTAGAGTCACCGCTGGTCCACCTTTAAGGCGATATCTCGAAAAGCCGTCCACCTATAGAACTAATCCCCACGCCCTTTTAAAATACTCATTAACACCTTTCATTTGATACCCATATCGTACAAACATATTCTAGAGTCACCCCTGGTCCACCTTTATGGCGATATCCGAAAACCCGTCCACCTATAGAACTAATCCCCACGCCCTTTTAAAATACTCATTAACACCTTTCATTTGATACTCATATCGTACAAACATAATCTAGAGTCACCCCTGGTCCACCTTTATGGCGATATCCGAAAAGCCGTCCACCTATAGAACTAATCCTCACGCCCTTTTAAAATACTCATTAACACCTTTCATTTGATACCCATATCGTATAAACAAATTCTAGAGTCACCCCTGGTCCACCTTTATGGCGATATCCGAAAAGCCGTCCACCTATAGAACTAATCCCCACGCCCTTTTAAAATACTCATTAACACCTTTCATTTGATACCCATATCGTACAAACATAATCTAGAGTCACCCCTGGTCCACCTTTATGGCGATATCCGAAAAGCCGTCCACCTATAGAACTAATCCCCACACCCTTTTAAAATACTCATTAACACCTTTCATTTGATACCCATATCGTACAAACATATTCTAGAGTCACCCCTGGTCCACCTTTATGGCGATATCCGAAAAGCCGTCCACCTATAGAACTAAGCCCCACGCCCTTTTAAAATACTCATTAACAGCTTTCATTTGATACCCATATCGTACAAACATATCCTAGAGTCACCCCTGGTCCACCTTTATGGCGATATCCGAAAAGCCGTCCACCTATAGAACTAAGCCCCACGCCCTTTTAAAATACTCATTAACAGCTTTCATTTGATACCCATATCGTACAAACGTAATCTAGAGTCACCCCTGGTCCACCTTTATGGCGATATCCGAAAAGCCGTCCACCTATAGAACTAATCCCCACACCCTTTTAAAATACTCATTAACACCTTTCATTTGATACCCATATCGTACAAACATATCCTAGAGTCACCCCTGGTCCACCTTTATGGCGATATCCGAAAAGCCGTCCACCTATAGAACTAAGCCCCACGCCCTTTTAAAATACTCATTAACAGCTTTCATTTGATACCCATATCGTACAAACAAATTCTAGGGTCACTGCTGGTCCACCTTTATATATTTCGAAACGGCGTCCACCTATGGAACTAAGGATCACTCCCTTTTAAAATACTAATTAGCACCTTTTTTTTGATACCCGTATTGTACAAACAAATTCTAGGGTCACGCCTGGTCCACCTTTATGGAGATATCTCGAAACGGCGTGCACCTATGGAACTAAGGATTACTCCCTTTTAAGATACTTATTAACACCTTTCATTTGATACCCATATCGTACAAACATATTCTAGAGTCACCCCTGGTCCACCTTTATGGCGATACCTCAAAAAGGCGTCCACCTATAGAATTAAGGCCCACTCCCTTTTAAAACACTCATTAACACCTTTCGTTTGATACCCATATTTTACAAACATATTCTAGAGTCACCCCTGGTCCACCTTTATGGCGATATCTCGAAAAGGCGACCACCTATACAAATACCACCACTCCCTTTTAAAGCCCTCATTAATACCTTTAATTTGATACCCATATCGTACAAACAAATTCTAGGGTCACTGCTGGTCCACCTTTATATATCTCGAAACGGCGTCCACCTATGGAACTAAGGATCACTCCCTTTTAAAATACTCATTAGCACCTTTTTTTTGATACCCGTATTGTACAAACAAATTCTAGGGTCACGCCTGGTCCACCTTTATGGAGATATCTCGAAACGGCGTCCACCTATGGAACTAAGGATTACTCCCTTTTAAAATACTCATTAACACCTTTCATTTGATACCCGTATCGTATAAAAAAATTCTAGAGTCACCTCTGGTCCACCTTTATGGCGATATTCGAAAAGCCGTCCACCTATAGAACTAATCCCCACGCCCTTTTAAAATACTCATTAAAACCTTTAATTTGATACCCATATCGTACAAACATATTCTAGAGTCAGCCCTGGTCCACCTTTATGGCGATATCCGAAAAGCCGTCCACCTATAGAACTAAGCCCCACGCCCCTTTAAAATACTCAGTAACACCTTTCATTTGATACCCATATCGTACAAACATATTCTAGAGTCACCCCTGGTCCACCTTTATGGCGATATCCGAAAAGCCGTCCACCTATAGAACTAAGCCCCACGCCCTTTTAAAATACTCATTAACACCTTTCATTTGATACCCATATCGTATAAACAAATTCTAGAGTCACCCCTGGTCCACCTTTAAGGCGATATCTCGAAAAGGCGACCACCTATAGAACGAAGGCCCACTCCCTTTTAAAAATACTCATTAACACCTTTCATTTGATACCCGTATTGTACAAACACATTCTAGAGTCACCCCTGGTCCACCTTTATGGCGATACCTCGAAAAGGTGTACCTATAGAACTAAGGCCCACTCCCTTTTAAAATACTCATTAACACCTTTCGTTTGATACCCATATTGTACAAACGTATTCTAGAGTCACCCCTGGTCCAACTTTATGGCGATATCTCGAAAAGGCGACCACCTATACAACTAGCACCACTCCCTTTTAAAACCCTCATTAATACCTTTAATTTGATTACCATATCGTACAAACACATTTTAGAGTCACCCTTGGTCCACCTTTATGGCGATATCTCGAAAAGGCGACCACCTATACAACTACCACCACTCCCTTTTAAAACCCTCATTAATACCTTTAATTTGATTACCATATCGTACAAACACATTCCAGGGTTACCCTCGGCTCATTTTCCTACATGGTTATTTTCCCTTATGTTGCCACCATAGGTCTCAACTGAGTATGTAATGTTCGGTTACACCCGAACTTAACCTTCCTTTTTACTTTTAAAAAATTAAAATCCTGTACCAAATTTTTTGAGTAACCACAAAACTAATCCATTAATCATAGGCTAAATGAAATGATAAATCAAAGTTTATTCAACCTGCAATACTTGACAAATAATTTTTAAATTCAAATTTTTACATTTAGTCTCGTCTTTTTAATCGAATATGGTTCTGATTGACTTATAATCAACAAACTATCTCTGAACTATTATTTAAAATTTTTTTTGTTACAATCATATGTCATTTTGATTTAAACAAAATCAGATTATTCATATAAAACTGGTCTACTTGACTGGTCTACTTAATACAAATTAACTAATAAAAGTTCTATTAACTGGAAAATTGATTATTGAACTAAGTCAGTTAAGCAAATTCAATCTAAAAACTAAAACTTTCGGAAAACATGCTTTAATGCTCCACACCAACCTCACTTAAGATCGATTTACAATTTTACATATTTTTTAGAGTTTCCAAGGCACTTAAAATGGGCACTTATTTCAGCGAATGCCTTTCATTTGACCTTAACATCATACCATTATTGTACAGCGAACAACGGGACATTCATATGGCTTAGCAGCTAAAGGCTTGCACTGATATGAATGTTGGAGATTCGAGTTCAACGCTCAGCTCCCGAAAAGCTAGCTGATGAAGAAGTGAAATTCAGAAACATGTCCTAGTAACCATCGCCGTTTGTAAACTTACAATTTATCTTAAAAATCAGGGGCGTTGCGAGGGAGTTTTTGGGGGTTTAACCCCTCCCCCCTGCCATTGGATCATTTAATTTTTTAGGTCATTACAATTCAAATATTCGATACTTTATGTCTATTTTAATAAATTTCTTTTTAATTCTGATACGTATTTACTTTGTTGGTGATATTATATTTTTAATATGCAAGCATATGTATGTAGGAAGTGAACACTTATATATTTTAATCATATTCTGTTTCATAATAATTCTGAAATTTATTAAATATACAAATGTAAATGTTAACTTTTACTATAATTTCATAAAGAAGTTTCCTTGTAAATTTGCCTTACGACCATCTACATACATATCAGAGAACAGCAAAAATCGAACACAACAACGATTGGCAACAACGGCAACATGATCGTATTCAATGATCTAACTTGCTTAAACGAACATAATCGACATTGATTTAAAATCAACCTACTTATTGCATGCGTGAATATAATAAATTCAGGCGTTTGCTCGTTTGCCTCAACAGCGATTACATTTATCGGAATGAAAAGGCAAATATTTTTAACATTTAATTAATGTTAAATTTACAGCATTTTTTTGAAGTACACATTTCCTATTTTGAAATAAAATGCAAATTTTATATTATTTTCCATGTGAAAAACACATTATTATAATGCAATATGTATCTACATTTTTTTGCATGTCAAAAACACATTTCAAAAATGTAAAATTCAAATTATTTGATAAATGAAAAATAATGTGTTTTTCGCATTTTAAAATGTAAAAAACACATTAGTATTTTTTCCGTTTAGATATGACTTTTTTAAATAAAATTTTTTTCTTTTCGATCAGTTTCTTTCTTTTGAATTTTATATACGTATACGTTAGATCTCATGCATAGGCTCAAAAAGCATGAATTCTACTTATTCCCGAAGGAGGTACTTCGGTTTTTTTTTTATCAATTTATCTATGATTAATATTACAGAAATGCGATTCTGTGGCTTTTCTGATGTTCACATGTTGTTGAAAATCTTGTGCACACTTCCAGTAACAACGGCAACGAACGAGAGATCTTTTTCAACTCTTAGGCTGATTAAAAACTATTTGAGAAACACGATGAGTGAAAATCCATTGAATGGCTGTGCATCACTAAGCATCCACCGTGATCAAATTGTTACCGTTGATGAAGTTTTAGATGAAATGGCAAAGAAAAGCCGACGCATGCGCTTGAGTTTTTAATGTAACCTTTTTCATATGATATTCTAAATACACGTACTTTAAGGTTAAAGCTAAAGACAACATTTTTTTATATATTTAACTGAAAAAAAAATTTTTTTTTGAACCCCCCTAATATCCGCCCCTAAATTTAAAGATTATGATGAGAGGGTTTCGAAAAATTTATTTTTATTTTTTTTTGATCCTTCTAAATACAGCCGAAAAGTTTTTTTCGTTGTAACTTGGTTATTTGACGTCCGATTTTTAAAATTGATATGTCACTATTTTGGCCTTGAGAAGCTTCACCTTTCCCTCTCAACATAATCTTTAAATTTAGGGGCGGACATTAGCAACTTTTTTTCGACCCAGTCTAGTGTAAAGCATATATTGTTGCCTGAAAAAATCATAGGGATCGGTGGTATATATAGTATATATCTCATACAACCGATTGTTCAGATAAGAAACTTTGGCACTTTCTGCCCCATTTTAAGAGCTAGAAGCTTCAACTTTCATCAAATACTTACGTATATAGCATATATTGTTGTCTGGAAAATTCGAAGAGATTGGTAATATATATAGCATATGTTCCCTGCAACCGATTGTTCAGATAAAAAGCGTTAAGTAACTACTGCCCAATTTTAGCAGCTAGAGGCTTAAAATTTCAGCGAATTTTTACGTATAGAGCATTAATTGTTGGCTTAAAAAATTATAGAGATTGGTGGTATATATAGTGTATACCCCATATAAACTGCCACGAAGCATCAAATTTAATCAAATACTTACGTTTACGTCATATATTGTTGAAATAATCAGGCCTGTTCTGGATTCCGATTCCGATCAATTTTTTCGGAATCGAAATGGATTGGTGTTCTCAATTTCGATTCCGACCAAAAATTATCGGTTTGAAAAGTATTGCCTCTGAGCAGTCGGAATGAAAATTAATTGGCAGATTATACACAAATGTTGCGATATTTGTCTTTCAAATAATTTTTTTTTAAATTCTTCATTTTATTTGGAAGAGTTGTGTGTATTTTTTGTTTAAATTTGAGTTAAATTGGCATAATAAATCTTTCTTTAAAAACTTCTATCAAGGAATCTATTAGGCAAACAAGTCGATGCTGATCGAAATGAAGTCGACCTGTTCTGAATTCCGATCCAGCGCATTTTTACGATTCGCACGCACAATAGCATGTATTCTTGCGTCTGTGCATCAAAAACCATATCTGCAGGCATTTTTTAATTAAAATATAATTTTATGATACTTAAACCAAAACACATAAACAAAAACAGCTGATTAAACTGGTTACCGAATCGGAATGAAAACGATTCGAAATCGACTTCGAATCGATTTTTTACAATCGGAATTGAGAACACCAAATAGAAACCGAGTCGAAATCAATGTCGTTTTACTTTTCATTCCGAGTCGGAATTCAGAACAGGCCTGAATAATAGTTTTTACATGCAGACCACAAAAAACGTGAAACTTTGCATCCTCACACAAAGTGCACACCTATTTTTATACTCAGTTGAGCAGAGCTCACAGAGTATATTAACTTTGATTGGATAACGGTTGGTTGTACAGGTATAAAGGAATCGAGATAGATATAGACTTCCATATATCAAAATCATCAGGATCCAAAAAAAATTTGATTGAGCCATGTCCGTCCGTCCGTCCGTTAACATGATAACTTGAGTAAATTTTGAGGTATCTTGATGAAATTTGGTATGTAGGTTCCTGAGCACTCATCTCAGATGGCTATTTAAAATGAACAATATCGGACTAAAACCACGCCCACTTTTTCGATATCGAAAATTTCGAAAAACCGAAAAAGTACGATAATTCATTCATAAAGCGATGAATCTTGGTAGGTGAGTTGAACTTATGAAGCAGAATAGAAAATTAGAAAAATTTTGGACAATGGGAGTGGCGCCGCCCACTTTTAAAAGAAGGTAATTTAAAATTTTCCAAGCTGTAATTTAGCAGTCGTTGAAGATATCATGATGAAATTTGGCAGGAACGTTACTCCTATTACTATATGTATGCTTAATAAAAATTAGCAAAATCGACCACGGCCACTTAAAAAAAATTTTTTTTAAAGTCAAATTTTAGCAAAAAAATTTAATATTTTTACAGTATATAAGTAAATTATGTCAACATTCAACTCCAGTAATGATATGGTGCAACAAAATGCAAAAATAAAAAAAATTTCAAAATGGGCGTGGCTCCGCCCTTTTTCATTTAATTTGTTTAGGATACTTTTTGTAATGTATTGGACACCAATATATTTAACATGAGTGTACACATAGGTATACCAGAAAACACATACAGTGTAACTATTAACTATGCTCTCTCTTATACTATATACTGTAGGCTCGTACTCATTGGAAGATATACATAAAATCACATTTGGAGCACTGCTCAATTACTTGAAGTTTAGTCGTAAGTTTAGTCTGTAAGCAACGTGAAATGAATAAAGATCATTACACTTTTAATGCCATAAGTCAAACAAAAATTTACCAATCCTTCTGAAATTTGGTAGGGGCTTAGATTCTGGGACTATAACTTATTTCTGTGAAAAAGGGCGAAACCGGTTGAAGCCACGCCCAGTTTTTATACACAGTCGACCGTCTGTCCTTCCGCTCAGCCGTTAACACGATAACTTGAGCAAAAATCGATATATCTTTACCAAACTCAGTTCACGTACTTATCTGAACTCACTTTGTATGGGTATAAAAAATGGCCGAAATCCGACTATGACCACGCCCACTTTTTCGATATCGAAAATTACCAAAAACGAAAAAAATGCCATAATTCTATACCAAATATGACAAAAGGGATGAAACATAGTATTTGGATTGGTTTATTGACGCAAAATATAACTTTAGAAAAAAACTTTGTAAAATGGGTGTGACACCTACCATATTAAGTAGAATGAAATGAAGAAGTTCTGCAGGGTGAAATAAAAAACCCTTGAAGTTTTGGCAGGAATACTGTTCTTGGTATTATATATATAAATAAATTAGCGGTATCCAACAGATGATGTTCTGGGTCACCCTGGTCCACATTTTGGTCGATATCTGGAAAACGCCTTCACATATACAACTACCAACACTCCCTTTTAAAAGCCTCATTAATACCTTTAATTTGATACCCATATCGTACAAACACATTATAGAGTCACCCCTGGTCCACCTTTATGGCTATATCTCGAAAAGGCGTCCACCTAAAGAACTAAGGCCCACTCCGTTTTAAAATACTCATCAACACCTTTCGTTTGATACCCATATTGTACAAACGCATTCTAGAGTCACCCCTGGTCCACGTTTATGGCGATATCTCGAAAACGCGTCGACTTATAGATTTAAGGCCCACTTCCTTTTAAAATACTCATTAACACCTTTCATTTTATACCCATATCGTAAAAGAAAATTATAGAGTCACCCCTGGTCCACGTTTATGGCGATATCTCGAAAAGGCCCACTCCCTTTTAAAATACTCATTAACACCTTTCATTTTATACCCATATCGTAAAAAAAAATCTAGAGCCACCCCTGGTCCACCTTTATGGCGATATCCCGAAAAGGCGTCCACCCTTAAAACTAAGGCCCACACCCATTTAAAATACTCATTAACACTTTTAATTTGATACCCATATCGTACAAACACATTATAGAGTCACCCCTGGTCCACCTTTATGGCGATATCTCGAAAAGGCGTCCACCTATAGAACTAAGGCCCACTCCGTTTTAAAATACTCATCAACACCTTTCGTTTGATACCCATATTGTACAAACGCATTCTAGAGTCACCCCTGGTCCACGTTTATGGCGATATCTCGAAAAGGCGTCCACTTATAGATTTAAGGCCCACTCCCTTTTAAAATACTCATTAACACCTTTCATTTTATACCCATATCGTAAAAAAAATTCTAGAGTCACCCCTGGTCCACGTTTATGGCGATATCTCGAAAAGGCCCACTCCCTTTTAAAATACTCATTAACACCTTTCATTTTATACCCATATCGTAAAAAAAAATTTAGAGCCACCCCTGGTCCACCTTTATGGCGATATCCCGAAAAGGCATCCACCCTTAGAACTAAGGTCCACGCCCTTTTAAAATACTCATTAACAACTTTCATTTGATACCCATATCGTACAAACACATTCTAGAGTCACCCCTGATCCACCTTTATGGCGATATCTCGAAAACACGAAACACGATAACTTGAGCATAAATCGATATATCTTTACCAAACTCAGTTCACGTACTTACCTGAACTCACTTTGTATTGGTATAAAAAATGGCCGAATTCCGACTATGACCACGCCCACTTTTTCGATATCGAAAATTACCAAAAACGAGAAAAATGCCATAATTCTATACCAAATATGAAAAAAAGGATGAAACATAGTATTTGGATTGGTTTATTGACGCAAAATATAACTTTAGAAAAAAACTTTGTAAAATGGGTGTGACACGTGCCATATTAAGTAGAATGAAATGAAAAAGTTCTGCAGGGTGAAATAAAAAACCCTTGAAATCTTGGCAGGAATACTGTTCTTGGTATTATATATATAAATAAATTAGCGGTATCCAACAGATGATGTTCTGGGTCACCCTGGTCCACAT
Source organism: Eurosta solidaginis (assembly GCF_040869045.1). Classification (NCBI taxonomy): domain Eukaryota; kingdom Metazoa; phylum Arthropoda; class Insecta; order Diptera; family Tephritidae; genus Eurosta; species Eurosta solidaginis. The sequence goes on along the minus strand of NC_090321.1, from coordinate 199,759,385 downwards.
TTTGGTCGATATCTCGAAAACCCCTTCACATATACAACTCCCACCACTCCCTTTTAAAAGCCTCATTAATACCTTATTTTGATACCCATATCGTACAAACACATTCTAGAGTCACCCCTGGCCCACCTTTATGGCGATATCTCGAAAAGGCGTCCACTTATAGAACTAAGGCCCACTCCGTTTTAAAATACTCATCAACACCTTTCGTTTGATACCCATATCGTACAAACAAAGTACAGAGTCGCCCCTGGGCCACCTTTATGGCGATATCTCGAAAAGGCGTCCACTTACAGATTTAAGGCCCACTCCCTTTTAAAATACTCATTAACACCTTTCATTTTATACCCGTATCGTAAAAAAAAATTCTAGAGTCACCCCTGGTCCACCTTTATGGCGATATCCCGAAAAGGCGTCCACCCTCAGAACTAAGGCCCACGCCCATTTAAAATACTCATTAACACCTTTCATTTGATACCCATATCGTACAAACACATTCTAGAGTCACCCCTGGTCCACCTTTATGGCGATATCCCGAAAAGGCGTCCACCCTCAGAACTAAGGCCCACGCCCATTTAAAATACTCATTAACACCTTTCATTTGATACCCATATCGTACAAACACATTCTAGAGTCACCCCTGGTCCACCTTTATGGCGATATATCGAAAAGGCGTCCACCTATAAAAGCAAGCCCCACGCCCTTTTAAAATAGAACTAAGGCCCACTCCCTTTTAAAAAGACTCATTAACACCTTTCGTTTGATACCCATATCGTACAAACACATTCTAGAGTCACCCCTGATCCACCTTTATGGCGATATCTCGAAAAGGCGTCCACCTATAGAACTAAGGCCCACTCCGTTTTAAAATACTCATCAACACCTTTCGTTTGACACCCATATTGTACAAACGCATTCTAGAGTTACCCCTGGTCCACGTTTATGGCGATATCTCGAAAAGGCGTCCACTTACAGATTTAAGGCCCACTCCCTTTTAAAACACTCATTAACACCTTTCATTTTATACCCATATCGTAAAAAAAAAATTCTAGAGTCACCCCTGGTCCACCTTTATGGCGATATCCCGAAAAGGCGTCCACCCTCAGAACTAAGGCCCACGCCCATTTAAAATACTCATTAACACCTTTCATTTGATACCCATATCGTACAAACACATTCTAGAGTCACCCCTGGTCCACCTTTATGGCGATATATCGAAAAGGTGTCCACCTATAAAAGCAAGCCCCACGCCCTTTTAAAATAGAACTAAGGCCCACTCCCTTTTAAAAAGACTCATTAACACCTTTCGTTTGATACCCATATCGTACAAACAAAGTATAGAGTCGCCCCTGGGCCACCTTTATGGTGATATCTCGAAAAGGCGTACACCTATAGAACTAAGCCCCACGCCCTTTTAAAACACTCATTAACACCTTTCATTTTATACCCATATCGTAAAAAAAAAATTCTAGAGTCACCCCTGTTCCACCTTTATGGCGATATCCCGAAAAGGCGTCCACCCTTAGAACTAAGGCCCACGTCCTTTTAAAATACTCATTAACACCTTTAATTTGATACCCATATCGTACAAACACATTATAGAGTCACCCCTGGTCCACCTTTATGGCGATATCTCGAAAAGGCGTCCACCTATAGAACTAAGGCCCACTCCGTTTTAAAATACTCATCAACACTTTCGTTTGATACGCATATTGTACAAACGCATTCTAGAGTCACCACTGTTCCACCTTTATGGCGATATCTCGAAACGGTGTCCACCTATAGAACTAAGGATCACTCCCTTTTAAAATACTCATTAACACCTTTCATTTGATACCTTTATCGTACAAACATATTCTAGAGTCACCCCTGGTCCACCTTTATTGCGATATCTCGAAAAGGCGTCCACCTATAGAAGTAAGCCCCACGCCCTTTTAAAATACTCATTAACACCTTTCGTTTGATACCCATATTGTACAAACGCATTCTAGAGTCACCCCTGGTCCACGTTTATGGCGATATCTCGAAAAGGCGACCACTTATACAACTACCACCACTCCCTTTTTAAAACCCTCATTAATACCTTTAATTTGGTACCCATATCGTACAAACACATTCTAGAGTCACCCCTAGTCCATCTTTATGGCGATATCTCGAAAAGGCGTCCGCCTATAGAAGTAAGCCCCACGCCCTTTTAAAATACTAATTAACACCTCTCGTTTGATACCCATATTGTACAAACGCATTCAAGAGTCACCCGTGGTCCACCTTTATTGCGATATCTCGAAAAGGTGTCCACCTATAGAAATAAGGCCCACTCCCTTTTAAAATGTTCATTAACCGCTTTCATTTGATACCCATATCGTACAAACAAATTGTAGAGTCAACCCTGATCCACCTTTATGGCGATATCCCTAAATGGCGTCCACCTATAGAACTAGGACCCACTCCCTCATAAAATACTCTTTAATACATTTCATTTGATACACATGTCATACAAACACATTCCAGGGTTACCCTCGGTTCATTTTCCTACATGGTTATTTTCCCTTATGTTTTCACCATAGCTCTCAACTGTGTATGTAATATTCGGTTACACCCGAACTTAACCTTCCTTACTTGTTTTATTTTATATTTATCTTAAAAATCGTTTAGGTATGTACACCTGTTCACTATATATTTCTTATCTTATACATCCGATTATTTGGAGATTACGAAAGGGATAAGTTTATTGTTCAGCCCCATTCATGAAAGGTATGAAGTCTTTGGCACAGCCGAAGACAGTCCCGTCCTTACTTGTTTTTTGATTTTTTTTAACACATTTTTTGAAGTTACGGTGAAACAAAGAGTAGCCCTACAAGCGGCGTTGATTTTAGCCATGGGCACTCTGCTAGTTAATTGCAACATTAAACAGATGGATTTTCACAGAAAAAGTTTAAATAAAGAAACGAAATAATTATTCTTTGGAAAATGTTCAGCACCCTAAATTGAACAGCGCGTAAAAGTAAGCAAAGTGTAAAGGTATCATAAATTGCAAGCTAAGAAAACTAGAATCTTTGAGCTGACTCATCGTTTAAGGTTAATATAGAACGAAACTTTGTTAATTAATTTTAGATTTGAAACGAAGGGAAAGTATAATAGCAAAAATCTTTAGTTGTATTAGACTGTTAAGTTCCTAAAAGTATGCTTTGTTTTTTTTTGTTTCAAAAATTAATACGATTTTTGTGGGGACTATAACTTGTCCTTTTTAGGGCTAATATTGATTGTGCTTTAAAACTGCATACTGAAAGGTATTCAAAAAATTCTAAATACAAACGTTATGCCTTACACTGCTCTTCCTGCTTCCCCGAAACGTCGCTTGGCAAAGGTTCTCCCACACCGAAGACTCCGAAAATTGATGAGGGTACAGTTGTCACCCTAACAGCTGTATATAATGCACTGAAGGAAGTAGAGTCGAAGGTACACCAACAGACTGATCAGTTACGAGTATTAATCGAGAGTGTCTCTCAGAGAATTGGTGAGGTTGAAGCGAAGCTCACAAAACGGATCGAAGCGGAGATTTCATTGCTTTCTGCTGCTGTTGGTGAATCATCGGAGCGTATATTGCAGCTGAATGAGAAGCTGGAAAAGTCTGAGGCTGAAGTTGAACGAATAAAGGTGGATCTTGCAAAAAGCTTAGAGAGTAGATCGACTCTTGACATTTCTGCTGACGCTGTCGCCTTCAGCGTTCCGTTCAAGGAAGGAGAAAACCTTAAAAGCATCTTCAACCTTGTTTGTCTGTCAATTGACTTCCAGTCTCTACAAATTAGAGACATTTTTCGAACTAAGACCGCGCGAGCTGGAGTCAGTGCGGCAATCATCATTAAATTTCATTCACCGCTGGATAGGAATCGTACTCTCCGAGCTTTTGGCGACTACCGTACGAAATCCGTCGTTACGTTGGCATCTCTTGGAATACAGGGTAATTTTAATCTTCATGAGAGCCTTCCTAGGGAAAAGCGCATACTTCTCCAAGCAGCGATTAAATTACGACGAGAGGGGAAGCTGCAGGCGGCCTTCAGTTTTCGTGGCTGTGTTTACATCAGGCAAGGTAGCGACAAAGCCATGTAGCCCACAAAGATCTCTTGTGAAGAGGATCTGGAGCAGTTTTACTAGCCCTAAGCTTATATATTTGTTTGTTTTTTTGTATTCTATTTATTTTTATTTTTGTTATGTGAAGATGGCGTAAATTTTCTGTTCGTATTTGTTTTTACGGTATTTGTGTTTTCAATCATTTAAAGTTGCTTTAGCCCCCACTTCCTCTCCTTTTAGTGTTTGGAAACAATAGATATTCGAATAGCATTGAAGACAATAGCCTTGCTATGCTAAACATATTATGCAAACGCCAAAAAGGGTTTAATATTGTTCATTTCAATGCGCGTAGCCTGAACATCGAAAAAATGGATATTATTAGAGCTGTGTTCGAACCGTCGTGTGTTGACGTTATTTGCGTATCCGAAACCTGGTTTAGATCTGAAGTCAAGGACGCCCATTTTGACATAAAGGACTACGTACTGTATAGGATGGATATGAATGATAAGAAGGGTGGTGGTGTAGCTATATATTGTAGAAAGTATCTTAGGAATCGGTTAATATCAGGTATATCTGATAGCGGTACTGAGCATTTGTTAGTTGAAGTGTCTAGTCCATTGTCCAAAGTTCTTTTATCGTCTGTTTATAATCCTCATAAATATTGTAGTGTTAAGGAATACTTTACAATGTTGTCCTCAGTCGCTGTTGATTTTACTGATATTATTATATGTGGAGATTTTAATGTAGACCTTTTATGTAGTGACGTATATAGCAGCCGCCTGTTAGACGATGTTTCCGGTGTTGGTATTGGTGTAGTTAACATGTCTGTTCCCACAAGGTTCGGACAAAATTGCTGTCCTAGTCTTCTCGATTATTTGATTGTGTCTGATGTGTCAATTGTTCTAAAGTTTGATCAAATGTCGTTTGTCTCGGACCATGACCTAATTTTCTGTTCGTTTGACATTAAGTTTAATGACAATGATATAGCTTCTAGTCCGCCCCTTTTCCCAGATTACCGAATGTTGAACGTACACAATCTATTAGATGACATTGCTCACATTAACTGGTCGGTTTGCTGGGGTCTAAGGTACATGAAAAATTAAGATTTTTGAACGGTTTCCTGGGAAATCTCTATACGGCTCATGTTCCGGTACGTACCTATCTGGGTAAACCATCTTGCCCTTGGTTCAACAGATCAGTTCAAACAATGGTCAACAAGCGTAATAAAATATACTCCGTTTGGAAAAGGAACCGCTATGAAACCAATTGGCGTGAATACAAGCTTGTCCGGAACGAGACCACTGCTATTATAAATCGAGAGAAGTGTAAATATTTTAGTAAAATGTTGGACACATCATTGCCGAATCATGTTTTGTGGCGTAATTTAAAACATCTTCGTGTACATGTAAGTGACAGTTCTGATTGTTCCCTCGCCCCGACCTCCTAAATAATGCATTTGTTTGCCGCGTCTCCCAGTCTTGTGTTAGTACTAGTACCCCCGCCTATACTTCCTCTGTCGTGCCTGTGTGTCGAATCTTTGAGTTTAAAACTGTGTCGGAATATGATGTGGCTAGATGCATTTACAATATAAAATCGAATGCAATTGGTGATGACAACATACCAATTAAGTTCGTGAAATTGATTGCACCTTACATTTTGGCAACCCTCACCCATATCCTGAATCACAGTACCACAACTTCATGCTTCCCTGATGGGTGGAAAGTGGCCACTGTTCGACCCATCGCCAAAACCAAGTCTGCATGTTGTCCCAGTGATTTTCGGCCAATAAGCATCTTGCCTGCTCTTTCAAAGGTCTTCGAGATATTGCTGTTCGAACAAATACTTGACCATATTAAAAAGTTTGCCCTCTTGTCCCCATATCAGTCAGGCTTCAGAGCTAGGCACAGTTGTTCCACGGCTATACTAAAAATTTTAGATGACATTAGGGAATCCTCCGACAAAAATGAACTGACTTTACTATGCTTACTTGACTTTTCAAAAGCGTTTGACTCGGTGAATTATGACTTGCTTTGTATGAAGCTAAACAACTACTTTGGTTTTAAGGATTCCGCAACGCGTCTCATGCGAGCTATCTGACGGGTAGATCCCAGCGTGTCAAAATGGGCTCCGAAGCGTCTAGTCTAAAACCCTTACTCACTGGGGTACCGCAAGGATCTATTTTGGCGCCGCTACTATTCAGTATTTTTATTAACGATATTTTCTATGTATGCCAGCATGTACACATGCATGCTTATGCTGACGATATACAGCTATATCTATCCGGGAATCATGAGAACACAGGTGATATATGCTCGAGGTTGAATAGGGACCTAACATCCATTTCTGACTGGGCGACTAAAATTAACTATGCGTAAATAGTGATAAATAGTATGTGGTGCCCATAGCTAAAAAGCGAAGAGATTTTCAAAATATACCACCTGTGTACATTGCCGACAAAAGCCTAAAACTAGCACCCAAAGTAACCAATCTTGGTTTCATTATCAATACTACTTTGACTTGCAACGACCATGTGAACTCTGTTGTTAGTAAGGTGTATTATGTTCTGAGGAACCTGATAATGTCTGCAACCTTTACCCCCGCTAACATTAGGAGAAAGCTTGCCATACAATTAATTATGTAGATAATTTGCTACTCTGAGCTAGTGTACAGCAAGTTAAGTTCCCAGTCTGCACACAAAATTGATGTAGCATTCAACCATGTCACCCGTTATGTGTTCGGATTAAGTAAGTTTGACCACATATCTGGTTGGATATCACGTTTGTTGGGCTGTGAAATTTCTAATTACCTGAAAGCCAGAAACTGTATTTTTCTCTATCGACTTATTAGTTATAAAGAGCCAAGCTACGTATATGATAAGTTAGTTTTCCCCAGATCTGCCCGAATCAACGATTTAATAGTGCCAACTTATAACTATTTAACTTAGGTCCGGCTATTCTTTGTCAATGCTATTCGTACATGGAACTCTATTCCAGCACCTATTCGAAGTAGTCTTAATAAAAGCAACTTTATAAATATTATTTATACTTATTTCAGTTAACGTAAATATGTATATCTGAGTTTTCGCTATCTACAATTACTAGTCAATGTGAATGGAGCTTTCCCACTATGTTATTCTCAAAGTGTAATAATTTATTTATTTATTTATATATTAACTATAGATGCTAGTTTTAAATACAATTTTCCTATTAAATTTTTTATTTATAAATTTGAGTTTGTTATTAAGTTTGACATAGTTCGACTTATTTTATTATTTTTATTATTATAAGAGTTATTCATCTTGGTTGTACTATAAAAGATCCTAGACCTTTTTGTACTAATATCTTGTCAATAAATACATACATACATACATACATACAAAGTTTAACGTTTTCGAAAACGTTCTTGAGATTGCTTGCAAAATTTATAGAAGTTGGTTCTTCACTTACACTGTGTGACACCAAAACATATCGAGGAAGTGATGACATTTTTCTAGTATATCCTGAAAGTCTTAGTGTGATTGCATCTAAGGTTTTTTCCTTCCAGTTTGCGAGATAGGTATCACACGACATTCAATAGCTGGGGCAAGTTCTCGATATTTACATCTAACTCGCTCTTGCTTATCTCCTCCAGCTTTTTTTTCCGGACGCACGCAAAAATGTGTGTTACGGTATACAACCGGGTTTACTAGCCTTTAACTTTGTTGGTTATAAGACGATTTTCAGTTTTTTCTCCGATTAAGACCTTTCCAACGATATATGTATATAAAATTGTGGAAAACATAAATCAACTGTGAAAATGTTTCCAATGAAAAAACTTTTTTCACCATATATCGTGTTTTGCCAACCGCACTTAGTGCTATCTGTGTGTACTAATTTATAAGAAGGCAATACTAATCTCGAATTGCATTAAAACTGGAAACTCATTATAAGTTCAATGAGTGCTCATTTACTTACATATGAATATAAATTGAAACCCTATTGAGTTAAAAAAAAATTCCTTAAAAAAAAGTTTAAAAAAATTTAAAATTTTATCAAATTCGACTTTTCCGTCGTTTTTGCGCTTACGCTGCGTCAACAGCTAACTTTGAACGTACACGTCTCCATGGATATGTTGTCAATCCACAAACAATGCAACGGAAAAACCAAAGTAATGCAAAAGGAATTCAGTCTTTGCAGTATTCTAATTTTACTCCATTTTTATACTCAGTTGAGCAGAGCTCACAGAGTATATTAACTTTGATTTGGATAACGGTTGGTTGTACAGGTATAAAGGAATCGAGATAGATATAGACTTCCATATATCGAAATCAACAGGATCGAAAAAAAATTTGATTGAGCCATATCCGTCCGTCCGTTAACACGATAACTTGAGTAAATTTTGAGGTATCTTGATGAAATTTGGTATGTAGGTTCCTGAGCACTCATCCCAGATCGCTATTTAAAATGAACAATATAGTCCACCACGCCCACTTTTTCGATATCGAAAATTTCGAAAAACCGAAAAAGTGCGATAATTCATTACCAAAGACGGATAAAGCGATGAAACTTGGTAGGTGAGTTGAACTTATGACGCAGAATAGAAAATTAGTAAAATCTTGGATAATGGGCGTGGCACCGCCCACTTTTAAAAGAAGGTAATTTAAAATTTTTGCAAGCTGTAATTTGGCAGTCGTTGAAGATATCATGATGAAATTTGGCAGGAACGTTACTCCTATTACTATATGTATGCTTAATAAAAATTAGCAAAATCGGAGAACGACCACGCCCACTTTTAAAACAAATTTTTTTTTAAAGTCAAATTTTAACAAGAAATTTAATATCTTTACAGCATATAAGTAAATTATATCAACATTCAACTCCAGTAATGATACGGTGCAACAAAATGCAAAAATAAAAGAAAATTTCAAAATGGGCGTGGCTCCGCCCTTTTTCATATAATTTGTCTAGGATACTTTTAATGCCATAAGTCGAACAAAAATTTACCAATCCTTGTGAAATTTGGTAGGGGCTTAGATTCTGGTACGATAACTTATTTCTGTGAAAAAGGGTGAAATCGGTTTAAGCCACGCCCAGTTTTTATACACAGTCGACCGTCTGTCCTTCCGCTCGGCCGTTAACACGATAACTTGAGCAAAAATCGATATATCTTTACTAAACTCAGTTCACGTACTTATCTGAACTCACTTTGTATTGGCACAAAAAATGGCCGAAATCCGACTATGACCACACCCACTTTTTCGGTATTAAAAAATACCAAAAACGAAAAAAATGCCATAATTCTATACCAAATACGAAAAAAGTGTTGAAACATGGCATTTGGATTGGTTTTTAACTTTAGAAAAAAACTTTGTAAAATGGGTGTGACACCTACCATATTAAGTAGAATGAAATGAAAAAGTTCTGCAGGGCGAAATAAAAAACCCTTGAAATCTTGGCAGGAATACTGTTCTTGGTATTATATATATAAATAAATTAGCAGTATCCAACAGAAGATATTCTGGGTCACCCCGGTCCACATTTTGGTCGATATCTCGAAAAGGCAACCACCTATAGGACTACCACCACTCCCTTTTAAAACCCTCATTAATACCTTTAATTTGATACGCATATTGTACAAACGCATTCTAGAGTCACCCCTGGTCCACCTTTATGGCGATATCGCGAAAAGGCGTCCACCTATAGAACTAAGCCCCACGCCCTTTTAAAATACCCATTAACACCTTTCGTTTGATACCCATATTGTACAAACAAATTCTAGAGTCACCCCTGGTCCACCTTTATGGCGATATCTCGAAAAGGCGTCCACCTATAGAACTAAGGCCCACTCTCTTTTAAAATACTCATTAACACCTTTCGCTTGATACCCATATTGTACAAACGCATTCTAGAGTCACCCCTGGTCCACCTTTATGACGATATCTCGAAAAGGCGTCCACCTATAGGACCAAGCCCCACGCCCTTTTAAAAAACCCATTAACACCTTTCGTTTGATACCCTTATTGTACAAACACATTCTAGAGTCATCCCTGGTCCACCTTTATGCCGATATCTCGAAAAGGTAACCACCTATACGACTACCACCACTCCCTTTTAAAACCCTTATTAATACCTTTAATTTGATACCCATATCGTACAAACACATTCTAGAGTCACCACTGGTCCACCTTTATGGCAATATCTCGTAAAGGCGTCCACCTATAGAATTAAGGCCCACCCCCTCCCTTTTAAAATGCTCATTAACCCCTTTCATTTGATACCCATATCGTACAAACTAATTCTAGGGTCACCCCTGGTCCACCTTTATGGCGATATGTCGAAACGGCGTCCACCTATAGAACTACCACCACTCCCTTTTAAAACCCTCATTAATACCTTTAATTTGACACCCATATCGTACAAACACATTCTAGAGTCACCCCTGGTCCACTTTTATAGCGATATCTCGAAAAGGCGTCCACCTATAGAACTAATCCCCACTCCCTTTTAAAATACTCATTAACACCTTTCGTTGGATACCCATATTGTACAAACGCATTCTAGAGTCACCCCTGGTCCACCTTTATGCCGATGCCTCGAAAAGGCGATCACCTATACAACTACCACCACTTCCTTTTAAAACCGTCATTAATACCTTTAATTTGACACCCATATCGTACAAACACATTCTAGAGTCACCCCTGGTCCACCTTTATGCCGATATCTCGAAAAGGCGACCACCTATAGAACTACCACCACTCCCTTTTAAAACCCTCATTAATACCTTTCATTTGATACCCATATCATACAAACAAATTCTAGATTCAACCCTGATGCACCTTTATGGCGATATCCCTAAATGGCGTCCACCTATAGAACTATGACCCACTCCCTCATAAAATACTCTTTAATACCTTTCATTTGATACACATGTCATACAAACACATTCTAGGGTTACCCTCGGTTCATTTTCCTATATGGTTATTTTCCCTTATATTGTCACCATAGCTCTCAACTGAGTATGTAATGTTCGGTTACACCCGAACTTAACCTTCCTTACTTGTTTCTATTTTCATTTAATCGGGCTCAATTTACAAAAATATTTTCTTTTTCAAACTTTTTGTTTTTGAATCAAGAAAAGACAAACGAATTTTATTTTTGCGTTCATTGTGACAGAAGAACTTTCAACGTGCGTTCTTAAAAGTCGAATGTGTTGGGGCCTTAAGAAATGTTTACTTGGTTCCTTGTTGCCTAAGTTTAGAGTCACGCTTTGGATAGACAAAACCTCATTCTTTGAACTACCTACATAAGAAAATTTAGTTTGTTGGGCGAAATGTCTATTGCTTAATCGCTAAAAACTTCAATATCTGCATCGAAATGTTTTTCAGGCGACTCTCTTTGCCATACTGATTTCCCATATTTAGGTATTCAGCAGATCCTCATATTCGTCCCAGCTCGCTTGCGTTTCACGAAGATCCTTGCTTCCAAGAAATTGCCAGCTCTTTACTCCGCCATGGCAGCTTTGCTTTGCCCCTGGATCCCTTCGTGGACAGCATGTATTTGGTAATGAATTATCACACTTTTTCGATTTTTCGAAATTTTCGATATCGAAAAAGTGGGCGTGGTTATTGTCCGATATCGTTCATTTTAAACAGCGATCTGAGATGAGTACCCAGGAACCTACATACCAAATTTCATCAAGATACCTCAAAATTTACTCAAGTTATCGTGTTAACGGACAGACGGACGGACGGACATGGCTAAATCGAATTTTGTTTCGATACTGATGATTTTGATATATGGAAGTCTATATCTGTCTCGATTCCTTTATACCTGTACAACCAACCGTTATCCAATCAAAGTTAATATACTCTGTGAGCTCTGCTCAACTGAGTATAAAAATGCCGCCCAATAAGCTGCTTTAATTAATGTTCCATCAGCAAGTGGCAGCAACACTTTCGGTACTTTTACTTCTACTGAATTCAAGATGCCAGCAGTGCCTGAAACGTCCAGATCAAAGGAACGGCAGCTAACCTTGAAGAAAACATCAGAAATGAAATTGCTCCGTGATATTAATGATCCGAAATCAATAAAATGTCATTACTTGATTGGTGAAATGATTGCTTTAGACAACGAGCCATTGTCACTTGTTGAACGAGTTGGATTCCAGAGGCTTATGGCAAACGCTTTGCCCCATTATAAAGTACCTGATCGCACTTACATGACCGAGAAAATTGTTCCATTATATATACAACAGAATATGTGCTAAAATTGGAGCCAGTATTTTACAGGCAGCAGCATTATCAATTACATCTGATATATGGACATGCCAGCACAACAACGAGAGCTTTCTGAGCTTTACTGTGCACTGGATATCCCCAGAGTTCATTCTGGATCATGGCGTTTTAGCTATGAAATCATTTCCCGGATCACATTCTGGTATCAATATTGCAAAAGAACTCAACGCTATTACCGAAAGCTCTAATATAAAAAAAGGTTTGCTAGATGCAGGATATGATTCAGGCAGATGTTTTATTCATTCACTGCAACGAGCTATAGAGGAGTCACTAAATTCTCAATCAGAAGTATTACAGATGATAGCTGCTGCGAGACGAATTGTTACCCATTTTAATCATTCTGGCTTAGCAGAGCAGAAACTTAAATCCATTTAACATAAACTTAACTTGCCAAACCATCAACTAGTACAAAATGTGAGCACACGCTGGAATTCTACGTATTATTTAATGGAGCGATTATTAGAACAAACGCGAGATGTCTCCTTGTACATAACAGATCCATGAAACTTTAATAAATCTGACAATGGGAACTATTGGAACAATGTATCAAACTACTCAAACCATCCGAAGAGATTACAAAAATAACGAGCTCAGGTATCTTTTGCATCTCCGAAGTGATTCCATATGCAGTAAATTTATTAAAATACCTGGGAAAAGCAGAGACAGCTGAGAAAGTACCAAATTTAGTAACAATAAGATCTTCACTGCAAGACGAGTTTGAAAGGCGATTCAGTTTCGATGAAAAAAACAAACATCTGGTTGCTGCTTTTCTGGATCCTCGCTTCAAATCGTGTTTCCTAGGATTGGTTCAAGCAGAAAGAGCAATACAAAAAGTTCTTCTAGAAGCTCTGAAAATAGTACCGATGGCGATTCTTCTCCAATTCGGAAGAAAAGAAACCCGAATGAAAATGATAGGACTACTGAAATACACGACAGTTTATGGAACTGGAAGAATGCTGTGGCAAAGTTTAAAAGTTTGCTAAAGTTTGTCTTTCTTCTCCTGGAAGTAGCGTGCACAGTGAGAGCTTATTTTCTGATGCTGGTAATATTTACGATGAAAAGCGCAATCGTTTGCTACCCAAAAATGCTGAAAAGCTTGTTTTTATCTATCATAACTTACCACTGATCAATTTTAAATACTATAGTTAATTTGGAAATAAATACATAATTTTGAGTAATATAGCGTATCTTTTTTACATGATTTGGTATTCGGTATTCGGCCGAATAATACGTACTATTCGGCCGAATACCGAATAGTTGCCGAATATTCGTGGCAACTCTAGTGCTTATGTAGTTGCATACTAAATTTTGTTCAAAGAAGTTTAGTTTTACATCTTACATTTTACTCTGCTGTACTTACACCTCAATACGTGCAAAATTTTTTCAAATTTGAAGTCACATGTGTTGACCAGTTGACATATTCTCTAATATCACGTTTTTATGCCTGCAACATGCTACCTAAGTAACAAAAACAAAAACCCACCAACAGGAAACCATTTCTACTACCTATTGTAACTTCACTTATCCCTTTATTAGCAATTTCTAGTATAAAAGCTCACCTACGAGCACATCAATGTGTATGCATACATTTGTCTGTAAGTTCTGTAAGTACATACATACGTATGATATGTTGATATTCATGTAAAATGTAATTCTGTGTTATAGCGTGTAAGTTTTGATTTCAATTCAGTTTGCAAGTTATATCATACTACAAATATAAAAGGATGCATAAAAGCATATAGAGAAAAAAAGAGTACCGAGTTAAAGGGGCATAAATTTATGAACGCACTTTTTTGTTGATACCCAGGTTAATACTTAAAGGCAAGGGAAGGGAAGGAAAGGACAGGAGAGGGGGGGGATATATTATGTTATCGATTCTTTTCCGTAATGTTATAACGACGAGTTATCGGTTTGTTAACAAAAAGTTATCAATTTATAATCGAAAGAAATTAATTATGTGTAATAAAGTTATCGATATGTTTTTAAAAAACTACGATTTGTAATTAACGAAAAGTGACCGATTGTTTATTGAAAATTGTAATAATAATTGGACGTTGTGGCAGCGCACTGCCCACAAGTGGCCCAATGACACCAGGCTAATCCTGTTCATTATTTTTTTTTTTTATTTATTAATTTTATTACATATTTATACATTTTTTTAATTTTTTTTGTTTTTTTTTTTTGTTTTTTTTTTTATTTATTTTTTTATGGCCGAAGCATTGATGGGCAGTGGTTTGTCATGCGTCGATATCTAAAACTGCTCAGCTACAGAAGAAATATCATCAGCTGACGGTAAAACTTAAATTAATAGAATATAGAAACAAAAATATACAGCATTAAAGATTAATAGAGATAAGGACGATCTTTTTTTATAGAAAAAAGGGAGTCCGCCATATCAAATGTGTTTGAGTGAGAGTTATAATCTTGGCACAAACACCGGAAAGGTTCGTTAAGTTCAAAATTCGTTCTACATTGTTTTAAAAAAGAGGTTTGTAGTGTCTCGTAGTGCGACACTAAAGTTCACTTCGTTCAGAAAAATGGGCTTGAAGTCGATCGATTCAGTAGTTTTGTCATAAATATTACGCCAAGCATTTCTCTACGAATAGCAAGAGTTGGAAGATTGATAAGTTTTAATCAATTAGTATAAGGTGGAAGATTAAATGAAGAGTCCCATTGAAAATTCCTTAAGGCAAATAGTAAAAACTGTTTTCGTATTGATTCGAGCCTGCAGTGTGGACTTGAAAACGCGAATTCCAGACTATTGAGCCATACTCTAATATCGGTCTAACCAATGTTGTGAAGAGGGTTTTCGTAACGTAGGGTTCGCTAAACTCTTTTGACCACCTTTTCACAAATGCTAAGAGACCTTTAGCTCTATTGACAGTGACGCTTATATGAGTGTTGAAGCTAAGTTTGCAGTTCATTGTAACTCCCAAGTCTACAAAAACATTAACACTTTAAGGTTTTGGTTGTTAATTGTGTAAGAAGCTGGTTGTAAACTCCTACGCGAAAAATACATAAGTTTACATTTCTTAAGATTAAGCGGCATGTGGTTCACATTGCACCAAGCAGCTAAGCAATTTAAATCCGTCTGAAGTAAAGAACGTTCTTCAATCGACGCGTAAGTCTTAAAAAGTTTTACATCATCAGCATACATCAAGATTTTAGAATATTTTATAGTTGTAGAGATATCGTTTATAAATAGCAAAAACAGAATCGGGCCAAGATGGCTGCCCTGAGGAACACCAGAGGTGACACTAATGATACTCGAAAACATATTTTGAAAGATAACTCTTTGTGTTCTGCCACAGAGATAGGATGAAATCCAACGAGTGTGACTAGGTTGAAACCCAAGCATGTCGAGTTTATATATAAGTAAAGAGTGGCATACTTATCGATATGCTATCAAAAAGTTATGAATTTAGAATCGGAGTGTTAGCAAATATGGAACTTTTAAGGAAAGTTACCGGAAACTTTCGACTTAATATCAAAGAGTTATCGACTTGATAACGGAAAGTTATAGATTTCTAATCGTCTAAGTTAGGTAAGGTTAAACTGGCCGGTCACTAAAGACTTCACATACACTAAATGTGTCCGTAGTATTACCAAAATTTGTTTGACGACCAAACGAAAGAACCCCAAACAGATGCCAGGACTTATGTAATAAAATAATAGCTGTATTTCGTTGCTAACTTTTACAATTAAAACACTAGCTAGCTTACCGAATTGCATGGAAAGCAACAATAACAAAAATAACAAAATAACAGCGTGGCGGCAGGGTGACATACATAAAAACAAACACACGCATTTCATGTATTTTGTTTTTGTAATTCTCTGGTTCAGTCAAAGAGTGTAATACACACTCTTTGGTTCAGTGTCAAAAGCATACTGCGCTAGAAGCAGAAATGTCATAGCAGCTAAAAAAAATAAAAATTAGCTGATAAACTTCCACCATCTGTACGGTTTTGCCATAATGACACTGTTTAGCTAGTTGAAGCGCTTTTTTCAAGCTCGCTTGCAAAAAAAACAACTAATAACTCCATCCTCTTGGCTAAAACTAGAAATTTTGTAGGACCTATTTTAACTGCTGCCTTTAAAATCTGGCAACTCTGATGCCCCTAATAGGTAGAGCCTTAGCCTGACGAGCGCAGGACACAAACACAGAACATTTTAAACCTTTTCTTCCTACAGCTCGCACTTCCTAAATCTGCTGTTACTGACGATGTCTAACTTATAAGCAAGTGACGCCAAAAAGGCAGTGTCCTTAAGTCTTCTCTCTTCAGAGATACCAGCCATTTTGTGAGTTTAAAATCTTAAAATCTGCACATGATCTTAGAAATTTTGCAGCCCCGTGCTTCTGTCCATGCCTTGACCATTAGTAGCGTGGGAATAGCCAGAGAGGTGACATACACGAAGTAATGCTTAAAAAGTTTGCATATAGAAAAAGATAACCCATTCTCAGTGATATGTCCCAATTCTGTATACTCATCGTGTAAAAAACTAGTTAATCTATCTTGGAGTTAATCGCAGAGTTTCTTATAAAACTCAAAGAATTAATCAAGGAAACTAGTTCTCCTGGTGGGTAATAGTACGCTTATTACAGAAGCGTTTTGTTTAGTTTATTTTTCGGTAGGATAGACATTTTTCGATTGCAGTAAACCCGAATACTGCATTGAGATATCTTCAGTACAATTTTGCGCTGTGTTCTAGAAGCAATCCTTTAAAAAATAATGCATTGACTAGTAATAATATTCTCATCTTTAGTTTTTATTCTAGAATATCAATACATAATTATAAGAAAATAAGCGTTTTTTTGTTACCTGTCATATGTTAAATGGATTGACCCATCATCTATAATTTTCAATAAATATAGCTTTTAATCAGGTTGAAGCTAAACCGAAAATAAATGTTTGAAGGTTTCTCAGGATAGGAGTAACACGAATTTCAAAATCCTATAAGTATTCAAGGAATCCCTTCTCGATTTTAAAAAATAAAAAAATATTTGGCGCGATTTACCTCCGAAGAGATTTAGGCCAAGCTCCCTTTAAGTTTCCCTATAAATTGGCTGGACGGGACCTCCATGTTTTGTGCCGACTACGAACGGCATCTGCAAGGCGCATGAATTTTATTTGAGAAGCTTTTCATGGCAGAAATTCACTCGGAATGTTTGCGAAATCACTTCCGAGGGGCAACCACGCATAGAAAGTTTGTTTTTAATTGCAAAAACTTTTTTCCAAATGTTTAAAGTTCCTTTGCCTAGGAGTTGAACCCAGGTTTCACGGTGGGGTAGGCGAAGCAAGATTGCAAGATTTCTTATTTCATTTAACTACCCCTTATGACTTGAAAATATAATTGCATATTAAATACTCGTAAAACAAGAATAAATAACGATAAACTGTACATTTACTTATGAACAATGAATTAAAATCATAATCGAATCGATTCGGTATTTAGTGGGAATAATTAAATAATAATTTTTATGTCCCGCTATATTGTAAATAAATTTCTTTCAAGGTCTTGGCCTTGCTTTATCTTTCGTCAGATCGTCAATTCCTACATAGAAATAGTTGGTTGTTGTTATTTTATATACATAAAATGAACCTTGAAATGAAAGCAATGTCAGGGTAAGTCAATAAAGAAAACCACAACAAAATACGAACAACTGTTCTCAATCCACAGGTTGAATGAATTGAGCATACGGAAACGAGGAGATAGGGAGCGCTAAAACAAAATATCATGATAACAAGTAAGGAGGGCTAAGTTCGGGTGTAACCGAACATTACATACTCAGCTGAGAGCTTAGCTGCGTTCGTTTTGTAGGGTTTCGTAGATGGTTTTTAAGTGGTTTTTAATTCCATATCACATACGTTTGGGTAAAATCGACCAAATTGTAGACCAAGGGTGACGTTCTTTGGAACAATTTTCTTCATCCTTTGTCAAATAAGGAAAACCCACCATTTAGGAAAATGAACCTAGGGTAACCCTAGAATGTGTTTGTATGACATGGGTGGCAAATGAAAAGTATTAAAGAGTATTTTAAAAGGGAGTGTGCCTTAGTTCTATAGGTGGACACCTTTTCGAGATATCGCCATAAAAGTGGACCAGGGGTGTCTCTAGAATGTGTTTGTACGATATGGGTACCAAATGAAAGGTTTTAAGGAGTATTTTAAAAAGTATAGTATTTTAAAGGCATTAATCATGGTTTTACAAGGGAGTGGCCCTTAGTTGTATATGTGAAGACGTTTTCTAGATATCGGTCAAAATGTGGACCAGGGTGACCCAGAACTTCATTTTTCGGGTACCGCTAATTTATTTATAAATGTAATACCACGAACAGTGTTCCCGTCATGATTCCAAGGGCTTTTGATTTCGCCCTGCAGAACTTTTTCATTTTCTTCTACTTAATATGGTAGGTGCCACACCCATTTAACAAAGTTTTTTTTTAAATAACTTCCCGATAAGCTACAAGCTTGAAACTTGGAATATAGTTCAGAACGATGCAATAATAAGAAAAACAAGTCCGATAGGTGGTGCATGCATCGAAATATTTCAAAAAATCGTATTTGTGGTCAGATTTGGTTCGAATTTGGAACACATAATACACACACGAATAGAAAGCGACATATGAAAAAAAATCGCCTCTAGGTGGCGCAAGGATCGAGATTTAAAAAAAATTGAATTTGTGGACCGATTTGGCTCATATTTGGAACACATAATACTAGAAAGAGACCTATGAAAAAAATCGCCAATGGGTGGCGCAAGGATCGAGATATTCAAAAAATTGCATTTGTGGTCCGATTAGAATCATATTTGGAACACATATTACATAATTGAGTAGAAAGCTACATTTGGGAAAAATCGTCGCCAGGTGGCGCAAGGATTGAGATATTAAAAATACTCGTATTTTTGGTCCGATTTGGCTAATATTTGGAACAAATATTAGATAAAGTCCTGTAGAAGTGACATCAAAGGACTTTTGAGTTCGAGGAGATAAAAGTATACGTGGCGTAGAATGGAGTGAAGTTTTGTGAAGGATTATGTATTTAGGGCTTAGATTGCAGCAAATTTTCAGCGAAGAGTCCTTGTAATAATGGGTCACTAAATGAACTAAATAGAATGAGAAATAATAGGCAATTAAATAAAGACTAAAAACTAGAAAATAATTTAATTAAAAACAAAATTTTTAAGTTAAACGGTTTTGTGGAAAACAATACTTACATGAAGTAACAATAATACTAAAAGCTAGAAAATAATTAGGTAGGGCGTAGGTACTAGTCATCACACTCCTCATTAATCTAGGGCGTTGATCAGACAATTAAATAAAAGCGTTGTACGCGTTAAATTTCTATTGATAGTCATAAGTAAGACCAACTGAACTTTATTCAGTTTTTAGAAATTTCACGCGCCCAACGCTCTTATTAAATTGTCTAATCAAAGCCCTAGATTGATGAGGAGTGTGATGACTAGTACCTAGGGCCTGCCTAATTATTTTCTAGCTTTTAATATTATTATTAATTCATGTAAGTAGTGTTTTCAATAAAACCGCTTAACGTAAATTTTTTTTTTAATTATTTTTCTCGAAATAATTTCAAGAAATATTTACCGACCTCAAATTTTAGAGATTCACTTTTATAAAACTTTATAATTCAAAGACAATCGTTTTTGAGGTATGTTCATCCAATATTATTGCTCTTTATTATTTCAATGTTCGTTTTGGAGGTTTTGTTTTCTTATAGTTTTATAAAAACATGGGCTCCCAGGGACCCTGCGCTGTTGAACGGACGCCACTACGAAAACCAACGCATTCAAGAAAAAATTTGATACCCCGAGAATTTGAAATGGCAATGCGGAGAATTTTAGTTTACACCTGGTGGCCACGGTGGTCTGGTGGTAGCGTGCTTCCTGGGTTCAACTCCCATGGAAAATAACATCAATATTAGGTATTTAGTTTTTTCAATTTAAAAGAGATTTTCTAATAAGGCTCGCCCCTCAGAAACGACTAGGCACACACTCCGAGTGTATTTTTGCCGTGAAAAGCTTCTCAGTGAAAATTCATTTGCATTTCAGATGCCATTCAGAGTCGGCATGAAACATGTAGGTCCCGTCCCGCCAATTTGTAAGGAAATTTAAAAGGATTACGAAGCAAAGTGGAAGAGAAGCTCGGCCTTAATCTCCTCGGAGGTAAATCGCGCTAAGTATTTATTTATTTGTCCATTAGTTAGAACACATCTTCTGTATCAAAACAGGTCGTCTTGGAAATTGTCCGATTTATACTTCTTTGTAAACATTTGTCTAAAGTTATGAATTGGTATATTCGTTGACTATAAAGCCAGCTGCGTTTTCATCAGCGAACATTATAGAGCCAAAAATGATGGGCATATAGGCAACATTGGCACCGCCACGATCTGAAAGGCTGATGCTTACGTCAATATTACTATTGCCGTTCACGGCTATATTTATGCAACTGGGACTAATACCACAATCATCAGCTGCAACTTCCATCCTTAAGACGCATAACTACTAGCCTGGTTGTGTCATGGTGGAAGGTTATTAGTTGAGATGGCAGCCAAGCTCGGTCTGGACGTGTAAAAAATTGGCACTACCCATACCAACCGACGGACGATTGCCAGACATAATCCCCAGACATAATATTTGTTTCAGGAAGCCTGCGGCTGGCCGCTGAGTACCTAACTGGAAACGATCAGAGCTCGATAAGGGGTAGATGCCGAATTAGTCAGCCATTACATTGATATCGGTGTTGGAGGATGCCTTGCTGTCTCCGCGTGACACAGAGAGGAACGTAAACTAAACACGCAACTAGTCATACAACTTTAAGATTCGTATAAGTCGGTTGTAAAATCTCCTAGTTAGTTGCTCACTGTTTATGTGTTCTACCTTTTCGTTAGTAGAATATCTATTCTGTGAGGGGCACGTGTACTAAAAAGCGTTAGGGCGTTTATCAAGAATTCTCGAATTTTTATTTATAGTCTTAAATGCCTATTTTAGTTTGAATTGTGCATTGCCTGGGCGTTCGTATTGTGTCGACAGTTGACCTGGAACAAATTCGCTTACAGGAAGACCTTTATTTGTAAGAATTGTTTAAATGCCGTTAAAGCCGCATGATGAAATGATTGGTGACCTTTTGGAAAGGAAACCAAATTCTTTTACTCTGTAACCTAAAGACTTAATTAGTTACTCTTTTATTACATTTTTTGTATTTTTATATTTAGTCTGACCCATTTATTTATAGAATTCATAGAATTCAATTCTACCCACGATAGAAGGTCAAAAATTCAGCAGCACCCTCAAGTACCAACTAAGTTTGTCAAAAAACTTTTCAAATGCCCATGGCACTCCTGGTAATATGGTCGAATAAACAAATGATTCCATCTTTTGGAATGAATTAATAAAGCGATGATGCGATGAGCGGTGTAGAAATGAAATAATAACAAAAAAATATTGACCGAAAAGTACTATGTAGTAGTCTATACAGACATTAGATTCTATACACAAAATTCAACGCATTTTATAGGAACGCTTTCGTTTTTTGGAGGGGAAAATTTTAAATGCCAACTGACGTATTTGTGTATACTCGCTGACAGAAGTGACTGACAGAGTGAGTGGCTGCTGTTGGGTTGTGACTGGATATGTACGAGTAAATTTATGTAGCATGTAACAGTCCCAAATAGTACATAGTTCGCAGTTGAACTATGATTCGGGTCAGTACAACAAAAATGTATGTATATATAAGAAGAAAAGAAATATGTATACAAACCAAATGAAAAACTATATAGCTGGGCTTAATGAGAAAATAAAAAAATTAAAAAAAAAAATTTAGTTAAACGGTTTTATTGAAAACAATACTTTCATGAAGTAATAATAATACTAAAAGCTAGAAAATAATTAGATAGGTCCTAGGTCGTCAAACTCCTCATCAATCTAGGGCGTTGATCAGATAATTAAATAAAAGTGTTGGGCGCGTGAAATTTCTAAAAATGTGAGGCGTAGCATAACCTTATTAAGGTTCAGTTGATCTTATATATGACTATTAATTGAAATTTCACGCGCCCAACGCTTTTATTTAATTGTCTGATCAACGCCCTAGATTGATGAGTAGTGTGATGACTAATACCTAGGACCCACCTAATTATTTTCTAGGGAGGAATAAATACCTGGCACTATCTACTTCCCAGAAGATTAAGGTCGAGCTTTTCTTCCAATATGCGTCGTGCTCCTTCTAATTTCACGCGCCCAACGCTTTTATTTAATTGTCTGATCAACGCCCTAGATTGATGAGTAGTGTGATGACTAATACCTAGGACCCACCTAATTATTTTCTAGGGAGGAATAATTACCTGGCACTATCTACTTCCGAGAAGATTAAGGTCGAGCTTTTCTTCCAATCTGCGTCGTGCTCCATCTAATTATCACTACACATTTCCCCTACATGTTTTATATCGACTTCGAACGGTCCCTGCAAAGCAGATCAATATTTTCTGAGAAGCCTTTTATGGCACTAATACACTCGGAGTGTTTGCCGAAGCACGGACGAGCGGTGACCCCGATTAGAAAAACATTTTTCTAAGTGAAAAAACTTGTTAAAACACGTAAGGAAGGCTAAGTTCGGGTGTAACCGAACATTACATACTCAGTTGAGAGATATGGGGACAAAATAAGGGAAAATATCGATGTAGGAAAATGAACCTAGGGTAACCCTGGAATGTATTTGTACGACATGTGTATCAAATGGAAGGACGCCATTTAGGGATATCGCCATTAAGGTGGACCAGGGTTGACACTAGAATTTGTGGGAGCGTGTCATTATTTTGTATTACAAAATTATGGGTGACAAACTTCTGTAAATTGCAAAAAAATTTTGCTTGAACAAAATTCTGCTTTTTTAAAGTTCTGCCTTTTAAAATTCTGCTTTCTAAAATTCTGCTTTTTCAAAATTCTGCATGTTTAATTCTGGAAGTCAAAATTCCGGAATCATGACATGGCGTAGCCGGTGTTGGATCGGCCAAGGGTTATTTTTTTAAAGTGCGGCCGAAGGCTGCCTATGCAGAAGGATATACTACGCAGAAGGACACCACCGTGGGGGATTCAAGGGGTTGTGTAGCGCGATATATAGCTTCTCCGACCCAATTGTCAACCTCAACTTCGAGCGGCGAATCCCGTTTCACTAACAGACGAGGCTCTGGCGACCCCAAGCTCCTCATGTAACTTGCGGGTGGGGAGGGAGGGATGGCCTGAAGGTTTAATGTGGCCATATAAATCGTTCCCGAGATGGTCGGGCCAGCACCTTAATGGTGCTGAGTTACCGGAGCGTATCGGATCTGTATCCGACAAAGGACCATCACATCGATAACACTCCCCAAAGCCTTCGGGGAGTAACCTAATCGCTACAACAACAACAACAACAACAACAACACCAACGTGGCGGTAGCCATGGTTATACCACACACCCGGACTTGGCATGGCGTAGCCCAGGGTTATCTATTATAAGCGCGGCCGAAGGCCTCCTATGCAGAAAGGTGTTCTGCGCAAAATTACTGTGCATGGCGCACTTTTCAAAATAATTACATGAACTCTTTAACATTGTTAACATTTTATTTTAATACAGAATTTTGTAAAACAGAATTTTGAAAGCAGAATTTTGTTTTTAGAATTTTGTACATACAGAATTTCGACACCAACCCGAATTTGTTTGTGCGATATGGGTATCAAACGAAAGGTCTTATTGAGTATTTTAAAAGGGAGTGGGCCTTAGTTTTATGGGTGGACGCCTTTTCGACATTTCACCATAAAGGTGCACCAGGGGTGACTCTGGAATTTGTTTGTAAGGTATGGGTATCAAATGAAAGGTGTTAAAGAGTATTTTAAAAGGGAGTGGGCCTTAGTTCTATAGGTGGACGCCTTTTCGAGATATCTCCATAAAGGTGGACCAGGGGTGACTCTAGGATTTGTTTGTAAGATATGGGTATCAAACGAAAGGTGTTAAAGAGTATTTTAAAAGGGAGTGGACCATAGTTTTATGGGTGGACGCCTTTTCGAGATTTCGCCATAAAGGTGGACCAGGGGTGACTCTGGAATTTGTTTGTAAGATATGGGTATCAAATGAAAGGTGTTAAAGAGTATTTTAAAAGGGAGTGGGCCTTAGTTCTATAGGTGGACGCCTTTTCGAGATATCTCCATAAAGGTGGACCAGGGGTGACTCTAGGATTTGTTTGTAAGATATGGGTATCAATTTAGAGGTTAATGGGGGTTTTAAAAGGGAGTGGCACTTAGTTGTATATGTGAAAGCGTTTTCGAGATATCGACCAAAATGAGGACCAGGGTGACCAAAAAAATCATCTGTCGGGTACCGCTAATTTATTTATATAAGTATTACCACGAACAGTATTCCTGTCAAGATTCCAAGGGCTTTTAATTTCGCCCTGCAGAACTTTTTCATTTTCTTCTACTTAATATGGTAGATGTCACACCCATTTTACAAAGTTTTTTTCTAAAGTTATATTTTGCGTCAATAAACCAATCCAATTACCATGTTTCATCCCTTTTTTTGTATTTTGTATATAATTACTGAGTTTAGTAAAGATATATCGATTTTTGCTCAAGTTATGTGTTAACGGCCGAGCGGAAGGACAGACGGTCGACTGTGTATAAAAACTGGGCGTGGCTTCAACCGATTTCGCCCTTTTTCACAGAAAACAGTTATCGTCCTAGATTTTAAGCCTCTACCAAATTTCACAAGGATTGGTAAATTTTTGTTGGACTAATAGCATTAAAAGTGTCCTAGACAAATTAAATGAAAAAGGGCGGAGCCATGCCCATTTTGAAATTTTCTTTTATTTTTGTATTTTGTTGCACCATATAATTACTGGAGTTGAATGTTGACATAATTTACTGATATACTGTAAAGATATTAACTTTTTTTTTAATTTGACTTAAAAAAATTTTTTTTTAAAGTGGGCGTGGTCGTTCTCCGATTTTGCTAATTTTTATAAAACATACATATAGTAATAGGAGTAACGTTCCTGCTAAATTTAATCATGATATCTTCAACGACTGCCAAATTACAGCTTGAAAAAATTGTAAATTACCTTCTTTTAAAAGTGAGCGGTGCCACGCCCATTGTCCAAAATTTTACTGATTTTCTATTTTGCGTCATAAGTTCAATTCACCTACAAAGTTTCATGGCTTTATCCGTCTTTGGTAATGAATTATCGCACTTTTTCGATTTTTCGAAATTTTCGATATCGAAAAAGTGGGCGTGGTTATTGTCCGATATCGTTCATTTTAAATAGCGATCTGAGATGAGTGCCCAGGAACGTACATATCAAATTTCATCAAGATACCTCAAAATTTACTCAAGTTATCGTGTTAACGGACAGACGGACGGACGGACGGACGGACATGGCTAAATCGAATATTTTTTCGATACTGATGATTTTGATATATGGAAGTCTATATCTATCTCGATTCCTTTATACCTGTACAACCAACCGTTATCCAATCAAAGTTAATATACTCTATGAGCTCTGCTCAACTGAGTATAAAAATTGTATGCTACTTTGTCCGGGAGTTGAATACAGTAATCTCGGCGGGAAAAATTGAAAAAATCTTTGCATCATTTCCACGACTATTTTGCAATTGCATCTTGCAAGTTCGGAATAATTTGCGAACTTTTTTGGTGTGGTTTCGGGTGACGCTTTGTCATCCCGAGAAATATTTCAGGGCATTGTCGAGATAATTCTGTGAAGTTTTTTGGTGATTATTTTGAAAGTGTTGAAGATGTAGTGAGTAAGTAAGTAATAGGGATATTGAAAGGAGGAGAGGGATATAGGATGTAAAAGGAGAGAAATAGGAAAACGATGTGAAAAAGAAATGTATATACATATGTGAAAGAGAGAGGAGGTAGAAACTAGAAAGGGGAAAGTGAAGGTAAAGGTAAGAAAAAAAATAGTGAAAACATGAGAAAGGTTTTGCGCAAAATGTGACTTCTTATTGTGAACATTCAGCTAGTTTTTTTGGGAACCTAATCTCGATTAAAGTCTTGTTTTTATAATGTATTTAGATGCGCGAAGATCGAGCCGAAACCGGGACCAAAACCGCAATATAGAAGAAAAATTGAATAGGAATTCGAAATTGAAACGGGAACCCATACCCAAACTATTTACTTTCACTTGGCTGTTTTCTGTAATCAAATCTTACAATTTCAATTTGATACACTTCCCGGTGAGCTGAAACTTTGCACACATGTGTAACTCCGATGACAATGCAATATTACTTTGCGAGAATATTAATCGAAAACAGAGTTATCGGTAAAGATTTGTATTCCTAAAGAACGCAGGTAACTTCGCTTTGTTTTGTGTATGCAACAAACGTAGAAGTTAGGCTGTTATCGCTAGGTTAGGTTAGGTTGAACTGGCCGGTCCATGAGGACCTCACGTAGACTGATTGAGTCCGTAGTGTTATCAGAAGTTTGTTTTAACGACCAAACTGAAAAACCCTATCAAAAACCAGGACCTATGTTATAAAATAACTCCGTCCTCTGGGCAAATACTAGAAGCTTCCTAGGACTTAAGCCACTTGCTGCTTCTAGATCTGACATCTGTATCACTCCTAATAGCTGTAGTCTTAGCCTGGCAAGTGCAATGCATGAGCACAGAACGTGCTCGATCATTTCCTCCTCCAACCCGCACTTCCTACATCTGCTATCACTGACCAAGCCTAATTTAAAGGCATGTGACGCCAGCAGGCAGTGTCCAGTCAGAATACCCGTCATGAGTATACAGTCCTCTCTTTTTAATGATAGAAGCAACTTTTTAGTCGCTAAATGTTGCATACTTTTTGTTGCATACTTTTCTTGATTTTGTTTTACAGATTTTTGGCGATGGAACAGAGAAGAGATCTGCAATGAGTAGTTGTAAGTTGAACGCGACATAGGCAAAGTCACAATAAAATATGATTTTAAGTTAGTTAACGATCGAATAGAAGAACTTGACTGTTCAAAGTTGACTTCGAAGAAACCTTGTAATTTTAATGCATTAAAAGAAATGGATAGGATGAGAAACGTTACAAATAACTAAGTAAAGATTACATAACTAATTTAAACAATATTTTACCCCTACTAAAAAATAAAAAAAATGTATATTTAAATTAAATTGAAGAAAAGAGCTTCTCTAAAAACAAGCTTCTATTACTTGTTAATAAAACGAACTAAAAGGTAAAAAATAAAGTTAAAGAAAAAAGAACTTTTTTAAAAATAAGCTTTTATTATTGGTTAATAAAATTAACTTAAAAGTAAAAATAAATTGACTGTAAAGAAATATAACAGTTTATAAGTTCATTGTAACTTTTGACGATAATAAGGCTTTTCCGTCTGCGACAAAAAAATTCCATATTCTACATAATTATATATTTTTAACAGTAAAACTTTACACCTCAATTATTAAATCTTACCGTTTATATTACAGTCCTAATTGTTCTAATAAAAGACTTCCATATATCAAAATCATCAGCATCGAAAAAAAATTTGATTGATCCATGTCCGTCCGTCCGTCTGTCCGTTAACACGATAACTTGAGTAAATTTTGAGGTATCTTGATGAAATTTGGTATGTAGATTCCTGGGCACTCATCTCAGATCGCTATTTAAAATGAACGATATCGGACTATAACCACGCCCACTTTTTCGATATCGAAAATTTCGAAAAACCGAAAAAATGCGATAATTCATTGCCAAAGGCGGCTAAAGTGATGAAACTTGGTAGATAGGTTGACGTTATGACGCAGAATAGAAAATTAGTAAGATTTTGCACAACGGGCGTGGCACCGCCCACTTTTACAAGAAGGTAATTTAAAAGTTTTGCAAGCTGTAATTTGGCAGTCGTTGAAGATATCATGATGGAATTTGGCAGGAACGTTACTACTATTGCTATATATGTGCTAAATAAAAATTAGCAAAATTGGAAGAAGAACACGCACACTTTCTAAAACAAATTTTTTTTAAATTCAAATTTTAACAGAAAATTTAATATCTTTACTGTATATAAGTAAATTAAGTCAAAATTCAACTCCAGTAATGATATGATGCAACAAAATACAAAAATAAAAGATAATTTCAAAATGGGCGTGGCTCCGCCCATTTTCATTTAGTTTGTCTAGAATACTTTTAATGCCATAAGTCGAACAAAAAATTTACCAATCCTTCTCAAATTTGGTAGGGGCATAGATTCTATGACGGTAATTGTTCCCTGTGAAAATGGGCGAAATCGGTGGAAGCCACGCCCAGTTTTTATACACATTCCACCGTCTGTCCTTCCGCTCGGCCCTTAACACAATAACTTGAGCAAAAACCGATATATCTTTACTAAACTTAGCCCACGTACTTATCTGAACACACTTTATCTTGGTATAAAAAATGGCCGAAATCCGACCATAACCACGCCCACTTTATCGATATCGAAAATTACGAAAAATGAAAAAAATGGCATAATTCTACACCAAATACGAAAAAAGGGATGAAACATGGTAACTGGATTGGTTTATTGACGCAAAATATAACTTTGGAAAAAACTTTGTAAAATGGGTGTGACACCTACCATATTAAGTAGAAGAAAATGAAAAAGTTCTACAAGGCGAAATCAACAGCCCTTGGAATCTTGGCAGGAATACTGTTAGTGGTATTGCATATATAAATAAATTAGCATTACCCGACAGATGATTTTCTGGATCACCTGGTCCACATTTTGGTCGATATCGCGAGAACGCCTTCACATATACATCTAAGGGCCTTTCGTTTTTAAAACCCTCATTAATACCTTTAATTTGATATCCATATCGTACAAACACATTCTGGAGTCACCCCTGGCCCACCCTAATGGCGATATCTCGAAAAGGCGTCCACCTATAGACCTAATGCCCACTCCCTCTTAAAATGCTCAGCAACACCTTTCGTTTGATACCCATATCGTACAAACATTCTAGAGTCACCCCTGGCCCACCCTAATGGCGATATCTCGAAAACGCGTCCACTTATAGACCTAATGTCCACTTCCTCTTAAAATGCTCAGTAACACCTTTCGTTTGATACCCATATCGTACAAACATTCTAGAGTCACCCCTGGCCCACCCTAATGGCGATATCTCGAAGAGGCGTCCACCTATAGACCTAATGCCCACTCCCTCTTAAAATGCTCAGTAACACCTTTCGTTTGATACCCATATCGTACAAACATTCTAGAGTCACCCCTGGCCTACCCTAATGGCGATATCTCGAAAAGGCGTCCACCTATAGCCCTAATGCCCACTCCCTCTTAAAATGCTCAGTAACACCTTTCGTTTGATACCCATATCGTACAAACATTCTAGAGTCACCCTTGGTCCACCTTTATGGCGATATCTCGAAAAGGCGTTCACCTATAGAACTAAGGATTACTCCCTTTTAAAATACTCATTACCACCTTTCATTTGATACCCATATCGTACAAACACCCACCTAATGGCGATATCTCGAAAATGCGTCCACCTATAGACCTAATGCCCACTCCCTCTTAAAATGCTCAGTAACACCTTTCGTTTGATACCCATATCGTACAAACATTCTAGGGTCACCCCTGGCCCACCCTAATGGCGATATCTCGAAAAGGCGTCCACCTATAGACCTAATGCCCACTCCCTCTTAAAATGCTCAGTAACACCTTTCGTTTGATACCCATATCGTACAAACACATTCTAGAGTCACCCCTGGCCCACCCTAATGACGATATCTCGAAAAGGCGTCCACCTATAGACCTCATGCCCACTCCCTCTTAAAATGCTCAGTAACACCTTTCGTTTGATACCCATATCGTACAAACATTCTAGAGTCAACCTTGGTCCACCTTTATGGCGATATCTCGAAAAGGCGTCCACCTATAGACCTAATGCCCACTCCCTCTTAAAATGCACCGTAACACATTTCATTTGATTCCCATATCGTACAAACACATTCTAGAGTCACCCCTGGCCCACCCTAATGAAGATATATCGAAAAGGCGTCCACCTATAGACCTAATGCCCACTCCCTCTCAAAATGCTCAGTAATACCTTTCGTTTGATACCCATATCGTACAAACATTCTAGAGTCACCCCTGGCCCACCCTAATGGCGATATCTCGAAAAGGTGTCTACCTATAGACCTAATGCCCACTCCCTCTTAAAATGCTCAGTAACACCTTTCGTTTGATAGCCATATCGTACAAACATTCTAGAGTCACCCTTGGTCCACCTTTATGGCGATATCTCGAAAAGGCGTCCACCTATAGACCTAATGTCCACTCCCTCTTAAAATGCTCAGTAACACCTTTCGTTTGAAACCCATATCGTACAAACATTCTAGAGTCACCCCTGGCCCACCCTAATGGCGATATCTCGAAGAGGCGTCCACCTATAGACCTAATGCCCACTCCCTATTAAAATGCTCAGTAACACCTTTCGTTTGATTCCCATATCGTACAAACACATTCTAGAGTCACCCCTGGCCCACCCTAATGAAGATATCTCGAAAAGGCGTCCACCTATAGACCTAATGCCCACTCCCTCTTAAAATGCTCAGTAACACCTTTCGTTTGATACCCATATCGTACAAACATTCTAGAGTCACCCTTGGTCCACCTTTATGGCGATATCTCGAAAAGGCGTCCACCTATAGAACTAAGTATTACTCCCTTTTAAAATACTCATTACCACCTTTCATTTGATACCCATATCGTACAAACATTCTAGAGTCACCCCTGGCCCACCCTAATGGCGATATCTCGAAAAGGCGTCCACCTATAGACCTAATGTCCACTCCCTCTTAAAATGCTCAGTAACACCTTTCGTTTGATACCCATATCGAACAAACATTCTAGAGTCACCCCGGGCCCACCCTAATGGCGATATCTCGAAGAGGCGTCCACCTATAGACCTAATGCCCACTCCCTCTTAAAATGCTCAGTAACACCTTTCGTTTGATACCCATATCGTACAAACATTCTAGAGTCAACCTTGGTCCACCTTTATGGCGATATCTCGAAAAGGCGTCCACCTATAGACCTAATGCCCACTCCCTCTTAAAATGCTCAGTAACAGCTTTCGTTTGATACCCATATCGTACAAACATTCTAGAGTCACCCCTGGCCCACCCTAATGGCGATATATCGAAGAGGCGTCCACCTATAGACCTAATGCCTACTCCCTCTTAAAATTCTCAGTAACACCTTTCGTTTGATACCCATATCGTACAAACATTCTAGAGTCACCCTTGGTCCACCTTTATAGCGATATCTCGAAAAGGCATCCACCTATAGAACTAAGGATTACTCCCTTTTAAAATACTCATTACCACCTTTCATTTGATACCCATATCGTACAAATACATTCTAGAGTCACCCCTGGCCCACCCTAATGAAGATATCTCGAAAAGGCGTCCACCTATAGACCTAATGCCCACTCCCTATTAAAATGCTCAGTAACACCTTTCGTTTGATTCCCATATCGTACAAACACATTCTAGAGTCACCCCTGGCCCACCCTAATGAAGATATCTCGAAAAGGCGTCCACCTATAGACCTAACGCCCACTCCCTCTTAAAATGCTCAGTAACACCTTTCGTTTGATACCCATATCGTACAAACATTCTAGAGTCACCCCTGGCCCACCCTAATGGCGATATCTCGAAAAGGCGTCCACCTATAGACCTAATGCCCACTCCCTCTTAAAATGCTCAGTAACACCTTTCGTTTGATACCCATATCGTACAAACATTCTAGAGTCACCCTTGGTCCACCTTTATGGCGATATCTCGAAAAGGCGTCCACCTATAGAACTAAGTATTACTCCCTTTTAAAATACTCATTACCACCTTTCATTTGATACCCATATCGTACAAACATTCTAGAGTCACCCCTGGCCCACCCTAATGGCGATATCTCGAAGAGGCGTCCACCTATAGACCTAATGCCCACTCCCTCTTAAAATGCTCAGTAACACCTTTCGTTTGATACCCATATCGTACAAACATTCTAGAGTCAACCTTGGTCCACCTTTATGGCGATATCTCGAAAAGGCGTCCACCTATAGACCTAATGCCCACTCCCTCTTAAAATGCTCAGTAACACCTTTCGTTTGATACCCATATCGTACAAAGATTCTAGAGTCACCCCTGGCCCACCCTAATGGCGATATCTCGAAGAGGCGTTTACCTATAGACCTAATGCCCACTCCCTCTTAAAATGCTCAGTAACACCTTTCGTTTGATACCCATATCGTACAAACATTCTAGAGTCACTACTGGCCCACCCTAATGGCTATATCTCGAAAAGGCGTCCACCTATAGAACTAAGGATTACTCCCTTTTAAAATACTCATTACCACCTTTCATTTGATACCCATATCGTACAAATACATTCTAGAGTCACCCCTGGCCCACCCTAATGAAGATATCTCGAAAAGGCGTCCACCTATAGACCTAATGCCCCCTCCCTCTTAAAATGCTCAGTAACACCTTTCATTTGATTCCCATATCGTACAAACACATTCTAGAGTCACCCCTGGCCCACCCTAATGAAGATATCTCGAAAAGGCGTCCACCTATAGACCTAATGCCCACTCCCTCTTAAAATGCTCAGTAACACCTTTCGTTTGATACCCATATCGTACAAACATTCTAGAGTCACCCCTGGCCCACCCTAATGGCGATATCTCGAAGAGGCGTCCACCTATAGACCTAATGCCCACTCCCTATTAAAATGCTCAGTAACACCTTTCGTTTGATTCCCATATCGTACAAACACATTCTAGAGTCACCCATGGCCCACCCTAATGAAGATATCTCGAAAAGGCGTCCACCTATAGACCTAACGCCCACTCCCTCTTAAAATGCTCAGTAACACCTTTCGTTTGATACCCATATCGTACAAACATTCTAGAGTCACCCCTGGCCCACCCTAATGGCGATATCTCGAAAAGGCGTCCCACTCCCTCTTAAAATGCTCAGTAACACCTTTCGTTTGATACCCATATCATACAAACATTCTAGAGTCACCCTTGGTCCACCTTTATGACGATATCTCGAAAAGGCGTCCACCTATAGAACTAAGTATTACTCCCTTTTAAAATACTCATTACCACCTTTCATTTGATACCCATATCGTACAAACATTCTAGAGTCACCCCTGGCCCACCCTAATGGCGATATCTCGAAAAGGCGTCCACCTATAGACCTAATGTCCACTCCCTCTTAAAATGCTCAGTAACACCTTTCGTTTGATACCCATATCGAACAAACATTCTAGAGTCACCCCGGGCCCACCCTAATGGCGATATCTCGAAGAGGCGTCCACCTATAGACCTAATGCCCACTCCCTCTTAAAATGCTCAGTAACACCTTTCGTTTGATACCCATATCGTACAAACATTCTAGAGTCACCCCTGGCCCACCCTAATGGCGATATATCGAAGAGGCGTCCACCTATAGACCTAATGCCTACTCCCTCTTAAAATGCTCAGTAACACCTTTCGTTTGATACCCATATCGTACAAACATTCTAGAGTCAACCTTGGTCCACCTTTATGGCGATATCTCGAAAAGGCGTCCACCTATAGACCTAATGCCCACTCCCTCTTAAAATGCTCAGTAACACCTTTCGTTTGATACCCATATCGTACAAACATTCTAGAGTCACCCCTGGCCCACCCTAATGGCGATATATCGAAGAGGCGTCCACCTATAGACCTAATGCCTACTCCCTCTTAAAATGCTCAGTAACACCTTTCGTTTGATACCCATATCGTACAAACATTCTAGAGTCACCCTTGGTCCACCTTTATAGCGATATCTCGAAAAGGCATCCACCTATAGAACTAAGGATTACTCCCTTTTAAAAAAATCATTACCACCTTTCATTTGATACCCATATCGTACAAATATATTCTAGAGTCACCCCTGGCCCACCCTAATGAAGATATCTCGAAAAGGCGTCCACCTATAGACCTAATGCCCACTCCCTATTAAAATGCTCAGTAACACCTTTCGTTTGATTCCCATATCGTACAAACACATTCTAGAGTCACCCCTGGCCCACCCTAATGAAGATATCTCGAAAAGGCGTCCACCTATAGAACTAAGTATTACTCCCTTTTAAAATACTCATTACCACCTTTCATTTGATACCCATATCGTACAAACATTCTAGAGTCACCCCTGGCCCACCCTAATGGCGATATCTCGAAAAGGCGTCCACCTATAGACCTAATGTCCACTCCCTCTTAAAATGCTCAGTAACACCTTTCGTTTGATACCCATATCGTACAAACATTCTAGAGTCACCCCTGGCCCACCCTAATGGCGATATCTCGAAGAGGCGTCCACCTATAGACCTAATGCCCACTCCCTCTTAAAATGCTCAGTAACACCTTTCGTTTGATACCCATATCGTACAAACATTCTAGAGTCAACCTTGGTCCACCTTTATGGCGATATCTCGAAAAGGCGTCCACCTATAGACCTAATGCCCACTCCCTCTTAAAATGCTCAGTAACACCTTTCGTTTGATACCCATATCGTACAAAGATTCTAGAGTCACCCCTGGCCCACCCTAATGGCGATATCTCGAAGAGGCGTCCACCTATAGACCTAATGCCCACTCCCTCTTAAAATGCTCAGTAACACCTTTCGTTTGATACCCATATCGTACAAACATTCTAGAGTCACCACTGGCCCACCCTAATGGCTATATCTCGAAAAGGCGTCCACCTATAGAACTAAGGATTACTCCCTTTTAAAATACTCATTACCACCTTTCATTTGATACCCATATCGTACAAATACATTCTAGAGTCACCCCTGGCCCACCCTAATGAAGATATCTCGAAAAGGCGTCCACCTATAGACCTAATGCCCACTCCCTCTTAAAATGCTCAGTAACACCTTTCGTTTGATACCCATATCGTACAAACATTCTAGAGTCACCCCTGGCCCACCCTAATGGCGATATATCGAAGAGGCGTCCACCTATAGACCTAATGCCTACTCCCTCTTAAAATGCTCAGTAACACCTTTCGTTTGATACCCATATCGTACAAACATTCTAGAGTCACCCTTGGTCCACCTTTATAGCGATATCTCGAAAAGGCATCCACCTATAGAACTAAGGATTACTCCCTTTTAAAATACTCATTACCACCTTTCATTTGATACCCATATCGTACAAATACATTCTAGAGTCACCCCTGGCCCACCCTAATGAAGATATCTCGAAAAGGCGTCCACCTATAGACCTAATGCCCACTCCCTATTAAAATGCTCAGTAACACCTTTCGTTTGATTCCCATATCGTACAAACACATTCTAGAGTCACCCCTGGCCCACCCTAATGAAGATATCTCGAAAAGGCGTCCACTCCCTCTTAAAATGCTCAGTAACACCTTTCGTTTGATACCCATATCGTACAAACATTCTAGAGTCACCCCTGGCCTACCCTAATGGCGATATCTCGAAAAGGCGTCCACCTATAGCCCTAATGCCCACTCCCTCTTAAAATGCTCAGTAACACCTTTCGTTTGATACCCATATCGTACAAACATTCTAGAGTCACCCTTGGTCCACCTTTATGGCGATATCTCGAAAAGGCGTCCACCTATAGAACTAAGGATTACTCCCTTTTAAAATACTCATTACCACCTTTCATTTGATACCCATATCGTACAAACACATTCTAGAGTCACCCCTGGCCCACCCTAATGGCGATATCTCGAAAATGCGTCCACCTATAGACCTAATGCCCACTCCCTCTTAAAATGCTCAGTAACACCTTTCGTTTGATACCCATATCGTACAAACATTCTAGGGTCACCCCTGGCCCACCCTAATGGCGATATCTCGAAAAGGCGTCCACCTATAGACCTAATGCCCACTCCCTCTTAAAATGCTCAGTAACACCTTTCGTTTGATACCCATATCGTACAAACACATTCTAGAGTCACCCCTGGCCCACCCTAATGACGATATCTCGAAAAGGCGTCCACCTATAGACCTCATGCCCACTCCCTCTTAAAATGCTCAGTAACACCTTTCGTTTGATACCCATATCGTACAAACATTCTAGAGTCAACCTTGGTCCACCTTTATGGCGATATCTCGAAAAGGCGTCCACCTATAGACCTAATGCCCACTCCCTCTTAAAATGCACCGTAACACATTTCATTTGATTCCCATATCGTACAAACACATTCTAGAGTCACCCCTGGCCCACCCTAATGAAGATATATCGAAAAGGCGTCCACCTATAGACCTAATGCCCACTCCCTCTCAAAATGCTCAGTAATACCTTTCGTTTGATACCCATATCGTACAAACATTCTAGAGTCACCCCTGGCCCACCCTAATGGCGATATCTCGAAAAGGTGTCTACCTATAGACCTAATGCCCACTCCCTCTTAAAATGCTCAGTAACACCTTTCGTTTGATAGCCATATCGTACAAACATTATAGAGTCACCCTTGGTCCACCTTTATGGCGATATCTCGAAAAGGCGTCCACCTATAGAACTAAGTATTACTCCCTTTTAAAATACTCATTACCACCTTTCATTTGATACCCATATCGTACAAACATTCTAGGGTCACCCCTGGCCCACCCTAATGGCGATATCTCGAAAAGGCGTCCACCTATAGACCTAATGTCCACTCCCTCTTAAAATGCTCAGTAACACCTTTCGTTTGAAACCCATATCGTACAAACATTCTAGAGTCACCCCTGGCCCACCCTAATGGCGATATCTCGAAGAGGCGTCCACCTATAGACCTAATGCCCACTCCCTATTAAAATGCTCAGTAACACCTTTCGTTTGATTCCCATATCGTACAAACACATTCTAGAGTCACCCCTGGCCCACCCTAATGAAGATATCTCGAAAAGGCGTCCACCTATAGACCTAATGCCCACTCCCTCTTAAAATGCTCAGTAACACCTTTCGTTTGATACCCATATCGTACAAACATTCTAGAGTCACCCTTGGTCCACCTTTATGGCGATATCTCGAAAAGGCGTCCACCTATAGAACTAAGTATTACTCCCTTTTAAAATACTCATTACCACCTTTCATTTGATACCCATATCGTACAAACATTCTAGAGTCACCCCTGGCCCACCCTAATGGCGATATCTCGAAAAGGCGTCCACCTATAGACCTAATGTCCACTCCCTCTTAAAATGCTCAGTAACACCTTTCGTTTGATACCCATATCGAACAAACATTCTAGAGTCACCCCGGGCCCACCCTAATGGCGATATCTCGAAGAGGCGTCCACCTATAGACCTAATGCCCACTCCCTCTTAAAATGCTCAGTAACACCTTTCGTTTGATACCCATATCGTACAAACATTCTAGAGTCAACCTTGGTCCACCTTTATGGCGATATCTCGAAAAGGCGTCCACCTATAGACCTAATGCCCACTCCCTCTTAAAATGCTCAGTAACAGCTTTCGTTTGATACCCATATCGTACAAACATTCTAGAGTCACCCCTGGCCCACCCTAATGGCGATATATCGAAGAGGCGTCCACCTATAGACCTAATGCCTACTCCCTCTTAAAATTCTCAGTAACACCTTTCGTTTGATACCCATATCGTACAAACATTCTAGAGTCACCCTTGGTCCACCTTTATAGCGATATCTCGAAAAGGCATCCACCTATAGAACTAAGGATTACTCCCTTTTAAAATACTCATTACCACCTTTCATTTGATACCCATATCGTACAAATACATTCTAGAGTCACCCCTGGCCCACCCTAATGAAGATATCTCGAAAAGGCGTCCACCTATAGACCTAATGCCCACTCCCTATTAAAATGCTCAGTAACACCTTTCGTTTGATTCCCATATCGTACAAACACATTCTAGAGTCACCCCTGACCCACCCTAATGAAGATATCTCGAAAAGGCGTCCACCTATAGACCTAACGCCCACTCCCTCTTAAAATGCTCAGTAACACCTTTCGTTTGATACCCATATCGTACAAACATTCTAGAGTCACCCCTGGCCCACCCTAATGGCGATATCTCGAAAAGGCGTCCACCTATAGACCTAATGCCCACTCCCTCTTAAAATGCTCAGTAACACCTTTCGTTTGATACCCATATCGTACAAACATTCTAGAGTCACCCTTGGTCCACCTTTATGGCGATATCTCGAAAAGGCGTCCACCTATAGAACTAAGTATTACTCCCTTTTAAAATACTCATTACCACCTTTCATTTGATACCCATATCGTACAAACATTCTAGAGTCACCCCTGGCCCACCCTAATGGCGATATCTCGAAGAGGCGTCCACCTATAGACCTAATGCCCACTCCCTCTTAAAATGCTCAGTAACACCTTTCGTTTGATACCCATATCGTACAAACATTCTAGAGTCAACCTTGGTCCACCTTTATGGCGATATCTCGAAAAGGCGTCCACCTATAGACCTAATGCCCACTCCCTCTTAAAATGCTCAGTAACACCTTTCGTTTGATACCCATATCGTACAAAGATTCTAGAGTCACCCCTGGCCCGCCCTAATGGCGATATCTCGAAGAGGCGTCCACCTATAGACCTAATGCCCACTCCCTCTTAAAATGCTCAGTAACACCTTTCGTTTGATACCCATATCGTACAAACATTCTAGAGTCACTACTGGCCCACCCTAATGGCTATATCTCGAAAAGGCGTCCACCTATAGAACTAAGGATTACTCCCTTTTAAAATACTCATTACCACCTTTCATTTGATACCCATATCGTACAAATACATTCTAGAGTCACCCCTGGCCCACCCTAATGAAGATATCTCGAAAAGGCGTCCACCTATAGACCTAATGCCCCCTCCCTCTTAAAATGCTCAGTAACACCTTTCATTTGATTCCCATATCGTACAAACACATTCTAGAGTCACCCCTGGCCCACCCTAATGAAGATATCTCGAAAAGGCGTCCACCTATAGACCTAATGCCCACTCCCTCTTAAAATGCTCAGTAACACCTTTCGTTTGATACCCATATCGTACAAACATTCTAGAGTCACCCCTGGCCCACCCTAATGGCGATATCTCGAAGAGGCGTCCACCTATAGACCTAATGCCCACTCCCTATTAAAATGCTCAGTAACACCTTTCGTTTGATTCCCATATCGTACAAACACATTCTAGAGTCACCCATGGCCCACCCTAATGAAGATATCTCGAAAAGGCGTCCACCTATAGACCTAACGCCCACTCCCTCTTAAAATGCTCAGTAACACCTTTCGTTTGATACCCATATCGTACAAACATTCTAGAGTCACCCCTGGCCCACCCTAATGGCGATATCTCGAAAAGGCGTCCCACTCCCTCTTAAAATGCTCAGTAACACCTTTCGTTTGATACCCATATCATACAAACATTCTAGAGTCACCCTTGGTCCACCTTTATGGCGATATCTCGAAAAGGCGTCCACCTATAGAACTAAGTATTACTCCCTTTTAAAATACTCATTACCACCTTTCATTTGATACCCATATCGTACAAACATTCTAGAGTCACCCCTGGCCCACCCTAATGGCGATATCTCGAAAAGGCGTCCACCTATAGACCTAATGTCCACTCCCTCTTAAAATGCTCAGTAACACCTTTCGTTTGATACCCATATCGAACAAACATTCTAGAGTCACCCCGGGCCCACCCTAATGGCGATATCTCGAAGAGGCGTCCACCTATAGACCTAATGCCCACTCCCTCTTAAAATGCTCAGTAACACCTTTCGTTTGATACCCATATCGTACAAACATTCTAGAGTCACCCCTGGCCCACCCTAATGGCGATATATCGAAGAGGCGTCCACCTATAGACCTAATGCCTACTCCCTCATAAAATGCTCAGTAACACCTTTCGTTTGATACCCATATCGTACAAACATTCTAGAGTCACCCCTGGCCCACCCTAATGGCGATATATCGAAGAGGCGTCCACCTATAGACCTAATGCCTACTCCGTCTTAAAATGCTCAGTAACACCTTTCGTTTGATACCCATATCGTACAAACATTCTAGAGTCACCCTTGGTCCACCTTTATAGCGATATCTCGAAAAGGCATCCACCTATAGAACTAAGGATTACTCCCTTTTAAAATACTCATTACCACCTTTCATTTGATACCCATATCGTACAAAGATTCTAGAGTCACCCCTGGCCCACCCTAATGGCGATATCTCGAAGAGGCGTCCACCTATAGACCTAATGCCCACTCCCTCTTAAAATGCTCAGTAACACCTTTCGTTTGATACCCATATCGTACAAACATTCTAGAGTCACCACTGGCCCACCCTAATGGCTATATCTCGAAAAGGCGTCCACCTATAGAACTAAGGATTACTCCCTTTTAAAATACTCATTACCACCTTTCATTTGATACACATATCGTACAAATACATTCTAGAGTCACCCCTGGCCCACCCTAATGAAGATATCTCGAAAAGGCGTCCACCTATAGACCTAATGCCCACTCCCTCTTAAAATGCTCAGTAACACCTTTCGTTTGATACCCATATCGTACAAACATTCTAGAGTCACCCCTGGCCCACCCTAATGGCGATATATCGAAGAGGCGTCCACCTATAGACCTAATGCCTACTCCCTCTTAAAATGCTCAGTAACACCTTTCGTTTGATACCCATATCGTACAAACACATTCTAGAGTCACCCCTGGCCCACCCTAATGAAGATATCTCGAAAAGGCGTCCACCTATAGACCTAATGCCCACTCCCTCTTAAAATGCTCAGTAACACCTTTCGTTTGATACCCATATCGTACAAACATTCTAGAGTCACCCCTGGCCCACCCTAATGGCGATATATCGAAGAGGCGTCCACCTATAGACCTAATGCCTACTCCCTCTTAAAATGCTCAGTAACACCTTTCGTTTGATACCCATATCGTACAAACATTCTAGAGTCACCCTTGGTCCACCTTTATAGCGATATATCGAAAAGGCATCCACCTATAGAACTAAGGATTACTCCCTTTTAAAATACTCATTACCACCTTTCATTTGATACCCATATCGTACAAATACATTCTAGAGTCACCCCTGGCCCACCCTAATGAAGATATCTCGAAAAGGCGTCCACCTATAGACCTAATGCCCACTCCCTATTAAAATGCTCAGTAACACCTTTCGTTTGATTCCCATATCGTACAAACACATTCTAGAGTCACCCCTGGCCCACCCTAATGAAGATATCTCGAAAAGGCGTCCACTCCCTCTTAAAATGCTCAGTAACACCTTTCGTTTGATACCCATATCGTACAAACATTCTAGAGTCACCCCTGGCCCACCCTAATGGCGATATCTCGAAAAGGCGTCCACCTATAGACCTAATGCCCACTCCCTCTTAAAATGCTCAGTAACACCTTTCGTTTGATACCCATATCGTACAAACATTCTAGAGTCACCCTTGGTCCACCTTTATGGCGATATCTCGAAAAGGCGTCCACCTATAGAACTAAGTATTACTCCCTTTTAAAATACTCATTACCACCTTTCATTTGATACCCATATCGTACAAACATTCTAGAGTCACCCCTGGCCCACCATAATGGCGATATCTCGAAAAGGCGTCCACCTATAGACCTAATGTCCACTCCCTCTTAAAATGCTCAGTAACACCTTTCGTTTGATACCCATATCGTACAAACATTCTAGAGTCACCCCTGGCCCACCCTAATGGCGATATCTCGAAGAGGCGTCCACCTATAGACCTAATGCCCACTCCCTCTTAAAATGCTCAGTAACACCTTTCGTTTGATACCCATATCGTACAAACATTCTAGAGTCAACCTTGGTCCACCTTTATGGCGATATCTCGAAAAGGCGTCCACCTATAGACCTAATGCCCACTCCCTCTTAAAATGCTCAGTAACACCTTTCGTTTGATACCCATATCGTACAAAGATTCTAGAGTCACCCCTGGCCCACCCTAATGGCGATATCTCGAAGAGGCGTCCACCTATAGACCTAATGCCCACTCCCTCTTAAAATGCTCAGTAACACCTTTCGTTTGATACCCATATCGTACAAACATTCTAGAGTCACTACTGGCCCACCCTAATGGCTATATCTCGAAAAGGCGTCCACCTATAGAACTAAGGATTACTCCCTTTTAAAATACTCATTACCACCTTTCATTTGATACCCATATCGTACAAATACATTCTAGAGTCACCCCTGACCCACCCTAATGAAGATATCTCGAAAAGGCGTCCACCTATAGACCTAATGCCCACTCCCTCTTAAAATGCTCAGTAACACCTTTCATTTGATTCCCATATCGTACAAACACATTCTAGAGTCACCCCTGGCCCACCCTAATGAAGATATCTCGAAAAGGCGTCCACCTATAGACCTAATGCCCACCACCTCTTAAAATGCTCAGTAACACCTTTCGTTTGATACCCATATCGTACAAACATTCTAGAGTCACCCCTGGCCCACCCTAATGGCGATATCTCGAAGAGGCGTCCACCTATAGACCTAATGCCCACTCCCTATTAAAATGCTCAGTAACACCTTTCGTTTGATTCCCATATCGTACAAACACATCCTAGAGTCACCCCTGGCCCACCCTAATGAAGATATCTCGAAAAGGCGTCCACCTATAGACCTAACGCCCACTCCCTCTTAAAATGCTCAGTAACACCTTTCGTTTGATACCCATATCGTACAAACATTCTAGAGTCACCCCTGGCCCACCCTAATGGCGATATCTCGAAAAGGCGTCCACCTATAGACCTAATGCCCACTCCCTCTTAAAATGCTCAGTAACACCTTTCGTTTGATACCCATATCGTACAAACATTCTAGAGTCACCCTTGGTCCACCTTTATGGCGATATCTCGAAAAGGCGTCCACCTATAGAACTAAGTATTACTCCCTTTTAAAATACTCATTACCACATTTCATTTGATACCCATATCGTACAAACATTCTAGAGTCACCCCTGGCCCACCCTAATGGCGATATCTCGAAAAGGCGTCCACCTATAGACCTAATGTCCACTCCCTCTTAAAATGCTCAGTAACACCTTTCGTTTGATACCCATATCGAACAAACATTCTAGAGTCACCCCGGGCCCACCCTAATGGCGATATCTCGAAGAGGCGTCCACCTATAGACCTAATGCCCACTCCCTCTTAAAATGATCAGTAACACCTTTCGTTTGATACCCATATCGTACAAACATTCTAGAGTCAACCTTGGTCCACCTTTATGGCGATATCTCGAAAAGGCGTCCACCTATAGACCTAATGCCCACTCCCTCTTAAAATGCTCAGGAACACCTTTCGTTTGATACCCATATCGTACAAACATTCTAGAGTCACCCCTGGCCCACCCTAATGGCGATATATCGAAGAGGCGTCCACCTATAGACCTAATGCCTACTCCCTCTTAAAATGCTCAGTAACACCTTTCGTTTGATACCCATATCGTACAAACATTCTAGAGTCACCCTTGGTCCACCTTTATAGCGATATCTTGAAAAGGCATCCACCTATAGAACTAAGGATTACTCCCTTTTAAAATACTCATTACCACCTTTCATTTGATACCCATATCGTACAAATACATTCTAGAGTCACCCCTGGCCCACCCTAATGAAGATATCTCGAAAAGGCGTCCACCTATAGACCTAATGCCCACTCCCTATTAAAATGCTCAGTAACACCTTTCGTTTGATTCCCATATCGTACAAACACATTCTAGGGTCACCCCTGGCCCACCCTAATGAAGATATCTCGAAAAGGCGTCCACCTATAGACCTAACGCCCACTCCCTCTTAAAATGCTCAGTAACACCTTTCGTTTGATACCCATATCGTACAAACATTCTAGAGTCACCCCTGGCCCACCCTAATGGCGATATCTCGAAAAGGCGTCCACCTATAGACCTAATGCCCACTCCCTCTTAAAATGCTCAGTAACACCTTTCGTTTGATACCCATATCGTACAAACATTCTAGAGTCACCCTTGGTCCACCTTTATGGCGATATCTCGAAAAGGCGTCCACCTATAGAACTAAGTATTACTCCCTTTTAAAATACTCATTACCACCTTTCATTTGATACCCATATCGTACAAACATTCTAGAGTCACCCCTGGCCCACCATAATGGCGATATCTCGAAAAGGCGTCCACCTATAGACCTAATGTCCACTCCCTCTTAAAATGCTCAGTAACACCTTTCGTTTGATACCCATATCGTACAAACATTCTAGAGTCACCCCTGGCCCACCCTAATGGCGATATCTCGAAGAGGCGTCCACCTATAGACCTAATGCCCACTCCCTCTTAAAATGCTCAGTAACACCTTTCGTTTGATACCCATATCGTACAAAC
The DNA here is from genome assembly GCF_040869045.1 of Eurosta solidaginis. Taxonomy (NCBI): domain Eukaryota; kingdom Metazoa; phylum Arthropoda; class Insecta; order Diptera; family Tephritidae; genus Eurosta; species Eurosta solidaginis. Next base: position 199,714,604 of record NC_090321.1, on the reverse strand, counting down.
ATTCTAGAGTCAACCTTGGTCCACCTTTATGGCGATATCTCGAAAAGGCGTCCACCTATAGACCTAATGCCCACTCCCTCTTAAAATGCTCAGTAACACCTTTCGTTTGATACCCATATCGTACAAAGATTCTAGAGTCACCCCTGGCCCACCCTAATGGCGATATCTCGAAGAGGCGTCCACCTATAGACCTAATGCCCACTCCCTCTTAAAATGCTCAGTAACACCTTTCGTTTGATACCCATATCGTACAAACATTCTAGAGTCACCACTGGCCCACCCTAATGGCTATATCTCGAAAAGGCGTCCACCTATAGAACTAAGGATTACTCCCTTTTAAAATACTCATTACCACCTTTCATTTGATACCCATATCGTACAAATACATTCTAGAGTCACCCCTGGCCCACCCTAATGAAGATATCTCGAAAAGGCGTCCACCTATAGACCTAATGCCCACTCCCTCTTAAAATGTTCAGTAACACCTTTCATTTGATTCCCATATCGTACAAACACATTCTAGAGTCACCCCTGGCCCACCCTAATGAAGATATCTCGAAAAGGCGTCCACCTATAGACCTAATGCCCACTCCCTCTTAAAATGCTCAGTAACACCTTTCGTTTGATACCCATATCGTACAAACATTCTAGAGTCACCCCTGGCCCACCCTAATGGCGATATCTCGAAAAGGCGTCCACCTATAGACCTAATGCCTACTCCCTCTTAAAATTCTCAGTAACACCTTTCGTTTGATACCCATATCGTACAAACATTCTAGAGTCACCCTTGGTCCACCTGTATGGCGATATCTCGAAAAGGCGTCCACCTATAGAACTAAGGATTACTCCCTTTTAAGATACTCATTACCACCTTTCATTTGATACCCATATCGTACAAACATTCTAGAGTCAGCCCTGGCCCACCCTAATGGCGATATCTCGAAAAGGCGTCCACCTATAGACCTAATGTCCACTCCCTCTTAAAATGCTCAGTAACACCTTTCGTTTGATACCCATATCGTACAAACATTCTAGAGTCACCCCTGACCCACCCTAATGAAGATATCTCGAAAAGGCGTCCACCTATAGACCTAACGCCCACTCCCTCTTAAAATGCTCAGTAACACCTTTCGTTTGATACCCATATCGTACAAACATTCTAGAGTCACCCCTGGCCCACCCTAATGGCGATATCTCGAAAAGGCGTCCACCTATAGACCTAATGCCCACTCCCTCTTAAAATGCTCAGTAACACCTTTCGTTTGATACCCATATCGTACAAACATTCTAGAGTCACCCTTGGTCCACCTTTATGGCGATATCTCGAAAAGGCGTCCACCTATAGAACTAAGTATTACTCCCTTTTAAAATACTCATTACCACCTTTCATTTGATACCCATATCGTACAAACATTCTAGAGTCACCCCTGGCCCACCCTAATGGCGATATCTCGAAGAGGCGTCCACCTATAGACCTAATGCCCACTCCCTCTTAAAATGCTCAGTAACACCTTTCGTTTGATACCCATATCGTACAAACATTCTAGAGTCAACCTTGGTCCACCTTTATGGCGATATCTCGAAAAGGCGTCCACCTATAGACCTAATGCCCACTCCCTCTTAAAATGCTCAGTAACACCTTTCGTTTGATACCCATATCGTACAAAGATTCTAGAGTCACCCCTGGCCCGCCCTAATGGCGATATCTCGAAGAGGCGTCCACCTATAGACCTAATGCCCACTCCCTCTTAAAATGCTCAGTAACACCTTTCGTTTGATACCCATATCGTACAAACATTCTAGAGTCACTACTGGCCCACCCTAATGGCTATATCTCGAAAAGGCGTCCACCTATAGAACTAAGGATTACTCCCTTTTAAAATACTCATTACCACCTTTCATTTGATACCCATATCGTACAAATACATTCTAGAGTCACCCCTGGCCCACCCTAATGAAGATATCTCGAAAAGGCGTCCACCTATAGACCTAATGCCCCCTCCCTCTTAAAATGCTCAGTAACACCTTTCATTTGATTCCCATATCGTACAAACACATTCTAGAGTCACCCCTGGCCCACCCTAATGAAGATATCTCGAAAAGGCGTCCACCTATAGACCTAATGCCCACTCCCTCTTAAAATGCTCAGTAACACCTTTCGTTTGATACCCATATCGTACAAACATTCTAGAGTCACCCCTGGCCCACCCTAATGGCGATATCTCGAAGAGGCGTCCACCTATAGACCTAATGCCCACTCCCTATTAAAATGCTCAGTAACACCTTTCGTTTGATTCCCATATCGTACAAACACATTCTAGAGTCACCCATGGCCCACCCTAATGAAGATATCTCGAAAAGGCGTCCACCTATAGACCTAACGCCCACTCCCTCTTAAAATGCTCAGTAACACCTTTCGTTTGATACCCATATCGTACAAACATTCTAGAGTCACCCCTGGCCCACCCTAATGGCGATATCTCGAAAAGGCGTCCCACTCCCTCTTAAAATGCTCAGTAACACCTTTCGTTTGATACCCATATCATACAAACATTCTAGAGTCACCCTTGGTCCACCTTTATGGCGATATCTCGAAAAGGCGTCCACCTATAGAACTAAGTATTACTCCCTTTTAAAATACTCATTACCACCTTTCATTTGATACCCATATCGTACAAACATTCTAGAGTCACCCCTGGCCCACCCTAATGGCGATATCTCGAAAAGGCGTCCACCTATAGACCTAATGTCCACTCCCTCTTAAAATGCTCAGTAACACCTTTCGTTTGATACCCATATCGAACAAACATTCTAGAGTCACCCCGGGCCCACCCTAATGGCGATATCTCGAAGAGGCGTCCACCTATAGACCTAATGCCCACTCCCTCTTAAAATGCTCAGTAACACCTTTCGTTTGATACCCATATCGTACAAACATTCTAGAGTCACCCCTGGCCCACCCTAATGGCGATATATCGAAGAGGCGTCCACCTATAGACCTAATGCCTACTCCCTCATAAAATGCTCAGTAACACCTTTCGTTTGATACCCATATCGTACAAACATTCTAGAGTCACCCCTGGCCCACCCTAATGGCGATATATCGAAGAGGCGTCCACCTATAGACCTAATGCCTACTCCGTCTTAAAATGCTCAGTAACACCTTTCGTTTGATACCCATATCGTACAAACATTCTAGAGTCACCCTTGGTCCACCTTTATAGCGATATCTCGAAAAGGCATCCACCTATAGAACTAAGGATTACTCCCTTTTAAAATACTCATTACCACCTTTCATTTGATACCCATATCGTACAAAGATTCTAGAGTCACCCCTGGCCCACCCTAATGGCGATATCTCGAAGAGGCGTCCACCTATAGACCTAATGCCCACTCCCTCTTAAAATGCTCAGTAACACCTTTCGTTTGATACCCATATCGTACAAACATTCTAGAGTCACCACTGGCCCACCCTAATGGCTATATCTCGAAAAGGCGTCCACCTATAGAACTAAGGATTACTCCCTTTTAAAATACTCATTACCACCTTTCATTTGATACACATATCGTACAAATACATTCTAGAGTCACCCCTGGCCCACCCTAATGAAGATATCTCGAAAAGGCGTCCACCTATAGACCTAATGCCCACTCCCTCTTAAAATGCTCAGTAACACCTTTCGTTTGATACCCATATCGTACAAACATTCTAGAGTCACCCCTGGCCCACCCTAATGGCGATATATCGAAGAGGCGTCCACCTATAGACCTAATGCCTACTCCCTCTTAAAATGCTCAGTAACACCTTTCGTTTGATACCCATATCGTACAAACACATTCTAGAGTCACCCCTGGCCCACCCTAATGAAGATATCTCGAAAAGGCGTCCACCTATAGACCTAATGCCCACTCCCTCTTAAAATGCTCAGTAACACCTTTCGTTTGATACCCATATCGTACAAACATTCTAGAGTCACCCCTGGCCCACCCTAATGGCGATATATCGAAGAGGCGTCCACCTATAGACCTAATGCCTACTCCCTCTTAAAATGCTCAGTAACACCTTTCGTTTGATACCCATATCGTACAAACATTCTAGAGTCACCCTTGGTCCACCTTTATAGCGATATATCGAAAAGGCATCCACCTATAGAACTAAGGATTACTCCCTTTTAAAATACTCATTACCACCTTTCATTTGATACCCATATCGTACAAATACATTCTAGAGTCACCCCTGGCCCACCCTAATGAAGATATCTCGAAAAGGCGTCCACCTATAGACCTAATGCCCACTCCCTATTAAAATGCTCAGTAACACCTTTCGTTTGATTCCCATATCGTACAAACACATTCTAGAGTCACCCCTGGCCCACCCTAATGAAGATATCTCGAAAAGGCGTCCACTCCCTCTTAAAATGCTCAGTAACACCTTTCGTTTGATACCCATATCGTACAAACATTCTAGAGTCACCCCTGGCCCACCCTAATGGCGATATCTCGAAAAGGCGTCCACCTATAGACCTAATGCCCACTCCCTCTTAAAATGCTCAGTAACACCTTTCGTTTGATACCCATATCGTACAAACATTCTAGAGTCACCCTTGGTCCACCTTTATGGCGATATCTCGAAAAGGCGTCCACCTATAGAACTAAGTATTACTCCCTTTTAAAATACTCATTACCACCTTTCATTTGATACCCATATCGTACAAACATTCTAGAGTCACCCCTGGCCCACCATAATGGCGATATCTCGAAAAGGCGTCCACCTATAGACCTAATGTCCACTCCCTCTTAAAATGCTCAGTAACACCTTTCGTTTGATACCCATATCGTACAAACATTCTAGAGTCACCCCTGGCCCACCCTAATGGCGATATCTCGAAGAGGCGTCCACCTATAGACCTAATGCCCACTCCCTCTTAAAATGCTCAGTAACACCTTTCGTTTGATACCCATATCGTACAAACATTCTAGAGTCAACCTTGGTCCACCTTTATGGCGATATCTCGAAAAGGCGTCCACCTATAGACCTAATGCCCACTCCCTCTTAAAATGCTCAGTAACACCTTTCGTTTGATACCCATATCGTACAAAGATTCTAGAGTCACCCCTGGCCCACCCTAATGGCGATATCTCGAAGAGGCGTCCACCTATAGACCTAATGCCCACTCCCTCTTAAAATGCTCAGTAACACCTTTCGTTTGATACCCATATCGTACAAACATTCTAGAGTCACTACTGGCCCACCCTAATGGCTATATCTCGAAAAGGCGTCCACCTATAGAACTAAGGATTACTCCCTTTTAAAATACTCATTACCACCTTTCATTTGATACCCATATCGTACAAATACATTCTAGAGTCACCCCTGACCCACCCTAATGAAGATATCTCGAAAAGGCGTCCACCTATAGACCTAATGCCCACTCCCTCTTAAAATGCTCAGTAACACCTTTCATTTGATTCCCATATCGTACAAACACATTCTAGAGTCACCCCTGGCCCACCCTAATGAAGATATCTCGAAAAGGCGTCCACCTATAGACCTAATGCCCACCACCTCTTAAAATGCTCAGTAACACCTTTCGTTTGATACCCATATCGTACAAACATTCTAGAGTCACCCCTGGCCCACCCTAATGGCGATATCTCGAAGAGGCGTCCACCTATAGACCTAATGCCCACTCCCTATTAAAATGCTCAGTAACACCTTTCGTTTGATTCCCATATCGTACAAACACATCCTAGAGTCACCCCTGGCCCACCCTAATGAAGATATCTCGAAAAGGCGTCCACCTATAGACCTAACGCCCACTCCCTCTTAAAATGCTCAGTAACACCTTTCGTTTGATACCCATATCGTACAAACATTCTAGAGTCACCCCTGGCCCACCCTAATGGCGATATCTCGAAAAGGCGTCCACCTATAGACCTAATGCCCACTCCCTCTTAAAATGCTCAGTAACACCTTTCGTTTGATACCCATATCGTACAAACATTCTAGAGTCACCCTTGGTCCACCTTTATGGCGATATCTCGAAAAGGCGTCCACCTATAGAACTAAGTATTACTCCCTTTTAAAATACTCATTACCACCTTTCATTTGATACCCATATCGTACAAACATTCTAGAGTCACCCCTGGCCCACCCTAATGGCGATATCTCGAAAAGGCGTCCACCTATAGACCTAATGTCCACTCCCTCTTAAAATGCTCAGTAACACCTTTCGTTTGATACCCATATCGAACAAACATTCTAGAGTCACCCCGGGCCCACCCTAATGGCGATATCTCGAAGAGGCGTCCACCTATAGACCTAATGCCCACTCCCTCTTAAAATGATCAGTAACACCTTTCGTTTGATACCCATATCGTACAAACATTCTAGAGTCAACCTTGGTCCACCTTTATGGCGATATCTCGAAAAGGCGTCCACCTATAGACCTAATGCCCACTCCCTCTTAAAATGCTCAGGAACACCTTTCGTTTGATACCCATATCGTACAAACATTCTAGAGTCACCCCTGGCCCACCCTAATGGCGATATATCGAAGAGGCGTCCACCTATAGACCTAATGCCTACTCCCTCTTAAAATGCTCAGTAACACCTTTCGTTTGATACCCATATCGTACAAACATTCTAGAGTCACCCTTGGTCCACCTTTATAGCGATATCTTGAAAAGGCATCCACCTATAGAACTAAGGATTACTCCCTTTTAAAATACTCATTACCACCTTTCATTTGATACCCATATCGTACAAATACATTCTAGAGTCACCCCTGGCCCACCCTAATGAAGATATCTCGAAAAGGCGTCCACCTATAGACCTAATGCCCACTCCCTATTAAAATGCTCAGTAACACCTTTCGTTTGATTCCCATATCGTACAAACACATTCTAGGGTCACCCCTGGCCCACCCTAATGAAGATATCTCGAAAAGGCGTCCACCTATAGACCTAACGCCCACTCCCTCTTAAAATGCTCAGTAACACCTTTCGTTTGATACCCATATCGTACAAACATTCTAGAGTCACCCCTGGCCCACCCTAATGGCGATATCTCGAAAAGGCGTCCACCTATAGACCTAATGCCCACTCCCTCTTAAAATGCTCAGTAACACCTTTCGTTTGATACCCATATCGTACAAACATTCTAGAGTCACCCTTGGTCCACCTTTATGGCGATATCTCGAAAAGGCGTCCACCTATAGAACTAAGTATTACTCCCTTTTAAAATACTCATTACCACCTTTCATTTGATACCCATATCGTACAAACATTCTAGAGTCACCCCTGGCCCACCATAATGGCGATATCTCGAAAAGGCGTCCACCTATAGACCTAATGTCCACTCCCTCTTAAAATGCTCAGTAACACCTTTCGTTTGATACCCATATCGTACAAACATTCTAGAGTCACCCCTGGCCCACCCTAATGGCGATATCTCGAAGAGGCGTCCACCTATAGACCTAATGCCCACTCCCTCTTAAAATGCTCAGTAACACCTTTCGTTTGATACCCATATCGTACAAACATTCTAGAGTCAACCTTGGTCCACCTTTATGGCGATATCTCGAAAAGGCGTCCACCTATAGACCTAATGCCCACTCCCTCTTAAAATGCTCAGTAACACCTTTCGTTTGATACCCATATCGTACAAAGATTCTAGAGTCACCCCTGGCCCACCCTAATGGCGATATCTCGAAGAGGCGTCCACCTATAGACCTAATGCCCACTCCCTCTTAAAATGCTCAGTAACACCTTTCGTTTGATACCCATATCGTACAAACATTCTAGAGTCACCACTGGCCCACCCTAATGGCTATATCTCGAAAAGGCGTCCACCTATAGAACTAAGGATTACTCCCTTTTAAAATACTCATTACCACCTTTCATTTGATACCCATATCGTACAAATACATTCTAGAGTCACCCCTGGCCCACCCTAATGAAGATATCTCGAAAAGGCGTCCACCTATAGACCTAATGCCCACTCCCTCTTAAAATGTTCAGTAACACCTTTCATTTGATTCCCATATCGTACAAACACATTCTAGAGTCACCCCTGGCCCACCCTAATGAAGATATCTCGAAAAGGCGTCCACCTATAGACCTAATGCCCACTCCCTCTTAAAATGCTCAGTAACACCTTTCGTTTGATACCCATATCGTACAAACATTCTAGAGTCACCCCTGGCCCACCCTAATGGCGATATCTCGAAAAGGCGTCCACCTATAGACCTAATGCCCACTCCCTCTTAAAATGCTCAGTAACACCTTTCGTTTGATACCCATATCGTACAAACATTCTAGAGTCACCCTTGGTCCACCTGTATGGCGATATCTCGAAAAGGCGTCCACCTATAGAACTAAGGATTACTCCCTTTTAAGATACTCATTACCACCTTTCATTTGATACCCATATCGTACAAACATTCTAGAGTCAGCCCTGGCCCACCCTAATGGCGATATCTCGAAAAGGCGTCCACCTATAGACCTAATGTCCACTCCCTCTTAAAATGCTCAGTAACACCTTTCGTTTGATACCCATATCGTACAAACATTCTAGAGTCACCCCTGGCCCACCCTAATGGCGATATCTCGAAGAGGCGTCCACCTATAGACCTAATGCCCACTCCCTCTTAAAATGCTCAGTAACACCTTTCGTTTGATACCCATATCGTACAAACATTCTAGAGTCAACCTTGGTCCACCTTTATGGCGATATCTCGAAAAGGCGTCCACCTATAGACCTAATGCCCACTCCCTCTTAAAATGCTCAGTAACACCTTTCGTTTGATACCCATATCGTACAAACATTCTAGAGTCACCCCTTGCCCACTCTAATGGCGATATCTCGAAGAGGCGTCCACCTATAGACCTAATGCCCACTCCCTCTTAAAATGCTCAGTAACACCTTTCGTTTGATACCCATATCGTACAAACATTCTAGAGTCACCACTGGCCCACCCTAATGGCTATATCTCGAAAAGGCGTCCACCTATAGACCTAATGCCCACTCCCTCTTAAAATGCTCAGTAACACCTTTCGTTTGATACCCATATCGTACAAACATTCTAGAGTCACTCTTGGTTCACCTTTATGGCGATATCTCGAAAAGGCGTCCACCTATAGAACTAAGGATTACTCCCTTTTAAAATACTCATTACAACCTTTCATTTGATACCCATATCGTACAAACACATTCTAGAGTCACCCCTGGCCCACCCTAATGAAGATATCTCGAAAAGGCGTCCACCTATAGACCTAATGCCCACTCCCTCTTAAAATGCTCAGTAACACTTTTCGTTTGATACCCATATCGTACAAACATTCTAGAGTCACCCCTTGGCCACCCTAATGGCGATATCTCGAAGAGGCGTCCACCTATAGACCTAATGCCCACTCCCTCTTAAAATGCTCAGTAACACCTTTCGTTTCATACCCATATCGTACAAACATTCTAGAGTCAACCTTGGTCCACCTTTATGGCGATATCTCGAAAAGGCGTCCACCTTTAGACCTAATGCCCACTCCCTCTTAAAATGCTCAGTAACACCTTTCGTTTGATACCCATATCGTGCAAACATTCTGGAGTCACCCCTGGCCCACCCTAATGGCGATATCTCGAAAAGGCGTCCACCTATAGACATAATGTCCACTCCCTCTTAAAATGCTCAGTAACACCTTTCTATTGATACCCATATCGTACAAACATTCTAGAGTCACCTCTGGCCCACCCTAATGGCGATATCTGGAAGAGGCGTCCACCAATAGACCTAATGCCCACTCCCTCTTAAAATGCTCAGTAACACCTTTAGTTTGATACCCATATCGTACAAACATTCTAGAGTCACCCCTTGCCCACCCTAATGGCGATATCTCGAAAAGGCGTCCACCTATAGACCCAATGCCCACTCCCTCTTAAAATGCTCAGTAACACCTTTCGTTTGATACCCATATCGTACAAACATTCTAGAGTCACCCTTGGTCCACCTTTATGGCGATATCTCGAAAAGGCGTCCACCTATAGAACTAAGGATTACTCCCTTTTAAAATACTCATTACCACCTTTCATTTGATTCCCATATCGTACAAACACATTCTAGAGACACCCCTGGTCCACCTTTATGGCGATATCTCGAAACGGCGTCCACCTATGGAACTAAGGATCACTCCTTTTCAAAATAATCATTAACAGCTTTCATTTGATACCCATACCGTACAAACATATTCTAGAGTCACCCCTGGTCCACCTTTATGGCGATTTCTCGAAAAGGCGTTGACCTATAGAACTAAAGCCCATTCCCTTTTAAAATACTCATTACCACCTTTCATTTGATACCCATATCGTACAAACAAATTCTAGAGTCAGCCCTGTTCCACCTTTATGGCGATATCCCTAAATGGCGTCCATCCATAGAACTATGGCCTACTCTCTCTTAAAATACTCTTTAATACCTTTCATTTGATACCCATGCCATACAAACATATTCCAGGGTTACCCTAGGTTCATTTTCCTACATGGTGATTTTCCTTATTTTGTCTCCATAGCTCTCAACTGAGTATGTAATGTTCGGTTACACCCGAACTTAGCCTTCCTTACTTGTCTTATTCTAATTTTAATTTAATTTAATTGAATTTTTTCGTTTTATTATGTTCATTATACTCAGCTGAGCAGAGCTTACAGAGTATATTAACTTTGTTCGCATAACGGTAATCCGTAACAGCATAAACTAATCGAGATAGATATGATCTGGGCGAAAAAAGAAATTCATTTAGCCATGTCCGTCCGTCCATAAACACGATAACTTAAGTAAATTGATGAAATTTGGTATGTATGTTCCTGGGCGCTCATCTCAGATCGCTATTTGAAATGAGTGAAATTGGACTACAACCACGCCCACTTTTTCGATATCGAAAATATCGAAAAACCGAAAAAGTGCAGTAATTCACTATGAAAGACGAATAAAGCAATGAAACTTGGTGGTGCGTTGACCTTATGACGCAAAATAGAAAATTAGTAAAATTTTGGACAATGGGCGTGGCACCGCCGACTTTTAAAAGAAGGTAATTTAAAAGTTTTGCAAGCTGTAATTTGGCAGTCGTTGAAGATATCGTGATGAAATTTGGCAGGAACTTTACTCCTATTACTGTATGTATGCTGAATAAAAAGTAGCAAAATCGGAGACGAACAAGCCCACTTTAAAAAAAAATTTTTTTAAGTCTAAATTTAACAAAAAATTTAATATCTTTACAGTATATAAGTAAATTATGTCAACATTCAACTCCAGTAATGATATGGTACAACAAAATAAAAAAAAAAAGAAAATTTCAAAATGGGCGTGGCTCCGCCCTTTTTCAGTTAATTCATCTAGAATACTTTTAGTGCCATAAGTCGAACAAAAATTTACCAATCCTTGTGAAATTTGGTAAGGGCATATATACTATGACGATAACTATTTTCTGTGAAAAAGGGCGAAATCGGTTGAAACCACGCCCAGTTTTAAACACAGTCGACCGTCTGTCCTTCCGCTCGGCCGTTAACACGATAACTTGAGCAAAAATCGATATATCTTTACTAAACTTATTTCACGTACTTACCTGAACTCACTTTATCTTGGTATAAAAAATGGCCGAAATCCGACCATGACCACGCCCACTTTTTCGATATTGAAAATTACGAAAAATGAAAAAAATGCCATAATTCTATATCAAATACGAAAAAAGAGATGAAACATGATTATTGGATTGGTTTATTGACGCAAAATATAACTTAAAAAAAAAAACTTTTTAAAATGGGTGTAACACCTACCATATTACGTAGAAGATAATGAAAAAGTTATGCAGGGCGAAATCAAAAGTCCTTGGAATCTTGGCAGGAATACTTTTCGTGGTATCACATTTATAATAAATTAGCCGTACCCGACAGATGATCTTCTGGGTCACCCTGGTCCACATTTTGGTCGATATCTCGAAAAGGCGTCCACCTATAGAATTAAGCCCACTGCCTTTTAAAAAACTAATTAACACGTTTCATTTGATACCAATATCGTAAAAACACATTCTAGAGTCACCCCTGGTCCACGTTTATGGTGATATCCCGAAATAGCGTCCACCTATATAACTAAGGCCCAATCCCTTTTAAAATACTCTTAAATACCTTCCATTTGAAACCCAAGTCATACAAGCACATTCCAGGGTTACCCTAGGTTCATTTTGCTAAATGGTGGTTTTCCCTTATTTTGTCTCCAAAGCTCTCAACTGAGTATGTAATGTTCGGTTACACCCGAACGTAGCCTTCCTTACTTGTTTTTGTTTTATTTTATTTTATCTGTATTTAATTAGCGAGACTTGCTCATATTGATTTATACAATTATTTTTGTTATTTTATATTAGTCAAAAATGCAAAATTAGTTTCTTTTATTTTATTTTAATTATATTTATTTTACTTTACTTAGTTTATTTCATTTTACCTTATTTTATTTAATTTAATTAAATAAAATTTTATTTTATTTTATTTCATTTTTAGTTTAATTTACTTCATTTTATTTAATTTAATTTAATTTTATTTTATTTTATTTTGATTCCTATTTTATTTATTTTTTATAATATAATTAAATTTATTTTTATTTTACTTTCCAGTTTGCTGGATCGAGGTCTATGTTTTTCTTGCAAAAACTAATAAAACACAAGTTTTTCGTTCTGCCAATATATTTCGAATTACCGTCGGTAATCGTCTTCAGGGCAAACTAATAACAATATAAAGCATTAATATAATAAATAATTATCCCTACAACAAATTTATTCATATATGTACATACATTTATTTACACGTTTGTACTGCTTAACGTGGAGTATCATACTAACTCTTTTTTGATAACAAAAATCTGTACGCCTGTGCCACGTTCTCTACATCAGATTTGTAATTTATTCTCTTGTCTGTCGGTGTGTTGATTATGTGCAGCATTTCTAATGTGAATCTCTTCTTGTATTGTTTTTCTTGTTGGAGCACAGAAGCTTCATCAAAGTTTGGTGAGTGTTCATTGCTTGCCCAGTGGGCCATTAGGGCCGTTTTATGGTTCTGTGTTTGTTTACAATATTTAAAATCAGATTTAAGGGCGAATTAATGGTGACTTATAACCATAAAGCCATAACCAGATAAAACAGCTGATCGAACCTGCCTTAAGGAAATCAATGTAAGCGAGTTAGCGTTATGGTATGGCACCATTAATCGATTACATTGATTTCCATAAGGCAGGTTCGATCAGCTGTTTTATCTGGTTATGGCTTTATGGTTATAAGTCACCATTAATTCGCCCTTTATGTTGTGCTAATCTGCTTTTTAATTTTGATTTTGTAGTTCCTACATAAAACTTGTTACAGGATTCGTTGGCATTACCTTTGCAAGGTATTTTATATATAATATTGCTTTTTTCCGCGGTTGGTATTTTTGACTTTGTTCTATTAAAAATGTGTTTTAGTGTGTTTACTGGTTTATGGGCTATTTTTATTTCGTTTTTGTTGTATCAATCTGATTTCGTAAGCCGCTCTGATAATTGTGGTACATATACTACTGGCTTGAATATCTTTGGCTCGTCTACTATTTGATTTTGGGTTTCTGATACCGTTCTTTTTATTAAAGAATTTATAATACTATCCGGAAAGTCATTATTATACTCAGTTGAGCAGAGCTCACAGAGTATATTAACTTTGATTGGATAACGGTTGGTTGTACAGGTATAAAGGAATCGAGATAGATATAGACTTCCATATATCAAAATCATCAATATCGAAAAAAATTTGATTGAGCCATGTACGTCCGTCCGTCCGTCCGTGCGTCTGTCCGTTAACACGATAACTTGAGCAAATTTTAAGGTATCTTGATGAAATCTGGTATGTAGATTCCTGGGCACTCATCTCAGATCGCTATTTAAAATGAACGATATCGGACTATAACCACGCCCACTTTTTCGATATCGAAAATTTCGAAAAACCGAAAAAATGCGATAATTCATTGCCAAAGGTGGTTAAAGCGATGAAACTAGGTAGATGGGTTGACGTTATGACGCAGAATGGAAAATTAGTAAGATTTTGGACAATGGGCGTGGCACCGCCCACTTTTACAAGAAGGTAATTTAAAAGTTTTGCAACCTGTAATTTGGCATTCGTTAAAGATATCATGATGAAATTTGGCAAGAACGTTACTACTATTACTATATATGTGCTAAATAAAAATTAGCAAAATTGGAAGAAGAACACGCCCACTTTTAAAAAAAAATTTTTTTAAAATTCAAATTTTAACAAAAAATTTAATATCTTTACTGTATATAAGTAAATTAAGTCAAAATTCAACTCCAGTAATTATATGATGCAACAAAATACAAAAATAAAAGAAAATTTCAAAATGGGCGTGGCTCCGCCCATTTTCATTTAGTTTGTCTAGAATACTTTTAATGCCATAAGTCGAACAAAAATTTACCAATCCTTCTCAAATCTGGTAGGGGCATAGGTTCTATGACGGTAGTTGTTCTCTGTGAAAATGGGCGAAATCGGTGGAAGCCACGCCCAGTTTTTATACACAATCCACCGTCTGTCCTTCCGCTCGGCCGTTAACACAATAACTTGAGCAAAAACCGATATATCTTTACTAAACTTAGCCCACGTACTTATCTGAACTCACTTTATCTTGGTGTAAAAAATGGCCGAAATCCGACCATAACCACGCCCACTTTATCGATATCGAAAATTACGAAAAATGAAAAAAATGCCATAATTCTATACCAAATACGAAAAAAGGGATGAAACATGGTAACTGGATTGGTTTATTGACGCAAAATATAACTTTGGAAAAAACTTTATAAAATGGGTGTGACACCTACCATATTAAGTAGAAGAAAATGAAAAAGTTCTACAAGGCGAAATCAACAGCCCTTGGAATCTTGGCAGGAATAATGTTAGTGGTATTGCATATATAAATAAATTAGCAGTACCCGACAGATGATTTTCTGGATCACCTGGTCCACGTTTTGGTCGATATCGCGAGAACGCCTTCACATATACATCTAAGGGCCACTCGCCTTTAAAATCCTCATTAATACCTCTAATTTGATATCCATATCGTACAAACACATTCTAGAGTCACCCCTGGCCCACCCTAATGGCGATATCTCGAAAAGGCGTCCACCTATAGACCTAATGTCCACTCCCTCTTAAAATGCTCAGTAACACCTTTCGTTTAATACCCATATCGTACAAACATTCTAGAGTCACCCCTGGCCCACCCTAATAGCGATATCTCGAAAAGGCGTCCACCCTTAGACCTAATGCCCACTCCCTCTTAAAATGCTCTGTAACACCTTTCGTTTGATACCCATATCGTACAAACATTCTAGAGTCACCCCTGGCCCACCCTAATGGCGATATCTCGAAAAGGCGTCCACCTATAGACCTAATGCCCACTCCCTCTTAAAATGCTCTATAACACCTTTCGTTTGATATCCATATCGTACAAACATTCTAGAGTCACCCTTGATCCACCTTTATGGCGATATCTCGAAAAGGCGTCCACCTATAGAACTAAGGATTACTCCCTTTTAAAATACTCATTACCAACTTTCATTTGATACCCATATCGTACAAACACATTCTAGAGTCACCCTGGCCCACCCTATATCTCGAAAAGGCGTCCACCTATAGACCTAATGCCCACTCCCTCTTAAAATGCTCAGTAACACCTTTCAGTTGATACCCATATCGTACAAACATTCTAGAATCACCCCTGGCCCACCCTAATGGCGATATCTCGAAAAGGCGTCCACCTATAGACCTAATGTCCACTCCCTCTTAAAATGCTCAGTAACACCTTTCGTTTGATACCCATATCGTACAAACACATTCTAGAGTCACCCCTGGCCTACCCTAATGGCGATATCTCGAAAAGGCGTCCACCTATAGACCTAATGCCCACTCCCTCTTAAAATGCTCAGTAACACCTTTCGTTTGATACCCATATCGTACAAACACATTCTAGAGTCACCCCTGGCCCACCCTAATGGCGATATCTCGAAAAGGTGTCCACCTCTAGACCTAATGCCCACTCCCTCTTAAAATGCTCAGTAATACCTTTCGTTTGATACCCATATCGTACAAATATTCTAGAGTCACCCTTGGTCCACCTTTATGGCGATATCTCGAAAAGGCATCCACCTATAGAACTAAGGATTACTCCCTTTTAAAGTACTCATTACCACCTTTCATTTGATACCCATATCGTACAAACACATTCTAGAGTCACCCTGGCCCACCCTAATGGCGATATCTCGAAAAGGCGTCCACCTATAGACCTAATGCCCACTCCCTCTTAAAATGCTCAGTAACACCTTTCGTTTGATACCCATATCGTACAAACAATCTAGAGTCACCCTTGGTCCACCTTTATGGCGATATCTCGAAAAGGCGTCCACCTATAGAACTAAGGATTACTCCCTTTTAAAATACTCATTACCACCTTTCATTTGATACCCATATCGCACAAACACATTCTAGAGTCACCCCTGGCCCACCCTAATGGCGATATCTCGAAAAGGCGTCCACCTATAGACCTAATGCCCACTCCCTCTTAAAATGCTCAGTAACACTTTTCGTTTGGTACCCATATCGTACAAACATTCTAGAGTCACCCCTGGCCCACCCTAATGGCGATATCTCCAAAAGGCGTCCACCTATAGACCTAATGCCCACTCCCTCTTAAAATGCTCAGTAACACCTTTCGTTTGATACCCATATCGTACAAACACATTCTAGAGTCACCCCTGGCCCACCCTAATGAAGATATCTCGAAAAGGCGTCCACCTATAGACCTCATGCCCACTCCCTCTTAAAATGCTCAGTAACACCTTTCGTTTGATACCCATATCGTACAAACATTCCAGAGTCACCCTTGGTCCACCTTTATGGCGATATCTCGAAAAGAACTAAGGATTACTCCCTTTTAAAATACTCATTACCTTCTTCCATTTGATACCCATATCATACAAACACATTCTAGAGTCACCCCTGGCCCACCCTAATGGCGACATTTCGAAAAGGCGTCCACCTATAGACCTAATGCCCACTCCCTCTTAAAATGCTCAGTAACAATTTTCGTTTTATACCCATATCGTACAAACATTCTAGAGTTACCCCTGGCCCACCCTAATGGCGATATCTCGAAAAGGCGTCCACCTATAGACCTAATGCCCACTCCCTCTTAAAATGCTCAGTAACACCTTTCATTTGATTCCCATATCGTACAAACACATTCTAGAGACACCCCTGGTCCACCTTTATGGCGATATCTCGAAACGGCGTCCACCTATGGAACTAAGGATCACTCCTTTTCAAAATACTTATTAACAGCTTTCATTTGATACCCATATCGTACAAACATATTCTAGAGCCACCCCTGTTCCACCTTTATGGCGATATCCCTAAATGGCGTCCATCCATAGAACTATGGCCTACTCTCTCTCAAAATACGCTTTAATACCTTCCATTTGATACCCATGCCATACAAACACATTCCAGGGTTACCCTAGGTTCATTTTCCTACATGGTGATTTTCCTTATTTTGTCTCCATAGGTCTCAACTGAGTATGTAATGTTCGGTTACACCCGAACTAAGCCTTCCTTACTTGTTTTTATACTCAGTTGAGCAGAGCTCATAGAGTATATTAACTTTGATTTGATAACGGTTGGTTGTACAGGTATAAAGGAATCGAGATAGATATATACTTCCATATATCAAAATCATCAGTATCGAAACAAAATTCGATTGAGCCATGTCCGTCCGTCCGTCCGTCCGTCTGTCCGTTAACACGATAACTTGAGTAAATTTTGAGGTATCTTGATGAAATTTGGTGTGTAGGTTCCTGGGCACTCATCTCAGATCGCCATTGGAAATGAACGATATCGGACAATAACCACGCCATCGAAAATTTCGAAAAATCGAAAAAGTGCGATAATTCCTTACAAAATACGGATAAAGCGATGAAACTTGGTAGGTGAGTTGAACCTATGACGCAGAATAGAAAACTAGTAAAATTTTGGACAATGGGCGTGGCACCGCCCACTTTTAAAATAAGGTAATTTAGAAGTTTTGCAAGCTGTAATTTAGCAGTGGTTGAAGATATCATGATGAAATTTGGCAGGAACGTTACTCTTATTACTATATGTCTGCTTAATAAAAATTAGCAAAATCGGAGAACGACCACGCCCACTTTTAAAAAAAAATTTTTTTAAATTCAAATTTTAAAAGAAAAGTTAATATCTTTACAGTATATAAGTAAATTATGTAAACATTCAACTCCAGTAATGATATGGTGCAACAAAATGCAAAAATGAATGAAAATTTCAAAATGGGCGTGGCTCCGCCCTTTTTCGTTTAATTTGTCTAGGATACTTTTAATGCCATAAGTGGAGCAAAAATTTACCAATCCTTGTGAAATTTGGTAGAGGCTTAGATTCTAGGACGATAACTGTTTTCTGTGAAAAAGGGCAAAATCGGTTGAAGCCACGCCCAGTTTTTATACACAGTCGACCGTCTGTCCTTCCGCTCGGCCGTTAACACGATAACTTGAGCCAAAATCGATATATCTTTACTAAACTCAGTCCACGTACTTATCTGAACTCACTTTGTATTGGCGTAAAAAATGGCCGAAATCCGACTATGGCCACGCCCACTTTTTCGATATCGAAAATTACGAAAAATGAAAAAAATGCCATAATTATATACCAAATACGAAAAAAGGGATCAAACATGGTAATTGTATTGGTCTGTTGACGAAAAATATAACTTTAGAAAAAAAACTTGGTAAAATGGGTGTGACACCTACCATATTAAGTAGAAGAAAATGAAAAAGTTTTGCAGAGTGAAATCAAAAGCCCTTGGAATCTTGGAAGGAATACTGATGTTGTTCTGGATCACCCTGGTCCACATTTTGGTCGATATCTCGAAAACGCCTTCACATATAAAACTAAGGGCCACTCCCTTTTAAAACCCTCATTAATACCTTTAATTTGATACCCATATCGTACAAACACATTCTAGAGTCACCCCTGGTCCACCTTTATGGCGATATCTCGAAAAGGCGTCCACCTATAGAACTAAGGCCCACGCCCTTTTAAAATATACATAAACACCTTTCATTTGATTCCCATATCGTACAAACAAATTCTAGAGTCACCCCTGGTCCACGTTTATGGCGATGTCCCGAAAAGGCGTCCACCTATAGCACTAAGGCCCATTCCCTTTTAAAATACTTATTAACCCCTTTCATTTGATACCCATATCGTACAAACAAATTCTAGGGTCACCCCTGGTCCACCTTTATGGCGATATCTCAAAACGGCGTCCACCTATGGAAATAGGATCTCTCCCATTTAAAATACTCATTAGCCCCTTTCATTTGATACCCATATCGTACAAACAAATGCTAGAGACAACCCTGATCCACCTTTATGGCGATATCCCTAAACGGCGTCCACCTATAGAACTATGGCCCTCTCCCTCATAAAATACTCTTTAATGCCTTTCATTTGATACACTTGTCATACAAATACATTCCAGGGTTACCCTAGGTTCTTTTTACAACATGGTGATTTTCCCTTACTTTGTCTCCACAGCTCTCAACTGAGTATGTAATGTTCGGTTACACCCGAACTTAGCCTTCCTTACTTGTTTAATATCATTCTAATTTCAGTCTTAATTTCTCTGTGGTAAGTGTCGTCAGATATTTGTAACATTCGTCGAATACAGCCTCTCGCTGTATTAGTTATCATCGTTTTTGGATGTTTAGAATTATAATTGATGATTCGTCCTGATGCTATAGGTTTCTTATACACTTTAGCTTTATTTCGTTACCATGTCTTATTATGATTGAGTCCAGGTACGGTAGTTTTCCTTCGTTTTCGAGCTCGGTAGTAAATTTAATATATCTATTGAAAGAATTGAATGCGTCAAGAGTGTTCTGTACCTCGTTTTCGTTTATAATTGCAAATATGTCATCGACATACTTTGTAAGTAGTCTCGGCTTTTGTTTAACTTTTTCCATCGAACTTTGAAGCAACTTATCCATAACAATATCTGCGATAACTGGTGACGTTGCCGACCCCATTGGTTTGTGTGTATATTTTATCTTCGTATTTAAAATAACGGTTTTCCTCAATACAAAATTTCAATATTTCCATGAATAGTTTTTTCGGTATTTTAGTGTACATTTCTATTATTGTCCATTTCTCTTGAATAACTTCAAGAGCTAGCTGTGTTGGGACGCTCGGAAACAGCGAGACAACATCGAACGAAATTAGTTTTTCATGATCATTAATATGAGTATTACTTATTCTTTCTTTAAATTCGAGTGTATTTTTGACATTATAACTAGACTTTTCTGTTAAATTTTTTAAAATATTTGTAATGAATTTACATAGACCCAACGATGGTGATCCAGTGGTTGAAGATATCGGCCTAAGGGGTGTCCCTTCCTTATGGATTTTTGGGAGTCCATAAATTCTAGGGGAAAGGGCTGTGGTGGTGATCACACTATTTCTTTCGGCCTTTGAAACTAGCTCCATTTCAAACATTTTATTTACTAAATTGTTGTTTTTTGTTTGTAATTTTGACGTAGGGTCTTGCCTTTGTACTCTGTACATCGTTAAATCATTTAATATTTCTTTCATTTTTAGATTATAATAATCTTTCTCCATAGCCACAGTTTTATTGCCTTTGTCAGACGTGAGAATTTTAATGTTGTTATATTGCCTAAGAAACTTTCGCGTTCGACCCACTGTATCAACTATTGCACTATCCATTGCATTCAGTTTATTTGTTTTTGTATGCTCTTTTATTAGTACCGAAAATTTTGTGCGAGCTTCCTCTTGCTGCTCTTTGTTTTTAATTGTTTGTACAAGTTCTTCACCGTCTGCGATGCATTCGAATAAAGGGAAATTCTTATTGTTTGTTGGTAACGCGAACTTTGGACCCTTAGCTAAGAGCGACTTTATGTCCGATGGAAAGCTTACATTTGTTGTGTTAATAAACCAATCTTGTTGCGTGTTGTTGTTGGCGAAGATGTTGTTGCGCTTAGTTTGTCCTGAAGACGATTACCGATGGTAATTCGAAATATATTGGCAGAACGAAAAACTTGTGTTTTATTAGTTTTTGCAAGAAAAACATAGACCTCGAGCCAGCAAACTGGAAAGTTAAGAAGAAAAGTTCGATAAATCAGTATATTTTTATTTTATTTAATTGCACTTTGTTATTTTATTTTATTTACGTTTGTTTTATTCTAATATCAATTTAATTTAATTGTATTTTTTCGTTTTATTATGTTTATTTTTGTTTTATTTATTTTTATTTCATATTTCTGCTTCTATTTTATTTTATTTTGGTTTTAAATTTATTTTATATAATTTTCTTTCGTTTAATTTTACGTATTTTATTTAATTTAATTTTTCTAGTTTATTTTAATTTGTTTCATTTTATTACATTTTTTTATTTTATATTTTGCTTATAGCAGGAAATATTTTTAGTAAAAATGGATAAGATTGGATAAGGACCCCGCCCACTTTTATATAAATGACTTTAAAAAGGGTCGTAGGCAAAAATAATAAATTACATTTTAGCGAAAAATAGTTTTGTACCAATCGTATTTTGTGCCATTATAACAAGAAATGGGAAAAAATTAAAATCTTGAAAAATGGGCGTGGTACTGCTCCTTACAATGCATTCCCAACGTTTCTGACGCCATTACTCGACGAAAAATTTTGTGCACGCGTATGCCTTTTAACAGGAAATACACACAAATACGGATTAAGCGATGAGTTGAACTTATGACGCGGAATAGAAAACTAGTAAAATTTTGGACAATGGGCCTGGCACCGCCCACTTTTAAAAGAAGGTAATTTAGAAGTTTTGCAAGCTGTAATTTGGCAGTTGTTGAAGATATCATGATGAAATTTGGCAGGAACGTTACTCTTATTACTGTATGTCCGCTTAATAAAAATTAGCAAAATCGGAGAACGACCACGCCCACTTTTTAAAAAAAAATTTTTTTAAATTCAAATTTTAACTTTTAAAATACTCATTAATACCTTTCATTTGATACCCATATCGTACAAAATAAATTCTAGATTCACCCCTGGTCCATCTTTATGGCGATATCTCGAAAAGACGTCCACCTATAGAACTTAGGCCCACTCCCTTTTAAAATTATTATTAGCACATTTCATTTGATACTCATATCGTACAAACAAATTCTAGAGTCACCTCTGGTCCATCTTTATGGCGATATCTCGAAAAGGCGTCCATCTATAGAACTTGAGCCCACGCCCTTTTAAAATACTCATTAATACCTTTCATTTGATACTCATATCGTACAAACAAATTCTAGAGTCCCCTCTGGTCCATCTTTATGGCGATATCTCGAAAAGGCGTCCATCTATAGAACTTAGGCCCACGCCCTTTTAAAATACTCATTAACACCTTTCATTTGATACTCATATCGTACAAACAAATTTTAGAGTCACCTCTAGTCCATCTTTATGGCGATATCTCGAAAAGGCGTCCATCTATAGAACTTAGGCCCAAGCCCTTTTAAAATACTCATTAATACCTTTCATTTGATACCCATATCGTACAAAATAAATTCTAGATTCACCCCTGGTCCACCTTTATGGCGATATCTCAAAAAGGCGTCCACCTATAGAACTAAGGCCCACTCCCTTTTAAAATACTCATTAATACCTTTCGTTTGATACCCATAAAGTACAAACAAATTCTAGAGTCACCCCTGGTCCACCTTTATGGCGATATCTCGAAAAGGCGTCCACATATAGAACTAAGGCCCACTCCCTTTTAAAATACTCATTAATACCTTTCGTTTGATACCCATAAAGTACAAACAAATTCTAGAGTCACCCCTGGTCCACCTTTATGGCGATATCTCGAAAAGGCGTCCACATATAGAACTAAGGCCCACGCCCTCTTAAAATACTCATTAACACCTTTCATTTGATACCCATATCGTACAAACAAATTCTAGAGTCAGGCCTGGTCCACCTTTATGGCGATATCCCTAAATGGCGTCCATCTATAGAACTATGGTCCACTTCCTATTAAAATACTCTTTAATACCTTCCATTTGATTTACATGTCATACAAACACATTCCAGGGTTACCCTAGGTTCTTTTTACAACATGGTGATTTTCCCTTACTTTGTCTCCACAGCTCTCAACTGAGTATGTAATGTTCGGTTACACCCGAACTTAGCCTTCCTTACTTGTTGTATTAACGTTTTTCTTTATTGCACATAAAATGTGAAAAATTATTTATTTAGTATATTCTAAATTTATTAGTAGTATATTTGTAATAGTTTCCGAGCTTTATTTTTTGCAAATGTGTCAATGACTTCGGTTAGATCCAAGTTTGATGCGACTTGTTTTTCGATTGCTATTAGTGATAAATGCCGGAGTCGAGCTTGGCCCATGGTATTCCTTAAATAGTTTTTTATTATTTTTAATTTGCCAAATGATCTTTCAGCTTCCGCGGAAGTAACAGGACTTGTTTGGAATAGCAACATTGCAGTAAATACTTCTGTTATGTCACATTATAGTACTCCATATTTTCTCATTATTTCATTACAAAATTTGTGAACAGTCCATGTTTTTGCCTCAGTTAATCCAGGTAGAAGTAGATGATAAATATTAAGAAATTGAAGGGTAAAGTTAGGCCCTATCATATCAGAATATTTACTTTGGAATTGGTTACACTTTTGTATTAAAGTTGTTTTATCAACATCGAGTAAGAATGTTGGTCTGAGAAAATCGAAAATTTGACTGACTGCACTCATACTCATACAAAACGTGCATTTAACTGACTTATTATTGTGTCCATTACATTATTGAAAATAGTAATTTTAAATATGTGTTCTCTGTTTTTAAATCGGTAATCAGAAGATAATTCGTCAAAATGTTTCTTAATTTTACTTTGCCTTTTTTCTTTAAAATAAGGATGTATACCATATTTTGTTGCAGTTTCAATGGCTTTGCATTTGAATGGTTCAAAGTCATTTCTATAAGCTTTCATCTTTAAATTTATTTCTGCTACAGCTCTGCTTCCTATGTCCAAATCGATGTCGGATTTTTATAAAATTTTAGATGCATAATTGATGTTATTTAAAATACAGTGCATGAATTCGCAAAGAAACACGAACTCAAAACTAAGCATTTTTGTTTTAATACTTTCTGCTTGATCGCGCTCATATTTTTTGCAACTTTTGAAAATTATTTCTGATAACGCTTTGATTATATCGAAGAAACGAAGTTTTACTGCAGATACCGTATTTGCCCGACTGGACCATCTAGTCGGGTTTAGTTTTTTTAAAGTGGTGTCCGATTCGCCAGTAAATTTCAACAGCAGATCCCAGCGTTTGATGCTAAGTCCGAAAAAATTATACAATTCTTGCAATGTTGCGAAATAGTTTTTCAATTCCAGACAATTACTAACGGCATCATTTACCACCAAATTTAAATTGTGAGTGGAGCAATGTATGTAGTCCGCGTTAGGCTGAATATCTCTAATTTGTTTTTGTACACCATTGTACACACCGCTCATGACACTGGCTCCATCATAGCCTTGCCCCACACATTTTTTTAAATCTAATTTTTTTCGGTAAAAAATGTAGTCACCTGTCTTAATAAATCTGCTGCGCCATGTTCGCTGACTGCGTAAAATCCTAGAAATGTTTCTTTAACCTCTATTCCAACTGGTTCGCCATTCCCCGAACGGTTGACTAACGCATGTCTCACAACAATACTCAACTGATCTACCCTCGATATATCCTGAGTCGTATCTAATATAATGGCGAAAAACGGGGACGCTCTGATCTGTTCTCGCAGATGATTTTCAAGTGTAGTGCCCACGGACTCAATCATTTCATTTTGGATAGTTGGACTTAAATATCTTGTTGATCCTAAAGTACGAACAAAAACATCATATATTATAATACAAATTAGAAAAGGAAAAAAATATACAACTTTATAAAAATAAAATATGGATGAACAAAGTATTTATTAAAAATTGACAGGCGGATAAGATCTAACCAACATAGGTGGAGAGCAATAACAGCCCACGAGCCTTATTTCTTTAGCGAAAAGGAAGTAAAGCCCACTTTCCTTTTTTTGTTGGGAAATAACGCCCGTGGGTGTTATTGCACTGCACCACCAACATATAATACAAACAGTTAAAATTTAGATATCATCGCTCTCTTGCTAGAAGCAATAATGTGCCATTTTTTCGATTTTTATTACATCAAAATCTCGAATAAAATGCATAACGGGAGCCATTCAAATGTGCAAACAAAAAACGATAATAACATTATGATTTTGACACATGCATGATTCTGGCTTGCGGGCGACGATATAAGAAAGTACCTTTGGGCATATCCAAAACTTGACGCAATATGTGATCATATCGGGCGACGAGTTGTACGACGGACAAAAAGTTTCCGTGGTACCCCTCCTCACTTAAGTTTTCTCGATGTCCTCTTAAAGCCAAAGAACTCTGTGCCATTGTAAGTATGACGTCAAATAACATTTTAAGAACCATTTTCCAAAATGACGATTCTTTACGAATTTCATTTTCAAGTTCTTTGTCGATAGTGGTATCACTTTTTTTCTAAATTTCATAAACAGCACATGCTTCTGTATAACCACTCGAGACACTGTGTTGTTTTATTCTCTCTGATAAATGCCCCCAGTCACGAAAGCCGTTACACAAAACATTATTCCTTTGGGAAGCAAATAACCAGCAGGGTTGGCAAAATACAGCATCCAGTATTTTAGAATAACACAACCAAAATCGGTGAATTGGTCCATATTTAGAAGTTGGAAAAAAAGTAGGATTTTGAAAAGCATCTGTTGTCCTGGTGGGCGTCTTTTGGAAAAGGTCCCGAAGGCTGTAAAAGCCCACGATCAAAAATTTGACGTTTCTCCTCATTGCTTAGCAATAAAATATTCGCAAAATTGCCTAAGTCGTATGGCGATTGATTGTCCAAATTTTCAAAAACTGATGATTTCGCTGGTTTTTCCGCTGTTAACTGTGCTAGGAAGGCATCATCGTTGATGTGCTCAGAGGCATCGTGTGTAATGGCGGTATTTTGAACTGCCAGATCTGTCTCAGTAGGATTCTCAGCCTGCACTACAGTAGACACATTCACTTCGTCGGAAATATTTGTGATAAAACTACAAGAAGGCGAACTAAAAAATTCGTCAATGCAACGACGGACAGGTGGTCTCAAATTATTTTTACGCACGTTCTAATGGGGATGCATTTTTAGGGAACGACACGACAAAGCGGCAATCAATCATGAATGCCGCTGTCGCCAGATTAGATCTATTTCTATTTTTTTTATAATTATTGATGTTTATTTTGCATGTCACTGTAATACACTACAATGTCCATATGCACTATAAAAATATGGCAATTTCACATCGAGAAAGCATCTGCTGAAATTTGCACTGAGTGATTTTTCAGTAGCTAAATTAGTATAGTTTATTGATGAGGGGCGAAAGCCCTCTGACCTCCAGGGCTCCTGAGCACTGCACCGGTTAGCACTAAGGTAGCTACGCCACTGAGTATCTAATGCTATAATTCAACATTCATTAAAAACGCCCATAGATGCAATCAGTCTTCAATTAAACCCAAATTGACTTCCCAAGGCATTCATTTGAAATTAATTAACGTATTGAAAGGTCTGCAAACATAAATGGCAGTACGAATTGAATCACGGTGAGCTACGTGTCTATGAATTTTTTTGGAATTTTAACTAGCATACACAAATACTTATTACTCATTTTTGGCACACGTCACTTGTGTTTTTTTATATTTAATAGCTATTTAATAGCTTAACTCTTTCGATATCATAAGATATAATCGATAAATAGGAGCTAAATGCATGCCGGCAATATTGAAGAAACGTGACAACCCAAAACTGCCTCTGGCTTACCATTCATAATTATGTAATAGATTTTCTACATTGATAACAATTTAATTACGACATTTATTAATATTCTATTGGAAATTTTTTTTACCGGGCGTTATGCTGACATTGTGAAGGCTAAATCTGTTTTTGATTGCTTTATTGTCGTGCGTTATTGTTAGTACCGAGCGCGTTTGGATAATACTGTGCGTTATTTATAGAATTATCGAAGCGGAAATAAAAGTTTGCCGATTTTGTTTTGGCAAGAAAATGGTTGAAGCTTAAAATTTTATGAAGATAACTATAACAAGTAAGAAAAGCTAAGTTCGGGTGTAATCGAACATTACATACTCAGCTGAAAGCTATGGAGACAAAATAAGGGAAAATCACCATGTAGGAAAATGAACCTAGGGTAACCCTGGAATGTGTTTGTATGACATGTGTATCAAATGGATGTGTAGAGGTGGACGCCTTTTCGAGATATCGCCATAAAGGTGGACCAGGGGTGACTCTAGAATTTGTTTGTACGAAATGGGTATCAAATGAAAGGAGTAAATAAGTATTTTAAAAGGGAGTGGGCCTTAGTTCTATAGGTGGACGCCTTTTCGAGATATAGCCATAAAGGTGGACCAGGGGTGACTCTAGAATGTGTTTGTACGATATGGGTATCAAATTAAAGTCATCAACGAGGGTTTTAAAAGGGAGTGGCCCTTAGTTGTATATATGAAGGCGTTATCGAGATATCGACCAAAATGTGGACCAGGGTGACCCTGAATATCATCTGTCGGGTACCGCTGATTTGTTTATATATGTAATACCACTAATAGTATTCCTGCCAAGATTCCAAGGGCTTTTGATTCCGCCCTGCAGAACTTTTTCATTTTTTTCTACTTAATATGGTAGGTGTCACACCCATTTTACAAAGGTTTTTCTAAAGTTATATTTTCGTATTTGGTATAGAATTATGGCATTTTTTTCATTTTACGTAATTTTCGATATCGAAAAAGTGGGCGTGGTCATAGTCGGATTTCGGCCATTTTTTATACCAATACAAAGTGAGTTCAGGTAAGTACGTGAACTGAGTTTAGTAAAGATATATCGATTTTTGCTCAAGTTATCGCATTAACGGCTGAGCGGAAGGACATACGGTCGACTGTGTATAAAAACTGGGCGTGGCTTCAACCGAGTTCGCCCTTTTTCACATAGAATAGTTATCGTCCTAGAATCTAAGCCCCTACCAAATTTTACAAGGATTGGTAAATTTTTGTTCGACTTATGGCATCAAAAGTATCCTAGACAAATTAAATGGAAAAGGGCGGAGCCACGTCTATTTTGAAATTTTCTTTTATTTTTGTATTTTATTGCACCATATCATTACAGGATTCGAATTTTGATATAATTTACTTATATACTGTAAAAATATTAAATTTTTTGTTGAAATTTTACTTTAAAATAAATTTTTTTTTAAGTGGTAGTGCTCTTCATCCGATCTTACTCATTTTTATTCAGCATACATATAGTAATAGGAGTAACGTTCCTGTCAAATTTCATCATGATATCTTCAACGACTGACAAATTACAGCCTGCAAAACTTTTAAATTACCTTCTTTTAAAAGTGGGCGGTGCCACGCCCGTTGTCCAAAATTTTACTAATTTTCTATTTTGCGTCATAAGTTCAACTCACCTACCAAGTTTCATCGCTTTATCCGTTTTTGGTAATGAATTATCGCATTTTTTTCGGTTTTTCGAAATTTTCGATATCGAAAAAGTGGGCGTGATTATAGTCCGATATCGTACTTTTTAAATAGCGATCTGTGATGAGTGCCCAAGAACATACATACCAAATTTCATCAAGATACCTCAAAATTTACTCAAGTTATCGTGTTAACGGTCAGACGGACGGACGGACATGGCTGAATAAAATTTTTTTTCGATACTGATGATTTTGATATATGAAAGTCTATATCAATCTCTATTCCTTTATACCTGTATAACCAACCGTTATCCAATCAAAGTTAATATACTCTGTGAGCTCTGCTCAACTGAGTATAAAAAGCGGTTTATTTCAAGAAGTTATATCTTTGAGTAATGAAAAAATAATTTGACTATAATGTATCTACAATAGGTTGAACTCGTCGGTTCATGACGACCTGACACCGACTGATTGAGTCCGAGTGTTGTATGTACAATAAAACGCGACAAATAGGAACCGTTTTGATCATACTAGGAGGGCAGAGCAAAAAAAAAAAAAAAAAAATAATAAAACAAGTAAAGGTGCCTAAGTTCGAGTGTAACCGAACATTATATACTCAGTGTTAACTTTAATTGCACATTTCATTTCAGATAAATTACTTTTCTACATAACACATGGCACCGCCCGTTTAAAAAAAATGTCTCCCCATTTCCTCTTAAAATAAAACTTGGTAAGTGAAATATCATTTATTCAAAACTATTTTTTGCAAAACTTATAGCTTATTACTATAGTCTACGACCCTTTTAAGCTTGTTTTATATCTAAGTTGCCGTGGTCTTTAACCAGGCGTGGATCTATGGGGGGGGGGGGGGGGGGGGGGGGAGGGGTGGAGGTCCCCAAAAGGTCGAGAAATCCGAATTTGGTTCAGAAATTAAAATATGCCACTTATTGAAATCATTCTACGTTCGGAAATTGTTCATGCCTATTATCTATTTTCAAATTGTTAGATTACGATGATTTGACAAACAAAACGGGAAAATCACGAAACATCATACTGTGAAGACTATTTCCGCGTCTCTTTGTACATTCCTCTTCTGGAAAATATTATAGAAGATTTGAAATTTCGATTTTCTCCAGAAGTTTTGTCTGGCTTTCAGATATGTTCATTGCTCCCGAAGTATATAAAAGATACGACAACGAGTGAAATTACAAATTTAATCGAACGCTTAACACAGCGGTTCTCCACACTTTTGAAGGAATCCGATAAGTTTCTTTACTTAAGGCTTCAAGGAGAAATGACTCATTGGCAATATTTTTGGAAGCAAAAGACAGCCGGAAATTCTCAAACAACCTCTGGTATACCAACTAATGCTGTGGAAACTTTGAAGTTTTGTGACAAAGATGTACACCCAACCATCCATGCTTTGCTCAAAATTTTATGTACGATGTGTGTCACGGACGCAAGCGCCGAAAGGTCCTTTTCAACGTTACGTCGGTTGAAAACGTGGCTAAGAACGACTATGCTTCAGCAAATATTGGTCGGTATAGCGTTGCTGAATATACATTTTGATATTGAAGTGAAACCAGAAGAAATCTTCGAACGATTCGCGAATCAGGGAGGACATAGGATGGCTTTATAGTGCGTGTTTCATTTTTAGTGCAAATTTCTGAAACAGATCACCTAAAAACGTGATAATTTATTTTTGAGCAACAGAAGTATTATTTGATGGCTGTCGACAATGCAAAAAAATGCTTATCTTCGATTTTTCAAAAAAAAATTGTGTCCTTAATAATTGTCATTTGAGTTTTTTGTCCTCTTTCTTTTGAAGTTGAGTAGCAGCCTATAGGCTTCACCGATTTTGACAATTCAAACACCAATTTGCTTGTGATTAAAAACTTTTTAAAAGCACATTTTATATTTCTGTGAGATACATTTCTTTTCAACATTTCAATTTTTTTCTGGAACACATTTTTGCACGCAAGGAAGACCTCACACGCAAAATTTTACTCTCTATGATATTCCGTTCAGAAAAAAATGGCCCGTAGTATTGATGCTAGATATTTTCATTTGAACACCTTGGACTTGAAGATTTTCCATACAAAATTTTCTTTTTCAAATACCTTACAGAACAAAAACGAACGAACTACACTTTTTTCACACCCTAGGGATGTCACATCATCCTGGTCCCCCTTGTCTCTCACCTGTTCCCGAACCCCTCATCGGACCGCCCCTAAGACTCCCCCGCTCGGCAATAGATGTTACTTGGCCAACCGCTCTACACCCACCCTTCCTTGGCCGGCTGCGGCGATGCTGCTGTTGTTTTGCCGACCCCAAAATTCATCCCTCCTTACCTTTTCAATCCTCACCCGCCCATGTCCCCACAATGTATTATGGTTTTATTGCCTCATTCTTAAGATAAGTATTAATATAGATAATTTACACGAGATTTTTTGTTTAGGTGCCCTGCCGTTAGCTCCGATGCAGCAGAGCGCCGATATCAAAAATGATTAAGAAAAAGAAATGCCGCGTTCGTGCGACTTTAAACCTACTGGACATCTGGGTCAGACATAAACATTTCAATTCAACAAAAATTCATTTTAACGACGCTGTCTGCCCTTGTCCCGCTCACATCCAACAATGAACTCCGGGTTCAAACGACCTATCAATTCTTACGTTCGCTTAATCTAGGCAATGAGTATATGTATGTCCATTTATATACGTGTGTGACTAGTGTATCACTAAGGACTTTGTGTGTGCATGGGTGTGTACGCTTCCACAGCCCCTCTCAATAAGTTTCACCAAAGTGTGTTTATGCTCCCTCCGCTAGTTACGTGGGCTTATTACCCCCGTACATGCACATGCATCCACTCAGCTCCACACAAGTATGGCTTTATTTAAAAATAAAACGACAATTTGTTTGGTAAAAAATGGTATGAGGGTAAATCTGACATGATCTCTAGGTTGAGGTCCCGTCTGATCCCTACTCCTCGTTGGGTGGCAGCGACCCAAGACAGGCTTAAATTACAGTTTTTTTATTCCCCGCCCCTGCTTACCGCACCCAGCCTATTCGGGTGCACAACCCGCATACGTATATACCCCGCTTCAAATGTGCTCCACTTACGACATGCACTACTGATTCCCTGCCCCTCTACACTTAAACTACTAAACATGGCTCCTTGCTCCTCCTTTTGTCTGCTGCGGTGATGCCTTTAGATATGAATGGCACGGCCACATTCGTTTCAGCGTTGTTTAATGTCGACGGTACTGGTGATGCGAGGTGTGACTATACTTGGAATGATGCTGGAACGTCTTGCGTATGTGCCTTCAGTGGCGATGATCGCTGCGATGCGGAGTGCACGACGATGGCTTTTGAGTGGTAAATCTGCTATTTCGTATGTGGATCACTGGCCACGCAATCGGTGGCGCTATATCGGTGGGGCGGCCTTCAACGTGAGGACGCTATTGCGAATGGCGTTCTCTAATGGCGTGGGTCCATCTGCTGGGGCATGCCCCCTTCACTACCGTCGGTTGCCTCGCTTTCGGCCACCAAAATCGTTGGCGTGGTGGCTATTGTTTCGCTGCCGACGAAGCCCGATGCTTTCCTACTGAAGATATCCCTATTATTCTGATTTTCCTAACTCACACGATGTCTACTTACCACGCTGTTAATTCCTTTTTCCTCGCTTGA
Organism: Eurosta solidaginis; assembly: GCF_040869045.1. Taxonomy (NCBI): domain Eukaryota; kingdom Metazoa; phylum Arthropoda; class Insecta; order Diptera; family Tephritidae; genus Eurosta; species Eurosta solidaginis. The sequence continues at coordinate 199,682,196 of NC_090321.1, read as the reverse complement.
TTGCGCTGCAAAATAGCTGCCCGGATCTCTTTCCGTTTGTTTGCAGTCCTGATTGGTCATGAGTATACCCGTAGTTACTATATCCTTTGCGGGATGTAATAGGATTTACTCAATCAAAACTTTCTGCGTGAATCCCACGATGAAAAAGGCGGAAATAGCGATGACCGAGGGTTGGCTGTGGTTGCCGCCTGACAGCTGTCATTCTTGACCCCGCCCGCAAGTAGAGAAGTTGCCAGATCGTTTCTTGGCTTAACCCCACAGGGTGACCGCAACAGGGCGAGTGCTGTAGCCGAGCTCCGCTCGGCGATGCCCTCGAAAGGCCGGTCGATCAGCCAGTCCTTCCTTTTATCGCCGTATGTCCTTTGTATGGTAGATTCCCATGGGTCGTCCCGACGAGTCTCCTAGTAATAGAGGGCATTCCCTTTCGACGTTAACACCATAGAGCAGAGGTATTTCGGCGCGAGCTTCGCGTTATACCCTTCTGTCGCACTGCTCAGTTTGAAGTTCCGCCGGTAAATTATCTCTCCTTCTCGGTACCTAACCGGTCGAGCCCTCGTGTTGTATGTTTGCTGTCCCTTCCTATGTGCCTCGTCCAGACTGCGGATTAATCCTTCTCGCATCAGGCTCATCCGATCTCCCCTGTGCAGGACCCTCATATCACTTTCTCGCAACGCTTCCAGTCGCCGTAGGGTTTCGTAGGCTTTTCCATGTTGAATCATCGTCTGTCCGAACACCGCTTTGTAAGGAGCAATACCTATGGCCTCGTTCACCGCACTTCGCAACGCAAACGCTGCATGTGATACGTGTTTATCCCAGGCGAGTTGATCTTCCTCATTGATATACGTCCTAAGCATGGCTAGCAACGAGCGATTCACCCTTTCCGACGCGTTCGCCTGTGGCGCGTAGGGGCGGTTTTGACGTGCTTCACCCCGTATGTGGCGAGAAGTCCCACAAAGATGTCCGCCACGAATTGCCTCCCATTGTCCGAATGCAGAGTTTCTGGAACGCCAAAAGTATGGAATATGTCCTTCTCGAGATAATGTACGACGTCCGACGCCGTTACCTGTCGCATTGGTTTAAAAAAAATGAATTTGTTCAAGTGGTCCAGCACCACGAATATGACGGTGTTTCCAGCCCGCGTGCGCGGGTATGGTCCACAGAAGTCTACATATATCCTCTGGAATGATCTCTCAGTCACGAGATGGTCGGTCATTGGCGGACGAGACGACTGATTCGGGGCTTTGGAGCACTTGCATAGCTCGCACCTCGCAACAAAGTCTCGAACCGTCCTCACCATTCCAGGCCAGAAGAACTTGCTCTTCAGGCGATACAGTGTCTTCGCCATGCCACCGTGTCCAGCCGATCGATCGGAGTGTGCCTCTTCTAAAAGGTGTTGTCTCAATCCGTCTGGCACCCACACTCTCCACACCGCTTCCTCTGACTCCTCCATGCATCTCGGCTGCACTCTTTTGTAGACCACACCATCCTTCACGCACAGATCCGGTAACCGTTCGGAGTTTTGTTCTATGTGGCACTTCAATGATGTATAGGCTTCATTGGCGAGCTCGGGCGACGCGAAATCTATGTCGGCTTCCCCTTCCAGCTCGGCGACCTCCTCCATATGCATCCTGCTCAGCGTGTCTGGCACGATATTTTGCGATCCCTTCCTGTGTTCGACTTTAAAGTCGAAATCTTGCAATTTCGCTAAACGTCCGGATAGGTCCTTCTGCCCCATCAAACACTTCAAGCTCATGTGGTCCGTGATTATGGTAAACGGCAAGCCCTCTATGTAAGCTCGAAATTTCTTCACGCTTACAACTGCTGCTAGACACTCAAGCTCGGTAATTGTATAGTTGCGTTGGGCCGAATTCAGCTTTTGCGACATGAAGGCGATAGGTCTTTCGTTGCCTTCTTCATCCTTCTGAAACAGCACGCTACCAATACCTTGGGTCGACGCATCACACTGGACATAAAAGTGTTTGGTGAAGTCCGGATTGACCAGTACGTCTGTTGATGTTAGCGCCGCCTTTAATTTGTTGAACGCCTCCACCGCTTGCTCCGTCATCGCGAACACCTTTGCCTTGCGAAAGCACTCAGTCATCGGGGCGGCGATGGTGGCGAAATTTGGTATGAATCGCCCATACCACCCACACATGCCCAGAAATCGACGCAGTTGTTTTACCGTCGCGGGTATTGGAAATCCGTCAATCGATCGCACTTTATCCGGATCCGTCTTCAGCTCTCCTTGCCCCACTATGAAACCGAGGTATTTAAGCTCCTTCTGGCAGAATTTCGATTTTTGCAAATTTATTGTTAGACCTGCATTGGCGAGAAATTCGGCCACCTTCGTCAGGTGTATCAGGTGCGTCTGGAATTCCGAGGAGCACACCAATTGATCATCTATGTACACAAACACATTCTCTCTCAGACGCGCCGGGATCACTTTATCCATTAACCTACATAGTCGCTGGCTCGCATTACACAACCCGAATGGCATCACCTTGAACTGATAGAGCGGCCTCCCAGGGACCGTGAATGCCGTTTTTTCCCTTGATGATTCCTCCAGTGGGATTTGCCAGAACTCATCCTTAAGATCGATGCCGAGATGTAGTGCGTTTCCTGTAACCGTGCCAAAATCCCTTCCACGTGCTGCGTTGGATAAGCGTCCTTTTTGGTGCGCTCATTGAGCTTCCTCATGTCCACACACAATCGCTTCTTTACCGGCTTCTCCACGAGCACTATAGGTGAACTCCACGCACTGTTGCTTTCCTCGATGACATCCAAATTTAGCATGCGATCGATTTCCTCATACGCGTACTTCTGTTTGACGGGCGACATCGGGTAGTGACGCTGCTTTATGGGTATAGTATCATCGGATACCTCGACTACGTGTTCCATTAGGTGAGTTCTACCGAGGCCAAGTTCTAGGAATGACGGAAAAAGTCTCTTCACTCGTTCCAGTTCACTATCTTGGCCCGCTGACAGCTCAATCTGCCCCTGGGTCTCCAATTCGGAGACAACCATGGGCGCCACCACAAAGGTATCCCAGAAGTCGATCCCCAGGTACAGCTCTTGCTTCAAGCTGGGAACCAAGTATAGCGTCATCTGTCGGGTCTTTCCCCGCCACTTTATGTCAACTCGAATTTTGCCTTCCACCGTCTGCGCTTTCCCATCCGCCGTTTTCAGGTTCTCTATCAGCTTCAACAACTTGCTTCCCATCCTCTCTCCCCAAGCGCGCGCCACTGATCCGAAGCAGCTAATTGATGCGCCGCTGTCCAGCAATCCTTGCACCTTTGTTCCTTCGATCTCCACCTGCACGTATGGTCGCGTCGCGGATTACGGTCTCCTCGATCGCTTTCGCCTCGCGTCGCTTCTCGCGCGAGCGCCTGTGCACATCGAGAATCTTCCGCCACCTGCGGCTCGTCCTAGGCTTGCTGTCCATTTCGCGCGCGGACTCCAGGTTTGTCGTAACTCCGAATATCCGACTCCGCTCAGCTCGTCCAGGGCCTTCCTGTGATACGGCTTCGCCTCGTAGTCAGCCGAGTGCTTTTCCGCGCGCCGACATTCCCTCCTAAGGTCCTCCAACGACTCAATACGGCAGCCGAATACTAAATTTTTGATCCTGGGATTGAGGTTTCTTCGCATTAGATTAACCAAACTCAGCTCCGGTAACCTTGTCCTCATCGTCAGCTCCATACCCCGCACCACCGCATAATACTCCTCAAACTTTTCGTTGTATTCCTGCTTGCGCTCGTTCATCGCCTGACGAGTTTCTTCATCGCAATCCGCTTTGCGAAAATGTTCCACCATCGCCGCTCGGAATGCCTGGACGTTCACAGCGCTGTCATCCGGATGTTCTTCAGTGTACAGCCGGTACCACTCCTGCGCGTGGCCATCGAGCAACAGATGAAAATTCGCATATAAATCCCGCGACGAAATGTTGTGCTTTTTACGAAGCGTGTCGACTCGAAATAGGAATCGTTCAATTGGTATTGCCTTCGGTCCGCCATCGAATTTCAGGTGCCAATCGCGTATGGTTTTCGTCGCGCTTCTTTCGCAGCGCGCGCCCGCCTCCACTCGACGTTCAGGGGTTGGATGCGCTGATCTTTGATTCGCGCTGTTCCGGTGCGCGCCTCCGCTTTGCTCTTGCTCATCGGAGCTGGCGCTTGCCGCTCCAGCTTCCGTGTGCAATAGCCAGTCGTCGCGCTCTGATCCTCCCCAATCGGGTGCGCCTGTGTCCTTTAGCGTCGACAGTCTGCCCGCCAAACCGTTCATGTCCCTTCTAAGTGTCTGCATGGCCTCCTTGACCGCTTCCGTGGTCGAGCGACTCATCTCTAATTGATATTGCACAAACATCATCTCGAACTTCTGCATTATTGCGCTGCTCATCGCATCGGCGGTTGCGTTGTTGGGGCTGGGATCCACTTTCGGCGTGTGCGTTACAGGGTGCGACTGGTCCTGCTGGTCTCGCGTTCCGGCTTCGTTGTTGTTTCCTTGATTGGAGCCCGCTCCCGTGCCGTGTTCATCCGCTTGCTCCGGTGACCCGTTCTCATTGTCGGTGTTCTCGTCGACCTCGCCACTCGTGGCGTTTCGAAGCCCTGTCCTTCTTCCTCCAGAATCGACGCTTGAAAATTTGTGAAAACAAAAAAAATCCTAAGGTGTATACAAAAGCGAGATTTTATACTTCGAAAAAACAAAACTCTCAATATAGGCTGTCCCTCCGGGAAGGTAGACTTCACTCGGAGAGGGTAATGCCCGGAGGCAGATGGGTTCCAAAACGAACCACGAGTTAACAGCGTGGCAAGCAAACAAGGCGAATGGCTTCCTACGCCCACTCAAGTAGTACTGCAGTGTCGACCGTGCTCTGTCGGCTTGGTCAACTCCCCCCCTAATAGAATTTACCAACCTAAATGAAATGGAAATCAGGTATATATACGTGGTTGTATAAACGTATTTATGAATAGAATGCAAAATGTAATGATATGCAGCAAGTTAAAATAAAGCGAAAACAGTGACTCATTCCACTTCCGATACGATGAGCCTGTCCTACCTAACGTCGTCCGTCTAATTCTGTCCCCCCTCTAGCTGTAATCCCCTGTTCCATTCCAGCCCTAGATACTATTAGCTGGCGCTTCACTAACCAACTAAGCTACCTAGCTAGCCTGCCCCCCGATTGGAACCTTCCCGCGAATACTATCGCCCGCTCTAGCACCGGCAAACGAGCTATTCGCGATCCCGATTCTCAGCGAACCAAGCCAATCCTCTGCCACTATTGTCCGGATCGAACCTCACCAAAACAAGCTGACAGACGAGCGACTCCATTCACTATACCCTCCCAACCTCGATTCTATTGATCAGCTCTACTGGAGCCAAGTCAAGCTACCGACGTTTCGAAAACATAAAAATTTAAATTTGCATTTGGAACTCCCCTCTAAACTCTCGGACTGACCTGCTCCCTCACTCCCATCCGCTTGGCATGTCGGGGCCAGCGCCGGTACGCTTGCGTTTTTGCACGAACTAGCTTGCCGGACTGTGGGGTGGTTCTTGCGCCGCCCCCTCTCATGCACCGCACCATACAAAAAAAATCGTACCGATCTACACTTTTTTCACACCCTAGCAATGTCACATCATCATCCTGGTCCCCCTTGTCTCTCATCTGTGCCCGAACCCCTCATCGGCCCGCCCCTAAGGCTCCCCCGATCGGCTATAGATGTTACTTGGCCAACCGCTCTGCACCCACCCTTCCTTGGCCGGCTGCGGCGATGCTGGTGTGTTTTGCCGACCCCAAAATTCATCCCTCCTTACCTTTTCAATCCTCATCCGCCCATATCCCCCCCTGTCCGTCCGTCCCCATCGCATCTGAAATAAGAAGTCAACTATTTTCAATATTAAATTTAACAATGCATTATGGTTTTATTGCCTCATTCTTAAGATAAGTATTAATATAGATAATTTACACGAGATTTGTTGTTTAGGTGCCCTGCCCTTAGCTCCGATGCAGCAGAGCGCCGATATCAAAAATGATTAAGAAAAATAAATGTCGCGTTCGTGCGACTTTAAACCTACTGGGCATCTGGGTCAGACATAAACATTTCAATTCAACAAAAATTCATTTTAACGACGCTGTCTGCCCTTGTCCCGCTCACATCCAACAATGAACTCCGGGTTCAAACAACCTTTTTTTTTTTTGTTTTTTTTTTTTTTTTTTTTTTTGCGGGGAGGCTGAAAAAAAATGCCTAATGCACCATAATTGCTGCCGTCGCAGCAACCGTGTGTAAAAACAGCCCCGTTCTGGAACCGTCGCCCACCCCGGCACCACTTTCGCATTACTTCAGGGTGGCGTTCCATATTTCTCATTTTTTAAGAGCCTACTGTTGTCCCTGCGTCCAGGTACCCGCTATTTGCTCTGAGTGTCCATTTAATCGCCACTGCTTCGCATGCGCATTTCTCTGCGCTCCCTCTCAGCATCCATCAGGCGTGTCATTACTATAAATGCCATTTTGCTCACTGCAGTCCAGCACTCTTTCCTGTTGCATATATGTGATACTAAATTTTTCGTGGTAGGTTCCTCCCCAAAGACTCCATGCAAGGTGAGTCTTTCTTCGTGGAAACGGGGGCAGTAGAATATGGCGTGTTCTGCGTTTTCTAACTCTGTGGTACACATTGGGCAATGAGGATCTTCCTCTATCCTACGCTTCCATAAATACTCTTTGAAACCGCCATGTCCACACATTATCTGCGTGAGATGGTAGTTCAGTACGCCGTGCTTCCGCTCATTCCATTGAGCTACGTTCCAAACTAGTGTGAAAGTCCAACGCCCTTTACTCGAGGCCTCCCACCGTTCTTGCCACTTAGCTATTGTTTATGTCCTTGCTCTTTTCTTGTCTTTTTCAGATGGTCGCTCGATATTAGTGTTATACAGATCGGCCATTTCGCTTGCCAGTAAATCCACTGGGATTTTCCGGGTTAGAACCAGGATTGCGTCGTCGGACACCGTCCGATAAGCACTTGCTATTCTTAAAGAAGCAAGTCGGTACGCTGATAATATATATTTTTGATGGGTCTGTTTAGATCCATACCACACTGGTGCTGCGTATAGTATTATTGAGCTGGTTAATGTGGACAATAGCTGACGTGTAGCTTCGCTCGGACCACCAATGTTAGGCATTATTCGCATAAGTGATCCATTAACTTTGGTAATTTTCTCCCCCACCGCTCTGAAGTGCTCTTTGAAAGTTAACTTAGAGTCAATGTGCACTCCTAAGTATTTTAAGGAATTCTTTGAGGTGATTTGATGATCCCCGACAGTTAAGACTAACTCGTTCGCCGACCGTTTGGAGCTTACTAATACTACTTCCGTCTTTTGGCTAGCCAACTCCAGTCCTGTATTGGTAAGCCATTCCTTTATTCTTGCTACGGCGTCATTACATAAACTTGAAGCAGGTCCATTTTCTTGGCCACTACTACCACTGCAATATCATCACCATATCCCACAATTTGCGTATTTCCTGGTAGATCAATCTTTATCACCCCGTCATACATTGCATTCCAAAGCGTTGGACTGACAACAGATCCCTGTGGGACGCCTCCTGTGATTTTGTACTCTTTTGCTCTGTCTTTAAGATAGCTACCTATAATTCTGCGTAAGTAAGCTGGAGTGCCGAAGCTTTGCAGCGCTGCCATTATCTGCATCCAGTTCGCAGTGTTAAAAACATTCTTGATGTCCAACATAATCAGTGCACAGAACTTCCTTTTATTTTGGCCTCCAGAGATAGCTTCTCTAGCTATATTGACGACTGTTTGTATTGCATCTACGGTGGATCTTGATTTGCGAAATCCATATTGACTATTCGATAAGCCACCTGGTCTTTCTAGAGTCAGCTGTAGGCGCTCACTAATTATACGCTCGAAAATCTTCCCTAGGGAATCCAGCATACAAAGTGGCCTATATGAGGTTGGTTGGTCCGGCTGTTTACCACGTTTCAGCAATAGGACAAGTCTTTGTCGTTTCCACGGGCGAGGGCACACGCCTTCTTGCATACAGGCATTAAAAAGATCAGTAAATAATGTAGCCCTAGTTGTAATCACGGCTTTAAGGGCTATGTTTGGTACTTCGTCGGGTCCTGGGGATTTGTTATCAGCAACTCTTTTTGCAGCGTCCAGCACCTCTTGCTCTGTAATTTGCGGAATTTCCGTACTTTCTAGATCCTCGCTTGGATAAGTCCAGCGATCTTGCGCCGGGACAAGTGTTTCAACAATAATATTCATCAGTATCGGGCATGTAGGTTGCTGTGATATCGGTCCTTTAACTTTGGCCATCACAGTTCTGTAGGCTGATCCCCAAGGATCTAGGTCTACATTATCCAGCAGTTCCCTAAAGCATAACTTCTTGCTCTTTTTTATGGCATTTTTAAGTGTCTTTCTTTGTGCGACATAGGTGCTGTGTAGCTCTGCATATCGTGGTGATGAGCGTGCCCTCTGCCCTATTCTTCGTGCTTTGTGGCATTTTCTACGCTCTTCCGCAATTTCGTCATTCCACCAATATACCGGAGTGCGCTGTGCTTTTCCGCGACTTCTGGGCATGGCAGCATCACATGCCATACATAGCAAATTAGTGATTTGAACCGACTGGTCTTCCGCATGCGGAATTCTTACGTTCGCTTAACCTAGGCAATGAGTATATGTGTGTCCATTTATATACGTGTGTGACTAGTGTATCACTAAGGACTTTGTGTGTGCATGGGTGTGTACGCTTCCACAGCCCCTCTCAATAAGTTTCACCAAAGTGTGTTTATGCTCCCTCCGCTAGTTACGTGGGCTTATTACCACCGTACATGCATATGCATCCACTCAGCTCCACACAAGTATGGCTTTATTTAAAAATAAAACGACAATTTGTTTGGTAAAAAATGGTATGAGGGTAAATCTGACATGATCTCTAGGTTGAGGTCCCGTCTGATCCCTACTCCTCGTTGGGTGGCGGCGGCCCAAGACAGGCTTAAATAACATTTTTTTTATTCCCCCCTTCCCTGGCCTACAAGACGTCTTGGGTTACAGGTGAATGGGGACTTAGCCTCATTACGCCAATGGTGAGATGATAATTCTTTCTTTGCCTACTACCCCTCTTGGGAGTCAGGTGACGACACCACTGACCTGAGGCTCACGCCTCACAATAATCTTAAATTTAATATGGACTCAAAGTTCTTCGGGTTCAACCGGATTAATGTATGTGTAGGCATGCACGTCCTCTCACAACAAGTTTATACTTTCTGTGTAATCAAGGTTTTGCGTGTAATTGAACTTATGTGTATGTAGGCACGGGTGCCTTCTCAACTTCCCCGCTCCTGCTTACCGCTACCCAGCCTATTCGGGTGCACAACCCGCATACGTATATACCCCGCTTCAAATTTGCCCCACTTACGACATGCACTACTGATTCCCTGCCCCTCTACACTTAAACTACTAAACCTGGCTCCTTGCTCCTCCTTTTGTCTGCTGCGATGATGCCTTTAGATATGAATGGCACGGCCACATTCGTTTCAGCGTTGTTTAATGTCGACGGTAGTGGTGATGCGAGGTGTGACTATACTTGGAATGATGCTGGAACGTCTTGCGTATGTGCCTTCAGTGGCGATGATCGCTGCGAAGCGGAGTGCACGACGATGGCTTTTGAGTGGTAAATCTGCTATTTCGTATGCAGATCACTGGCTACGCAATCGGTGGCGCTATATCGGTGGGGCGGCCTTCAACGTGAGGACGCTATTGCGAATGGCGTTCCCTGATGGCAAGTGTGCATCTGCTGGGGCATTCCCCCTTCACTAGCGTCGGTTGCCTCGCTTTTGGCCACCAAAATCGTTGGCGTGGTGGCTATTGTTTTGCTGCCGACTTAGTCCGATGCTTTCCTACTGAAGATATCCCTATTATTCTGATTTTCCTAACTCACACGATGTCTACTTACCACGCTGTTAATTCCTTTTTCCTCGCTTGATTGCGCTCCAAAATAGCTGCCCGGATCTCTTTCCGTTTATTCCCAGTCCTGATTGGTCAGAGTATACCCGTGGTTACTATATACTTTGCGGGATGCAATAGGATTTACTCAATCAAAACTTTTGATTTTTGCTGGCTTCTGAGAGAATCCCACGCTGAAAAAGGCGGAAATAGCGATGACGGAGAGTTGGCTGTGGTTTCCGCCTGACAGCTGTCATTCTTGACCCGGCCCGCAAGTAGAGAAGTTGCCAGATCGTTTCTTGGCTTAACCCCACAGGGTGACCGCAACATGATACAAGTACCAAATAAAAAATACAAAAAGTATTTAAAAACAGAATACATACATACTTTCGAAAATACGTTGATATCGAAAGCTTACATTTTTGTATTATTTAGCGCTGTACGCAGATCGAAAAATAAATTTTGCATTTTTCTTGAGCATGAAAATAGCAGTAGGCACAAAATTTTGGCATTTCACGATGCATGGCAATTTATACATGAATACCGCTTTTATAAAAATAAAACAAAATAAAACAAAAATTGTTAATTAAACAAAATTTATGAAACTTTTTGTTACCATTCCCCCCCTTTCTTTTCTTTTCTTTTCTTTTCTTTTCTTTTCTTTTCTTTTCTTTTCTTTTCTTTTCTTTTCTTTTCTTTTCTTTTCTTTTCTTTTCTTTTCTTTTCTTTTCATTTCTTTTCAAATATTAAATTTGGTTCAGTTCTGGATTTTGTTTCAGTTTCAGTTACGTTTTCGATTATAATTGCGGGTCTGATTTCAGTTGTTTACCATTCCTGTTCTCTTCTTCGCTCTCCTATCATTTTTGCTCTACTTATTTTCTTCTCTTTCTAGCTTTTGGCTTTGGTTCTAGATTTGGTTAAAGTATAGGCCCAGTTATGGTGTTGGGTTCGACTTTATTTGTAGTTTCGATTCAGGCTTCAGCAGCTTACAGCTCATTGTCCTTCATTTGCCTACCCATTATTTCATCCTCCTTTTCTTTTTCTTTATCTTATTTCCTCTCCTATTCACTGCTTCGGTTCCGGTTTCGGTTTCGTATTCCCACTGTTTCTTTGCTTATTCTGCTCTCCTATAATTTTATCGATCCTTTTTTTTTAATTTTTCTCATTCTCTTTTTTATTACCTATTCATTTCATTCCCTCAGAGAGCAAGGTTATGCACACAACAAAACACTTAACACCGACTAAATCAGTTACCTTGCATCATCCATTTAAATCATCATTCTCATTGCACAAACTGGACTCGGTCAATGTATAAATCAACTAAATTTGATAAGTTGAAATGAGGCATAATTACACATATATATGTAGCTGTCCACACGAATTACCTTGATATTCACCTTTCCACTGCACCTCCAGCTACCTTGTTATGGCCTTCACACCTCGCATAAACAGATTTCCTCATTACCGGCACATTATTTCGCGCCCTCGGTTAAAAGTGTAATAAACCTTCAGTTTGCATCTGCTTCAATTTCTACAGAATCCTTATTTCATCAATATGTTTTACGCATTGCATGTACATATATACTGTGTGTATGTACATTAGAGTGGTCTTAAAAAATTGATTTCCGCAAAAAGATTGTACCGCCCCCTCAAATTATTTCTTTGCATGTAAGTAATCAATATCACAACTCTTAGGCAGATTTCACCCGCTTAAGGGGTGGCATATTGCCATTGAAAATGTCGAAACCCTTTTTGTTATTTTCGAAAATAATGCCCGACAAAATTTTATAAAAACTTCTAAGTATGCTGTTTTACTTATAGCGTATTTATAAGAAGAAAATGAAAAAATCAAGCTTTTTCCAATATTTCAGAGCCAATTGACGTACCAAGTCACATATTTCTCCCACATTGGTTAATGACCACGCCCATTTTATAAACATTTTTTTTAAGGATCAAAGACCAACTGACTTTCAAAATACCATTATAACAAAAAATTTAAGAAACTAAATAATTTGAAATTTGTGGTTCACCCCACCTTTTTTGACAATTCATTATTCTGCGTTTCGATAGCCCTTACTGGAAGAAGAATTGAAATATTGTAAAGAAAGTAGTTATTCTTATTTTTTATTAGTATGAATATTTCTAGTAAAATTGAACACAATTATTCAATTTCATTTAATCATCATTTGCAATAGGTAATTTCTTAACAACATGAATTCCTATTTAAATCCAGACTCATTATGCCATTTGGATGGATCAACTTTAAAATTATTAGTGGGAGTAAAATATCTTTCGAAAAACGAAAGTCCTTTTTTGGTTCACGGAGTCTTCAGTGCTTTCGGGAAACAGAACTTGCACTCAAGCTATTTTATAAATTAGAAAAAAAATTTAAGTGGTATCAAAATCCTCGTTAAGAGTTGCTGAACAAAGCAAGAAAGCCCATTTCGCGCGTAACTATTTTCAACAGCATCCTTATATTTATTGGCTAAATAAAATAGCATTTATTATTTATTATAAAAATTGACTTTAGACCAGTAGTCATTAAAATTAAAACTTTGGCTTTGTTAGTAAGACTAAAATCATCGTAGTGGTAGTGGTTTACCCAATATGCACAAGTACAACTTTTTTCCAACCTTTGAAAAATATGTAGTTCTCAAATGGAAATCCAACTTTTACAACAATAGGAGATCAAATCGTTTTCCAAAGTTTGTTTTCAAATTGAGTGCTCTTGGATGTCAATTAGAGGTATTACTTGAATTTTTTTCAGATGGTAAGCGTTTATTCATTTATGTGTGTGGCAATGCTGGCCAATCATCTGCTAAAAAATGCTATACAGCAAGAGAGAGAATGCTACTAAAGTTAAATAAATATAAGATATTGATTTATTGCATTAATTTAATGATTATAAAATAATCTTTAAAAATTTGAACTAATTGTATTTCATTGATTAGATTCATACAAAATTTTAAAAATTCTTTGCACCAAAGATGAGATATATTTGCTCGTGCTCAAAGAACCGAGAAACATAGAAAAATGCAAAAAAAGTGGGGGTCAACCGGAGAAATTCTGAGATAATTGAGGTTATGTACGCGAAAAACGGATTTTCCCCCACTTTTGAGATCTTGTACAGGGTACAACAATTTTTTGGTGACTTCTGTCTCAAATCATATCATTTAATACTACTATTACCCTTCAATTCAAGGTATTACGATTTTAATTACGAACTCTTTTCGAAAAGTTATGGCTATTTGGGATGGGAAATTTTATTCTAGAATAGTTTTCTTTTTCATTTGAGTCCAATTGGAGATTGATGTTGGAGTTCCAATTTATATCAAGGAATTTCTCAAGTGGAGAACTAAGATTATTTACGTATAAAAAAGGGCCGTTTTGTTTGAGAATGGATTGTTTCTCCAATGGAGGTACAATGGATATTAAACATTGGAATTTGGAAAACGAGTTGGATTTCCATTTGACCTCAAACCAATTTCCAACAAAAATGTTTATTGGGTTAGTTGTTGATAAAAAAGCAATGAGTTAGGGCGTTGCGTTTAACGAAATCTTATGCATTAGGCTAAGTTTATGGTCGAGCGTAATCGCATCGCGCGATGCTACGTGAAATGTTCCATTGCCTGTTACATTTTCACTAGCGTTATCGCTGGCGATTGAGTGTTTATAGTAGAGCGAAATCGTAAGCGATGGAATGATCAACAATATAACTCAAAATCTATTTATTCACGTTGTGGCAGTGTAGGAAAGCAACATGCGTACATTAACTCGTAAAATTTTATTATTAGAAAATAGCTATTTGTTACGAAAAAAATATTTATGAAGTATATATAAGAAAAAAAATATCAAGTGCATCCAATCGCGATTGTGGTAAACTGCATGACGCAAATTCCTCAAACACTGCTTGTCACGTACCTTTCCAATAAAAACATCCATATTGTTTCGCTAATTTCGCTCAACTAAATCAAAAGATTTTGGTTGCAAATTTTCGTCGCTTTTGTTCATTGTAATCGCTCAATTCGCTTTGACATGAAAAAGTAGCCAAGTTCCAACATTTATTACAAGCAAAGCATAAGAAGAAGAATTCGAAATTTGCTTTGGATAAGTGAACTTTCACACTCAGCTAGTGAAATTATTTTTCCCACTCGTTGATTTTAAAATTTTTCACAGTTATAAAATAAATATAAATGCAAGGCACGAAATATGTTAGCAAATATGAATTTTTCTTGTATTGTGAGAATGTTTATAACAATGCTTTGTATGTGAATGGGCAAAGCGAAATAAACTTCAAATGCTAAGTCAGAAGTACCTTTATATTTATAAATGTAACATCTTGCGTGATTGTGGCGATTTTACTGACTTTAGGGGAGAAATAGCATATTAACAACTTTTTATAAGTTTTTGTAGTGCATGACTCGAATATTACAAAAAACCCGACTCTGAGCATTTTCAACGGCAATGAGCCATGCCTTAACATGAAGTTATCTGCCCAAGACTTTGGAAATTAATTACCTACATACAAAGGAATAATTTGAGGGGGCGGTACAGCGTTTTTATACACTTTGTTTTTTTTTTTCATACAAAATATGTCCAGTCTAATGTACATAGGTATATGTTCTCACACATTTACATATTTACATACATATGTGGGCACACACTTCGACGTCACCACTTGGATGCCTATGGAATCAAAGTGACTGTTGGTTTTAACGAAGGTAACAGTTTTTAAATTCGCCTTAACCTTCTCATCAACAACATATTTGCACAGTCGTAAACATTTATTGTTGTATATTATTATTAAAGGAGCCTTAAAGTCTTTCACTACTAGATGTCCAATCCTTCGTAGAGTGTATTCAATAACTAAAAAATAAATAAAAATAAATGTAAGGCGCGATAAGATATTCGAGGTCGAGTTTCTCTTACAATTTGTATCGTGCTCCTAAAAAATTTTCGAGACGGGGCCTACAAATGAGCTTTAAGAAGCTTTTCAAGGCAGAAACACATCTGCCGCATCACTGATATTCGGTGTGATAGGAATAGCAGACTTCCACCACGCCACAGCGGCCGCAATAACTAGAAGACGAATAATAATGCAAGCTGTAAATTCCAACAAGTTGGAGTAAACAACTAAACACATCAAATTTGAGTGGGAAGATAAGCTCGCTCTAAATCTTCTCGGAGGCTATACCGATTTCACACAGAAGCTTAATGGAATCACAATTTTTTGAAATGAAATCATTAATTTTTCATTCTCATGCAGAACCGCTGGCTTCATTAACGAACATCCGGTGGCAGCCACAAAGAATTACTAAGTTTAAAAAGAAAAAAATTGTTAAAATGGAAATCAGCCTTACACTCTTTAACTTCGATTTATCACTACAGTAGACATTAAATAAAGCAATAATAAAGCAACTAAGCATTTGAATTTTGTGGGGAAGATTGAATTCAATAACAGCTTTAAGGTGTGAAAATGGTATTGCGGTTTTTGACTTGATGGTGAGAACTTTGATTGCTCCGCCAACATTGCAACTTCAGAGAGAGTCTAATTAAGCCAAAGAAGTTGCGCTAACCGCCTAGCTTCAACAATCGTCCAGAAGGATCTCTACACCTGGGAGAGTTTTTTCCAAGGACGAACCTTCGAAAGCCTCGCAGTCAGGGTGAAACACTACTAATATCTCAGGACCATTCCCTTTGTAAAGTATTTCGTCGAAAGGTGCAGTTAGCAGAATGGCCTAGAAGGTTCAATGTGGTCATATTAAATCGTTCCGGATAAGGTCGCTATTGTTACAAGAGCGTACCGAATCTATATCCAGCAACGGATCACCAATATCGATAAAACTCCCCAACACTTTCGGGGAATGTCTTTAGCGCAACAATAAAACCAACAACTCGCCTTCAAAACAATATTGGCACGGAATGACGAAACATTTCTTCGCTTATCAACACATTTTATCAGTCCTGCGCTTGCTTGAGGTGCTCATTTTCAAAAGAAGACTGCGGGTGATTATCCGAAGTCCCTACTAACATCCACCTCAGGCTCGCATGTACCAGCTCAGGCTAACAGATCTGTGTGCCAATTTTCAGAGATGTCGTTTTACCTTGACGCGCATATAGAATTTTTCGAAAACCACAGAGACATGACGCAATTTCTGGCTTTCGGCTTAGCGCATACTCTAAGCGATAACATACGCTTGGAAAGTGTTGCAATCTGAGTCCAATGCAGAGTACTTTTCGCCAAACCATCCCATCCGAAAACCTTATCTTCGAGGCCCTCGTGGAGTACTTTCTCCCAAATCTTCGGATCCAACAAGGTCACAACAGTCCTGCGCCAGATATCTGAAAATATTTAGTTTTCGAACTGATCCATTATATCCATGCCATTACGCAATAAAACCAGACAGGTGAAATCAATATTACAAAAGGAAGTGGCATTTGATAATACTTTCCCTCATAAATTTAAATATTGCTCCTTGACTTACTGGCAGCATTAACTTTTCAGTATCATAAAAAAATACTAAATTAATGATTTTCTGAAATATGAAGTAACGTGCAGGTAAATAACGCTTGCGGCCTGTATTTCCATTTGTGGGAGGGTATATTTCCTTTTGCTGAGAGGAAATCAAAAAACGGAACTGAATGGCTGAATCTTCAGAGTATAACATTTTTCACAAGCAAAAAATATGGAAAGATACTTCTAACGTCAATGAGATGAGGAACGATCTGGAACAATACCATGAAGTTGTGGATGAGTATCTCGGACCCAATATTTATCTATGTAAAACGAAGTACGCTCATCAAGCAGAAAGAGGTGGCTGGTGTAAAAATACAAAACGGCAGAGGTTTTACAGCAACGGGCTTCATAAAATCAGAGCTTATAGATTTGACTGATGGCAAAAAAAAAAAAGAAACAAGGCTTATCAGGCTATGCCTGAAGCCATCAAGGCCAACATGTAATACTCGCAGCCGTATGATCAAACCCGGCTAACATTGTTCTGGCTTTCTTTATCTATCCACCTGCTTCTCCTCTGTCTAACCCTCTTCCTCTCATATTTCCTCTACCATCCACATTTTCTAGTTAACCTTATTTGGCTAATTCAGTTTCTCGACCCCTTTCATTTTTCTGTAAATCTTCCCGCTTTTCCTCTTACTCTTACCGCTCTAGCTCCAACCCAAGTCTATCTCTCACTATTACTATTACTCTTAATCTTATCCTTATTTTTAATCTTCTGTTAACTTCTGCTAACTTCTTTTTACTACTTTGCACTTTTACACTCACCCTTTATCTTTCTCTTATTCTATTTACTTTTCCGATTTCCCTTTAACTTCCTCTATTTTTTCTTCCCAATTCCTCTGTTTCCCCTATCTTTTATTTCATGTCCCCATTTCCAATGTAGAGATCAGACCAACGGAGTATAAATCGTTTTCCACTTGATCCTTCCAGCAGAGTGGGGGCCGCCCTCTTCCTCTGCTTCCATAGACGAGTTACGATAAAATGGTCCATGATTCCGCACCATATAGCAGGACGGGTACGATAAGTGACTTGTAGAGCATGATTTTCGAGGGGACCTCGCTTTTCAATTGCCTGCTTAGTCCATAGTAGCATTTATTTACAAGAGTGTTTCTACCCTGGATTTCAGAACTGATGTTGTTGTTTGTGTTAATGCTGGCTCCCAAATAAACGAAGCCTTTTACTATTTCGAAATTATGTCTTTCAACAGTAGCGTGGTTGCCTCTTTGCTTGATGACAGCAGGTACTTTGTTCTGTCCTCATTCACCTTCAAAGCCACCTTTAACGCTTCTTTCTCCAGTTTGAATTAAGCAGAACTTACGGCGCGAATATTCAGGCCGATGATATCATTTTTATCAGCATATACCAGTAATTGTCCGCTTTTATAGAATAATGTTCTAGAGCGGTTAAGTTCTGCATCCTCTCTTCTACTTTTAAATTCATTACCGGACTATAAGGACCGTCGAATTTTGTTACTGTACTACTGATTTAACCTGTCTGGTTTTATTGCGTTGTTGTTGTTGTAGCGATAAGGTTACTCCCCGAAGGCTTTGGGGAGTGCTATCGATGTGATGGTCCTTTGAGGGATACAGATCCGGTACGCTCTGGTAACACAGCACCATTAAGGTGTTAGCCCGACCATCTCGGGAACGATTTATATGGCCACATTAAACCTTCAGGCCATATCTCCCTCCCCACCCCAAGTTCCATGAGCAGTTTGGGGTCGCCAGAGGCTCGTCTGTTAGTGAAACAGGATTCGCCTCGGATAGGAGAGGTTGACAATTGGGTTTGGAGAAGCTATATATTGCGCTGGCAACCTGAAAGGGTTGCGCTGCACAGCCCTTTGAATCTGGTATTTTCGCCTCTTACGACAGGCATACCTACCGCTGCACAGTGTTTCGTGTAGAACAAGCTAGCTGGACAAAATTATTTTATGAGATTTTCCGTTTCATATGCAGTCATTTATTACAACTATGTCATTTTTTTCAGCCATATGTTCTTTTTTTTTATTTTTTTCCAAAATTTTACTTCATATGCATACATTTGCTTATTTCATATACAGTAAATCATGTGAATAAGTGACATAGATCCAAAAAAATTTAAAGGGCTTAAGAATATTACTTTATTGTACTTAAATTGAATGGATTACAAATCTCAATACTCTAAAAAATTCTAAAAATTCGGAAAAAAAAATTAAAATTTTTTATGAAAATTCGTCGAATTTTTTAAATATAATTTAGTTTTTGTTATAGATCGTGACAAATTTTTACAGAATTATTTTATAGTACCAGTCAGGAATGTAAAAGTGAATTACAATAATAATAATAACAATGTAAATAATTAAATTAATTGTGTGAAAATTACTTATTACAAAAACTTAAAAGTAAAGTATCATACAAAGTAGAAAAGACAATAGATTTAAATTGAATAAAACCTGATCCAACAAAAAGTTATAGGGTAAGTTATCTTTTATAATTATGTTATTATTCGCTATCATCACTTTCATTTTATGAGTCACTTGTGGAATAGTCATGAACATCAGCAACACTACTGTGAAAGCTTGAAACAACTGGGGTATTTATTGACTCCTCAACATTATCGGGGGACAGTAAATTTAAGACTTCTAAAGTCAGACATTTAAATTTTTTCTTAGGTATCTCCCTAAAACTGTTAACTAAAGGATCCGATGTTATAAGCAACATATTCATAAGATCTCTATTCGTGGCTTCACGCGACTGCTTTTGTTTGTTATCAGCCCTGAATCGTCTCAAATCTTTGTAACGGGCTTCATGTGCTTCCTCGGAAAGTTGACCAATAGGTAAAATTGCTGATTTTATAATATCAGTACTATGCACTAAGAATTTATGAACTTTAACAGGCATATTAAACCACGGATAGAGATCTATGTATAGTTTTTTGTCTCGACCGCAAATTTTTCAAATTTTTGGACATTTATATTGTACCCAGATGCTAATGCGCGAAGGAGAGTGTCGAATCTTTTGATGAGCGTTACATCCAATCCCGTAATCTCAGCACTAGCCTCAGAATTTTCGAACAACCTACGAGCAGTGTTGCCGTCATTGGTATTGCCGAAACCTGGTTTTGGTTTATCTTCATCAATCCATTGTATGTACCTGTTTTTATGCCTTGGTGACTGGTGCGGTAGGTTGTGACAGGTTGAAGTCAATGATCTTCACCTTTTTACTTTTGGTGTGATCTTGTTGACCTTGCGCGTTTATTTTTGTATGTTTTATGGCTACGTGTTTGTTCCCTGTACCAGGGAATTGGTTTTGCCGTTTGTAGATCAGCTTTAAAGGTTCAAATATCTCGTCGGAGCTGGTACGTACATACATCCTATTTGATATGTAGAGATAACTAAATCTACAAAAAAAAAAATTTAAAATAGATGTGCAAAGAATACGCAATGGTTTTTTCTTTCGACTATTAGATAATACTTGCGACTATAACATATGTAATATAAGGCCCGGATGTCCGCGGATGTATGTAACTTTTTTGTCCCTAAAGTTAAAAATATAGGGAAAAAATACCTTTTCTTCTTAATAACAGAATGTTAAATATATTGAAAATACTCTAATTGTGAAAGAATTACTATTAAAAAATTCTACTTACCTTCGAGCTTAGAATCCATCAAAAAAATTATGTAAAAGTGTTCACATAAAAGAAATATGAATCTTAATATTCAACAAGAATTTTGCAAATTAATCAATGCATTTTACGGCCACTCCTGCCTTCTTACTTCAATTACTCAATATATATGAGCAAAAATATCAACAAAAAAAGCAAAAATCCCGTTATTTTGTTTGTTTTCTTTCATTTCTCATTACACTTTTCTTGGAATAAGAACTTTGTTTTTGTCCAGCTAGCTTGTTCTACACGAAACACTGTGCGCTGGTATATTCTGACCCTCTAACCCGCCGGTTTTATTGAGTCATGTTCCATGCTTATACTGGAAAAGTTTAATTGGTTCGGTTCATGTACCGATTTAGCAGTTTCTCAAGCAGTTCGTTGTTTTGGTGGGTTGCTGCCTTACTAATTTTCATACTTACAATATCTTTAGTGATTGAAATTGCATTTTCTTCAGAATTTTAGAATTTTACTATAAAATAAAAAACTTAGGCTGCAAAAGAAGTGCATACGTGCTGCCAAGGTAAAAGTTTACACGGCGCATTGTTGCGTGAATTCAAGGTTAAACTTCTGTAGTACTAAAAAAAAAATTTTCATACACACTAAACCATTTATAAATAAATATTTGCGGAATTTCGTGACTTACAAGCGATCGCATGCGGCAGTGTTGGTTTTTATTTTTATTTCAAACTTTCTGAAGTGAAACATGTAACGGAATTTGTTATGAATTGGTAAAGGTGTGGGTGTGAAGCTATTCGAAGAAGTTAGATAGTCCACGACGAACAAACTTAACTTTAGTTGTAGTGTCTGTTTTTTTGTCTGTTTATCTTTTGAAGAAATTTTAGTAAAGTGTTGTGGAAATCTTTCAAGAGAAAAGCGGACATATTGCATGACTAGTATAACCCAGTTTTCGGAATGCATTCGAAATCCAATAAAAAAAATCGAGACTATGAAAATTTGGTTTGTAGCCCGAATATTTGTAGAGTGCTTTCATTGTTGGTAGGCCTTAGTTTTCTTGAAAATTATTTATAAAAAAAAAAATAAATGTAAGGCGCGTTAACCTCCGAAGAGGCCGAGCTTCTCTTCCAATTTGCGTCGTGGTCCTCTTGATTTTCCCTACAAATTGGCCTGACGGGACCTACATGTTTTATCCCGACTCCAAACGGCACCTGCAAGGTAGCTGAGTTTTCACTGAGAGCGCTTCATGACAGAAAAACACCGGAACGCTTGCCAAACACTACTGAGGGGCGACCCCGCTTAGAAAAATTGTCTTCTAATTGAAAAACCTTATTTCTAAAATTTTGATGTTGCTTTTCCCGGGATGTGAACCCAGGGCATATGGTGTGGTAGGCGGAGCACGCTACCATCACACCACGGTTTCCGCCGATCATTTGATTTGATAATATCGAACCTTCTGGGTCTCCTAAATCCAAACTTTACATTTAACATTCTCTTATATGCGACAGAAAGAAATTTGGTTTATCAAGAATAACAAGCAATATCAGATTTTTATAGTGATCCATTTTTATTTTAAAATATTTTTTCACTTTCACTGAGACCCTTTATTTTGATTTATTCCCCCCAGCGGGTTAGGAGGCTTAGAATATACCCGCAACAGATATGCCTGTAATAAAAGGCGACTAAAATACCTAATCGATTCAAGGGTTTGTGTAGCGCAACCCTTTGAAGGGGTTGTCAGCGCAATATATAGCTTCTCCAACCCGACTGTCAACCTCACTTACCAGTGGCGAATCCTGTTCCTTTAACAGCCGAGGCTCTGGTGACCTCAAGTTCTCATGTGTCTATGGGTGGGAGGGCGGTATGGCCTAGAAATACCAAATCGTTCGGGCTAGTACCATAATGGTGCTTGTTACCGGAATGTACCATTATGTTGTTGGTTTGTTATCAAAATGTATCAATTCGATATCAAAAAATTATGGTTTATTATCGAAAGGCTATCAATATATTCACGTAAAGTTATCGATTTGTTATCAAAACATATCGAGTTTTTATCTTAAAGTTTTCAATGTCAAATCGACAGCTCAGCGATAACGTTTGCTTTCGATACCAAATTTATAACTTTTAGACATTTAATGGATAGCTCATTTTTACTTTAGGGTGGACCAAAACTCCGCTTTCTCTGAATATTCATTGTTATTACCAAAAGTATCGTTTTTTGTAAAATTTTTTTATCGATATCTTAGGCACGCCAAGTCCCGTTAAAAATAAAAGTTATTAATTATTATATTAATTTCTTGCCTTCAAGACCGAGTTTTGTTTTTTTCTGATTTACTCGTTTTCTATGTATAAATATTTTATATAATATCACTTGTAAAATATACATTTTACAAAAATAACAAACTTGGTCTTGAAGAAAACAAATTAATATAATAATTATTTATTTATAGACCAGTAAAACCAAACATAACATTAAATACTTTCAGTCTGCGGAAAAAGCACCCGGGAATTCTAACAAAAGCTAGAGCTTAAAGAAAACCCATTTGGGCTGCAACAAAAATCCTCGTCAAATGAGATAATAGGGGAACTAATTTAACCTTATAAAGTGTGTAAATGTATAAATGTATCTAGTGCGTAAACGAACTGTCAAATTTTGTATGAAAAATCATTTACACAATTTGTATAAATTTACGCGCACATTTCATGGTGTAAACGCAGTAAACTCAAAGGAATGCAACCTTGCATAATAACAGCCGTCATTTGCATCAGAAAATCTCAGACATCAGCAAGTCATTTACAAGAATATCTTAGTAAAGACGTTTTAGTTTTGATTTTTCACTTAATCTTAGCATTTTTTAATCTGTATAATAATCACAATTTTTTTTTTGGCAATAATACAGCTGTTCGACAATTAAGTTTATCAAGAATATTATTAGGTGCGTTCATATAACAGCGTGTGTAAATTGAAATAATTTTACACCTTATAAATTTATATGCTTTAATGAGTCCCCCTAATAGCACCTGATTGCCGCACTCAATTGACGGTGATAAAGAACAAAAACAACAAACAGTAGAAAACGAGTTATTAATAGAAACTCGCAATGTGCATTGACGGACTGATGCGCTAAACGTCAAGCCTTCAATGTGTGGATCGGTGATGATAAACCGTCATGGGTTTTGAAATAGTCGGCTATACGGTCTATGAACTTTGTTTGTTTTTTTTTTATTTACTCGTTTTCGATGTAAAATAATGTAATATAATATAACTTTTAAAAATATACATCTTACAAAAAGTTGGTCTTAAAGACAAGAAATTAATATAATATTTAATTTTTTACCGACCATTAAAACCAAACATAACAATAAAAGTTATTAAAACATTTGTTCCATCTTACTTTGATTGAAACTCCAATATTCTTGAAAAAAGGTTCTTAAATATATTATATCAAGTTGATAGTTACTGATATAAATGTAATTTTGTTAAAAAAAATTGTATTTATCGATATATTGTAAATTTTTCAAGGTAAAAAATTTATTTAATTATAGAAATTGTATGGGAAATAACATCTACTACTCATATCTACAAAACAAATCTGATAAGAAAAATGCTAAATATCTTGAAAATTGTCATATTTTAAAACAAAGTTACAATTATTTCAGTAACTATGAACTTTACGTATTTTTATTATAATAACTTTGTTTTTAAAATCCTTATATATATGTGGTATTCCATCCCATTTCGACCAATTTTGAACCCGACCCCTTTAGAATTGGCTGAAAGTTTTTCTTCTTTTTCTAGCTTACGAAAGACGTTTTTCAGAAGTTTTTCAAATTTTTTCATCCAACTCAAAAAAAGTTAAGAATTTTTAAAAAAACACCGTTTTTGTTTTCAAAATGCTATAACTTTTTCAAAAATTGACTGTTTGGGATCTTTTTTTTTTTTTAAATATGTTTTAAAATGTACTTTTCAGAAAAAATTCGAAAAAATTTTTGAAAAAGTTATAGCATTTTGAAAACAAAAACGGTGTTTTTTTTTTAAATTCATAACTTTTTTTGAGTTGGATAAAAAATTTGAAAAACTTCTGACAAACGTCTTTCGTAAGCCAGAAAAAGAAGAAAAATTTTCAGCCAATTCTAAAGGGGTCGGGTTCAAAATTGGTCGAAATGGGATGGAATACCCCATATATTTATTTACTTATTTATTAGTCTACAATTTAAAAATTTATACAGACTAAAATGTTCAATTTACTTAAAATATGTAGTATATGCGATATAAATAACATATTTATTCTACAAATTTATAAGAAGGATAGATTGTTGTGCATCAATTCTTAAAGTATGCCCAAGCAGGCAGCCGTCGGGAGGATCTCTGAAGGACGAGAATTGCTTAGAAAGGAGCCGTATGCCCGTTAGGGAGGCGACGTGAAGGGCTCATAAAGGAGCCAACGCGAAATGCTCATGAGGGAGCTGTTTGCCCAAGAGAGGGCTCTCGTGAGATGTAATGTATGTTGCAGATGACGCAGTGACCAGGAAGTGTTGTAATGTATTTGTTAGGCGTATGATGTTATCACACTTTTATGTGTTTTGATTTGCCTTTGCTTGCCTAGATAAGCATTTTCTAATTTAGGTTAAATAGTATACTTTTCTTTATTAAGAAAGGCGAGTCTGAAATATCGAAATTGATGTAGTGCTTGTTGAAATCCAGACACAAACAACGAAAATCTTCGTGCATTTCAAAATTAGATCTGCATGTACTCAGGAAGAGTGGTTGGAAATGTCTTGATGGCCTCATAGGGACATTA
Source organism: Eurosta solidaginis (assembly GCF_040869045.1). Lineage (NCBI taxonomy): Eukaryota > Metazoa > Arthropoda > Insecta > Diptera > Tephritidae > Eurosta > Eurosta solidaginis. The sequence goes on along the minus strand of NC_090321.1, from coordinate 199,657,329 downwards.
ATCTTTATCTCACTAAGTAAAAATGGGCTACTCACAATCCCTCCCAATAATTTCACGATGAACAATACACCCAACATTTGCCTGCGGCTCTCAAGAAAAGGTAAATAAGCTTCAACCGGCTATTATAGGATGGAAGATTCCTTGTTGGATCCCACGATAAGTGACTTAACGCAAAAAGCAGGAACCGTTTTTGAACCGATTCAAGCTTATCTCGATAAATCTGATACCGTGGGTTCCAAAAAATTGACGCGTATTCTAGTATCGGTCGAACTAAGGCAGTAAATAGTGCGTTTGTGACGTAAGGGTCCAAAATTCTTTTGACCATCGTTTAATGAAAGCTAACACACCTCTAGATCGATTCACAAAAGTTTCAATATGATATTTGAAGTCTAGTTTGGGGTCCATTGTGACACCGAGATCGATGAAGCTAGTAACTTGCTCAAGCTGGTAGTCACCTATCAAATAATTATGTACCTGATATGATTTTCTAGTAAAACTCATGAATTTGCATTTGGTTAGGTTGAGGGCCATTTCATTGACCTTGCACCATTGAACTAAGCTATTCAAATCGTTCTGAAGAAGTAGTCTGTCTCCAGGACTTTGAATGGGTCTAAAGAACTTTACATCATCGTCGTACATTAAAATCTTGCAGCTAGTTAACATACCTGGAAGATCATTGATAAATAATAAAGACAAAAGCTGCCCAAGATGGCTTCCTTGAGGTATGCCAGATGTAACTTTGATGAAATGCGATGAGGCGTCTTTAAAGATCACTTTTTGCTTCCTTCCTGTTAAGTAAGTGGAGATCCATCTTAGAAACTTCGATGAGAACCCCATACATTTAAATTTGTTAATAAGAATTGTATGAGAAACTTTGTCAAAAGCCTTGCTAAAGTCTGTGTAAATTACATCTGTTTGAAGGTTATTTCAAAAGTTTCTAGAGACTTGTGTTATGAACTCAAGCAAATTTGATTCGGTTGATTTACCTCTGCAGAACCCATGCTGAGACGGGTGGATTATTGGATATAGTGAGTGAGTATTGAATATGAGAACTGTTATTTGTAATCTCTGCTTTATAGATCTTGCTGATTGAGGTAATTCGTTCCACAGTCACGGATGCCGTACGGCGTTAATTGCATTGACCTTCTTGCTTTGTTTTCATTTTGTTTTGACGCACAGCTCAAAATAATTGTTTTTACTTATCCTTATTTAAGCTAAATGCTTTAGGCTTAAGTTGAAATTTTGTTACATTGAAAAATGCTGCACACTCAATTACGTTTCCTGTTAAGATTATACCTAATTGACCTCTATGAATAATTTTGTTATTAAATATTTGTAGTTGCCAATTTTAATTGAAATTCATGTAAACATGTTTGTGCCAATATATCCAGCAGCTAGTTTGAACATCCGCTCCAATTGCTTGCTAAGTCAGATGGAAGCTGGTATACGTCATGTTTTTCACATGAAAAAGGTGATCTATCACTGTGAATTCTAAGTCACAATTTTAATCGTGGCTATGCCTGTATAGTAATAATAGAGAAATAGGATCGACATCGGTACAACAACAACACCAACAACATCGATATCGCAGTCCACAATCACGCTTGCCAATAATCGCAACCACAAAACTTATCGGATCAGAACAATTAGCTGTGACAAAATTGAATATGGTAACTTGCGACGACACTAAGTTGCATTAGATAGTACAGTAAGATGAGTCTTACTCACTCGCGATTTTTTAGGTTCCGCAGTGACTTACTATGATTTTTAAATCATGACAGTGATTTTGACAAAACCTGATGATAGGTATAGATAACTCAGTAAGCCTATTACATGGAAGTGGCCGATTCTACCAAACAATAAAATAGTAAAACACTACTGGGTTTTATCAATTCTGGTCACGTCACTTCAAACCTCCCAAAACCTTTCTATTTTGAAAACCTTACCAAATCGCATTCAGTCAGAAAATTCTAGTCTAAGTTTTGCTTTTTACCGGAAGGTGCATATATATTTTTGTTGTTGTATGAAGTTAGTAAACAAAATACCCTAAGTTTAAGCAAACAAAGCGGCAATGAAAACAGGAAAGAAACCAAAAAGTATTTGAACTAATAAAAAGTAAGGAATTTTAAGTTCATGTTAAATAAGACATTATTGACCTAGTTTTTAATAGCATTAAAATATCTACGGCGTGTCCCAAATACGAAGTATGAAGCAAAGGTTGATGGTGGTGGTAAAGGGAAAGTTTCGTGGGCGTCTCTTTGGCAGGAGATTAATGTAAATAAATTATGCAGTATTTATGCTTTGCAAAGCCGTTTGGAGTCGGCATTAAACAAGTAGGTCACGAGCCACCAATTTGTAGGAAAAATTTAAAACAAGCACGGCGCAAACTGCAAGAGAAACTCGGTCTAAAATCTTTTCGGAGGTTATCGCGCATTGCATCATCTAATCTTCAATTTTTAATCCTTGTTCCTAAATTTTTAATCTTTGAATTTTAGTCTTTGATATATAATCTTTAATCTTTAATCCCATAACTTTAGTATTTATTCTTTAATCCTTAATCATTACTCTTTCATTTTAAATCTTTTTGCTTTAATCTTTAATTTATTTTTTTCTTCATTATTGAATCATTAATATTTACTCTTAAAACTTCAATCTCTAATCTGTAATATATTATTATAATCGTTATCTTTAAACTTTAATGTTTATTCTTTAATCTTTAGTTTCTATCAGTATCTTTGATCTTTAGTTTTAAATCTTTAATATTTAATTTGCTATTTTAAATGTTTAATATATTATTTTAAATCGTTATCTTTAAACTTTAATGTTTATTCTTTAATCTTTAGTTTCTATCAGTATCTTTGATCTTTAGTTTTAAATCTTTAATATTTAATTTGCTATTTTAAATGTTTAATCTTTAGTATTTTATCTCTAATCTTTAGTCTCTAATCTTTTAGCTTTAGTCTTTATTATTTATTTAATAATTTTATTATTATTTTATTATTTAGTCTTTAATATTATATCTTTAATATTAATTCTTGTTTCTTTAATTTCTTAATTTGAAAGAGTGACATCTTTGAAAACCCTACCTTGCTCCTATCATAAGTTTTCGAGAAAGTTTGTTCAAAGAGCTCCTAAAATAAGTAAATTAAAATACACCGAAAGGTAAACAGAAGAATTGTGCTCTTGAAAGAGAGAGCTTCATTGTATGAAAGTTAATTTCAGGGAAATTCGACTGCATCAAACTTCCCCCAAAACGGAAGAAACTTTGTAGCTGAAATTTTACCTTGTTTACGAGTTTCATTCTGTTTATTTAAATATATTACTCATACGCCCAGGTCCTCCATTTGCATTTAATATTGTCGGAATCAACAAAAGTGCAAGCGAATTTGTTTTAATACATAGAATTTGATTATGAGTTTATTGACTGTAAGTTGCACGTCTCTGAGTTGTATGCAATTGAAAATGTAAACAAATTCCCAGTACCTTGAACCTAATCCCATTTGAGTTAAATGCAAGTACTTTGGTAGCTGTGTTTAATGTAATTTAAATAGCAATTAACCGGTAATCTCCAATTTATTGCACTTTACGCGAACTTAAGTAAGAAGGCATTACGTAGAAGGTGTTACTCGTGAAAAACACGTTTATTTATCATTAGTACGAAAAAAAATAACAACATAGGGAAAAGATAGAAAAATATTATTAAATTGTGGAGCTTTTCGGCCGATTTTTTTGAAATAAAACCATCGTATATTTTATCTTCTACGCGTTTCGACGCATATTCGCGTCTTCCTCAGGAAGGCTTTAATAAATATACGAAAAACAAGATATTTATAATATTAATGTAATTCGATTAATATAAATATCTTGTTTTTCGTATATTTATTAAAGCCTTCCTGAGGAAGACGCGAATATGCGTCGAAACACGTAGAAGATAAAATAAACGATGGTTTTATTTCAAAAAAATCGGCCGAAAAGCTCCACAATTTAATAATTAAACTTTACGACCTGGTCCAATATAAAATAATAGAAAAATATTGTTTTAGTGTATTTTCACGACTAATAAAGACAGTCTAATGTTTTCGAATACCACAAAAACTACTGTTTGAAGATATCTACTTTATGTAATACGAAAAATGTATCAAAAATTTGATATGCTATATGAATTGATTTTAATTGTGTTCATATGACTGCCTTATAATATTCTTTTCAATAAAAAGAGAAAAAATGATTTATTTAAAGAAACTTTTCTGAAATTAATACATTTTTTGAAATATTCGAAATTTGTTTCCAAAATTCAATACAAATACCGATTGAGCATACATAATTTGAAAAACTTTTTTTTAGAAAAGGTAAAATTTTTTTATTGAAAAAACAAAAAAAAAAATATATATATATATATATATATATATATATATATATATATATATATGTAGGTACATTTTTTTAACGTGTTTTAAATCTTAAAATTGTTTTCCTAGTTTAAAAGATCAAAATTTGAATGAAAAAATAGCCGATTTTGAATTTTAAAGTTTTTTTAAGTCTCAAAAAAAAAAAAAAAAAGATTTTTTGATATATAATTTATGTAATATGGAAGACGTATGGAAAATTTTGACATTTCAAACATAATAAGAAAGTATACGATATTTGTATTATTTTTTTGGTTTAAGATTTGGCCAATAACAGTGCTGGCAAATGCTTAAAAATGTAAATCTGCGCTAGCACAAATACAAGTTATAAGTAATTAAGAAAAATTTTAAGTCACAAAAAACGAGCTTCTAAAGTATTAACATATCTCTACCTTGTAATAACCTGGAAAGAATCGGTATAGGGGAAGCATAGATCTTAATTGGGTTCCAGGGCATCTGTGGATACACGGGAATGAAAAAGCCGATGAACTAGCTAAAATCAGACCTCAAAACTTGCTCCGTAGACGTCCCAATTAGATTAAGGAGATTGAAAGAAGGCGAGAGATGAACATGATCGAACAGGCGGAAAAGGCGTGACCAAAGCACGGGGATCTTAAGTGTCAAAGATTATGTGTAGGTCTTACAACTTTAGACTAAAATAATTATTTTATCCTGAAAAAGGGAGGACTGTAGACTCAGGACCGATATTTCGAATGGACCCTGGGTTCTGGGATCACATGTTTTTAAGCTTGGCCAGTAAGAGCAGATGAAGTAGTGCGGGTTGGAGGAAGAAACGAGCGAGCACGTTTTGCTTTTCGATAGAAAGCTTATGGTATTTGGCAAGAGAACGAAGTTATTTTATAACATAGGCACTACTTTGTGATAGGACGTTTTTAATTTCTAGACTCGTTCAGTCTATGTAAAGTCCTCTCCGACCGGCCAGTTTAGTCTGAACTTAACTTGTTATTTGTCATATGATTTCTAAAACTGATACGTAATTATTTTGGTCTTAAGTAGCTCTGTACTTCTTTCATATGGTTGAAAAAACCCAAAACTATATTACAGAGCTCTAATATACTTCTGAGCTCAAAAGGGCTACCGGGGAAATCTTTCATCAATTGGAGCTTAACCGCCTAGTCAACTTAAGCCGTTTCGTAAAAAATCACGAGCTATCCTTGTTTCGCGATAACTAACGGCCTTCTTCTGCTTCCAAATATGTGGGATTCGATTTAAATACCTTCTTAGCCAAAGTTTCTTCGTCCACTTGCCTATCCTGATATAGCCTGCGAAACATTTGGGCCTTTATTCCTTGCACTGTAAACATATCTGATATCGTGATATCACCTCTGAATCTCGACGCCGGCATCAAGGAAATTACCATAACTTTTCTGGAGCACTTTTTTCTCGAGCCATCCATAATTCCGAGCATTTTATACTCAGCTGAAAGCTCCTATCCTACAGGTCATTTACTTTCAGTTTTTACACTAATTATTATCCGAGTTCTTTCATGAAACCTCAGTTAATTCGTCTTAAAGTTATTGCCTTCGAAATATAAAGCGACCTATCCAAGCCCATTTTCAAATATTTTTGATTTTTTCAATTTCTTGTTGTAATCGTGTTTTCGAAATAAATCAGTATTTATATTAATTTATTTTTCTTGAAGATATTGACTATTATATGCGTCAAAGATATTTTTTTTAAATCTTTTGGATTTCGTCCCTTTCTTGTTAGGGATTTATAGGGAAAGATACATGTACCAAATTTTTTCATGATACGTCAATTGTTCTTCGGGTAATGGCTCCCCAAACGTGAAAAAATTACTGGTTAAACGAGCGGGTGTGCCACACCCATTTCCAAAATTTTTGAATTCATTTATTTTCTTGTCCTTAATTTAAGGCGGCCACCGTGGTGTGATGGTAGCGTGCTCCGCCTACGACACCGAATGCCCTGGGTTCACACCCCGGGCAAAGCAACATCAAAATTTTAGAAATAAGGTTTTTCAATTAGAAGAAAATTTTTCTAAGCGGGGTCGCCCCTCGGCAGTGTTTGGCAAGCGCTCCGAGTATATTTCTGCCATGAAAAGCTCTCAGTAAAAACTCATCTGCCTTGTAGATGCCGTTCGGAGTCGGCATAAAACATGTAGGTCCCGTCCGGCCAATTTGTAGGGAAAATCAAGAGGAGCACGACGCAAATTGGACGAGAAGCTCGGCCTTACATCTCTTCGGAGGTTATCGCGCCTTACATTTATTTTTTATAATTTAAGGCAGGCGATAAGTGTGTTTGTTTTAAAAGTGAATAAAAGCGAAGCAGTAAAAGCTGGACTAACAATTATTTTTTGATATATAATTTATGTAATATGGAAGGCGTATGGAAAATTTTGACATTTCAAACATTGATAGCGAACAATTGTACTGCGTTCATTTCATAAAAAAAAAACAAAATTGTATTATTAAAAAAAGGTAAATATTTTTATTTTAAAAACATTTTTCTTATTCTTATTTCTGTTCGGAGCTTCAAAACAAAACACAATAAAGAAATAAGAAAAAACTTGGTAATTGGAAAACAAAAAGAAAAAATATATTTTTGTTTGTTAAATTTTTTTTTGAGTTCTTATATTTTTTGCGGGTTTAAAAAAAAAGCAATATTTACTTTTCTTAAAAAACGAATTTTTATTGATAAAAATAAGTTTTCGAATTTCGAAAAGCAAACGAGTTTCATTGTGTTTATCTGACTTTGGTCAAAACTTATTTTTAATTTAAGAAAGAATATGTTTATGTAAAAATGATAGTTTAAGGTTTAACAACGTTTTGGCACTATCAAAGTTTTTCCGGTTTTCGAAAACACTCAATTTTGATTGAGTTCTTATGAATTTGTTTTACTTTTTTTAGAAATGAAATTAAAAAAAAACATAATTTTTATTTTTTAAAAACAATAATTTTATAATAATTTTTATTTTTTTAAAACAATAACAAAAACTCTTACAAAATTTCCGCAATTCGAAAAAAACATATTTCGTTTTTAAGTTTTGCTTAACTGTTTTAGAAATTAAAAATTTTTTTCAAATATATTCAAATTCGTAAAAATGTTTGGATTTAAAAACAAAAATTTGTATTTAAATCTTTTTTAAAGAAATTTTATTTTAAGTTCTGCAAACAGTTTTATAGTGTTCATAAAAAATTAGGTCAACACAAATCTTAATGAGTACATGTGAACTTGCTTTACTTTTTGTCTTTTTATGAACTTTGTTTTCATCTAAGAAAAACAAATAATTTATTGAAAAAAAAAAATCATCAATCTGGTTCTTATATTGTATACACTTGAAATTTTCCTAATTTTTTTTTAAGAGAAAAATAAAAAATTGTACATTAAAAAAAAAAACTTTTAAATTTAAATTTTTAAAATTTTTTTTCGGAATTTCGTAATTGCTGCAGTTATTGGGAGTTTTTAACTGTTTGCTGATAGCAAGGCTGTGGATTGGAATTAGTTGACCGCTATTGGGTTATTGACCTAGAAAGTTTAAAACGTCACGAAAACCTGTCTGATTACGGCGCACAATTTTTTACTCACTCGACTTTGGCTGTTATTTCTTATGTCTACAAATAAATGTACGTCTGTACAAAATAGCTCTTTCATTTTTAACTTTATGCAAGCTCCTCTTTTAAGTTCTCCAATATAGAAAATATTTATATATACATGCACAAATAAGGGCTTATAGAATAATTCTCAATAAAAGTTTTGAGTTTTTGGGAAAACAAAAAATTGCAGTTGTTTCCGTGAACAATCTTTAATCAAAGTTGATTTCCAAAACTGATAAATAGCTTGTATTGCAGGTTATTTCCAAAGATTACGACAATTTGCTCCTTTTTTTGTGCAGTGGAAATTACTTTTGTAAATTTAACGAGAAATTTCCAATCACGTGCCCTGCCAGCCTAGTATGGGAACACGTTTTACATCCGTATGGTGCATCATAGCACATGACAACAGCAATACAAAACGATACGGTAGTAGATTCAAGCGAATACTTTTATACCATTTTTTGTTAATGTCACGAAGTTTGTTTACAGTTTATCAAAAGGTTTAACTTTGCATAAGGATTTATGATTACAGTATCAGTGTTTTTTTATTTTTGCAAAGTGGAAAGTAGGTGTTTAGTCTTGTCAGTTTGTCAGTTTACAATGATGATGCTGTTCGTATTGACTGATTTTGCACATATTTGCACTTCTTATGCCCATAGCCGAGTAAATGAGAGACATCAGCTGTAAAACATAGTGACCTATCCATATGCATCGTTTATATTTTTTTCCAAGTCGTCAAACGCCGCCCAAAAATTAGGACGAAATTGGGTTATTACCAGGATCGCCGGTTTCATTCAACAATAAATAAAAAACAAGTAAGGAAGGCTAAGTTCGGGTGTAACCGAACATAACATACTCAGTTGAGAGCTATGGAGACAAAATAAGGAAAATCAATATGGGGTAACCCTGGAATGTGGTTGTATAACATGTGTATCAAATGAAAGGTATTAAAGAGTATTTTAAGAGAGAGTAGGCCATAGTTCTATGGATGAACGCCATTTAGGGATATCGCCATAAAGGTAGACCAGGGCTGACTCTAGAATTTGTTTGTACGATATGGGTATCAAATGAAAGGTGTCACTGAGCATTTTAAGAGGGAGTGGGCCTTAGGTCTATCGGTGGACGCCTTTTCGAGATGTCCCCATTGAGGTGGACCAGGGGTGATTCTATAATGTGTTTGTACGATATGGGTATCAAATGAAAGCTGTTAATGAGTATTTTGAAAAGGAGTGATCCTTAGTTCCATAGGTGGACGCCGTTTCGAGATATCGCCATAAAGGTGGACCAGGGGTGTCTCTAGAATGTGTTTGTACGATATGGGAATCAAATGAAAGGTGTTACTGAGCATTTTAAGAGGGAGTGGGCATTAGGTCTATAGGTGGACGCCTTTTCGAGATATCGCCATTAGGGTGGGCCAGGGGTGACTCTAGAATGTTTGTACGGTATGGGTATCAAACGAAAGGTGTTACTGAGCATTTTAAGAGGGAGTGGGCATGAGGTCTATAGGTGGACGCCTTTTCGAGATATCGTCATTAGGGTGGGCCAGGGGTGACTCTAGAATGTGTTTGTACGATATGTGCATCAAACGAAAGGTGTTACTGAGCATTTTAAGAGGGAGTGGGCATTAGGTCTATAGGTGGACGCCCTTTCGAGATATCGCCATTAGGGTGGGCCAGGGGTGACTCTAGAATGTTTGTACGATATGGGTATCAAACGAAAGGTGTTACTGAGCATTTTAAGAGGGAGTGGGCATTAGGTCTATAGGTGGACGCCTTTTCGAGATATCGCCATTAGGGTGGGCCAGGGGTGACTCTAGAATGTGTTTGTACGATATGGGTATCAAATGAAAGGTGGTAAGGAGTATTTTAAAAGGGAGTAATCCTTAGTTCTATAGGTGGACGCCTTTTCGAGATATCGCCATAAAGGTGGACCAAGGGTGACTCTAGAATGTTTGTACGATATGGGTATCAAACGAAAGGTGTTACTGAGCATTTTAAGAGGGAGTGGGCATTAGGTCTATAGGTGGACGCCTTTTCGAGATATCGCCATTAGGGTGGGCCAGGGTGACTCTAGAATGTGTTTGTACGATATGGGTATCAAATGAAAGGTGGTAAAGAGTATTTTAAAAGGGAGTAATCCTTAGTTCTATAGGTGGACGCCTTTTCGAGATATCGCCATAAAGCTGGACCAAGGGTGACTCTAGAATGTTTGTACGGTATGGGTATCAAACGAAAGGTGTTACTGAGCATTTTAAGAGGGAGTGGGCATTAGGTCTATAGGTGGACGCCTTTTCGAGATATCGCCATTAGGGTGGGCCAGGGGTGACTCTAGAATGTGTTTGTACGATATGGGTATCAAATGAAAGCCTTTTCGAGATATCGCCATTAGGGTGGGCCAGGGTGACTCTAGAATGTGTTTGTACGATATGGGTATCAAATGAAAGGTGGTAATGAGTATTTTAAAAGGAAGTAATCCTTAGTTCTATAGGTGGACGCCTTTTCGAGATATCGCCATTAGGGTGGGCCAGGTGTGACTCTAGAATGTTTGTACGATATGGGTATCAAACGAAAGGTGTTACTGAGCATTTTAAGAGGGAGTGGGCATTAGGTCTATAGGTGTACGCCTTTTCGAGATATCGCCATTAGGGTGGGACAGGGGTGACTCTAGAATGTTTGTACGATATGGGTATCAAACGAAAGGTGTTACTGAGCATTTTAAGAGGGAGTGGACATTAGGTCTATAGGTGGACGCCTTTTCGAGATATCGGCTTTAGGGTGGGCCAGGGGTGACTCTAGAATGTTTGTACGATATGGGTATCAAACGAAAGGTGTTACTGAGCATTTTAAGAGGGAGTGGACATTAGGTCTATAGGTGGACGCCTTTTCGAGATATCGCCATTAGGGTGGGCCAGGGTGACTCTAGAATGTGTTTGTACGATATGGGTATCAAATGAAAGGTGGTAATGAGTATTTTAAAAGGGAGTAATCCTTAGTTCTATAGGTGGACGCCTTTTCGAAATATCGCCATTAGGGTGGGCCAGGTGTGACTCTAGAATGTTTGTACGATATGGGTATCAAACGAAAGCTGTTACTGAGCATTTTAAGAGGGAGTGGGCATTAGGTCTATAGGTGGACGCCTTTTCGAGATATCGCCATTAGGGTGGGCCAGGGGTGACTCTAGAATGTTTGTACGATATGGGTATCAAACGAAAGGTGTTACTGAGCATTTTAAGAGGGAGTGGACACTAGGTCTATAGGTGGACGCCTTTTCGAGATATCGCCATTAGGGTGGGCCAGGGGTGACTCTAGAATGTTTGTACGATATGGGTATCAAACGAAAGGTGTTACTGAGCATTTTAAGAGGGAGGGGGCATTAGGTCTATAGGTGGACGCCTTTTCGAGATATCGCCATTAGGGTGGGACAGGGGTGACTCTGGTATGTTTTTGTACGATATGGATATCAAATTAAAGGTATTAATGAGGGTTTTAAAAGCGAGTGGCCCTTAGATGTATATGTGAAGGCGTTCTCGCGATATCGACCAAAATGTGGACCAGGTGATCCAGAAAATCATCTGTCGGGTACTGCTAATTTATTTATATATGCAATACCACTAACAGTATTCCTGCCAAGATTCCAAGTGCTGTTGATTTCGCCTTGTAGAACTTTTTCATTTTCTTCTACTTAATATGGTAGGTGTCACACCCATTTTACAAAGTTTTTTCCAAAGTTATATTTTGCGTCAATAAACCAATCCAGTTACCATGTTTCATCACTTTTTTCGTATTTGGTATAGAATTATGGCATTTTTTCATTTTTCGTAATTTTCGATATCGATAAAGTGGGCGTGGTTATGGTCAGATTTCGCCCATTTTTTATACCAAGAAAAAGTGAGCTCAGGTAAGTACGTGGGCTAAGTTTAGTAAAGATATATCGGATTTTGCTCAAGTTATTGTGTTAATGGCCGAGCGGAAGGACAGACGGTGGACTGTGTATAAAAACTGGGCGTGGCTTTCACCGATTTCGCCCATTTTCACAGAGAACAGTTACCGTCATAGAGTCTATGCTCCTACCAAATTTGAGAAGGATTGGTAAATTTTTGTTCGACTTATGGCAATAAAAGTATTCTAGACAAACTAAATGAAAATGGGCGGAGCCACGCCCATTTTGAAATTTTCTTTTATTTTTGTATTTTGTTGCATCATATCATTACTGGAGTTGAATTTTGACTTAATTTACTTATATACAGTAAAGATATTAAATTTTTTGTTAAAATTTGAATTTAAAAAATTTTTTTTTTAAAAAGTGGGCGTGTTCTTCATCCAATTTGGCTAATTTTTATTTAGCACATATAGAGTAATAGTAGTAACGTTCCTGCCAAATTTCATCATGATATCTTCAACGACTGCCAAATTACAGCTTGCAAAACTTTTAAATTACCTTCTTGTAAAAGTGGGCGGTGCCACGCCCATTGTACAAAATCTTACTAATTTTCTATTCTGCGTCAAAACGTCAACCCATCTACCAAGTTTCGTCGCTTTATCTGTCTTTTGTAATGAGTTATCGCACTTTTTCGGTTTTTCGAAATATTCGATATCGAAAAAGTGGGCGTGGCTATAGTCCGATATCGTTCATTTTAAATAGCGATCTGAGATGAGTGCTCAGGAACCTACATGCCAAATTTCATCAAGATACCTCAAAATTTACTCAAGTTATCGTGTTAACGGACGGACGGACGGACGGACGGACATGGCTCAATCAAATTTTTTTTCGATCCTGATTATTTTGATATATGGAAGTCTATATCTATCTCGATTCCTTTATATATGTACAACCAACCGTTATCCAATCAAACTTAATATACTCTGTGAGCTCTGCTCAACTGAGTATAATAAATGTAAGGCGCGATAACCTCCGAAGAGATCTAAGGCCGAGCTTCTCTTCCAATTTGCGTCGTGCTCCTCTTCATTTTCCCTACAAATTGGCCGGACGGGACCTACATGTTTTATGCCGACTCCGAACGGCATCTGCAAGGCAGATGAGTTTTCACTGAGAGCTTTTCATGGCAGAAATACACCCGGAGCGCTTGCCAAACACTGCCGAGGGGCGACCCCGCTTAGAAAAATTTTCTTCTAATTTAAAAACCTTATTTCTAAAATTTTGATGTTGCTTTGCCCGGGGTGCGAACCCAGAGCATACGGTGTGATAGGCGGAGCACGCTACCATCACACCACGGTGATTATCTTTAAAAGGGCTTTCCGGAAATTTGTCTTTGGTTGTTATTTCTTGTTGCCACATATAACATATAAAAGCCTTTTTAATTTATTTCGTTTTATTTTTATCATCATATCTATGGCAACAACCAAAGTCGATTTAGGACGAAATTGGGTTATTACCAGGATCGCCGGTTTCATTCAACAATATTATCTTTAAAAGGGCTTTCCGGAAAATTGTCTTTGGTTGTTATTTCTTGTTGCCACATATAACATATAAAAGCCTTTTTAATTTATTTCGTTTTATTTTATAAATGACAAAAATGTCTTAAAAGATAAATTTTGTATTACAGATAAAAGATACTTGTTTTCAGTCTATTTCATTCCTTTGTTAAGCATTTTCGCGATAATTTTTTAGTATATTTATTTACGGTTCAATATTATGACAGGAAAAGTTATTTAATTTTAAATAATCTTGAGCTCCAGCTCTAACAATAATTATTTCTTTTTATTATTGTTATGATAATTTTTTTTTCTTTCTTCTGTTATAATTTAATTAAAAACAAGTAAGTACGAGACTGTCTTCGGCTGTGCCGAAGACTTCATACCTTTCATGAATGGGGCTGAACAATAATATCATCCCATTCGTAATCTCCAAATAATGCGCTGTATAAGACAAGAAATATATAATGAACAGATGTACATACCTAAACGATTTTAAGATAAATATAAAAAAATGGCAAAAAACCCCCTTATCTGAACGATCGGTTGTATGGGATATATATTATATTGTAACGATTTTACTGCAAATCCTCTTATTCGAAACCTTCTACTAACGTTCGTATCGCTAAACTGTTGAATAAATAACTCTAATATTTAATAATGCAAAATGGCCTTTATTAAAGTACTTCAGAATAACACTGATACTTCACAACCAATAGCTTGCTTAAATGAAACTGATTTTCGCGCCTCTACTGTTGCTGCTTTTATTATGTGTGGTTTCCTCGTTCACATATTTCTAGGCGCTTCCATCTCCAGAACTTACTAGTTAGTTATCAGCTATAAAATTATAACTACAGATGCACGTGTATAGCATCTCATATGCGGGTGTATTTGTGAGCGTCACTTCCACAATTATAATTGCAATTTGGGAGCATCTCAGATAAGATATCTGCATGTGTTTGTATGTGTGAGCGACACTTGTACAACCATTGCATACTTTCGGGAGTATTTCAGATTTATGCATGTGGTCGTGCGTTGCTTCTCCGCTGCGGGTACGTGCATATGTGTAGACACGATGATTGAATTATTGATGTGCATACAAGTCACTGCTTGGCATCGGCTTAGAGATGATATTATCCCTTAGTGCTGCTAATATTCGTCACAATATATAGCTCCGATCCAAATGATTTTTACAGGAAATCTTTCATGATAGATATATTAGAATATATATAACCAAGGTTCACGTTTTTATATTGGAAACTAAGGGAGAAATGACCAAAAGTCTTTCTATCTGAACGATCTGTTGTATGGGATATAACTATATATAGTTCCGATCAAAGTGATTTTTTCAGGATATCTTCTATGATACATCACCGAGTTTCACGTTTATACTTTCTAAATTGCGGCAGGAATGACCAAAATCGTCTTATCTGAACGATCGGTTGTATGGGAGATATATGTTATAGTGGTCCGATCCTACCGGATCCGACAAATGTCTAATATAATACAAAAATTCATCCTTGTGCCAAATTTCATTGAGATATCTCAAAATTTGAGGGACTAGTTTGCGTTCAAACAGACAGACGGACGGACAGACGGACATGGCTATATCAACTCAGTTCGTTGCCCTGATCTATTCGGTATACTTAATGGTGAGCCTATCTCCTATATTTCTCAAAGGTTCAAACATCGGACCAAAGTGAATATACCATTTCATGTTCATGAAAGGTATAAAAATTTTTTCATTTAAGACAAAATGTATCATAACAATAATAAGATAAAATAATTATTGTTAGGCCTTGAGCTCGATTCGAACAAGCGAGCTTACAAGTCAGTAGGCCGATATAACAACAAAAATTGTAATCTTGAGCCAGCAATATTCCTTTTAATGTATCAGTTTCCAGACGGTTTCTAATTTTTATTTTGTTTAAATTTTTTTAGAAAAATTCGTTCTACATTCGCTGATGAGTATGACAAGCACATTACATCTGCAACAATTGCAGCGTATGTACACTCAGCTATTTTGGTAGTAGAAATAGTTTTCCAAAAAACCTCTGGGGGAACCTTACAAATGTCTTCAAAATATGTCTTAAATTCTAAAAACTTCAATTATCTATACTCGCTATCAATATCCTGAACAATTTTCTGATCTGTTGTGTGTGAAGAATGTTGCAAGACCAGATGCAAAGAACAACTTCTTCGGGATCCATGTAACTTAAGTTTTGTACAATATTGTACACTATTGTTAAAATCAAAACGCTTTTTAATTTGATCATACAGTTCACTATAAAAATTATACAATCTTGTTTAAATTTGACTTTTTCTTCCTAGGAAATATTAGAGGCAGTCTTAAATCGTCATTTTTCATTACAAAATCGTCCAAGCGTAATTCTAGTTGAGAATCGTCAAAATGAGGACGGCCTCGTCAATCTGTCAACGCTGGCCATACACATGTATCTTCATGTACTCCGAAATCTCTTCCCTATATCACATGATAGCATGATAATTTTGTGTATGTATGTGCTTTCTTCGTTTTATCGTAGATTGAGCAGCTGATTCGTGTAAACAAGAAATATATTTGCATGTGTGTTGTACGCTTTTTCTAGTATTTTCAGTTTTATAAAAATAAAAATAAACGTTTTTGTAGATAAAAATGAAATCCACCTCTGTAAGGCGATGTAGTATTGATAAGCGAAAAACGAGAGAAAACTGCGAAATGGAGGGAAATGCATTTAGATAAATTGAAAGGGAGGTAAACAAAAGAGAGTGACGTTCTCTTAATGTGAAGTATTTGCATCTTTGCAACTTATTTAAGATAAGAATTTTGATTCAAATCTTTATTCGATTTCTAGAGTTTTAGAAAACAGCGCACCTACATAGGTGAGATCAGAAAAATGTAAGTGAAACTTGACATGCTACATTGCATATCTCTAATTTGAGTCATTCTATGTAAATGACAAAATTAAATGAGGTACTCTCTTACACATCCAGAAAAGCGAGGCTAAGTGATATAGGCAAGCCAAAATTGCAATCAATTGTTGCATAACTAGCAGCTCAGTTGCAATGTGGAAAATAAATTCTTTAAATGAGAATCGTAGGTTTGCACCTTCTGGCTGGCACGATTGCAGTATAACTGTTGTTTGTGTGGGCGATAATGACTGTTCTAATAAGGCGAGGGTGACGTGTGCTTTGGTGAAAACTTTGGGTAGCTCAGTTTGAAGGGCCTGAGACTCCTAAAGTAGTGAGATCGCGTCCCACGTTGGGCGCTATTGTTGTATAACTGGCTGTTGAGGTAAACACAAATTTTGAATGCGGCATAGATTCAAGCCCCTATCAGGTCGTAAACATTTTAGTTTTTGAAGAAATATTAACTAATTTCCAGTCATCCTTTTTCAAACTTGGTGTAAGCATGAGCTAGTCATGAAATTGTGACATCTTTAGTGTAATTTTTCGTTCTGCTAAGCTGTTAGAGTTAAACTAAGCAGCTAAAAATAAAATAAATCCGATCCAGACTTCTTGCGTTTTTTTTAATTTTGTAACTGAAACAGCTAAAAAACAACAAAAGTAATTTGATCAACCTCAGAACTTGTATATCGCTGTGCAGATTTGTCAGACCAGAGAGGGTGGTGAAGTAGATTAGCAGTCTTTTTTTGCTGGTGGCCATTTTCGACAAGACAGATAGCTTCAGATTAAATGTCCCTTTCGAAGTCAATGCTGAATGCGAGTACGTTAGCAAAAGCAGTCTTAGATGGATTTCGTCAAGTTTAAATAAGCCGGACGTGTGCAAATTGGTGGACAAACCTTATATTACCTCGGTGTGTAATCAGATTCAAGCGATCTAGATGTATAAACATGTTAATACGGCACCAAGTATTGGGAGTGAAGACCGTGCTATATCTAAGCCTTCAATGCGCACAACGCTCGACAAAACTAAAATTTACCAATCGGCAGCATGAGACTGAAGGGGCAGCTTCATCGTGCATGGTACCCTTCCTTTAAATTTTAGCATCGTGGAGATCTGCGCTCTCACCCCCATCCCAATTCGTGCTTACGTGCCTCGCTTTTGGATGCTTGGAACAAATTCCTCGCGACGTTGTCGCACGTTATCATCTCTACACCGTACTAGCCCGTCTAATTAAAAATTGAATGGGCTTTACATAATTCTCCCCATATCATCTTGGGCCTTAAACTGATATGCTCTCTTTCTTTAGCCCCCCACCCCTCAATAAATATGGGTCCAAAAGAATTGCTACCAGCGCCACAGTCTGTGACTATTTCGGTGCCTCACTCCTCCCCTGGGGGACACCCGGAGTGTTAGTATCACCTCGTGTTGACTCCTTCGAGAAAACCGAAATCTTAGCGTTACCTCCCTTTGGTTTATCTTCTCTTTTTCATGTCTCCTTTCTGACCTGAAGCTTTTCAGGCTGTTGCTTTCAAGGTACTTCCCACCTCGCTTTTGACTTCCATTTATCCGATAGCTTTAGACCCACTTGTCTTGTTTATGTATCTGGCCTCCCTTGTGGCGCTGGGAATTAGTCCTTTCTGCTTCTTGAAAGCAGGCTTGTCGCTTTAAGCTAAACATTGCCTCTTCATTCTGCCGCTCGATGCTTCTTCCTTCTTGTATGGATTCCAGGACCTAGAGTTTTTCGCAGAAAAATTTTAAAACTATCTTCAACCTACTGCTACCCGCAAGTGGTCTCTACAGGTCTGTTTGGTCGACCACTGCGTTGGACAATTCTTAGGGCTGCACTTAGTACCTCACTGTTTGGATTCACCTGCTATTCCATCACGGAGGAGCTGGTTGACTCGCCCCTACCTTCGCTCTCCGAGTAAGATGCATAGCTTATACCGCGTTTGTATTCCTTGACCTATGGTAGAACCTCCTTCATCCTCCTTATTAACATATAATATTGAGCGGTTCAGCGGTCTAATATTAAATATGGGAACACAACCGTCTGTCACAGCAGTGTCACTACTGCGGTAAGGCCATCGTTACTTTCCGAGCGAGAGGGTATCGGGAAGGTTCCATTGGAATGCAGCCGATCAGCATAGCACCTTGGATTTGTGGGTTGGTGTTTAGTTTTCGCCTTAGTTGTTCGATATTTTCAACGCTGCGTTATTGTTGAATTTTTCAAAAAGGTCTTTTTTCCACAATTAGAATACAAGTGAAAAGTTTAAAAAAATTCAAATAAAGTGAAAAAAAAAACAAATTAATTTGATTTAAAATAAAAATAAAATAAAAACATTTTAAGCACTTTCTTTATATAAATGGACAAAAATCAGCGAAAATGTCTTCTTATATAAAGGCATATTCCTGCTAAATTTTGATTTTTAAATTTTGACATAGAAATTGCAAAAATATTTATGAGAAGTAAAAATATAAAAGAAGAGCGCGCGATGCTTTGATTGGAAAGTTGGTAGAAAAAGAGGTATTATAAATCAAGCAATTGCGCTCCACCTTTATATTCGTACTTCTCATAAATATTTTTGCAATTTCTATGTCAAACTTTAAAAATCAAAGTTTAACTAGAATATATCTTTATATAAGGAGCACAATGAGAACTTACATAAAAATCAATCTCAAAATTCCCTCCGTTCCCTTTTGATTTTTCTAAATATCTCAGTCCGTGTGTCCACTAGCGAAACTTTTTGTATAGTGTCATCGGCTGTCATCGACCGCTGAATTAAGCTCTAAATTTTTAGCCTCTAACTCATCGAGGAGTTACTTAAAACCCGGTTTCAAATTTCCAAATTGTTATCTAAATATTTCGATCCGTGCACCACCTAACGGAATTTTTTTCTCCTTTTCTTAAATTTTCTCTGCGTCTTATCCTATCTGTGAAGTTTTACAGTTGTAGCTTAATGAGAACTTACATAAAACTCAATCCCAAAATTCCCTCCGTTCCCTTTTGATTTTTCTGAATATCTGATCCCGTGCGCCCCCTATCGAATCTTGTTGTATCGTGTCATCGGCTGTCATCGGCCTCTGAATTATGTTTGAAATTTCAAGTCTCTAGTTCATCGAGAAGTTACTTAAAAGCTGGTTTGAAAATGTTCAAATTCTTACCTAACTATTTCGATCCGTGTGCCACCTAACGGATTTTTTTCCTTTTGTTGCATTGTCACGGTGTTCTAACTTTAGTGTGTAAAGTTTCACGTTTGTAGCTCGATCAGAAGTTACTTAAAAATCGATAGCAAGATTTGTATGAAAAGCGGACAAACATTCAACCGACCTAATATAAAGGAAGTAAAAATGCTTTTTGTCATAATCAAGGCTTTTCAAAAATGTTTATATTGAAGTGCAAATAACAATACATATAAAAAATTATATGCTTACTGAAACTTTTTTAAATACAAGAAAAAAATATATATTTTAAATGTGTAAAGAGTTTTGATTGCCCCCTTAATGAATAAATTTTAAATTAAAAAATGCTCAAAGCTACAATATTTTTGAAAAATTGTTTGGTGTCACTTGGTGTTAGTGTAAATTTGAATATCATACCTGTGTGCTTAGGCTTCGTATGGAAGTGCTTCTCCTTTGCATTTTCATATGAAATTCAGGCACTTTCATATGAATTGAAAATATATGTGAAGGCATATGGGAGTGCTATGAAAATTTTTGTTTATCTTCAAATTGTGAATTTGTATCTATGCCTATTCTTCAGAATAAAACAAAAACAAAAGTGATAGAAGTGTATAGGGGTTGAACTGCTTTGGTCATCATTCTTCAACAATTGTTGTGTGTGAAGAATGTTGCAAGACCAGATGCAAAGAACAACTTCTTCGGGATCCATGTAACTTAAGTTTTGTACAATATTGTACACTATTGTTAAAATCAAAACGCTTTTTAATTTGATCATACAGTTCACTATAAAAATTATACAATCTTGTTTAAATTTGACTTTTTCTTCCTAGGAAATGTTAGAGGCAGTCTTAAATCGTCATTTTTCATTACAAAATCGTCCAAGCGTAATTCTAGTTGAGAATCGTCAAAATGAGGACGGCCTCGTCAATCTGTCAACGCTGGCCATACACATGTATCTTCATGTACTCCGAAATCTCTTCCCTATATCACATGATAGCATGATAATTTTGTGTGTGTATGTGCTTTCTTCGTCTTATCGTAGATTGAGCAGCTGATTCGTGTAAACAAGAAATATATTTGCATGTGTGTTGTACGATTTTTCTAGTATTTTCAGTTTTATAAAAATAAAAATAAACGTTTTTGTAGATAAAAATGAAATCCACCTCTGTAAGGCGATGTAGTATTGATAAGCGAAAAACGAGAGAAAACTGCGAAATGGAGGGAAATGCATTTAGATAAATTGAAAGGGAGGTAAACAAAAGAGAGTGACGTTCTCTTAATGTGAAGTATTTGCATCTTTGCAACTTATTTAAGATAAGAATTTTGATTCAAATCTTTATTCGATTTCTAGAGTTTTAGAAAACAGCGCACCTACATAGGTGAGATCAGAAAAATGTAAGTGAAATTTGACATGCTACATTGCATATCTCTAATTTGAGTCATTCTATGTAAATGACAAAATTAAATGAGGTACTCTCTTACACATCCAGAAAAGCGAGGCTAAGTGATATAGGCAATCCAAAATTGCAATCAATTGTTGCATAACTAGCAGCTCAGTTGCAATGTGGAAAATAAATTCTTTAAATGAGAATCGTAGGTTTGCACCTTCTGGCTGGCACGATTGCAGTATAACTGTTGTTTGTGTGGGCGATAATGACTGTTCTAATAAGGCGAGGGTGACGTGTGCTTTGGTGAAAACTTTGGGTAGCTCAGTTTGAAGGGCCTGAGACTCCTAAAGTAGTGAGATCGCGTCCCACGTTGGGCGCTATTGTTGTATAACTGGCTGTTGAGGTAAACACAAATTTTGAATGCGGCATAGATTCAAGCCCCTATCAGGTCGTAAACATTTTAGTTTTTGAAGAAATATTAACTAATTTCCAGTCATCCTTTTTCAAACTTGGTGTAAGCATGAGCTAGTCATGAAATTGTGACATCTTTAGTGTAATTTTTCGTTCTGCTAAGCTGTTAGAGTTAAACTAAGCAGCTAAAAATAAAATAAATCCGATCCAGACTTCTTGCGTTTTTTTTAATTTTGTAACTGAAACAGCTAAAAAACAAC
This sequence comes from Eurosta solidaginis, assembly GCF_040869045.1. Classification (NCBI taxonomy): domain Eukaryota; kingdom Metazoa; phylum Arthropoda; class Insecta; order Diptera; family Tephritidae; genus Eurosta; species Eurosta solidaginis. Next base: position 199,635,772 of record NC_090321.1, on the reverse strand, counting down.
AAAAGTAATTTGATCAACCTCAGAACTTGTATATCGCTGTGCAGATTTGTCAGACCAGAGAGGGTGGTGAAGTAGATTAGCAGTCTTTTTTTGCTGGTGGCCATTTTCGACAAGACAGATAGCTTCAGATTAAATGTCCCTTTCGAAGTCAATGCTGAATGCGAGTACGTTAGCAAAAGCAGTCTTAGATGGATTTCGTCAAGTTTAAATAAGCCGGACGTGTGCAAATTGGTGGACAAACCTTATATTACCTCGGCGTATAATCAGATTCAAGCGATCTAGATGTATAAACATGTTAATACGGCACCAAGTATTGGGAGTGAAGACCGTGCTATATCTAAGCCTTCAATGCGCACAACGCTCGACAAAACTAAAATTTACCAATCGGCAGCATGAGACTGAAGGCGCAGCTTCATCATGCATGGTACTCTTCCTTTAAATTTTAGCATCGTGGAGATCTGCGCTCTCACCCCCATCCCAATTCGTGCTTACGTGCCTCGCTTTTGGATGCTTGGAACAAATTCCTCGCGACGTTGTCGCACGTTATCATCTCTACACCGTACTAGCCCGTCTAATTAAAAATTGAATGGGCTTTACATAATTCTTCCCATATCATCTTGGGCCTTAAACTGATATGCTCTCTTTCTTTAGCCCCCCACCCCTCAATAAATATGGGTCCAAAAGAATTGCTACCAGCGCCACAGTCTGTGACTATTTCGGTGCCTCACTCCTCCCCTGGGGGACACCCGGAGTGTTAGTATCACCTCGTGTTGACTCCTTCGAGAAAACCGAAATCTTAGCGTTACCTCCCTTTGGTTTATCTTCTCTTTTTCATGTCTCCTTTCTGACCTGAAGCTTTTCAGGCTGTTGCTTTCAAGGTACTTCCCACCTCGCTTTTGACTTCCATTTATCCGATAGCTTTAGACCCACTTGTCTTGTTTGTGTATCTGGCCTCCCTTGTGGCGCTGGGAATTAGTCCTTTCTGCCTCTTGAAAGCCGGCTTGTCGCTTTAAGCTAAACATTGCCTCTTCATTCTGCCGCTCGATGCTTCTTCCTTCTTGTACGGATTCCAGGACCTAGAGTTTTTCGCAGAAAAATTTTAAAACTATCTTCAACCTACTGCTACCCGCAAGTGGTCTCTACAGGTCTGTTTGGTCGACCACTGCGTTGGACAATTCTTAGGGCTGCACTTAGTACCTCACTGTTTGGATTCACCTGCTATTCCATCACGGAGGAGCTGGTTGACTCGCCCCTACCTTCGCTCTCCGAGTAAGATGCATAGCTTATACCGCGTTTGTATTCCTTGACCTATGGTAGAACCTCCTTCATCCTCCTTATTAACATATAATATTGAGCGGTTCAGCGGTCTAATATTAAATATGGGAACACAACCGTCTGTCACAGCAGTGTCACTACTGCAGTAAGGCCATCGTTACTTTCCGAGCGACAGGGTATCGGGAAGGTTCCATTGGAATGCAGCCGATCAGCATAGCACCTTGGATTTGTGGGTTGGTGTTTAGTTTTCGCCTTAGTTGTTCGATATTTTCAACGCTGCGTTATTGTTGAATTTTTCAAAAAGGTCTTTTTTCCACAATTAGAATACAAGTGAAAAATTTAAAAAAATTCAAATAAAGTGAAAAAAAAAAAAACAAATTAAGTTGATTTAAAATAAAAATAAAATAAAAACATTTTAAGCACTTTCTTTATATAAATGGACAAAAATCAGCGAAAATGTCTTCTTATATAAAGGCATATTCCTGCTAAATTTTGATTTTTAAATTTTGACATAGAAATTGCAAAAATATTTATGAGAAGTAAAAATATAAAAGAGGAGCGCGCGATGCTTTGATTGGAAAGTTGGTAGAAAAAGAGGTATTATAAATCAAGCAATTGCGCTCCACCTTTATATTCGTACTTCTCATAAATATTTTTGCAATTTCTATGTCAAACTTTAAAAATCAAAGTTTAACTAGAATATATCTTTATATAAGGAGCACAATGAGAATTTACATAAAAATCAATCTCAAAATTCCCTCCGTTCCCTTTTGATTTTTCTAAATATCTCAGTCCGTGTGCCCACTAGCGAAACTTTTTGTATAGTGTCATCGGCTGTCATCGACCGCTGAATTAAGCTCTAAATTTTTAGCCTCTAACTCATCGAGGAGTTACTTAAAACCCGGTTTCAAATTTCCAAATTGTTATCTAAATATTTCGATCCGTGCACCACCTAACGGAATTTTTTTCTCCTTTTCTTAAATTTTCTCTGCGTCTTATCCTATCTGTGAAGTTTTACAGTTGTAGCTCAATGAGAACTTACATAAAACTCAATCCCAAAATTCCCTCCGTTCCCTTTTGATTTTTCTGAATATCTGATCCCGTGCGCCCCCTATCGAATCTTGTTGTATCGTGTCATCGGCTGTCATCGACCTCTGAAATATGTTTGAAATTTCAAGTCTCTAGTTCATCGAGAAGTTACTTAAAAGCTGGTTTGAAAATGTTCAAATTCTTACCTAACTATTTCGATCCGTGCGCCACCTAACGGATTTTTTTCCTTTTGTTGCATTGTCACGGTGTTCTAACCTTAGTGTGTAAAGTTTCACGTTTGTAGCTCGATCAGAAGTTACTTAAAAATCGATAGCAAGATTTGTATGAAAAGCGGACAAACATTCAACCGACCTAATATAAAGGAAGTAAAAATGCTTTTTGTCATAATCAAGGCTTTTCAAAAATGTTTATATTGAAGTGCAAATAACAATACATATAAAAAATTATATGCTTACTGAAACTTTTTTAAATACAAGAAAAAAATATATATTTTAAATGTGTAAAGAGTTTTGATTGCCCCCTTAATGAATAAATTTTAAATTAAAAAATGCTCAAAGCTACAATATTTTTGAAAAATTGTTTGGTGTCACTTGGTGTTAGTGTAAATTTGAATATCATACCTGTGTGCTTTGGCTTCGTATGGAAGTGCTTCTCCTTTGCATTTTCATATGAAATTCAGGCACTTTCATATGAATTGAAAATATATGTGAAGGCATATGGGAGTGCTATGAAAATTTTTGTTTATCTTCAAATTGTGAATTTGTATCTATGCCTATTCTTCAGAATAAAACAAAAACAAAAGTGATAGAAGTGTATAGGGGTTGAACTGCATTGGTCATCATTCTTCAACAATTCGCTTTTTACGAAGTGATAAAATGAAAAGAAAAAAATTCTAATAAAAATTTGTTAAAATGTATGAAAACTCATTTTTATTTTATCACTTTACTGTGAATTTTTCATTTCTATGTGCACTGCTCTGCCGCTCGGCTTTCCCTTTTTTAAATAAATCGAACTTAAAACTTGTCACACCAATTAACCTTACTTAAATTCACATAGTTCAAGTGGGAACCCCGAGCTCATTTTTTATTTCTTGCAGTCTGCTAAGAGTTGTTTTCAAGTCTTGCCTGACAGCTCTCTTCTTTTGTAATGCGGCAGTTACCCACCGACGTGTGCCGTACGTAAGGACGTTTGTCGTACGAAGCACGTTTGACCGAACTCTCAAGCCCGTAGGAATCAATGTGTACGTCTGTGTACATGCACATAACATATTTGTGTGTGTATTGTTTACAGAGAAGCAATGTTGCCATTGACCATTTTGCATGTATGCTTACGGAAACATCAACTTTTTCCAATTAAATTTTTGACATTGTAAAAGGCCGGAATACATTTTAAATAAGTATAAATAGATTAAATATTTATAATCAGCACTTTTACATAATTATTTCGAATTATTTTCACAACTATTCAAACTTTAATTAGGTGATTTTGCATAAAAGTGCAAACGGTCAAAAATTAGCGCACAAAAGTTTACTAGGCAACTCTGTCTAGTGAGAGAGCGATCAGCTGACACGTTCTTACGGAAAAAATCAAAATTGTTTTGATTTCTACGTTCCGGGCTACGTACGTACGGGCGTTGCACGTCGGTGAGTTTTCGTTTACATTGCACACTCATAAGATAGGTCGTGTCAGCTGACACGTTTTTGGTACGTACGTTCGTGAGTAACTGCCGCATAATTCGACTCTCTTTTAATTCATATTGAGCATTCCTTTCATTAGATTCGCTGTGGTACGCATGGCGGAACGATACAAGGTGGCAGCATGGTGACATACCTGCAAACATAAATAAAAATTCCATGTACTTTGTTTTTGTAAATTCGATGACAAATGTCAAAATTCTACTGCGCTGGAAGTTGATGTATCAAATGAAATAAAAAAAGATTATAATCAGCTGTCCCATGCTGCCACCTTGTATCGTTCCGCCATGGTGGTACAAGTAATGTGGAATATATTTTGAGTATAACAAATCCACAAACACGAAAGGAGTGTTCACACATATAAATATGTATGTATGTGTCAATACGATGCCTACAACTTGTTTACTGTGAAAGCATAAAAGAAAGGCACGTCAAGTGATAAGTTTCAGATAAACATTGGATTTCGGTGTGTGCGGTTCTAATTACAGCGAATAAAACTCAAAGAGTGTGCAGAGCTTATAATTCAAACAAAAAATATACATATATGAACAAATGAATATATTATTTATTGAAGTTAAACAAATCAGGTGAAAGCACATTTTATGGAAATTGAAAAGCTTACTTATTAATATGAATAAAAAATACGTATGTACATGAAACTCTTTTGGAATAAAAAGTCAAAAACATATAAATGACAAACGCGGAACACCAAAGCAATGAAAAAAAATATTTAAACAAATTATTTGCAACACTAAAAAAAGTGCCGGCTTACAAAATTAAAAACCATATTTGAAAATTGAAAAAGTTGAATTTATAAAAAGTACGTATGCCGTATAACCCAGCTTAATACTTGTGCTTAGTGCAACGTTGAAATAAATTTCTTTGAAACTCATTAAATTTAATTTCTCAATTGCATACCAGCAAAACAGCTAATAAAACTTCCAGAACATACTAATTAGTAGAACAGACAACGGTAAGTTTTATTTATTTATTTTTTTTTTGTTTTCTATATTTGTTTTTGCTTTTTTTGTAATGCAGTCTTATACATTCAAGCTGAGATAAGGTCGTGTGCTAAACATTTGCTGTTGGTGTCAGTTGGTGTTTTGTGGTCTCGTAACTACATCACGCCCTCGCCCAAAGCATTTTAGTGGTCAGCTATTGGTTTAAGCACAGCTGACCCCGACATTGTAAACAATAGTGAAATTGTGCATTCAAAGTGTAATGCACACTCACATTGAACCACATGAATTTATTTATGGCGCCTTGTGATGAAGCGGCTTTTGCAATCGATGTGAATTGCTTAGTTCTGTCAGTCGTGGTGTTAGAGCACATCGAGTGAAGTAGTGTTGAGCAAAGTTTATTCGAATAACGAATAAATGCTATATAGTTTTTTTTGTTATTCACGAACAAAGATATTTTATTTTAATTTAAAAAAAAAAATGTATTTCAGTGACTTTGAATAATTTTCTTATCATAAATTTTCATTGGAATAATTATCTAAAAAAATCTAAAGATCTTAAGAGTTATACGTTTTATTGGGCGTTTTTTTTTTCTAAAACTTCAAAATTTTGACTGCTTGTTTAGAAAAAAGTTTCAACTGGAAAACAAAACCAAATTAAAAGAGCAGAACTGACTGCTTGTTTAAAAAAAGTTTCAACTGGAAAACAAAACCGCAGAACTAAGTTGTTTAAGAAAATTGTTTGTTTTCCTAGAAACTTTTGTTTACAAAGGTAAACATTTTCGTTTTGGAGATAGACGTATGAAGTTTGGCCCAAATCTTTTCGGAGGTATGTCACGCCTTGTATTTATAGTATTTATTTTTTGGATGGAATTATGAACCAAAAACAAAGAAAAACAAGTAAGGACGGGACTGTCTTCGGCTATGCCGAAGACTTCATACCTTTCATGAATTGGGCTGAACAATAAACTTATCCCGTTCGTAATCTTCGAATAATCGGATGTATAAGATAAGAAATATCTAGTGAACAGATCTACATACCTAAACGATTTTTAAGATAAATATAAAATAAAAAATAGGTAGGTAATTTGTGTGAGGATGCAAAGTTTCAGGTTTTTTGTGGCCTGCGTGTAAAAACTATGACTACGAATCACGCATTTCAACAATATACGACGTAAACGTAACTATTTGATGAAATGTTTTGAATTTTGAAGCTTCTAGCCGTAAAAAAGGGGCAAAAAAATACAGTTTATATGGGGTATATAATATATGTACCACCGATCTCTATGATTTTTTCAGACAACAATATATGCTATATACATAAGCATTTGGTGAAATTTGAAGCTTCTAGCTGTTAAAATGGGATAGAAATTTCGAAAAGTTTCTTATCTGAACAATCGGTTGTATGAGATATATACTATATATACAACCGATCTCTATTATTTTTTCAGACAACAATATATGCTATGTACGTAAGCAATCGGTAAAATTTGAAGCTTATAGCTGTTAAAATGGGGTAGAAATTGCGAAAAGTTTCTTATCTGAACAATCGGTTGTATGAGATATATACTATATATACAACCGATCTCTATGATTTTTTCAGACAACAATATATGCTATATACGTAAGCAATCGGTGAAATTTGAAGCTTATAGCTGTTAAAATGGGGTAGAAATTGCGAAAAGTTTCTTATCTGAACAATCGGTTGTATGAGATATATACTATATATACAACCGATCTCTATGATTTTTTCAGACAACAATATATGCTATATACGTAAGTATTCGGTGAAATTTGAAGCTTCTAGCTGTTATAATGGGGCTAAAATTTGCGAAAATATATATATATATACTATATATATATACTATATATACCACCATATATATACTATATATACCACCAATCTTTATGATTTTTTTAGACAACAATATATGCTATATACGTAAGCATTCGTTGAGATTTGAAGCCTCTAGCTCTTAAAATAGGGCAGTAATTACGAAAAGTTCCTTATCTGAACAATCGGTTGTGGGGGATATATACTATATATACGACCGATCTCATCATTTTTTTCAGGCAACAATATGTACAATATACGAAAGTATATGGTGAAGTTTGAAGCTTCAATCTGTTAAATTGGATAAGATATTACAAAAATCCTCTTTTTCTGAAAAATCGGTTGTATGGAGGATATATGCTATAGTGGTCCGATCCGGTCGGTTCCGACAAATGTCTAATCGGACACCCAAATACACCCGCTCACCAAATTTTATTATGATATCTCAAAAATTGAGGGACTAGTTTGCATACAAACAGACAGACGGACATGGCTAAATCAACTAAGCTCTTCAACCTGATTATTTCGGTATATTTAATGGTTGGTTAATGGTTTTCGGTTTCGTGACGAAATTAATATACCATTTCATTTTCATGAAAGGTATAATAACGAGCGAAATAAAAAAGAATACGACATTTGTATTAATTTTTTGTTTTAAGATTTGGCCAATAACAGTTTTTGATGGCAATTGCTTAAAAATGTAAATCTGCGCTAACACAAATACAAGTTAAAAGTAATTTAGAAAAATTTCAAGTCACAAAAAACGAGCTTCTAAAGTATTAAATTTTTTCTACCTTGTAATAACATGGAAAGAATCGTTATAGGGAGAAGCATAAATGTTAATTGTGTCCCAAGGCATCTGGGGATAGACGGGAATGAAAAAGCCGATGAACTAGCTAAACTCAGACCTTGAAGCTTGCTCCGTAGATGTCCCATTTAGATTAGGCGAGATTTAGAGAAGGCGAGATATTGACATAATCGAACAGGTGGAAAAGGCGTGGACCAAAGCACTGGGATATTAAGTGTCAAATATTATGTGTAGGTCTTAAAACCTTAGACTAACAGAATTATTCCATCTTAAAAAAGGGAGGACTGTAGACTCCGGAAGGATATTTCGAATGGACACTGGCTACTGGGGTCACATGCATTTGTGCTTGGTCAGTAATAGCAGATGAACTAGTGCGGGTTGAAAGATGAAAAAATTGAACATATTTTCACGGATATTAGCATCACTAAGGCCATGCTAAGCAGTATTTACGTCAATAATCAAATCATGTATACACATATATAAGGCAGCCGATTCAATCATTATGTATCTACATAAACGAATCAATCATTATGTCTACACATATGTAGGTACACGCAGCTAAGAAGCAAGGCACAACCATATGCAGACATCTTATTTGAGATGCTCCTAAATGTAGGCAATTATAATTGTGGAAGTGTCGCTCATACATACAAGCATGCGGTATGAGAGAAGCTATAAAATCGTGCAATTGTAGTTACAGCTGAGAAGTTTGAGAGATACTGGCCTAGTAGATTCTGGAAGCGTCTAGAAGAGGCGAACGAGGAAACCAAAGAGTATAAAAGGCGACAGATGTAGAGGCGCTGTAATTCAGTTTGAGTTGAGCTATCAATCAGTTATTGATTAAGCACGCGATCTCGCGGCCAATAGTAGTTTGATTTGAGTTATCAGTCAGTTTGGTTATTAAGCCAGCGAGTAGCAAAGTATAAGTGTTATTGTGAAGTACTTTAATAAAGGCCATTTTTCCATTATTCAATATTGGAGTTATTTATTCAACAGTTTAGTGATTCGAACTTAGCAGAGGATTGCAAATAAGAGGATTTGCAGCAAATTCGTTACAATTGGTGTCAGAAGAGGAATTGGTGAATAAATTCCAGAGGACAACAAGGACATGGCAAAGTTCAGTGAATTAAAGATCCAGCAACTGAAGAAGGAGTTGGAGAGCCGTCGATTGAATACAAACGGCGTTAAACTTGAACTTCAGGCACGGCTACGAGAGGCAATGGAAGCAGAAGGAATTGATGTGGAAGAGTATGTCTTTCATCTTGATGGTGAGGAAACAAATTGAAGAGAAAAACGAAACATCGCAGACGGTTACCAGCACAGACTTGAACATGATATTGGCTGAAATATCTGCACAAACATCAACAGTAGCATCAATGTCGTCGCAATTGGCATCCTAACTGGAATCGCAAAAGACAGAAATAACATCTCAACTGTCATCACAGCTGGAAGAACAAAAGACATATATGGCAACCCAATTGAAGGAACAAGATACACGCATAACAGTACAACTAGAAGCACAAGAGGCGCGTATATCATCAAAACTCGAAGCACGCATGGACGAAAAAATTATGCAGTTTGAAGAAAAATTCGAGGCAGAGGTGGATGCGTTGAGAGGTCGTATACAGGAATTGCAACTTAATCGGCCGGCTGCTTCAGCGAGTAATACGAAGGTAAAAACTCCATCTTTTGACGGTTCTGTTCCTTTCCAGGTCTTCAAGCTACAGTTTGAGAAGACCGCAGCAGTGAACAACTGGAATGCGGAAGATAAAGCTGCTGCACTGTTCGTGGCATTGAAGGGGCCAGCAGCGGAAATCCTACAGACGATTCCCGAAGGAGAGCGGAACAATTATAAAGCATTGATGGCTGCTGTAGAACGACATTATGGAAGCGAGCATAGAAAACAGATATTCCAAATTGAGTTGCAAAACCGCTACCAAAAAGCAAATGAGACATTGCAGGAGTTTGCTTCAGATATTGAAAGATTGGCTCATCTTGCGAATGCGGACGCACCCGTGGAGTACACCGAGAGGGTAAAGATTCAGAGCTTTATAAATGGCATACGAGATGTGGAAACGAAGCGGGCTACATATGCGAATCCAAAACTAACATTTGCTAAAACGGTATCGCATGCTCTGATTCAGGAAACAGCGTCGCTTCTGTGTAAGCCAGTTTTCAAAGCATGCCGTGTGGAAGTAGAAAGGCCAGAGTGGGTAGACACAATTTTGGAAGCACTGAAGGGATCTCAACAGAAGAATGCCGGAGTTATTAAATATTTCAAGTGCGGCAACCCAGGTCACATTGCACGTCATTGCGATCTTGGTCCTAATAGTTCCAACAATGTGGGTGGCCGTAAACGCAAAGCTGGCGGAAATGAGCAAGAGCGTGTCGGATGTAAAGAACGAAAACTTGCCCCGGCTATTGAATGTCCTGTGATATCTGTATCGCAGATTGGAAAGAAATCAAGCAGTCTTACCATCAGAGGGAATGTGGATGGTAAAGAGCGTGTACTGACTGTAAATACGGGGGCATCTCATTCCTTGATTCGATCTGATTTGGTCTACAGGAGAGTAAAGTCATTACCTGGAGCAAGGTTGCTTACGGTCACAGGCGAGTATAATCCAGTCCAAGGCGAAGTGGTATGTGAGGTATTAATTGAAAAAGTCATGGTTCTACACAAATTCGTTGTGGCGGAGATCGTTGATGAAGTCATATTGGGAGTGGACTTCTAGGTTGACCATGACATCAGGATCGATATGCGGAGAAAAATTATGCGCTATAAGAACCAGGACATACCATTTAACTTTAGTTTAGAAAAAGGGTTCAGCAGTAATCGGGTACTGGTTGAAAAGACTCGACAAAGACCACGAAAGTCAAAGGCGAAGGTTGATAGATCGAATGGGCCAAATAAATCAAAATCAAAAGTACCTGCGAGAGAAACACTGGCATTGACAAAAACTAAAAGACGCAGGAAAACGAAGCAACGAATTTCCGAGAAAGAATGCGAGGGTACTTTCAAGCCGGAGCGCACTACTGTTTGGAAATGTGGGAACGATACCGACTATGCAAAGCAAATCCGTCCAGCGCAAGTTCTACGAAGTGGTTCATTGACCAAACAACAGAGTGTGAAGGAACGGCCCAGGGTAATGAGTAGTAAGATGAAACACTGGCATGTCAAGAACTTTAATTCGGAAGGTTTCTTGTACAGAGATTTGGTACTGTTAAACAACCCTCACCGGCGGAAAGGTGTTCCAGCCAAATTTCGGTGCAGTTGGGAAGGCCCGTACAAAGTTGTGAAGAAGATCAGTGATACCATCTACCGCATACAAACCACTGGGAAACCACGGATTAGAAGAGTGGTACATTTGGAGATGCTAGCGGCAGTTAGATCGGGAGATTTGTCTGATCGGGACGATCAGACTTAGGTGGAGGAGAGTGTCACGGATATTAGCATCACTAAGCTATACCATCACTAAGGCCATGCTAAGCAGTATTTACGTCAATAATCAAATCATGTATACACATATATAAGGCAGCCGAGAGATGTCACACACAGATGCATTTACGCCTATGTGTGCGCGAGAGACTGTAAACTACAAACATTTACATCAATAATTCAATCATTATGTATCTACATAAACGAATCAATCATTATGTCTACATATATGTAGGTACACGCAGCTAAGAAGCAAGGCACATCCATATGCAGACATCTTATTTGAGATGCTCCTAAATGTAGGCAATTAATTGTGGAAGTGTCGCTCACACATACAAGCATGGGGTATGAGAGAAGCTATAAAATCGTGCAATTGTAGTTACAGCTGAGAAGTTTGAGAGATACTAGACTAGTAGATTCTGGAAGCGTCTAGATGAGGCGAACGAGGAAAGCAAAGAGTATAAAAGGCGACAGATGTAGAGGCGCTGTAATTGAGTTTAAGTTGAGCTATCAATCAGTTATTGATTAAGCACGCGATCTGGCGGCCAATAGTAGAGTTTGATTTGAGTTATCAATCAGTTTGGTTATTAAGCCAGCGAGTAGCAAAGTATAAGTGTTATTGTGAAGTACTTTAAGAAAGGCCATTTTTCCATTATTCAATATTGGAGTTATTTATTCAACAGTTTAGTGATTCGAACTTAGCAGAGGATTGCAAATAAAAGGATTTGCAGCAAATTCGTTACAATATTTTGCTTTTCGCTAGAAAGCTTATGGTATTTGGCAAGAGAACGAAGTTACTTTATAATATAGGCACTACTTTTTGATAGGATTTTTTTAGTTTCTAGACTTATTCAATCTATGTAAAGTCCTCTCCGACCGGCCAGTTTAACTTGATCTTAACTTGTTATTTGTCATATGATTTCTAATACAGGAACGTCATTATTTTGGTCTTAAATTGCTCTGTACTTCGTTCATATGGTTGAAAAAAACCAAAACTATATTACAGAGCTCTAATATACTTCAGAGCTCAAATGGGCAACCGAGGAAATTTAAGAGCTTCGCAAGCTCAAAATGAAGACATCATCATCGATGGGAGCTTAACCCGCCTAGTTAACTTAAGCCGTTTCATAAAAAATCACGAGC